>NC_139220.1:324433367-325070015 GCF_055691185.1 Crinia signifera | reverse complement strand
TATTTGAAAGTTTCTATCATGTCCCCCCTTTCCCTTCTCTGCTCTAAAGTATACATATTAAGATCTATTAGTCTTTCCTGGTACGTTTTCTGATGTAGGCCATGCACGATTTTAGTTGCCCTTCATTGTACAGTCTCTAATGTATTTATATCCTTCTGGGGATATGGCCTCCAGAACTGAACACAATACTCTAGATGAGGTCGTACCAATTACCTATAGAGTTGCATTATTCCTTTTTTCTTTCTTTCTTTCTTTCTTTCTTTCTTTCTTTCTTTCTTTCTTTCTTTCTTTCTTTCTTTCTTTTTCTCTCCCTATGAAACCAAACATCTAACTCGCCTTATTCATTGCTTTGTTACATTGCCTACCTGCCTTTAAGTCTCCTGAAATAGTGACATCTAGATCCTTATATTCCTTAGTAGTTTCCATTATAGTGCCATTTATACTATATTAAGTCTTTGGATTTTTTAGACCCAAGTGCATGATTTTGCATTTTGTGGCATTAAACTGTAGTCGCCATGCTCTTGACCATTTCTCTAATCAACCTAGATCATCAAACATTGTTTTACTCCTCCTGGTGTGTCTACCCTGTTGCATACCTTTGTGTCATCTGCAAAAAGGCACGTTTGCAATATCACCAATAAAGATATTAAAAAGCACTGGTCAAAGTACAGATCCCTGGAGTACTCCACTTGAAACCTTTCCCTCCTTTTACTGTACTCCTTTTACTACAATGCTCTGTTTTCTGTCCTGCAACCAAGATCTTATCCATTCAACCATCTTAGAATCCAATCCCAAGCTTTCAAGTTTATTTAACAGTCTGCGATGTGGGACAGTGTCAAAAGCCTTACTAAAGTCTAGATAAGTTACATCTACAGCCCCACATTGATCTATTACTTTAGTCACCTAGTCAAAAAAGTCAATAAGCTTTGTTTGACATGATCTTCCCCCAGTGAATTCATGCTGTTTCGGATCCTGTAAATTTCTGGTTTTGAGATATTCTACAACTCTTTGTTTTACGAGTGTTTCCATCAATTTCCCGACTACTGATGTAAGGCTCACTGGCCAATAGTTGCTTACTTCTTCCTTGCTTCCACTTTTGTGCAGTGGGACTACATTTGCTGTTTTACAGTCCTCTGGATTACTCCATTAGCTAGTGACTGGTTGAATACTTCTGTTAATGGTTTTACCAGCTCCCCTTTAAGGTCTTTTAGTATCCTTGGATGTATCCCATCTGGCACCATTGATTTATTCACTTTCAGTTTTGAGATATCTGTTAGGACTTTCTCCTCTGTAATTTTATTGGAGCAATCTTTTGCCTTTGTATATGCATAAAAGTCACAGAGCGCAGTTGCAGTGAGGTTTGACAGTATTTACAAGGCTGGTTATACTAAAATGTGTTTGGGGAGTAAATGCCTTTTATTGCATATCCATACACACTCTAAAAAGCTACAGCAATTCAGTTCCATTGGCCAGTCTGCATGGCATTAGGATTGACTATATTCCAATGGTTGTATCTTCCTGCACAGATGGTGCTTCTGTGATGCATATCAATGCAAATCATGGTGGAGTTATGGGGCAAAACATTCACCTTCCATTTATCACCATTGTGCTCTAGAAAATGTGTCAGTTGTTGAATTCTTCATGTGCTGGGTGACGTGGGAACATGTGACCTGTTGAGTGGCCTGGAAACTGTTACAGTTATTTGCAGCCAAGTAGTGATAATTTCAAATATTGACTCCAAAGGAAAAATAAACAAAAATTAAATAATTTTACCACCTCATGAACAACAACAAAAAGTTCTAAATCATGCACTCAATAATATGGTTTATGGATGAGTCAATTAACTGATTCATACATTAAATTACATTTAACTCCATAGTAGTAGACAATTATCAGTAGACTGTACAACTTTTTATTATCATTATTTTATTTTTATTAATTGATTTGCAGAAGAGATGCTCGCACAGCATTTCACACAGTGATCTCAATTCAGGTTTAATCATCTTCGGTAGATCCATTTACATGCTTAGAACAGTAACCTAAAAGTAAGTTACTTTTATAGGAAACATTATGATAAGTTGACATCTAACGGGATGTAATTGGCATCCTGGTGCTCAAGACTGGTACTGGAATGCCGACACCTACAGATGGATCACCTCTCATACAGCGCTTGGAATTGACAGATTACCTGTACTGGCGAGAGCTGCTCCATCTGATGGGGACATGTGAGCATCTCACACGCACGCTCATCCCGGTCACTTGGCGGTGGGCAGCTTAATCCTTGCCCATCTCTGCTTCAGGGAGACAGGCAGGGTTAGGGAGGTATGCAGAGGCAGCGGGGACCAGCGGGGGGTGGTGGGGAGGCAACGGAGGGTGGCAGAGAGCTACGTCAGAAAGGGGCAAGCGACTGTCTCCTGCATACGCGTCCCTTCTGTCAAATAGCAGGGGCTGGTGGCTGGCCATTCTATCACCAGCTGCAAGCTGAATGAGAGGGGTGCTATATTTACTCTGTATAAGAAAACCAGAGCCAGAATCCCAACACCCAACATGTTAACGGGAGAGGTTACAATACTTACCCTAAAAGTGTCTGGATCCTGGTTGTCTTATGACTGTATCCCATACACATCCCCATATAACATATCATGCAACTAGGGAGACAACTGAAGTTCTTTGTCACTGTTCTGTCTTATATTTAATAGTGAGGAATATTTCAGCTTTACCAATTGAGAACCTACTCACCAAAGGCACCTTTACATGAGAGATGCAGCAAGTTGTCAATAACATGGACCAGTCACTGTGTGGGAGCCCACATCTCCAGCACGCAGTACTACTAGAATCTAGTGCTTTGCTAGAGTCTACTGCATATGTGCAAAACACCAAGATGGCCACCACACTCAATAAATAAGGTTTCTGAGAACTCTAAATGAGCTATATAACAAAAACACCATGATAGGCATCACATTATATTAAATAATTTTGATGATAGAAGCAAAAGACCATTTCCTAAGATAATGACTTAGAACGTTCTAATCATAATTGTTTTCATCAGAACCCTCATGAAATCTGTAGAAAAGACGAGCAGGAGAGATGGGAAAAGTGGACGTAATTCTTTGGCAGAATTAAATGAGTGCAAGGGAGATGGGAGAATTAAAACAAAAAAATTATATAATAAAGGCAACAGGCCTTTGTCAAAGTAATAGGAAAATAAAGTCAAAGTAGCAAATATTGTGAAAGCAAAAAAGTTGGCCTTTCGGAAATATAGACTCTGAATAATGAAGACAAAGAGGAATATCTTAATAGACTGAAGGAGGCTAAGAAGGTGATCAGGCAGGAGAAGCTGAGGAGAAAATGGCCCATTCAGAAGATAAAAGGGGCAAAACTTTTTTTAAGTA
Organism: Crinia signifera; assembly: GCF_055691185.1. Classification (NCBI taxonomy): domain Eukaryota; kingdom Metazoa; phylum Chordata; class Amphibia; order Anura; family Myobatrachidae; genus Crinia; species Crinia signifera. The sequence goes on along the minus strand of NC_139220.1, from coordinate 325,066,623 downwards.
GAAAAGTGAAAGTAGAAAATTAAAAGGATGAATAAAAAGTCCAGTTGAGGGAGACAAGGCAAAAGAGGGTCATCTAAATAATATAATATGCTCAGAATTCACTACAGAAGGAAAGGGACCACAATTACTGTAAATCGCAAGGCACTCATAGAAATAAAGTAAATAATAGTACATTTAAAGAGAAGATCCTAACAGAACTCTCAAACTGAAAGTGGATAAATCAGTGGGCCCAGTTCAAATTCATCTATACAGTATATACTGAAATAGATCAAACTGTAGGTAGTTGAAGCATTAACCAAATTATTCAACCAGTCACTAGCAACTGGAGTCAGAAAACTGAAAAAAAAAACTGAATCTAGTTCCACTGCACAAAAGTTGAAGCAAGGAAATTCCAGGTAACTTCAGACCGGTGAGCCAGTACATCATTAGTATTGGTAGGGACAACAATGCAAAAACTATTAACCCTTTGTGTGCCAAGGACATTTGTGAAAATTGGTGTGAAAATTGCCAAGCAAACATTTGTATTCATCATAATGACCAGTAATGTTTACCTTACATAGTAAACATAATCTTTTTAACACAACATTTTTTATTTGAATTTCTATAGTAGATGTGAGCAATGCTGGCATCTTTAGGGGAAATCTTGCACATCACTCACAGAGATGTTGGCAATCATATTTTACACTCACAGACATGTTGTCATTTTTAGTAGATATTTTGCACATCTCTCAGAGATGTTGGCACTCAAAGGGTTAAAAGAAAGAGTTGTAGAATCTATAAAATCCAGCAATTTACAGAATCCCAAACAGCATGGGTTTACTGGTGGGAGATTATGCTAAACAAATCTTGTTGACGTTGTGACTGGATGACTACAATAATAGATCAACTGTGGGCATATACATGTAGCATAAACATGCTGCACTGCAGATGGGGCAGATGTAATATGTGAAGAGAAGGTTAGATGTGGGTGGGGTGTGATCATTTTGAAATCCAAAGTGCAGTGTAAAAATAAAGCTTCTAACATTTGTGTGCTACATGTAAAAACATTTAAAATTGCAGAATGAAAGTCCGATATGTTTCTCTATGGCCTTTAATATTTTTGGCGCTGCTATAAAATAAATATGTGAACAAGACTCACCTGTTGGTGCTGCTCACTGATGGCGGCAATCTGAAACACCTGACAAAAAAAAAATCCTTTATCTATTATGCATATAAAGGAAGGATGACACTTCCTGGCTTACGGTACATGTGTAATAGCTGCATGCACGTAATGCAGTGATAGATCCCATTTATATACTGTGAATCTGAAGAAAAAAACATGACTTGTGGGATCTATGGAGAATTTATTATATTCTTATGAGACTTTATTCTATTTTTATATTATTCATATGTGTAATGACTTCATAGAGGCAGAAGAAAGGTATCAGTGTATACTACTAAACAGCAACTTCTTACTATGGGGCCAGGACGGGAGTGTGAGTGGTGCTGGGCCTTGGAAATGCCCAGCATCTTATGGGCGTACCCATGAAACGGACATTCCCATGGGTACGCTGGCCGGCCATTGACTGCAGGTGGCTGACATAGAATCTCTAGTATAACAAGTTTCCATTATGCATGTGATATCAACGGGCCTGGTAGATTCAGTATTGGGATAATCTGTATAAATACTGTAGTACTAATGGCACACCCAGAGGTATCCAAAACTTCAGATAGTGGAGCCCCCCAATCCCTCCCCTTCCCCCACTAACACTGCCAAATATCATCAGCCGGGGCTCATTGGCCAATGATGTGGCTAATGTATTTTAATTTTGGGGCTGCCACTGGTTTGGAACTTAAACAAAACCTAAGGCCTTGATAAATCTTCTTCTCATAGATCTATATGAAGGGTTGGCTCTAAAATTTGTCAGCTAGGGTGCCGGGATCTGGTGGTGTTGGTGGAGGTTGGGGGGGGGGGGGGGAATTACCACCAGGTTAATGTACAGTAGGTGGCGCAATTGATCTGTGGTTTTTGGTGGTAGTGTGGGTTTGGGAAGTGGCAGTAGGGTGATGTTTCGCCTAGGGTGCCAAGAAGCCTTACACTGCCCTGTGTATATGTTACCAGGACACTTGATCATGAACAGATTTGGTTATCTATATACAGTGAGCAGGTACTTGAACACTCACACTATTAAGAGAGTGCCAGCAGCTTAATAAAACAGTTAATAAGAGATGCTGGTCTCTGGACTTCAGTAAAGCAGGCAACAGGTGGAATTAGAAATTAATACTTGTAGTACTTGTGGCAGCCTGCAGGAGGAGTACTTATATAGACTTCATATGATGTAGGCCTGTATGCTGTAAGACACTCACTGCATCAGATGTGTGTTGCAGGCTTGAAATGGACAATCACAGTTAGATGTATGCAGTCCAGGGGGTAGGAGTCTATGGCAGTATAAAAAACTAATGACTGAAGCAGAATGCACATGGCTGGTGACTGGAGACTGAGTCAGATGGAGAATGCTGTAGACTGTTAAATGCTGTATATGAAACCAGAGAGAGGTTACTGATTTCATGGATGAAAAGTGTTGTTCTGGCAATGAGCAAAGTGCTGGTCAGGGTTTAAATAGGACACTGCTTGTCCAATTGGCTGGGTTGGTCATGTGAACATGACTGCAGGAACCTGGTTGGCTGGTTTGGACATGTGGAGCATCCAAGATGCCAGCATCAGAGAGGTAATGCAATACCACTTGTAGATGGACAGACTTTACTCCGAGGAACATTCAGCTGCAAACAGGAGGGACACAGATGTCTATGAAATGACATCACTGGGCAGAGTAATGGGGACATGGACTTGGACCAACAAGCTGCTACACTATACATACAGTATTGTAGAGACGGTGAGAAACATCCTCAGAACAATACCACTGATAACTAAACTGTGGCCTTATTTTATTTCTATGTTTCTGGAAAACTCAAGACCACAGTACAGATGGAGCGCTGCTCATTCAGCGGGGGTTCAGGCAAATGGATCGTCAACCACCAGCCTCCACCAGCCGCCAGAAGGGGACACATGTGAACGAGACAGATGCATCCCTTACTATGAAGCTTCACACTGATTCCCGTCGCTTTGCCACAGGTCCCCGACGCTCACCCCCACCTCCCCGCTCCACCCCAAACCCTGCCCATCTCCCTGAAGCAGAGACTGGCAGGGTTCACATGCCCTACTGCATGGAAACTGGGAATAGTGTGCGTGTGGGACTCCCGCCAGTCCCATCACACTGTCTGGCCACCCACCAATCCCTGCATGCTATCTTGCCGAATTCACGCTGTCCGGTCCCTGCACACTGCCGCCAGTCCCTGCGTGCTGACACCAGTTACCTGCCCGGGTGCCAGCTGAGCTGACAGCCGCCCACTGCCTTGCTTTTACTGAGTTTTCCATTTCAGTGCAACAGCGTCAACCAGGGAAAAAATCCAGGGTGAATATTTTTGTGTGAGATCAGGATTTTGGTTAAAAAGCGGTATTAGCAAAGCTGCAATTTTGCAGATGGACAAAACAATTTGCACTGCAGGTGCATACCTCCCAACTGTCCCAGTTTTTAGGGATGTTCCTGCATCCCTCCCATGACCGGCAGTGTCCCGCTGCGGGGGGGGCAGTTGGGAGTCCCCCCCCCAATCTGAGAGAATAGATGCTGTGCACAGCGTCTATTCGCATCCGAAAACGGGGCGTGGCCTAATTTGCATAAGCCTCACCTTCATTTACATACACCACGCCCCCTTTCTGGGCGCTCGCGCGGCTTCGGTCCCTATTCTGATATTCATAAAGTTGGGAGGTATGCAGGTGGGGAACATGTAACATGTGCAGAGAGTGTTACATCTGGGGGAGTTATTGTGTTTCTGTGCTGGGTAAATATTGACTGCTTTATTCTTACACTACAATTAGATTTCAGTTTGAACATGTTACATCTGCCCCACCTGTAGTGCAACATGGTTTTGTCCCTCTGCAAAAAATGCAGTCTTGTTAACAGGTGTGAATAAGGCCCATTATGCCAGAGTCTCCTATACACGTGCAGGGCTTCAGGAACATGGTGCCTGCGTCTTTTTCCAGTAATTTCTGTTGACAGCGCCAATGGTCACTGCGGGATGAGTATAATTATATGGGTGCACCCAGTATACATACACCAATACAGAACATTTTGGGGTTTGTCAGCCCTCTTCCCCCACACACCTTTTTTTATACTTACCTCATCCCCTGGTGTCCATGGCGGCCATAGAACTCCTCTTCAGCAGCATCCCCGGTCCCAGGGATGCATTGCGCAGGCATGCCCGGTGACCTTCACTGGCGTGCTCATGCAACCCTGCAGTGCATCCTTGGGACTGGGGATGCCGCTTAAGAGGAATTTGAAGGCCACCGCAGACACCAGGGGACACCGTGGACATTGGGTGAAAAAATGCTTGCGGTCCCGAACATTTTGGATAAGGGATAATCAACCTACTGTATAATTGTATGTTATGGTATAGTGTTATTTTAATATCATATTTTTATTTGTTAACTAAACTGATCACGTTATTTTCTTTTTTGTTGTTTCAATAAAAAAATAAAAAAATGTAAAACATTTCATATTACCCAGACATGACTGGTGCCTACATGAAGACCCTTAGAGGGTTGTCAGGTTACAGATCCATATGTTGGATGTGGACTTGGTAAATCTAGTTTGTAGACTTTGCTTTAGCCTGATAGCAAGTCAGTAACTAGACTTTTTGGGGCCCAGCATCAGAAATAAATGATTCCCCCCACACACATGATCCCAGAGTAATCCCATGCTATGATTCCCACATAATTGGACATAAATCCTCTTTATACCACATTCATTTATTTAATTTGAGGGCCTTTTTGCATTAAGTTACTATACCGTTTACTAATAACACGACGTACAAGGTGAGCTTCATATAGTTGGAATTCTCTAGCTTTCTATGTAAGGGCCAGGGCCGGTGCAAGGCACCAGAGCACCCCAGGCAAGTCGGGGTGGGGGCGCCCCGGTGTCTGCCGCCCGGGCACCTGTCCCGCGGCGCTGTAAAGCTGGCGGTGGTGGCAGCAGCGGGGGGTCCCTGCATTAAATAAGAAATAACGAGCGCTATCCGCCGGGCTATGCGGAAGCGCTTCTGTTTTGGAAACATTGGCCGCACGGCGCACGCTGATTGGCGGAATCTCAGCCAATCAGCGTGCGGCCAGTGTTTCCAAAACAGAAGCACTTCCGCATAGCCCGGCGGATAGCGCTCGTTATTTCTTATTGACTGCAGGGACCCCCGCTGCCGCCGCCGCCAGCTTTTACGCACATAAACGCCGCAGGACAGGTACCCGGGCGGCAAGGGGGGGGGCAAATACCACCCTCCAGTGGCCGGCGCCCTAGGCAAATGCCTAGATTTGCCTAGTGGTGGCGCCGGCCCTGGCAAGGGCAGATAGCTCAATGAATAGCATCTTCCTGCAATGTGACAGGTGATGGGTTCGAAAACCAGGTATGTCATCATCTTTAAATGTAATAAAAAATAGTGTGACTGAAGAAAAAGAGCTCTCAAGATGAGTTCATGAATGTTCTATAGGTATGTTGGATATTATATGGTATTATATGTACTGTATGTACAGTTTAGCAAACCAAGCACTTCAGCAACAAGGACTGACACTTTTTTTCGGCTGTAGTACTTGGTTTCTTGGGGCCCCCACAAAGCACTTTTTTGTGGAAAGACTACTTCTGGTCATTATTGAAGAGGTTGATTATGGTGTTGGCATTACATGTATTGTTCCAAACCGCTGGAAGCTGATACTAGACTGATAATTTTTATTAATTGATAACAAATTTTTATCATTTTGTTAAATACATTTCATGAATTCACTGCAAATTCTATAACAGGAAGGAGGTGCCTAGAGGGGTAAAGTCCCCAATTCTGCTAACTTTAGAATCTCAAATGGAATAGAAACCTTTCAGAAATGTTGCCTGGATTTGGGTAAATATAATCTCGCACCCAAAGGTGGCTAGTGTGGTCATATGCCCAGGCATGGCAATGGTTTTCTTATTATCACTGGTAAGAGCTGCTGCCACTGATGGCTGAATTACGCAAACAACATCCTCATCATCAACATCCTTATTAGCATCACATAGTACTCAAACATCCCCCTTAACCTCTTCAGTGGCAATCCTGAGAATTTTCCGGGCTGTGCCTTAGTGCCCAGTCTGGCAAGCCCGGAAAATTCTCGGGATTGCCACTGTTTGGAGTCGGGCAGCGCTGCTGAGTTCACTCTGATCTCAGGCAGCGTCGCGCTGCCCGGCTCCCTCCCCTCTGCGGCGTCGCCTCCTCCTCCCTCCTCCTCCCCCCTACTCCTCCCCCCTCCCCTACGGGTTTTCAATAGAAGTCCCCGGCGCTGGATTATGACAAGCCGGCTGCCGGGGACAGCAATGCGGTGGGGGGGGGGGCGCAGGTCCGGGAAGCCGCTGAGTGACAGTTCAGCGGCGCTGCCCGGACCCAGGGGGTAGCGGTGGTTTTTTTTTAAAGGGAGCGCTCCCCATAAAAAACTCGCCCAGTGGGGAGCGCTCCCAAAAAAAAACCCCACCACTGAAGGGGTTAATCCACAGTTACCCCATTTACAGTTTGATTCTCAGCCTTGCTTTTTCTAAGCTGATTTGACTGTTACAGCGATTTGATTGTTACAGCACCCTGGACCACAGGACTTACTGGGTCCAGGGCCACTGGTGGTGCGGGCAGCAGTAGCAGGGATCATGGCGGCAGGCTGGTGGCTCTGTTAAGGAGACCTCCAGTGACTGCAAGCGACTCTCTGCAGCACCGGGGTCTCCTCAGGTGGCTGGAAGCTCTGGAGTCTTTATGATTGTGCTGGCGCGCACCTCCCTAGTGGCACATGCGCTGCACTAGAGGATCTCTTAAAGGGCCAGTACCACAATTGGCAGACATCATCAAACGTCTGCAGGAAAGCACTCCCCTATATAAGGACATCTCTGGCAGGCATTCCAACCTGCTCTGGCATCCCTTGTGCCATTAGTGTGTTCCTGGTTACTTGATACTGACCTCAGCTTGTTTCCTGACTATACTTCGGCTTAATCCCAGTGTACCACAAACCTTGATTTACCCAAGTATGACCCAGCCTGACTTTGGACTCATTCTGTCTTATCCTTTGGTATCTGCCTTACCCACCCGTTCCTGACCCATCTTGACAACAACGATTATCCATATTTACATAGTTACATAGTAGGTAAGGCTGAAAAAAGACTTGCGTCCATCTAATTCAACCTGGTATAGATATCCATTGCTGATTTGGTAGGTTCTGATATTTTACAGACAGATTATATTTCTTATTTGTACCCATGGATGTTTTTCTCCAGTAAATGTTTATCCAACTTTGCCTTGAACGCATTTAATGAGCCAGCCGTTACCACCTCTCTGGGAAGAGAGTTCCAGAGTTTGACTGTTCTGACCGTAAAGAAATTGTTTCTACTAGCTGAATGAAATCTTTTTTCTTCTAATCTATACTCATGCCCTCGTGTCCTAGATTCCTTTCTTGTAGAAAAGAGGGTGTGTGACAGTTCCTTATATTGGCCCTTGATATACTTGTACATGTTGAGCATGTCCCCCCTTAAACGTCTCTTTTCCAATGTAAATAGTCCCAAATTGCTTAATCTCTCCCCGTAGCTTAAATTCTCCATTCCCCTAATAAGCTTTGTTGCTCGCCTTTGGATTTTTTGTAATTCTATGATGTCCTTTTTATAGTGTGGGGCCCAGGACTGCACTCCAATGCTTTATACAGTGGCATAATTACCCTTGAGTCCCTAGTTTCCATTCCCCTCTTATTACATGCCAGAATTTTGTTGGCCTTTTTTGTAGCTACATTACAATGGGCACTACATCCCAGTTTGCTGTCTATTTGGACTCCTAGATCCTTTTCAAGTATGGAATTACCCAATTTCTCTCCATTAAGGTTGTAACTTGCACACTGGTTGTGTCTCCCAAGGTGCATAACCTTACATTTATCTACATTGAACCTCATCTTCCATTTTTTTGCCAGATCATTTTGAAGCATGGTGACATCTTCTGATGATTTGATGACTTTGCTAAGTTTTGTATCGTCCGCAAAGATGGATACATTGCTGAGTAACCCTATCCCAATATCGTTAATCAAAATGTTAAACAAAATGGGCCCCAAAACCGAACCCTGGGGCACTCCACTTAGTACCGGTATCATATCTGATACAGCACCATTCACAACCACTCTTTGTTCTCTATTACATAGCCAATTCCCTACCCATCTGCAGATATTTTCACCCAATCCTAGGTTCTCCATTTTATTAATCAATCTCTTGTGTGGGACAGTATCAAATGCTTTAGCGAAATCTAAGAATATCACATCTACAGCATTTCCATTATCGAGGTTTTTGCTAACCTCTTCATAGAACCCTAGTAGATTAGTTTGGCATGAACGATTTTTCACGAACCCATGTTGGTTAGTACTGAGTAGACGGTGATGGTCTAAATATTCCTGGATACCATCCCTTAAAAATCCTTCAAATAGTTTACCCACAATTGATGTTAAACTAACGGGTCTGTAATTAGCGGGATCTTCCTTTTTCCTTTTTTGAATATTGGCACTACCTCTGCTATTCTCCAATCTTTTGGTACTATACCTGACAATAGTGACTTGCTAAAGATATAATGTAGGGGGGTAGCTAGTTCATCCCTTAATTCCATTAATACCCTCGGATGAATCCCATCTGGCCCTGGTGATTTATTTGTTTTGAGTTTGCTTAGCCTCAGTATTATTTCCTTCGGCTTGAAATCCACAATGAGATCTGGCTTATTTGTCCTATTTGTGGTAAATGTTCGTTCCACAGTCTGCTCTCCCTTAGTAAATACTGATGAAAAGAACTAATTTAACAGTTTTGCTTTTCCCTTGTCCTCAGTAACACTTTTTCCACTAGTATCAGTTAGTGGGCCTATGTTTTCCTTAATTAAACGTTTACTATTTATGTATTTCAAAAACTTCTTTGGGTTGGTTTTGCTTTCAGTGGCTATGCACTCTTCACATAATATTTTAGCTGCTTTGATTACCCCTTTACAAGTTTTGTTTGATTCTTTGTATTTTGCGAACGCCTCCTCATTCAAGTTATTTTTATAGAATTTAAATGCTCTTGTTTTATTGTTGATAGCTGACCTTACTTTTTTGTCCAACCATGGTGGCTTTTTTTTATTGAATTTAACTTTATTTACTTTAGGAATGTATTCAATAGTTAGTGAATCAAGCACCTTTTTTAGAGTATCCCACATTTCCTCTGCATTTTTTCCCTCCATAACCGTTTCTTACCCAATTCCTGTTAGGGCTTTCCTGAATAATTCAAAGTTCGCTTTTCTGAAGTTTAGTATTTTTGCAGATCCTTTTTGATGTAATTTACTGAAGTTGATTTTCAGTGAAACCATATTGTGATCACTGTTCCCTAATAGTTCAATTACTTTTGTGTTTGAAACTAAGTCTGTGTTATTTGTTAATACTAAGTCCAAGAGTGCCTTATCACGAGTTGGAGTTTCTACCGTTTGTGTAATATACTGGTCTTTAAGTAAGCTTAAGAACCCATTGCTTCTTGCCGATTTACCTGTTTCGTTTTCCCAATTAATGTCGGGTAAATTAAAATCCCCCATAATTAATACCTGACCCTGATTTGATGATTGTTTGATTTGGTTTAAAAGAAGAGACTCTTCCCTTTTGTTTATATTTGGTGGTCTGTAGCATACCCCTATTATAATTTTATTTTTATATTTTTGTTATTGTTGGTTATCTCTGCCCACACTGTCTCCGAGTTGTCTTCTTCTAGGTCTGTGCACATATATTTCTCACATGATGTTAAGTTATTATTTACATATAGGCACAACCTTCCTGAAGAGTGTATATCCCTCCATGTTTAATGCCCAGTCATGCGACTTATTACACCATGTTTCTGTAATACCAATGATGTTGTAGTCGTCCCTACTGATCACCGTTTCTCCATCTCCCTAGTGAACAGTATAGCCCGCATGCCACATCACTGGCAGAAAACCCCCAGAATGGTGAGAATCCATTCCCTTACATCAGGTCATGCCAATCCCCAAATTGATAAACCAGTACTACAGAATACTCTGGCCTTAACTAGAACATGGATCCTGCCATCTCCTAAGGAGCTCTTGGAGTAACTGCTGGCTAGGGTTAACAAACAGCTCAAATCATACAGTGCTTACAGATCTTACAGTACAGTGAGTATAGGCGGCTCCAGCTCCACCACCTCCACCAGAAACAGTTTCACAGGCAGCAGTAGCTACTCCACTCCGTATTCCAAATCCAGCTAAATTTGACAGGAATCCCAAAGAATGCCAAGGATTCTTGAAATGGTGCTTGATTCAATTCAAGATACAGGCAGCTTATTTCCCATCCAAGAGGGCGAAAGTCACCTACATCATTTCCCTATTCACCGGACAAGGGTTGGCGTGAGCATCACCACTCTGGGAGAAGAATTATGGCATAGTCAATAAGAGCGCAACTTCATCAGTGAGTTTCGGAAGGTGTTTGACGAGTCTGATTTTGTCATGTCAGCTGCATCAGCAATACTTCGGCTGAGACAAGGCTATCAAACTGTGGGTCAGTACACAGTGCAGTTCTGGACCTTGGCCTCGGAGGTGGGTTGGAACAAAGTGGCTTTGATGGCAGCATTCAATCAGGGTCTTTCAGAGAAGATCAAGGATGAGTTGGCATCCAGAGAGCAGCCTACTTCCTTGGATAATCTAATTTCCATGTGTACCCAAGTAGATCTGTGTCACCAAGAGAGAGAGAAAGAGAGGGAAAAATCTCCGAAATTCAGCTTCAAACTAGCTCTTCGATTTATTTATCCTGCTCTCTCTACTTCTTCTGATCCTCAAGCTTCTTCCACTCAGCAGATCGAGGAGCCAATGCAGTTTGGGAAATTCCGGGTACTTATGTATTATCTGGACTCCCATGTTTAATGCACCCCATTTTTTCATACCCCTACTATCCAAGTACGCATGGAGTTGATTTTATATAGTGTGGCGAGCGCAGCGAGCCACCGTGCCCGAAGCGTGGCGAGCGCAGCGAGCCCCGCGAGGGGACACGGTCTCATAAGAAAAACGGGAGCCCAGATATTACATAAGTACCAAATTCCGTCTTCCTAGAGGAGAGAAAGAGAGAGGAGATTTAAAAATCGCTTGGGCTATTGTGAATCTGGACATCTCATTTCTTCTTGTCCAAAATGTCTGGGAAATGACAAGGCCTAACTGATCAAGGGGTGGTCAGCCTAGATACATTGTCACACACCCCTACCCGAGTCTCCGAAGTTGGATACGCTATTGACCTGACATAGCTGGAACAACGACCTTCCTTTTTTTTCTTAAGGCCTTTTTGAATTCTGGTACTGATGGCAATTTTATTATGGCACAGACAGTGCAGCACTTAGGAATTCAGTGTCAAGTGCTGACTAACACCCCCCCCCCTGCATATCATAGGGGTAGATGGGAACAAGTTAACCAGCAAAAGAATTGCACCACTTGCAGATGGTACAAAATACAGCTGCCAGGCTATTAACCAATAGATCTCACTTTGAAGAAAAACCCCACCCAAATATAATTCTCCCTGCACATGTTACATCTGCCCCACCTGCAGTGCACATGGTTTTGTCTAGCTAAGAAGGAATTTGACTCTAAGAGTGAACTAGAATAAGGCCCCTTGTGTCAGATAGAGGAGTCCAGTTTACTTCCAGGTTCTGGTGAGCCTTACAGATGGAGCAGGTCCCATCTTGGCTACCTATGGCGAGAGTTCCGCCAGCTGGCCATGGCACCCACCATCGCAATACATTTTAAGTGCTTCATTTAATATTAAGATTATTATTTTTTTTTGTCAGCCTACCACCCACAGAGTAACGGGCAGACCGAGAGGGTCAATCAAGATCTGTAAAAATTGTTAAGGATTTATGCCGCTAACCAGGATAATTGGGTGGCTTTGATTCCTTTGGCAGAATTTGCCTATAATAATTTTTTCATGAGTATTCTGGTCATTCTCCTTTCTTCATTTAACATGGGTTTCATGCCATACTTCCTGGTTTTCTTTCCGACTCCTCCATTTCTTTGCCAGCAGTCCAGAATACAGTTAAGTGGTTTTGGAGCATTTGGTCAAAGGTAAAGAGAAATTTTGAGATTCCTTTAGAACGTTATAAAAAGTTCTCCAACTGTAAAAGAAGGAGAAGTCCGCAATTTAGTCCTGGAGACACGGCTCTGAACCAAGCATTTACATCTAACGGTGCATTCTATGAAGTTAGCCAAAGATTTATTGGATCTTTTCAAATCATTCAGGTGGTTAGTCCGGTAGCAGTGAGACTTAAGGGCCCCATACACTATGAGATTTATCTGACCTGTAAAATTTCATCTGATTTCCCTTGAACTGCCCTGGCAGCTTCCCAGGAGGCCTACATACAATTTGACACTTGATGTGCCATTTTTTACATCCAATTTGCGTCCGATAAATCACATGTGATTTATCACATGTGATTTATCTGACGCAAATTGGATGTACCATGAGAGTTATCTGATGGGATGGCTCTAGGGAGTAGCCTGAACAATGCTATACCTTGCAGGTATTACTGTTCTGAGAAAAGGAGAATGGCAGTATATGAACCGTACATGAATCTGGCATCCCACTGCTGCTGTGTTTTTTGGAGTGACAGCCTAGTTTGGGCATGTATATATATATATATATATATATATATATATATATATATATATATATATATATATATTATATATATATATATAGTTTGGGGGGTGTCGGCACTCATACAAAAAGACACCAGGCATGATGCCACGGTGGGAGAAACAATATTTATATCACTGGTTGTACACCGTTTGATTGATTCTCTATGCACCTTGTTAGGGGCCACTTGGCTCTGAAACGTTGGCTTATACTACTTGCCTGGTGTCTTATTGTACGATTGCCGCTGCGCCCCCCCCCCCCCCCACACCCAAACTCTACATAGCGACAGCGCTGCTGTCATCTGGAGGGCACTGTTTTGTCGGTTATTAACATTTTGCTCCCGTTAGTGGACTGCTGCACCACATATATATATATATATATATATATATATATATATATATATATATATGTGTATATATATATATATATATATATATATATATATATATATGTATATATATATATATATATATATATATATATATATATATATATATATAAACACAGGGGGCCCAGCACTCACTACAACAAACTAACTCACCTTAACATTCAAATAATCAATTAAATAAATAATGGGGTTTTAGTTCATGAATTGATCAATGCATTTAAGCTTGCAGCCCATCGCCAAGGGACCCCATTTCACTGCAAGTCCTACACTAAGAACTGGTTTTCATGGGAACCTGGCAACTGCTTCCACATCATAGCTAAAATGAACATGTGTTATTTTCCTGGGTTAAAGCTCTCCTACCTCCAAGTCTGTCTGTTGTTACCCAGTTTTTTTTTATCACTGTCTACTCTTGTAAAGTGCAACAGAATCTGCTGCGCTATATAAGAAACTGTTAATAAATAAATAAATAAAAAATATATATATATATATATGTGTGTGTGTTCGCTGTATGTCCAGCACTCCTCGCACTTTCCTATATCCTTGCCCGGGTGCCCATCTTGATTAGCAATGTTTCCCCCATAGATAGCAGTAAAAGAACAGGCGTTACTCCGGGTATTGTATAGCAAAACACATAAGTTTACTATGTCCTTAACGGTCTACGCCGTTTCAGTCATTGGCCCTTCGTCAGGACCAAATACATCCAAAGTTTTTTTGCTATACAAGAGCCGGAGTGACGCCTGTTCTTTTGCTGATATATATATATATATATATATATATATATCTGCAGGGGTGTACCCGGCACTCCTTGCTTTTCATGTTTAAGTGCCTGGGTGCCTCCTCCTCTAGGAACAAGTCCATAGATGCATACAGTCTACACTGCACTGGAACGCACTTGCCGGTATTTGGTGCCGGAAGTTGCGTCATCAAAAGGCTTTGCATACCACTCACTTGCAGTGAACGCATGTTTACCCAGTGGGCGAAAACTCCTGTGGTGTCTAAAAGCCCCGCCCTACAATGGAACCAGGAAGATCATGGGCACATGTTATCTAGCTTCCCACATATAGAGTACGTGGAACGCACAGCCATTAAAACATGGACATGGTCAAACACTCTGAAAGGCTTGCGTACCACCAGAATAGCATGTGGAACGCACCTCCTTCATTGGTATTAAATAACCATGGAAACCAGACCAGCATTGCTTAATCTGGTATATCTTGTCACTTTGGACCTCATTTTTAAGCATTCAATGATTATAAGTTACACCCAAACCAATAGACTCACACTAGGGGAATATACCTGCCAGTGTTGTCCACATAAGTTTTCACATTTAGGGCGGGATGTATTAATATACATCGCCGCCCTTCGCCTGGCAGCCGCCGCGATGCTTCCGCATATGTACTAACATATGCGGCTAGCATCGGCTTGCGGTGACAGAGACCCCCGCGATACCTGTGATGTGGTCTGCGGGGTCTCCGTCACCTCCCGGCGGCTGGCAGTGTCCCCCTGCGTCTTCTCCTCCCCCCTGCAGTCGGATGTCCTCTTGGCTGTGACACCTGCTGGGGGAGGAGGAGATCGGGGGGGGGGGGGGGCGCGGACGGCGGGCGGCGATAGAAGACCATAGGCTACCCTGCCAAGCGAAATCGGGGCGGACGGGTGATGGTAAATAGGAAAATGCGGTAAAACCCCATTTTACCGCATTTTCCCTTTAGTACATCCTGCCCTAAACCTCAGTACCAACCTCATAAATATATGGTGTTGGCACTCATAGCATTAATATATGCTAATATCTCCTAAATATAAAGTGCAAGTTCTGTCATAGCAGTATCTGAGAAAAATATTTAATATCCAGCAGCAGGGGGGGGGGGGGGGTTCTGCTTATGTTCTGCAGGTCCGACCACCTGATCTAATCTGATGAGCATGGGAACGCGCATCAGATTGGATCAGATGTCACAAACATGTGATTTTGGGCTGATTTCACCCGATTTATCGGACCAAAGTGCCGAAATCGGGTGAAATCGGCCCAAAATCACATAGTGTATGGGGGCCTTAAAACTTCCTGAGTCTTTGAGGATTTCTAACATCTCCCATGTGTCACTTCTCAAACCACTCATTATAAATCAGTTTTCAGTTCCCAAACAGTTCCTTCCGATGGGAGACCAAGAAGAATATGAGATTGGTCAAATCTTGGTCAAATCTTGGATTCTAGAATTTTCAGTAAGTCAGTCCAATTCTTAATCAATTGGAGAGGTTATGGTCCTGGGGAACATTGTTGGGTAAGGGCATCTGATGATCATATCCCTAATTACTTCAAAAGTTTCACCGAATGTTTCCTGAAAAGCCATTCATGGAGAGTTCGGTGCCCAGGGGGTAATGTAACACTGGGGGTATTTACCAGGTGCAGGGATGCTGGTGGTGTAGGCAGCAGCTGCAGGGATCAAGGAGGCAGGCTGGTTTTCTCTGTTGATGAGACCTCCGGCGGCTGCAAGCAACTCTCTGCAGCGCTGAAGCTCTGGAGTCTTCCTGGTTGTGCTGGCGCACTAAAGGCTCTCTTAAAGGGCCAGTACTTCATGAGATGTCTGCAGGAAATCACTACCCTATATAAGGAAGTCTCTAGCATGCATTCCCTGCCAGATTATAGGTTTACAACCTGCTCCAGCGACCCTTGTGTGTTGCTGATTACTTGATACTGACTTGGGCTTGTTTCCTGACTATCCTTCGGCTTAATCTCAGTGTACCGTGAACCATGATTTAATACTTGGTTGCTGCTCCTGCTCTTCTATAAACTGATTGCGATCCATATAATCTAAAAAAAATATATTTAATTAACAAATTTTAACTTCCACTATTGAGCAGTATTGTTCACACAGTGCTAATGCCTGGTCCTGAACACACAGAAGTTTTAGAAAAAAAAATATAAACAAAGGACAGCTACACACTGGGTGAGATTTAGTGAATGGCGATTTTTTACCAAAGTGTGAATTGTTTGCAAATCGCCATCTATCACACTTTTTTTCAATTTGCATTTTTAGTCCAAAATCTCGCATTTAAAGTGTAGCGATTTGACGCTGAAAAAGTGCGGTAATGGGCGATATGCGGTAATGGGCGATATGCACTGTTTTGTAACATTATGTGTATAAAGGGCACTACTCTGTGGTGTAATGTAAATAAGGAGCAATATGGTGTTGATTAATGGGAATAATGGGCAATATTGTGCGATGTAATGAGAATAAGGTTGTGCGGTGTATTTGGAATTCTCTTGTCTGTAAACAGTTACAATGTAGGGATGAAAGTGAGAGAGAGATAAAGGGGTCTATTTACTAAGCCTTGGATGTAAATACAATGGCATGATATAAAGTATTAGCCAACCAGCTTCTATTTATGTATTTGCAAAACAGCTGTAAGGAGCTGACTTGTTGGTAGTTTATCTCTCTCCCCTTTATCACTCCAAGGTACATCGAGCCCTAAATCATTAAATTAGCCATTCCTGACATGCATAGTCAGGAAAGAGTTACATAATTCATATTTATGTATATTACCGAGTTACAGTAAACACAATTACCTATGGGACTAATTATAGTAATGATAGTGTATGTGGATTTCCCTGCCGAGAGTTCCTATCCCCTATGTAACAATATAAATGCTACAAACATGTAATGATAGCCACTGCCTGCAGGCAACGGGCAGTGCATTGTTCTCCTGTGTATACACGAATGTGCAATACGTTATTTTTACAAACCTAGAATAATATTTCTTCCTTCATCTATTCTCGTAGCACCAGACAGAAGAGTCATCACAGTGTAATATAGGTGAGATCGTACAACATTAACACTTCTCTCCTCTATACAATAAAGCAGTCAGATCAGATCAAACCATTGCATCTGCCTACTCTGTGCCCTGTGCTCTCTGCATACATTGTACTAATGCCCTTCACAGAATGTACTGTACTTATGTATAACGTACACACTGGGAAAGACTGTCCGGTATGTATCAGTTGGTGTGTACATATTGTGATTTCTCAAAGCACAGCAGAGAATCGCCCTTGTCTCATACAATAATTAGGCAGATATTGGCCCTTATTCAGATCTGATTGCAGTACAAATTTGTTCTCAGAATGGAAAAAAAAAACATGTGCCCTGCAGGTTGGGCAGATGTAACATGTATAGAGAGAGTTAGATTTGTGTGAGTTATTTTGTTTCTGTGCAGGGTAAATACCGGCTGCTTTATTTTTACACTGTAATTTAGATTTCAATTTCAACACACCCCACCCAAATCTAACTCACTCTGCACATGTTACATCTGCCCCACCTGCAGTGCACATGGTTTTGTCTATATTGAGATAAAATTTGTCCTGCGATCAGATCTGAATAAGGGCCATTGTTTCTGAGCCTTCAGTTGTCTGTTATGATTAGGCAAGGAGGTACTGTAGGTTTAACTTGGGATTCAGCATCCTACTCCTTTATCATGTCATCTTCTACAGGGCCTGATATAAACATCAACACCATTTGTTGTTGCCTTTATTCACATACAGTATGTTTATATATTCAAACAAGTTACTACTGTACTGTATGTAGACAAAAATTTTAGAACACTGACGTCAAACGGATTACCGAGATGTTATTGATGTCAGTAGGTTAAAGATCCACCATGTGTCACGGTGACACCCAGCGGCGTAACTATAGCACCGCAGCCCCCGCCACCGCGGGGGGGGGCGCTGTGCATGTGGGGGTGCCGGGGGCTGCGGTGCTATAGTTACACCCCCCCCCCCAATCCCCCGCCGACTTACCTATCTCGCTGGTCCCGGCATCTCCGTTCTTCTGCTGAGGACCACCACAAAATGGCCGCCCCCCATATAGCACACAGTTCTCTGAAACTGTCTGCTGTATGGGGGCGGCCATTTTGTAGTGGTCCTCAGCAGAAGAAAAACGGAGCCGCCGGGACCAGCGCGATAGGTAAGGCTGCAGGGGATTGGGGGGGGGAGGGGGGTTTGCATGGGCGGTGGGGGATTGGGGGTGCTTGGCAGGGGGGGGCGCCCCCCCTAATGGTGGGGGGGTGCCCAAAACTTAGTTACGCCACTGGTGACACCCTTGTTGGTCAACTGTTCACTAGTACCCAAACAACAGTAGGCGTTATATTTGCCATTCCCCTTAAGTACAGTGACCAATTGTGACACTAAAGAAGATTGAGCCGGCCTAAGACGCATCCGTAGCTCTAATGTCTCCCAGAAAATCTCAGTGAGGTTAAGATTTGGAATCTGATCTGTCCAGTATTTCTACATTTTTTGGTAAAACCAGCTAAAACAGCCCTAGAGCATAACCACCACCTCCATGCTTACTTTATCTACTGTACTGTACTCTGGTATCAGATGTTTTCACACCGCCTAAATATAACCTTCCCTCCTACAGTCTAACTCTAACCTCCCCCTCCCATAGTCTAATTCTAACTTCGCCCTTCTTGCAACCTAACCTCAACCCTAACACTTACCGGCAGAATGTATATGGAGCCTGCTACCAATATTTTGAGTATCACCATGCTGACTCCATCCAAGAAAAGATAGATAGATCTAACTTATTGTTTTTATCCCATTTTTCAATACTCATGGCTTTGAAATCAGTCAGAGGTATTTTTTGATGAGCATTGTGGTTCTTCTACAGCATTTTACTTTTTTATGTAAAAAAAACAGGGACAATATGGTCAACAATTATGTACCACATATGTAAAAGTTTGGGACTGTCAGTCCAATTCTTAATCAATTGGAGAGGTTATGGTCCTGGGGAACATTGTTGGGTAAGGGCATCTGATGTTCATACCCCTAATTACTTCAAAAGTTTCACCGAATGTTTCCTGAAAAGCCATTCATGGAGAGTTCGGTGCCCAGGGGGTAATGTAACACTGGGGGTATTTACCAGGTGCAGGGATGCTGGTGGTGCAGGCAGCAGCTGCAGGGATCAAGGAGGCAGGCTGGTGTCTCTGTTGATGAGACCTCTGGCGGCTGCAAGCAACTCTCTGCAGCGCTGAAGCTCTGGAGTCTTCCTGGTTGTGCTGGCACACTAAAGGCTCTCTTAAAGGGCCAGTACCACAATAAGCAAACGTCATGAGACGTCTGCAGGAAATCACTACCCTATACAAGGAAGTCTCTAGCATGCATTCCCTGACAGATTATAGGTTTACAACCTGCTCCAGCGACCCGTGTGCCATTAGTGTGTTGCTGATTACTTGATACTGACTTGGGCTTGTTTCCTGACTATCCTTCGGCTTAATCTCAGTGTACCGTGAACCATGAATTAATACTTGGTTGCTGCTCCTGCTCTTCTATAAACTGATTGCGATCCATATAATCTCAAAAAAATATATTTAATTAACAAATTTTAACTTCCACTATTGAGCAGTATTGTTCACACAGTGCTAATGCCTGGTCCTGAACACACAGAAGTTTTAGAAAAAAAAATATATATAAACAAAGGACAGCTTCACACTGGGTGAGATTTAGTGAATGGCGATTTTTTACCAAAGTGTGAATTGTTTGCAAATCGCCATCTATCACACTTTATTTCAATTTGCATTTTTAGTCCTAAATCGCGCATTTAATGTGTAGCGATTTAACGCTGAAAAAGTGCGGTAATGGGCGATATGCGGTAATGGGCGATATGCACTGTTTTGTAACATTATGTGTATAAAGGGCACTACTCTGTGGTGTAATGTAAATAAGGAGCAATATGGTGTTGATTAATGGGAATAATGGGCAATATTGTGCGATGTAATGAGAATAAGGTTGTGCGGTGTATTTGGAATTCTCTTGTCTGTAAACAGTTACAATGTAGGGATGAAAGTGAGAGAGAGATAAAGGGGTCTATTTACTAAGCCTTGGATGTAAATACAATGGCATGATATAAAGTATTAGCCAACCAGCTTCTATTTATGTATTTGCAAAACAGCTGTAAGGAGCTGACTGGTTGGTAGTTTATCTCTCTCCCCTTTATCACTCCAAGGTACAACGAGCCCTAAATCATTAAATTAGCCATTCCTGACATGCATAGTCAGGAAAGAGTTACATAATTCATATTTATGTATATTACCGGGTTACAGTAAACACAATTACCTATGGGACTAATTATAATAATGATAGTGTATGTGGATTTCCCTGCCGAGAGTTCCTATCCCCTATGTAACAATATAAATGCTACAAGCAGGTAATGATAGCCACTGCCTGCAGGCAACGGGCAGTGCATTGTTCTCCTGTGTATACATGAACGTGCAATACGTTATTTTTAAAAACCTAGAATAATATTTCTTCCTTCATCTATTCTCGTAGCACCAGACAGAAGAGTCATCACAGTGTAATATAGGTGAGATCGTACAACATTAACACTTCTCTTCTCTATACAATAAAGCAGTCAGATCAGATCAAACCATTGCATCTGCCTACTCTGTGCCCTGTGCTCTCTGCATACATTGTACTAATGCCCTGCACAGAATGTACTGTACTTATGTATAATGTACACACTGGGAAAGACTGTCCGGTATGTATCAGTTGGTGTGTACATATTGTGATTTCTCAAAGCACAACAGAGAATCGCCCTTGTCTCATACAATAATTAGGCAGATACTGGCCCTTATTCAGATCTGATTGCAGTACAAATTTGTTCTCAGAATGGAAAAAAACATGTGCCCTGCAGGTTGGGCAGATGTAACATGTATAGAGAGAGTTAGATTTGTGTGAGCTTTTTTGTTTCTGTGCAGGGTAAATAGCGGCTGCTTTATTTTTACACTGCAATTTAGATTTCAATTTCAACACACCCCACCCAAATCTAACTCACTCTGCACATGTTACATCTGCCCCACCTGCAGTGCACATGGTTTTGTCTATATTGAGATAAAATTTGTACTGCGATCAGATCTGACTAAGGGCCATTGTTTCTGAGCCTTCAGTTGTCTGTTATGATTAGGCGAGGATGTACTGTAGGTTTAACTTGGGATTCAGCATCCTACTCCTTTATCATGTCATCTTCTACAGGGCCTGATATAAACATCAACACCATTTGTTGTTGCCTTTATTCATATATGTTTATATATTCAAACAAGTTACTACTGTACTGTATGTAGACAAAAATGTTGGTTGAAGATCCCCCATGTGTCACGGTGACACCCTTGTTGGTCAACTGTTCACTAGTACCCAAACAACAGTAGGCGTTATATTTGCCATTCCCCTTAAGTACAGTGACCAATTGTGACACTAAAAAAGATTGAGCCGGCCTAAGACGCATCCGTAGCTCCAAAATCTCCCAGAAAATCTCAGTGAGGTTAAGATTTGGAATCTGATCTGTCCGGTATTTCTAAAAGATTTTGTAAAACCAGCTAAAACAGCCCTAGAGCATAACACCACCACCTCCATGCTTACTTTATCTACTGTACTGTACTCTGGTATCAGATGTTTTCACACCGCCTAAATATAACCTTTCCTCCTACAGTCTAACCCTAACCTCCCCCTCCCATAGTCTAATTCTAACTTCGCCCTTCTTGCAACCTAACCTCAACCCTAACACTTACCGGCAGAATGTATTTGGAGCCTGCTACCAATATTTTGAGTATCAGCATGCTGACTCCATCCAAGAAAAGATAGATAGATCTAACTTATTGTTTTTATCCCATTTTTCAATACTCATGGCTTTGAAATCAGTCAGAGGTATTTTTTGATGAGCATTGTGGTTCTTCTACAGCATTTTACTTTTTTATGTAAAAAAAACAGGGACAATATGGTCAACAATTATGCACCACATATGTAAAAGTTTGGACTGTTACATCCATGGTACTATGCCCCAGCTTTTGGCCATTTTAAGTCAGTAGTACATTTGACTTGGTACTGTAAGGCCATAAGGACGGTATGGCTTAAAATTTATTGCTAAAGTCCCAGTACGCAATATATTTGTCATATTGTTTATATTTCCAAAATGTGAGTACAGTAAGTAGATGTTCCCAAATTCATAGTTTCTTACATACTGTATATGTGTGTATTTAACATTCATTTCATATATGTATTTCATGCAACAATTTGTTAGAGCTCATCAAAATCATCATCAACATTATCATCAGCATCATCAACAGCAACATCACATCTCCTTTTTTTGCTGCAATGAACAGGACAGTTGTCACCGTAATTCTGCTCAGAGGGTTCGAAAACCTCCATGATTTCAAGATTCCGATCTTCTTTCTGTTTTTGGTCATTTTCATGGTGACAATAACCGGGAACTTTGCCATTATCTTATTGGTATCTACCAGTTACCGTCTTCGTACTCCTATGTTCTTCTTTTTGTGCCACCTGTCCTTCTCTGATATGTTGCTGACTTGTAACATTGTCCCCAGCATATTGAACGTTCTACTCTACGATGGAGGCATTTTGACTTTTGCCGGTTGCACTACACAGTTTTTTCTCTATGGAGTTTCAGCAACTACTGAGTGTCTTCTGCTCACAGCTATGTCCTACGACCGTTACCTGGCTATTTGCACTCCATTGCGTTACACCGCAATTATGGACATAAAACTTTGTATCTATATGGTGGCATTTTGCTGGTCACTAGGTATCTCCATAACACTCATCCCATTGTTCTTCATGCAAACATTGTGGTTTTGTGGACCAAACGTGATTGACCACTTCTTCTGTGACCTTGGACCTCTCCTGGAGCTGTCTTGCTCAGATGTGTCCATAGTGAAATACGAGGTGTTTGTTTTCTCCAGTTTTCTCACCATTGCCCCTTTCATCTTCATCACCATCACGTACGGCTATATTTTTCTTACCATTATGAGGATCACCTCAGTCACTGGAAGACAGAAAACCTTTTCCACCTGTAGTTCGCACCTGGCTGTTGTATGCACTTATTATGGGGCACTATTTGCCATGTATGTGGCGCCCTCTAGAGGGTATTCTCTGAATATCAACAAAGTGGTCTCTCTCATGTACACTGTGGTCACCCCATTGTTCAACCCTATTATATATAGTTTAAGGAATAAAGAAATCAAGTTGGCCATGTGGAAATATCTTAACATTCGTAGGAAAATCGATAGAAAGTAAAGGCATTAAAAAAATTCAGAAGTAATATATGTACAGTATAGCAAGTGATTAAATTCATCGGACAGAATATTTGAAGCAGATAAAGAAAACTTTCTAAAACACTTTCCTCTTGAGATAAGAAGTTTTAAAACGTTAGGTTCTTTAAACTTTGCAGTGGGAGTTTTTTTAGGGGGTTATTGGGCAAAGGTCAAGTATTGTGGTCTCTTCTCCATTCCATGAATGAACTATGGGGCTGATTTGCATCTAGAAAATTTGCAGAGCTATATCTTTAGATACTTGTGAACCTAATAATTCTTGAATTCTAAAAATTGGCTTGCCAAACTGGTCTTTAAAATCTACCAATTGCCCACATTTTGTAGACCACCTAGCTGGGGCACAGGTGCAGTCATTACTAACTGCCACATTTTTAAACCTATGCAGCATTGATTCCTAAACAACACATTTTACAGATACCCAAGTGACATGAACTGTTGGTAGATCTGGAGCACTGGTTTGGCCACCATTGCTCTAAAACATAATATACACTGCAAGGTTAGTGAGCATTACTGACATCGGTTTAATGTGTTGTATTATGGATGTACTGTATCATGATCTATCAAAGAACTTGGGAAACTCCACTGTATACAGTAAAAAGTATTCTCATCTAGTAAGAATTTTTTTTAACAATTGGATTTTCCACATTGACCAAAGATTATCGAATCTTGGGAGCAGGTAAAAAGAGATTGGGGTCTTTGTATTTACAGCATGTATAATTATTATTTCCACTGCTTATATTATACCAACACTGGCTTTTATAGCTAATTGGTATCAGCAACTTTCAAGAACACAATTACTTTTCATTCCCCCAATTTTGCTGAAACAGGTCGAGTCTCCCATATCTGTAGATCCGTTATCCGAAATATTCCAAAAAAACGTGTTTTTTTTTTAGATTAAATTTTTTTGTTTGTTTTTTTATCCTTTCCCCTTTTTTCATACTTACCAAGTCCCCCAATGTCCACGGCGACCTTCAGGAATCTTCTTCAGCGTCATCAGCAGTCCCAAGAGTGACATCACCGGCACGACCGCAAACTCAATCAATGCACTCCTGGGACCGCTGAAGAAGATCCCAAAGACCCCTGTGGTCATCGGGGGATACTGTGGCCATCGTGGGACCATCTCGGCACCACCAGAGGTATTAAAAAACAAAAGTATTCCAAAAAAACGTAAATATCCCTTAGCCAAAATTCTTGTGGTCCCGAAAAATTTTGGATAATGGATACTTGACCTTTATCAATTTAGGCTAAAGTCAATACTGCGGCATTTATTTATTTGTTTATTAACCATATTTTGTCTACTTACTTGTGTGATGGATCTGGTACAAATGTGACACTGATATGATTCCTGACTAGTGGTGGATTTTACCTATAGGCTACAGAACTTACAATGCCTGTGCTAGGACCTGGACAGCGGTGGTGACATGGTGGTGGGGAATCCCGCCAGAGCGACAATCTCCCTTCTATGCAAGCGAGGGGGGATTCCAGTTGTCCCTAAAACCTCCTCCCTCACAGCCAGGCCAGCGGCCAATGACAATCGCTCTAACATCAAACATTTGGAACCCCCCAGAAATCCATTATTTGCCCCTGAAAGTGTTGCTGGAAAACCTGCTTAGTTCTGCCCCCAACTCGTAAACGAGATACATTTTATCTTCAATGTTGCTCAAATCTAGTTTTTTCCAACAAAGTTAATTTAGGAAATAAATGTGACTATTTTTATTACATAATATGCCAAAATCTGATATATTTATTTACCAAACTATAATAAACTTTCAAACAGAAATAACATGTAAAATAATGGATGTCATACTATGGTTATTAGTACAAAAATACAATAATACAACAAATTGGTGCATCTAATCATATAGAGCATTCAGTGGCATTGAGAGGGGGGTCTGTTGGAGCCCCTGTGGTCCTGTGACCCCTCCCCCACTGCAGAGACCCAGTGGTGGTGACAGAGGCAGAACTCTGGGAGGCAATGGATCATCTGCCACCGGGCTCCTGCTCCCAAGGGGGCACCTCTCCTCCCCTGCAAGTTTAAATCCATTAATGGAAAGCCATCGATATTGCTTCTGTGGCTAAGTTCTGAAACATATATGTGTTCTATCTCTCTCTCCGGCACTCTATAGCAAGAAACAACAGGCTTCGGTGCGCATCCAAAAGTAATGCATATAAGTCCGACAGGTGGATGTCACTCGAATATTTAAATGAACAACAGGAGGCAATGAGTTTGACCTATATATTTCATAACAGATATAGATATATATATATATATTATATATATATATATATATATATATATATATATATATATATATATATATATATATATATATATATATGGAGAGGGTACCCTTTCAATGCGCTTTTTTTTACAAAAGAGAGAATGGATTGTCATATGGCGGTGCACCATTTATAGAAAAGAGTCATAAAATTTACCTTTTATTGATTATATTTTAAAAGTGAAGAACACGAAATATGACAAACAACAAATAACATTAACACAAGTGAAAACAGTGTGCTATTAAAAGGCACGTGCGAGTTCCCGGAGCAAATTCCCTCTATTCAATATTATCAATTACACTACTAGCTTTCTCCTTCTTGACCTTTAAACAATTGTTTGAGGAGAGAAGTGTGTCAATCTTAAATAGGTTTGTGTTCTATATACAAATGTAACAGCCTGTCTGTTAGCTACTTGGATGTGGTGTTTGGTACTCAATTGGTTGAGATTGAATTAATTAGCTCAATTAATTACCAGTTTATCTGGCGTGGTGCTGTTTGTATTATTTGTATATTGATAATACAATTAAGCTGTGTGTTATCACAGAAATGCAGTAATATCACTAATCGGTTACCCCTTTCCGTCTGAGGTCACTATTAAATCAGTGCTTACAGAGCGGGTTTTTAGGGTGATGCAGCACCTCTATTATATATATGGGTTACTGCTAGTGAATCAATTCAATGCCCGGATAAACATTGCTACCTGGGCTAGGGTTATTAATTAAGCTGATGGTGTGGAGTTATTTCCTTATGCCGTTTATTGAGAATATAGCTTATAGTTACGGTCGCAGGGAGACTCTTTAACCAGTACAGCTTAAACCTGCCCTATATGGACGGTAAGCAATGATTCCCCCAAAAGGAGAGGCTGGTGGTAACGGTAACAATAGTATCACAGGTACTAGGTAGAACCCCGTGCTGTCGACCTGATACTATGGTCGCGTACAGCTAACGGGGAGCCGTCCGTTCTCCGTATAACAGGTAGCTATCGGCGCGCACTCCCTGTCCTAGGGACAAGTGCCGCAAACAGGATTTCAGTTGCCGTATGTCTTTGAGTCCAACCCTGTGCCACTGTCAGCTCGTACTGCTGCTGGCGTGGTCTTAGGGTGACTAGTGACAAGAGGCTGCTAATACATTAGAGTCCTGAAAAGGACTAATAAATACATTTCATAGAACACAAAAAAAGGGGGGTAGGGAATTGCTGGAGGAACGTGCGCACGGCTGGGTCGGCCGGCGTACGCTTCGTAGGTCTTCCTCAGGGCAACTGGAGTCTGGTCCCTGATCTGGCTGCTTAACTAAAACTAGTGAGGTCCGTTTGTACCACACTTAAGAGTAATCCTGAATTTCTTCAGGACATTACCCCATCTTTCATCCTTCATTTGGTATGGAAATTGTTCATGTTTTAGATGCTGACAGGCATCAGGATTGAGATCTGCTAAGGATCCACTCCCTCTCTTTCTAATGAAAGCTGTATTACATTTTGACTGAGAGACATTAATTGTGGACGGTTACCCCTGAGGAAGTCGTTTTAACGATGAAACGCGTTGGGTTTTGTGCATGATTGACCGTTTTAGAATCCATGACTCCACACAGATGAAAAAATTGTTTTATTGTTATATTTTATCTGTTTTATACATTAAATCTGTTGTATCGTGACCACATTGTCACCATTTGTTCTATTGGTGGTGGATATATTCCAAAAGGGCGCACTTTGTTCATTGTCTGATATATATATATATATATATATATATATATATATATATATTATAAGGTTGTGTTGGCACAAATATATATCTTGCCCCTCCGGGCACCTGGGACTAACTTATGCCACTGGGTGGTGATGTGTATTGCATGCATACTGTATGGCGTGCCACAATGCACCACAGTATGTCTGAGCACACTACAAAACTGGCGCGCCATAACCCTCACCTAGGTGCGCTGGTGCAATGGATAAGCGCGTCTCCATCTGTAACTGTGGGCTGAGCCCTCACAACACACAAATAAAACAACATTCATGGCGAAGCAGCACAAGCCCATAGGACAGAAAAAAATACAATAAAAAAGTTGTTTAGAAAAAAGTACAGAATACATATTTTTATCGGCCAACTCGGAAATTCCACAATTAAGATTTTTTCAATCCCAAACCTCAGGATTGAGAAAACTGCCCAGGATTTCCATCCCTACTCTGTATGGGCACATTTGGAAAACATGCACCGTGGAATTTAGATGCATGCTCAGTAACTTAAAATTCACTTAGCGTTGACATCGTCATTGCATACACCGCTGAATCAGCCCGTGCTTACTGTAATAATTCGATGAATGTCTTTTATTAAATGACTCACTGATGTACAGTATATTTGAGATGTCATGAACATGTTCTCATTAATAACTATTGGGACTCTTCATCATCTCAGCCACCTGGCCTCTGATAATTCGTCATCCAACTCATTGCAAGTTGTGGTGGTGGACAGGTCTGCCGCTAACAATTGTGGGGCCGGAGACTGATTTCTAGTCCTGCACACACTGACTGCCTGGTTCTCCTGGTCACTGGGGCTTCCTCTTCCGCAGTGCTGCCCCAGCTGAATCCCATTGATCCTGTAATACAGAAATATATATATAATTACTTTATATCCTTTAACTATAACAGCAAACAATGAAATAATTGCACTCCAACACAAACTGGTAAAAAATCAATGACAATGCTTTACTTGAAACATAGCTTGATTACAGGTATTTGCAAATGCAGACTAACACAAGAAACATAGAATTGATTGTTCTATACCTAAACAATAATTCTAGATCAAATCAAAATGGAAACCTATCAAGGACAGTGATCAGCCATTAAACCTCATTCATAGTTACCTCTATCCCCCGTGCTTACCTAATCTTTCTCATCTGCCTGCCCCTTCCTTCTCAAGCTCTGATATTTAAACCTTAGTCACATTAATTAATCACTCATAAGCATTGAGTCTTATTGTCAAGCTTTGCTTTCAATCATACTGTCATAATTCACCCATCACCCATCTTTCTTTTTACTAGGTTAAGATTCAGTGGCCTTGGGGTCTACGCATGCGAGGCCCTCTTATCAGGTGGTTTCTCATATTGTAGACTAACTGGCTGCCCTTGCTCTCTGTACTGTCAACATTGCATTCTTAAACTTATAAAATTAAAACTATTTTAAGAAATCACTTTTCCAGCACTGTTCTCAATCTTCAGACATTTTGTAATGTTTTCATGCAAGTCATAGTAGACAAAATGGTTGCTGCTTCTGACAAACACCTGCTGCTTAGGGTAGGCCTCATACGCCGTGGCTAGTACCGTTGTGCAACGCCGCAATAATAACAGTATTTAAGAAAACAGAGTGTAATAAAAGCATAGAATTATTGATGTGTTCATTTCTATTTTAACACTCCCAAAGTGCTTGCATAGGAGTACAGACTTCTCTTCCGCTTTGGACGCTGGTGGCCATTTAAATATGGTGCCGACATGTGAGCCAACCAGAGCTTGCGACCTGGCAGCCAATCAGAGTGGCTGCCAGTACTCAAGCTCTAATTGGCTCACCAGATGGTGCCGTATTTTATATGCTGCCAGCCAGAGCCGGATTAACAATGGGCCTGATGGAGCTATAGCTCCAGGCCCACTCTCCAAATAGGCCCATTTTGTAGCTGAGGGTCAGGGCTTTCCAACGAGACCAGCCCCGCGTCGCTAGCCCCCCGGGAACCGGAGATACCGCCAGGCAAACCCGGAACGTTTTCCCCATAGGATAACATGGGACCCGCTAATTCCGACCTCCACCCGGTTCCAACGGCTGCCAGTTCCCCCTACAGCATCACAGAAACTCGAGGTTGATCTCAGTCGAACCCAAATCGCTGGGCCTTCAATCTAATACCTGGTCCACATGGGTTCATTGGTTCTAGAGATATTGCAGGTAAAACTATTTTTTTATGTAATTTCAGGGCTGTTCATGTTGTTTGAGGACAGATTTCTCTAGAACCAAACGGCCCAGTTTCACGGGACCAAAATCATTCGAAGGCTACATGTTAATGGATCAGTTGGTTTCGAAGATATGCACACCTTCAGAAGAATGGTGAATTATTTCTTAGTTAAAACGTAACTTTTATTTATTATCTTTTAAAAAGAATGTTGAGGGAACTCAGTTCTCTGCGTTCTTCACAATTTGGAATCGCAGGTCTGAGTCCATCCGTTCTTTCTCTTTGTACCGGCTTGGTAGTGGCAGAGTGATATACAGTGGCAGTGTTTATACAGTGCTGACTGCGGTTTCTGAGGAAGCGTTATGTGAAACACATGTAAAACCCAGACCTCTGTTACCCCTGTACCTTAAATAATGTGATTGCACATCTTATATATAAAAAAATGTATATGCTGTATTAGCCATAAGTATGGAATAACATATGCATGTGTAGTGGGGAGTGTGGAGACCAGTCTAACCTGTATGGGACATAAACCTGCACACCAGAAATAGATGCAGCACCCACTCAATAGATACTTAGACTGAAATATAGGCTATCAACTGGGAATTTTACCCATATACATTGTATCCCTGATCACTAGATGGTGAATGTGATAGAACATAGGGAATACAACCCATGTAATTACATCACTAACCACTAGATGGGGATCAAGTATAGTGAATGAACTGAGCCATATACCACACTAATAGAAAAAATAAAAAATGACAGCCTAAAGTAGCTGACACTGACACTTGCTAGATGGCAGTAGAGTGTCAAAAATAGTTACTAACCCCAAGTGCATAATATATGAAGCCAATAAGGCAATAAAAAAGGGCTAGCCGTCAAAACATTAATCAATACAATTTCAGTCAGCACTGTATAAACAATCACTCTGCCACTACCAAGCCGGTACAAAGAGAAAGAACGGGTCCAACCTGACCAAGAATTCAGCTTACATATATTATATGCAGAGACGACAACTCTCAAATTGGTCAGGCTACAAGAAAATCCCCTTATAACAACATAAACTATACCGGGCCGGTATAAAGCAACAATAAGAAGTGGCATCACCATATTAAAGAGTACCAACTCAAGTGTATCAAAAGAGTAATACAGTGCTGAATATTGTATAAAAGCCTAACAAGGCAGCCTTCTACTCAGATACTATCTCACGGAGTAAGGGTATACCATCTCCCACTCCCATTAATGAGAATCCGTTACTGGTATAATACAGCTATACACAAGGTACAAGTAACACGTCCAGTGAACACTTTTTAATCTTTACCTACACACTTTCCTACTACCAAGTGCACAAGCACTTCACTTTACATGTTTGTGTGTTATGTACGTCCGTTTTAACCCCTTATCATTTCACTTAAGCGGAGTGGACTCAGACCTGCGATTCCAAATTGTGAAGAACGCAGAGAACTGAGTTCCCTCAACATTCTTTTTAAAAGATAATAAATAAAAGTTACGTTTTAACTAAGAAATAATTCACCATTCTTCTCAAGGTGTGCATCCCCCGAGCAAACCCTTCTTTCTTTCCTTACTAGTTCTACATCAATTGCCTGGATAGCACCCCCACCACACTACCCAAATTAAGTGGCGGCCCCTCATCCTAACAAGGAACCCTAGATTCAACTCAACATCAGGGTACTACTTACCTGTGTGCGGAACCGAAACTCCTCTCCCCCCATTCCCCTTCAAAAAGGTTCCGAAGATATAGCTGGTTGTTTAAAGGGGGGTGGGGTGGTTTTCTCTCCCCCTCACACCAGAAAATGCAGGGACTAGGCTGGTGTAAAAGGGGCCAGTCCGAGAATGTCCCTGCATGAAATTGGGACCATATTCCCTGCATTTTCTGGAATGAAAGGGGTATTATTTCAAATAGCCGGGACATGCAGTGCTCTGAATACAGCCGGGCAGCCCCCTGCTCTCTGCCCGGCTGTTAATGGCTGTCATTTCTGCCCGGCGGTGACTGTCCCCCAGTTACCGCGAGCATGTATTCCCCCTTGGCAATGAGCATGTAATCCCATGTCTACGTCTTGAAAAAGTTTCCAGCATACGAGTGGTTACGAAACGCGTTGACGTCAGCAAAAGTTCATTGTGAGGTCTCCTGTCTGTTTGTTCAAGTTGGACTACGCTACACGCTATCGACTTTCACCCGCCGTGGAAGTGCTGCCAGCTCATCAGGCCCCCCAGCACGGACACCACGCATCGCTTATCTACATTTTTTCCTGCACTGGAAGCGCCGTCGGCACACAAAGCCGTTCAGCGCGGACACCGTGCACAGCCCGTCTACACCATTCTCCTGCATTGGAAGTCCTGCCGGCTTATCACCTCCGCCAGCACGGACACCGTGCACTACTTGTGTTACTATCACGAGCTAACTCCAGAACCGGCACAGCTGCAACCAAGTACCGGCTTTCTAACATCACAAGCCGCCCTGGCTGCTTAATAAACCGGTGCTCCATTTGGACTGGATACTACATTTATTAGGTGAGCATACTACCACCAATTACCATCTGTTTCTGCAGCCTAAAATACGTCATCTGGACAATAGATAATTTATGCGTGCTTGGTCCCTAATTGCCTCCACAAGCCACTTGCGTGTCCACTACACGCTAAAAGGACTGGCTTGTACTCAATTACAGTGGCTAAATATCCACCTATCTTTATATACCGTGTATTAGCACGAACTGTCTACTATTATAAATACACCAGCAGAATTCATATTACTCTGCATAATTACTGGAGACCTCTCACTTAGGATTGTAATTATATTATTAATTTTATCTCAATGTATTGATATCAATTGTTACTCATATATGTATGTGACTGTCTAATTGTTTCCCCCCCCCCCCTTTGTTATACCTTTATAAAAACTGTTATAA
Source organism: Crinia signifera (assembly GCF_055691185.1). Lineage (NCBI taxonomy): Eukaryota > Metazoa > Chordata > Amphibia > Anura > Myobatrachidae > Crinia > Crinia signifera. The sequence continues at coordinate 325,034,244 of NC_139220.1, read as the reverse complement.
ATTCAAGCAGTGTGTCTGCAAATTTATTCACTCAGCAGATACTATCCATTTCAATTGGCAGCGCCGAGTATCATTCTTTGTAACACAGGACAAAATCAACCTAATAGCATATGGAGGCCAGGTCATCACCACACTTGGAACCACAAAAATACAGTTCAACCGTGCTGAATTGCTTTTCCACATTGTGGACCAACAAGTTAAATCATTGCTTGGCCTCCCAGACAGCATAAAACTGGGTCTGTTGAAACTGGGGCCTGATGTACACGCTATTCAAATGACTGTCCCAAAGATGAAAGATTTCCAAGACTTATTTGATAACAGCACACTAGGAAAGCTACCCATCACATATGATATGAGGCTGGATGACTCTATTGCCCCCACTGTTTGTGCTCCCCGCAGAGTCCCCATTGCAATGAAGGACAAAATCATTCAAGAGCTACACAGAATGACGCAGCTAGGTGTCATTGCACCAATTGAAGAAGCAACACAATGGTGTCTGCAATGGTAGCAGCTGCTAAAAAAGATGGGACTGTACGGTTATGCATTGACCCTGTACACCTAAACAAGGCACTTTTACGCCCCTACCACCCGCTCCGCACCATCGAGCAGGTGATTGCCGACATGCCAGGTGCAACCGTCTTTAGCACCCTGGATGCCAAGTGTGGGTTTTAGCAGATCCCTCTGGACAGAGCCTCTTCTTTGCTCACTGCCTTCATGACCCCCATTGGGCACTACGTCTGCCTCCGCATGCCCTATGGCATCACCACGGGCAGCAAAGTATGGAGCAACTGTTTGCTGGCTATCCCTGTGACATCATCATTGATGACATCGTCGTCTGGGGCCGCACCAGAGAGGAGCATGATCAACGCCTCCACCAGGTACTCCAATGGGCTTGCGCTCTCAACCTCAAGCTCAAGTCTGACAAGTGCAGGTTCAGAGTCACGGAGGTGGCATACGTGGGCCACATCCTCACCGACAAGGGCATCCTGCCAGACCCCAACAGGTTCTCTGCCGTCCTGCGGATGCCCCTCCAAGCAGATGAATTGGCACTCCGGCGCTTCCTTGGGATGACCAACTACCTGTCCAAGTTTCTTCCACAGTACAGCAATACCACTGCACCTTTGTGGCAGTTACTGCATCAGGACTCTGAATGGTGTTGGCTAGACACACACACAGCTGCTGTCAACCAACTAAAGACCATGCTCACACACCCGCCAGTCTTGCAGTACTTCAAAGTGCATGATCCTGTTGTCCTTGCTGCTGATGCTTCACAAAATGGCCTCGGCCTGTTTGCCTCCAGCTTCGCAAACCGGTGTCATTTGCATCCAGGGCCCTCACTGACACGGAGACAAGATATGCACAAATTGAAAAAGAACTGCTGGCACTTGTCTTTGCTTGAAAACGTTTTCATGATTTCATCTATGGCCGTCCGGTCGTGATTGAAACAGATCATCAACCCCTAATCACCATCCTGAACAAACCCATACACTCTGCCTCATCCCGCATACAGAGCATGATGCTTAAGCTCCAAAGGTACAATTTGGACGTTATTTACAAGCCAGGTAAAGAAATGTATGTTGCTGACACTTTGTCCAGGGCATTTCTGCCCTCCACTGACTTGGGCAGCCCTGAGGACGAGTTCGAGGTCATGGTTGTAGAAGTCCTGCCCACCAAATGGATGGAGGAGCTGCGTGCAGCCACCAGCACAGATGGCTCTCCCAGCGTCTCGCTGATGTTATCCTCAATGGCTGGCTACCCTCATCCAGAGACTTGCCCCACTGTTTACGTCCCTTCTTTTGCATGAGGGATGAACTCACCATAGTTGATGGTGTCATTATGCGAGGTCACCGCTTTGTGATCCCAGCCGCTCTACAGTCCTCATACACCCAGCAGTTGCACCAGGGCCATGCAGGCCTGGAAGTCACCAAGCGCAGGGCCCGAGAAACTGCATTCTGGCCCTCTATGTATGGTGACATTGAACGGTCCGTGTCTCTTTGTGCCCCCTGCAATGCCCTGTGTCCACATCAGCCATGGTAGCCCATGCTGCTCCATGACATCCCGGACCTTCCTTGGTACATCCTAGCGACTGACCTGTTTGAGTGGAGGGGGAAGGAGTACATGGTGCTTGTGGACTCTTACTCAGGATGGTTCGAAATTAACTACCTCACCACCACCACAAGCCTGAAGGTAATATCAAAACTGAAAAGGCACTTTGCAGCACATGGCACTCCGCAACAGCTCATCACTGATAATGCCATGCAATTCAAAAGTAGAGAGTTCACAGAGTTTGCCAATACTTGGGACTTTCAACATATCACCAGCAGTCCTCACTATCCACAATCCAACGGGTTGGCGGAGCGGGCAGTTCGCTCAGCAAAGCACTTGATGGAAAAGTGTGCACGAGATGGCTCAGACATATACCTAGCCCTGCTCAATTTGAGAAATACACCTAGAGATGGGTTACCCTCCCCTGCACAGTGTTTGTTGGCACGGTGCACCCGTACAGTGCTCCCCATGGCAAAGCAGCTCCTGCGGCCCAGAGTGGAATCCCAAGTGAGTGATTGCATCAACAGACGCAGAGCAGGCTCCAAGGCATCCTACGACAGATCTGCACATCACTTGCCACCACTTTCTCCAGGCCAACCGGTACGCATACAGACTGAGCAAGGTTTTGACAGAACAGCAGTGGTGCAGCGTCCAGCAGAGCGTCCTAACAGTTATGTGGTGCAGTCTGATGATGCCTTGTATGAGCGCAACCGCCGGCACCTGCTGAGTACAGCTGAAGAGGACTCTGCACAGCCGGGTCCATCAGTTACTGCCACTGCTGCAACCAATTCTAGTGATGATTCACATCATTTGGACAATCCCATCCCAGAGACCTTGCCAGTGGCAGAGCCCTCCCAAACTGTCCAGGACAATCCCATGGGCTCCCAGCACACCATCACCAGGTCCGGACGGGTGTCCAAGCCCAATCCCAAGTTCCAAGCCTTTGCCATTTAGTCTTCCCTTCATCTTTGTCTTTATTGTTTTTTAAAATTGTTATATTCATGCATGTTGTGTCCTCTCAGTTAAAAAGGGGGATGTAGATGCATCTGATGCATCTTGGTCTTTGTAGTACCCAGGTTATTACATCACTTTCGGTCACATGACTGGCCGGGCAGTCAGTGTTAGCCAGAGCTGGAATAAAGACACACCTGATTGAAGCTGCACAGGTGTCCTTGAGTTTCTTGATACGCACACATCTACAGAGGGCCCTGCTCATGGGAGTATACATACCAAAGGGGAGGGGCAGACAGACTGGGGTGACTCAGAAGGGGTAGAAGTGAGCATAAACAGAAGGTTAGGATGAGAAATGGCTGAGTATAATGAAAAGTGGGGTCTTGAGAATCAGTTAAAAGTTTTGTAGGGAGGTGGAGAGTCTGATAGGGAGGGGTAGAGAATTCCTGGCACAAGGGCCTAAATCTTGGAGGCAGGAATGGGAGGAAGTAACCAGTTAAACCATAGATAAAGATTGATAATTACTAGCTCTTATCAAACTTACACATACTTAATACAATCTCATTATGAATACAGTTATTTGATTTTTTTACATAGACCATGTTAAGAATACAAATATCCTATACATTATCTTGTAGACCATGATGAAGTGTTGACATATTACAATGTGGACATACATATGGAGCCTTCTCTGGATCATCAAGGCCTATTGTTCTCAGCTGCAATACAATACATAGAACAATACAGTAGGGGATTAGCATAGGATTAATGTAGGGTACACTCCAGAAAGATTTGGCCTCGAAACATCCAAATTAGATACAATCTCGACCGATTGTATGTAAATTGGCATGTTTTGGGCCATTTCTGATCCAATTCCGATGTGATGTGCTGCTCTGCGGGTCGTTTGATTGTTTTGCAGCAGGTAGGATCTGGAAATGACCATTCAGCTGGGTACAGGTCAAGATCAGATTGGATTCAGATCATGTGCTGGTCGTGTGTTCCAACAGATCGTGAGACGATCGTACGATCATCTTACGATCTGCTCATGACCTGCATCGTTCTGGGGTGTACCAGGCATTAGTCCGACAGCTCTGTGGCTCACTTAATCCTATTAAAAGGCTAGATAAGGATGGCTTTATCTGTATCAACCCTGGTGGGTGAGCAATGACTTACCTGCTCATTTTAGCTGTAGTGGCTCCAGCAGCATTTCCCAGGTCAATAGGGTCATGTAACCATCACTTCCAGGTCAAATCTCCCATTCTCTGTCATTCTGGTGTTTTTCCACTACCCTTAATCCTTATCCCTACACCTAACTGTCATGTCAACATTCTGTTAGTAGTGATATTTCACCTGTAGACATCCACAGAATGTCTATCCTGTACATCACTTGTCAACATCCTAGCTGTCAATATTGTGGGGTAGGCATTCTAAATGTTACATTGATATTGTCAACCTTATGACTAAATTACTTCTGTTATTACATAATAATTTTAAATATTACAGGTTTTTTTTTTAATGACCACATTACAATGATCAATATTATGAGTAGGAAAATGCTGGCTTGGTTGAATAATTAACATCCTTCAAATATTGAATTTTTTGCAGTAACAAATCCAATGAAAATGTTCTCACAATCATTACATGACAATATACATGTATATACTATACTGGTAAGTTGTTGTGTCTATTGCACAGCTCAGATGATAATGTAAAAATAACTTTGTTTTTTCTGTCGCTTAAAACGTCTTCATTGTACTTTTTCTCAATGCCGCCTTGATCTCCTGGTTCCTCAGGCTATAAATAATTGGGTTAAGCAGTGGGGTAACTATGATGTAAAGTAGCGAAATAATTTTACTCAAATTTGGAGAGTGCCCATTCAATGGGAATAAGTAAACACTAATGAGGGTCCCATAATATGTGCAAACAACAGCCAGATGTGAGCTGCAGGTGGAGAAGGCCTTCTGTCTCTCAGTGGCTGAAGATATTCTTATGATGGAAAAAGATATGAAGATGTACGTAACTATAATAAAAATAAATGGAAGGAGAATGACAGGAACAGAGAATAAAACAGCCTGAGCTTCCACCATGGAAGTGTCGGAACAGGAGAGCTGAAGTATAGGAGCCAGATCACAGAAGAAGTGGTCTATGACGTTGGGTCCACAGAAGCTCAGTTCACAAACAAGTATAGTAATAATGATGGTAATAATAAAACCTATCAACCAGGAACAAACAACTAGGTTCAGTTTCAAATTGAAATCCATGATGGAGATATATCTCAAGGGGTTACAAATGGCCAAATAACGGTCGTAGGACATGACACTAAGAAGGAAACATTCAGAATTTGTTGATGCTGAGAAGAAATAAAATTGTGACATGCATGCGGTAAAAGAGACAATGTCACCATCTTTCATGATTACGGAGAGCATTCGTGGGACAATGTTGGTGGTGGTCATGATCTCACTGGACGACAGGAAGCTCAAGAAGAAATACATCGGAGTGTGAAGTCGTTTGGTCATTGCCACCAATGCAATAATCAGAAAATTCCCCATCAATGTGACAATGTAAATAAAAAGAAAGAATATGAAAAGCAAATGCTTTAGATTGTGGCTGTTCTGAAATCCTAGAAGAAATACTTCTCCAATCCTTGTTTGATTGTATTCATACATTTTGCTGTAGCGTTACCATTTCTGTAATACAGACATTTAAAGGGAACAGCAATGCATTTTAAAGCCATTTTTACTTTGTGTCAGACAAATGAAATTTAAAATAGACAAATGACAAAATCTGATTCTACCGCAGTGAGGAAGCTGCACATTAACAGAATGAGAATAATACAGTTCATACTATTATATTCCACTGTAAGAGTCAGGGCAAGTCGTCCCTGTAGGACAGTATGTGTAAAATGAAAGGCTGTTTCTTACAACACAGTGCCAGGGATATTGTTTTAACAGTTGCTCCCAAAAATGGTGGCAAAGACAAAAACTTTTTCCCAACATTTCATAATGCTATCTTTCATCGGGGATGATGAAAAATATAATTCTGAAATATTAGTTTAGGAGCATTTTTTTTAAAGCGGTACTAAGCAGTAGTGATGTCAACGAAGTTTCCTTTTAGAAATTAAATTTAGCTACAGTAACACTCTACCCATTTCAAACTTTTAGGTAACTGTTACCATTCTGCGTTCGTATTACAGTATCTGTAATATACGGAGATACACAGAGACCAGTGTTAAACATGCCATGTTATGACAACCACCTCTTATAAATCATACAATACAGTCATTGTTTGCCTACTATGCAGATTCATATGAATTGTGATAAAAACTGTGAGTAACCCTGATGATGTTCTCAATTACCTTCCATAAAAGCTGAATATGTTTGTCAGTCCCCACGACATTACTGGGAACCATGAAAATGTCTTGCACACTGACAGTACAAGGGGACAGCTAGGAGTTGAGGATTATATATGCTGTATATATAGAGGGTGTACAGCTGTGCCCTAATTCCACCTAGACTTTCTCGGTGATTAGTATACACAGTGCAATTATTAAATCTTTATCCTATTAGAAATCCATCATTAATGAGACTTTAAGAAAAATATTTCTTGTGCTACAAAGTTTCTGGATCAATAATAAATGGATATCTTAATAATTTATTCTTATGTGTTATGCACTGTATAAGATATTAAAGTGCTGTAATTTTAGAATGATATATGTATATCGCAATATTATATTATATTTACTTACATATATTTTGGGTTTATGCTACTGAGGTGGAGTGCATAATAATTAGAGATGAGCGGGTTTGAATTGGGGGAATCCGAGCACCCCCAAACAAACCCAATCCGAGCCTGCTTCCGAGCCTGTTCGATGATTCCCGCCCAGACTCGGAGCGCACGTCTCCGGAGCTTGCGAGATCCCGTTGTCTGATCTCACGAGATCCGTAAGATTCAAACCCTATAAAGGGGCTGGTGGGCACCATCTTCACTCCAGTATTGGAAAGTGAAGTGTTAGGACATCCTGGCTGCCTGCCAGTCTGCATGCTCACTCACCACCTGCGTGCTCACTGCTCATTCGCCCGCCTGCTTCCCGCTGCCTCTGTGCCTGTGCCTCATACTCTTACTCTCATAGATAGCTGTAATAGTTTTAACTACTACAGTCCTGTAGTCCAGTCCTGTTGCACTGACAGTCCATTTGGGTAGTACTGCACTGCTGCTGCATAAGTGCATACTGCCGTAAAGTGCACTTTGCCATGTGTGTGTGTTTGTGTGTGTGTGTGTTTGTGTGTGTGTGGTTTAGGGGTACACTCTTCTGTGCCGCCAACATATAATCATTTATAAATTAAAGGGTTATTAATCCATGTAATGTTTTCAGGCTTTGCCGTGTGTGTGGTGCACTCTCCTGTGCCGCATATAATAAATACCCACACTGGAGAGTTATCCGGGCACTGTGGTCGAGGGGTGGTACTGTATTAGATATTAAATTGTAATGTAGACACACTGGAGTAAAACAAAGGTATTTTGTGGAAGGCCCAACTGAAATATTGCATATATTGATGCCAATGTATTCCATGATTATAAGCGAACAAGCAGGGCCCTCCTACCTCTATATCGGTCTGTTACTAGTACTACCCAGTTTGTTTAATCACTGTTGTTACAATTGTAATGCGTAATTGTATCCTCCACCATTCTTTAAATGGAGACAGCACCGTATGCAATGACAGTAGACATGTCCATCATTGTAGCGTTTTTTCTTTTGTAATGTCATTTTCTCCGGCAGTTAAAAGAAGGAGATCTGCATACAAAGTCAAAGGTGCAGGTGCACAAATTAAACTCCCAATTTAAAATTTTGCAATAAAATTTTGCATTTTTAGCAAGGTTCTTCGCTTAGTTATGGCCATAAGTAACGGCTTGCCCACCGCGTCCAGGTGACCTCATTAGTCGGGCAAGTCCCTAACATTTTGGGGGGTACAAATCTAGGGCATAGGGCACCCCAAAATGGTGCAGCCGAGTGACCCCAGGGCAACACAAGACTGAAAGAAATATATAGTGAAACAAAGTGAGGATAGGTTAGTGAGAGAGGCTGCTAAAGATAGCAGGGGTAAGTAAGTGAGAGGTAAAAAAAATGAGAGATAAAGTAGTGAGAGGTGAAGTAGTGAGAGGTAAAGGTTAGAAATGAATTACATTGAAATAAAACACACAAAAGGGATGAAAGTGAAAATGAAAATAAGTGTTAATTTGTGTTGCTCCTGAGGCCAAACAGCCACACCAGTCCAGGGGGGCCCACAACCCAGAAATGCACCCCCCCCCATCTGATAATCCATTAAACATTTGTGCAGGTCTCACCTTGCTCTGCATGCAGTCTAAGAAATGTCAGGAACCTAATTAAAACCAATATATAGGACAGGTGGGCGTGGGTGCTACCACCAGGCGCAGAAGGGGTCTCTGGCCTTCTAATGTGTATGGAAATACACGGCATTAGATATACAGGGGTGGGGTCCTGGGGTGCACACCAATTGAGAGGTGCGACCCTGCGGAGACCTTTCAGTAGAACTGCATACAAAGTCAAAGGTGCAGGTGCACAAATTAAACTCCCAATTTCAAAATTTTTGCAATAAAATTTTGCATTTTTAGCGAGGTTCTTCGCTTAGTTATGGCCATAAGTAACGGCTTGCCCACCGCGACCAGGTGACCTCATTAGTCGGGCAAGTCCCTAACATTTTGGGGGGTACAAATCTAGGGCATAGAGCACCCCAAAATGGTGCAGCCGAGTGACCCCAGGGCAACACAAGACTGAAAGAAATATATAGTGAAACAAAGTGAGGATAGGTTAGTGAGAGAGGCTGCTAAAGATAGCAGGGGTAAGTAAGTGAGAGGTAAAAAAAATGAGAGATAAAGTAGTGAGAGGTGAAGTAGTGAGAGGTAAAGGTTAGAAATGAATTACATTGAAATAAAACACACAAAAGGGATGAAAGTGAAAATGAAAATAAGTGTTAATTTGTGTTGCTCCTGAGGCCAAACAGCCACACCAGTCCAGGGGGGCCCACAACCCAGAAATGCACCCCCCCATCTGATAATCCATTAAACATGTTAGGGACTTGCCCGACTAATGAGGTCACCTGGACGCGGTGGGCAAGCCGTTACTTATGGCCATAACTAAGCGAAGAACCTCGCTAAAAATGCAAAATGTTATTGCAAAATTTTAAATTGGGAGTTTAATTTGTGCACCTGCACCTTTGACTTTGTATGCAGTTCTACTGAAAGGTCTCCGCAGGGTCGCACCTCTCAATTGGTGTGCACCCCATACACATTAGAAGGCCAGAGACCCCTTCTGCGCCTGGTGGTAGCACCCACGCCCACCTGTCCTATATATTGGTTTTAATTAGGTTCCTGACATTTCTTTGACTGCATGCAGAGCAAGGTGAGACCTGCACAAATGTTTAATGGATTATCAGATGGGGGGGGTGCATTTCTGGGTTGTGGGCCCCCCTGGACTGGTGTGGCTGTTTGGCCTCAGGAGCAACACAAATTAACACTTATTTTCATTTTCACTTTCATCCCTTTTGTGTGTTTTATTTCAATGTAATTCATTTCTAACCTTTACCTCTCACTACTTCACCTCTCACTACTTTATCTCTCATTTTTTTTACCTCTCACTTACTTACCCCTGCTATCTTTAGCAGCCTCTCTCACTAACCTATCCTCACTTTGTTTCACTATATATTTCTTTTAGTCTTGTGTTGCCCTGGGGTCACTCGGCTGCACCATTTTGGGGTGCCCTATGCCCTAGATTTGTACCCCCCAAAATGTTAGGGACTTGCCCGACTAATGAGGTCACCTGGACGCGGTGGGCAAGCCGTTACTTATGGCCATAACTAAGCGAAGAACCTCGCTAAAAATGCAAAATTTTATTGCAAAATTTTAAATTGGGAGTTTAATTTGTGCACCTGCACCTTTGACTTTGTATGCAGTTCTACTGAAAGGTCTCCGCAGGGTCGCACCTCTCAATTGGTGTGCACCCCAGGACCCCACCCCTGTATATCTAATGCCGTGTATTTCCATACACATTAGAAGGCCAGAGACCCCTTCTGCGCCTGGTGGTAGCACCCACGCCCACCTGTCCTATATATTGGTTTTAATTAGGTTCCTGACATTTCTTAGACTGCATGCAGAGCAAGGTGAGACCTGCACAAATGTTTAATGGATTATCAGATGGGGGGTGCATTTCTGGGTTGTGGGCCCCCCTGGACTGGTGTGGCTGTTTGGCCTCAGGAGCAACACAAATTAACACTTATTTTCATTTTCACTTTCATCCCTTTTGTGTGTTTTATTTCATTGTAATTCATTTCTAACCTTTACCTCTCACTACTTCACCTCTCACTACTTTATCTCTCATTTTTTTTACCTCTCACTTACTTACCCCTGCTATCTTTAGCAGCCTCTCTCACTAACCTATCCTCACTTTGTTTCACTATATATTTCTTTCAGTCTTGTGTTGCCCTGGGGTCACTCGGCTGCACCATTTTGGGGTGCCCTATGCCCTAGATTTGTACCCCCCAAAATGTTAGGGACTTGCCCGACGAATGAGGTCACCTGGACGCGGTGGGCAAGCCGTTACTTATGGCCATAACTAAGCGAAGAACCTCGCTAAAAATGCAAAATTTTATTGCAAAATTTTAAATTGGGAGTTTAATTTGTGCACCTGCACCTTTGACTTTGTATGCAGTTCTACTGAAAGGTCTCCGCAGGGTCGCACCTCTCAATTGGTGTGCACCCCAGGACCCCACCCCTGTATAAAAGAAGGAGATGTTGCCATGTCACGTTCCGATTGAGCTGACCATTGTCTCACAAACACCTCTTTACGACTCTCTGCAGATTTGTGTCCATCAGAAACAGAGACAGGTTTACAATAACAGGTTTACAATACCTGGGATAAAGTACAGTGGCCAAAATACAGTGATCTGATTGAACACCCTTTTAGCCCGTCGACAGCATCTCCTGTATGCCCCTGTCATTTTATAGAATAAAATGATCCTCCACTATCAAATAAATTGTGTCAGAAAAACATGGGAATTTTTGAAATTTGCAGTTATTGTTCTCACAGCATAAATGATCCCTACAATGAATGTGTTTGCGTACAATAATACATGTGGTAATAATAAATGAATACAGATATTAAGCTCCATTTTGTCCTGTCCACATGTGGGTGGTTAAGTGGGTGCAGTGGGTACAACTTCATTTCTGAGTGAGGACACCAATGACACTTTTTAAAAAGTCCCTTGTACAGTCTGGGAATTCCTTGTGTAGTGAAATTGAATCCAGAGTGGGCACATGGTACGTCACCCAACTGTGTAAAACCCACTGTACTAATGGCTGATACTGGAGGCACGTCTAACAGCACCAAAATCAGCTTTGCAACTGGGTGACTGCTGTCATACTTCATCTTCCTTGTAAAACTAACCAAATTATTTTCCCAACAGCCAAGAGTAGTTACCGTACAGTATTGGTAGGGTCAGGCCTAGACATTGCAAACCATGGACACACTTGGACTCTTGCTTGGGGATTTGTGATATCAGAATACACAGCTAGTACCTGTGCTTGACTTTAACAAGCTTTATTTTTTAGAGATGGAGGAGGGCTTCCATCTCCAAGAGAAGCTGAACCACCAGGTTAAGCCTTTCCTTACCACTTCCTGTTGTAAATAGCATGTTGCCGAGTTAGTGTTTGTCTGTACATAGTTAAAATTGTTTTGGGTGATTAAATTTTATTATGTTTAGGTTGTTGGATTTTACATTCCCTCTATGACATTGTGCATCGGCCTGAGCAGACGACGTTGATGGACTTGCACGTCAGTGTTATGACTGGTGCCAGTAGCTTCAGCACTAGTAGTAGGAATCGTTTCCTGATCTTTTATTGTTTGTTCTTCATTCTGTACACTGAAATGTGAAGTGACAGAAAAATGTCATTTGGATGCCTTTCCTCCATAGTCAAATTGGCAGGATGGAGGCAAAGTCAGATCTGTAAAGCTGTGTGCACAGGTCTAAAATACATCTTTTGAAGATGACTACACTAAGGGGGTTATTCTTATTCATTGTGAATGCACGGAGGACCGATGCTGTGCGTATGCCTAGGCGTGTTTCGTCGCATGTGCAGACAAAGTGTGCGTGCACCCTACATTGAGAGCCGGGGGTGGAGAAGGGCTGGGTGCACCAGGCAGCCCCATTACCATATGGGAACGCCCAGCGTTTCATGGGTGTTTCCATAAGAACGCTGGGCGTTCTCATGGTGATGAGGCGGTGACGCGGGTGCGGGGGGCTGGCAGCTGACATCACGGATGTCAGCTGCCCACCCATATCTGTCCAAACATACACACATATGGAAGTGACTAGAAAGTCACTTTTATATGCGTGCACCTTCCACATCTTTCGATGGTTAGCGACCATCGAAATATGTGGGAGGTTACCCGCGGCACACGAATGGATGTTTATGCTAAACATCCATTGACAGCTTGTGCGGGCGAACTCATGCTCGAGGGGGGGGGGTGGGCTGACGAACATTCTCAGGGTGGGGTTTAGTGGATTTACAAGGCTCCAGAATAACCCCCTAAGTGTATAATGTAAACTTCACATTATAACCAATTATGTTTGGATTCATTGGTGTCGATAGACTGATACAGATCAACTTCATGTTAGAGTTTAAGACTGTCAGGTCCTTCTAGACAATTAGAAGTTACTTTAAATGTTCCATCTTTACTGCAAACCGTAGACTGCTCAGGGCCTAGTTTTTCAAACTGCCATCCTGTCTGTCACTGTTGTGCCACTGTTCAGTGGCGTAAGTTCGCCGCAGTTACCCGGAGGCAAGATAAATATTGGTGCCCCCCCTACACACACACGCACACGCACACGCACAACACCTTATATAAATATATGTACTGTAAGTTATGTTTAAAATAAACAGAGTTTGTTGTCTATGGTCCTACTAGGAGGGGAAGTCAGCCACAGAAGTGATATTGAAGGATTTCAATGAACTGATTTAAATGGGCAGGGAAGGAGAGGTTCCCCCTTGGAAACAGGAGCCCGGCGGCAGATGACTTCATTGCCTCCCAGAGTTATGACTCTGCCACTGTTAGATGTACTAGGTGTTTGTGCCGCCCACTGGGTTTGTTTTCCTGAACTTTTAGTGTTTGTCCTATATTGGCTTCAATACAAAGCACCCCTGGTCTTAGATCAGTGGTTCTCAACCCTGGTCCTCAAGTACCCCCAACAGTTTTCCAGGTCTCCACATAGAATTACAAGTGACATAATTAGCTCCACCTGTGGACCTTTTAAAATGTATCTGAATAATGAGTGCACCTGCTGGGTGACCTGGAAAACATGCACTGTTGGGGGTACTTGAGGACCAGGGCTGGGAACCACTGGCTTAGACAACAGTCTTAGCAGCACCCCATGGCTTATATTCCAGACTTATCAGCACCCATGGACTATACAGCAGACATAGCAACTTTTTTTGTGGGGGGGGGGCAAACAAACCAATTCATTTCAGCCAGTTATGGCAGACCCTGTCGCTGAAATAGTTTGCTAAACTGTGCATGTCCTGTGCATCATAAAATCACGGGGCAAAACAAATAGGGTTCACCTGGATTTTATAAAACCAGCACCAGGCTCAAGGACCGGTCCTGGTTCCCAAAATACGGGGGACAAAATGACTAGGGGTCCCCCGTATTTCAAGAACCAGCACAGGGCCCAACCAGCCAGCAGGGTAATGCCACAGCCAGGGGGGCACTTTTTATACAAGTCCCCCCGGCCAAAGCATTCATCACCCTGACCGGTCAGCATGGGCAGGGGTACTGGGGGAGTAGGAACCCCCCCAAAGAAGGGGTCCCCCCTCCAGAACTTACCTGCCCATGCTGAAGCCCGGGGCTGTCCTCGATGCCCTCGATGCCCCTGTGCGGTGGGCATCGAGCTGATGTTCGGTGTAAAAAATAGATGATAAACTATTGTCTTATACCTCCCCCGCATGCTGGGACTTGGAGAACCACAATTCCCAACATGCGGGGCATTAAAGGGTCCACTGGCACTTGTAGTTCCACAGTAAAAGAAATAGTTAAATAAACACACTGACACCCATTAAAAATAAAACTTGAATACATCCAAAGCCCATACATACTGAAACTTACCTATCTTGAGCCCGTCAGTAGGTCCCAGGGTCCGGTTCCGGTGCCTTAGTTGCGGGGCTGGTCCGGGGCTCCAGGGCTGAAGAGTCTGGGGTCCTGGATCCAAAGAAATCCATGGGGGATCTGTGGAAGGAAATCCTACTCACCCAGGACCTCTGGCGAAGATCCCCTAATCTTCTCCATCTTCTCAGTCTCCGAGAAAGTCGGCTCCTGATTGGCCGCTAGGCGGCCAAAAGAATCATTCAGATGAGAGGCGCGGAAGATGAAACATCTCTGCGCCTCTCAAAGTCCAATGGGTACCGGCGGCTGACTACAGCGGAGACGGAGAAGATGATTTCCTATCACAGGTCCCCCATGGATTTCTTCAGGTCCAGATCCCCGGACTCTTCAGCCCTGGAGCCCCGGACCAGCCCGGGAACCAAAGCACCGGAACCGGACCCTGGGACCTAACGACGGGCTCAAGATAGGTAAGTTTAAGTATGTATGGGCTTTGGATGTATTAAAGTTTTATTTTTAATGGGTGTCAGTGTGTGTTTATTTAACTATTTCTTTTACTGTGGAACTACAAGTGCCAGCTGGCCCTTTATTGCCCCGCATGCTCGGACTTGTGGGGGAGGCTTGCTGGGACTAGTTCCACGGTATAAGACAATAGTTTATCATCTATTTTTACACCAAACATCAGCTCGATGCCCACCGCCCAGGGGCATCGAGGACAGCCCCGGGCTTTAGCATGGGCAGGTAAGTTCTGGAGGGGGGAACCCCTTCTTTGGGGGGTTCCCCACTCCCCCAGGACCCCTGCCCATGCTGACCGGTCAGGGGAATGAATGCTTTGGCTGGGGGGACTTGTATAAAAAGTCTCCCCCCGGCTGTGGCATTACCCTGCTGGCTGGTTGGGCCCGGTGCTGGTTCTTGAAATACGGGGGACCCCTAGTCATTTTGTCCCCTGTATTTTAGGAACCAGGACCGGCCCTTGAGCCTGGTGCTGGCTTTATAAAATCCAGGGGAACCCTATTTGATTTTATGAAACCAGGACCGGCTCTTTGAGCCCGGGGCTGGTTATGCTCAGGAGGGGGGACCCCCCGCCATTTTTTTTGCTTTTATTTTTTTAACCAGAAATCGCAAGTTTTGAAATGTGCACATTTTCATGACTTAAAATCGCCACAAATCACACCATATCGCACTTTTTAGCCGCTTATTCGCATCCCATTACATATGCGAAGTACACATTAAAAATGCGAAAAAAAGT
Organism: Crinia signifera; assembly: GCF_055691185.1. Classification (NCBI taxonomy): domain Eukaryota; kingdom Metazoa; phylum Chordata; class Amphibia; order Anura; family Myobatrachidae; genus Crinia; species Crinia signifera. The sequence goes on along the minus strand of NC_139220.1, from coordinate 325,018,831 downwards.
GTGATTTGCGGCGATATGGTGCGATTTTAAAAAGTGCGAAAAAATCGCATTCTATTAAATGTCACCCAAAATGTGCAGGCAGTATGTATGGTATGTGAATTAAAACAGCTGTGATCACCAATTGCTAATTTTAGAATTGATGAGAATTCTTTGATATATTGTTTTTATCTTATGTATGTACCAATAAATATGTATTCATTTTTGCATGTGGGAGTGTGTATTATTCGGTCAAATCATAGCGCTGTATATCTTCTTTTCTTTGTCTATATACATTTTTGGGAGATTAACACACTCCCTATACAGCAGCTATAGCTATACTTTTGGTTCCTATTCATTTATATTTCCATTTTTAAAACTGCCATCCTGTCTGCCGCTGCAGTGCCACTCCTAGATGGGCCATGTGTTTGTGCCGCACACTTGTGTGGCTTATAATAGTCATCCAGCTACCTTGGTGCAAACTTTTGGCCTAAAAACAATATTGTGAGTTGTTCAGAATAGACTGGAAATGAGTGAAAGTTCCTGAAAACGCTGGGCGTACGTATGGTAATGCGGCCGTGACACACGTGTGGGGGGCAGACATATGACATAGCCAGATGCCAGCTGCCCACCCATATCCCTGCTTTCATATGGAAAAATGTCAGAGTGGTCATTCGATGGTCAGCGACCATTGGAGGATGGCTGAGGTTCCCACAGATGGAGGAGGTGTTCACATGAAACATCCCCTTGCGGTCCGTTCGGTCGCATTCGGACTGTGTGAGCGATCCGTATGGTAGGCGGGGCTAAGAACACTCGGATCCTGTCTGAAATACGCATCCGTCTGAATCAACTAGAATGAGGGCCATAGTGCAGATTATTCTGTTGCACCATTTGGAAACAACAGTGATTAAACAAACTGGGTAGATACAAACTGACATAGAGGTAGGAGGGCCCTGCTCGCAATCTTACAATCTATAGGGATAATAGGGATACATAAGGATAAAATTCCATAGCATGGCAGTCCCATCAGATTACAAGATGGTCCTGATGGGATGCAGTTAGATTTGAATTCTACTGAAGGTTGTGTGTGGGTTCCGGAATATGATGAGCTTGCCACTAGTCATGACATAGAACATGAAATTCCATCAACGTCATCTGGCAAAGGCCGATGCCCAATGTCATCAAACACTGCATGTACAATCCAAAATTCCAAAGGTCAGTAACACAAAGAAACAGTAGATTGTTTAAGGAGAAACAGTACTTGTTCCTAGCACGGCACCCAGATTTTCTACGTACGGCACCGTAGGGAAATCGCATCACATGGGCCATTATAGCGCCATGCGATGCATCGCATTGCATCGCATGTCTCCCAAAATCGCATTTGATCGCATGTGATTTTATAGGGTGTGCGATGCCATGACATTAGGTGTACAATAATATAATTGTCTGTCCTAAAAATAGATGTAACGCACCCCCCCACTATCCAGGCCACCCGAAGCGTGGCGAGCGCAGCGAGCCCCATGAGGGGTGGCGGAACGTGTCCTATGACTTTTTCATTACCCCACTATCCACGTCGGCGTGGAGTTGATTTTATATAGTTTGCCGAGCGCATCGAGCCACCGAGCCTGAAGCATGGCGAGCGCAGTGAGCCCGCGTGGGGATGCGGATTACTTTACATGTATTCCGCGTGCGCTCGCCACGCTCCGGGCTTGGTGGCTCGCTGCGCACGCCACTTATATACTCCACGCCAACGTGGATAGTGGGGTACACGGGGCACGCTTCGGGTGGGCGTGGACAGTGGGGGGGTGCGTTAAACCTATTTTTGGGACATACAATAATATGATTGTATGCCCTTCCATGCACAATAGGACTCTCCGCTAGCCTCCAAATTTTCAAGTGTTCCCTGAAAACTCACCTCTTCAGGCAAGCCTATCATATTTAAGTTCTACAAGCATAACCCTCTGAGGCACTTATGTATTATATAGTTTCTCTTCTGGACTTGTAACTTGGTGGGACTGCTCTGCTATTACTGGTGCCTGTCCTTGTGTTTCCCTCCTATATACCTAATAGATTGTAAGCTTGCAGCAGGGCTCCTACCTCCAAGTCTGTCTGTTACCCAGTTTGTTTGATCACTGTCTACTATTGTAAAGCGCAACGGAATCTGCTGCTCTATATAAGAAACTGTAAATAAATAAATAAATAATAAATAAATACCTAATGTCAGGGCATCAAACACCCTAAAAAATGACATGCGATTGCATTCGATTAAAAATCACATGCGATCGCATGCAATTATGCGGCAGATGCGACAGATGCGGCAGATGCGATGGCCCGGGGCTGAATAAATTACATAGGAAAAAAGCTTGCCAATATGCCATTTATGACACGGAGTGGCAAGGAACGGCTAAGGCCCTGGCCTACAAAACATGTCTTATTATTTTTACACTTTACACATTTTGACTTTTCTATCTCCACTTTAATGAGCCTTTCTGGGGGAAAAAAATGTCCTTATAATTTTTGATTTTTGATGAGGGAGGTGCCACCCAGTACTTGATAATGGACAAACTATACATAAAGAAAACACAGTAAGTATAAATGTGGGTGGACTGAAAGTCTAATTTTGAGTTATAAAATATAACTTTTAATATTTTTACATAAAATTGGTGAAATATTAAAATATAGTATGAAATGAAAGAAAGAAGTAATAAGATTTAAAACATATAAGGACCGCTGCTTCGCAGTGTTCTGATTTATTAGGGATGAGTTGTCCCTGTCTGCCCTTAATATATCAAAGTTATTGTGTAACTGTCTAGTTCTGTAACAGGCTGGCTTTGTATCCAGCCTTTATTTGTTACCAGGTGTCTGACAAATGCTCAGAGGCCTTTGATATTGTTGCAAATAAATGTAACAGTATCAGTTACATTGTTATAGATCTTCTAAGTGCAGTGATTCACTTCTGATCAAGGATTAGTGTTATGTAACATTTTTTATCAGTATTTTATTGGTACGGTGTGTTGGATAACAAGAGAACGGTTTAGCTGTTTTATTGCGGACAGAGATGCAGATCTGATTTTTCTTAAACTGACAGTTTATCTTATATGGTATTTATCAATCCTCATCTGCAATATGGCATCAGATTTAATTAACAAGCCGTCTTTCTTAGCCGAATATTAGCTTGCGCTGTCTGTATTATTAAATCAGTACTGATCTCACTTATAGCCCATCATATATATACAGGTTGAGTATCCCCTATCCGAAATGCTCGGGACCGCGAGCATTTCGGATAGGGGAATTTTCCGGTTTCTGGAATATTTTTTTTGCAGCCATACTTACCTGTCCCCTGATGGTCCCCGGGCGTCCCTCGGCGTCCGCGCAGTCCCCAGGCGTCCACAGCAGGCCTCCGGCATCTTCTCCTGGTCTCCTGCGGTCCCAGGAATGCATTGCGCGAGTGTGCGCGCGCACCGGTGACGTCACCGGCGCGCGCGCACACTCGCGCAATGCCTTCCTGGGACCGCTGGATACCCTGGAGAAGATGCCGGAGGCCTGCTGTGGACGCCCGGGGACTTGGTAAGTATGAAAAGAGGGTTAGGGGTTAAAAAAAAAAAAATTCGAATGATTCCAAAAACCACGGTTTTTGGAATAATTCGGATAAGGGATGTCCGGATACCGGATACTCAACCTGTATATATATATATATATATATATATATATATATATATATATATATATATATATATATATATATATATATATATATATATATATATATATATATACAGCCTGTTAGAAGAGCAGACTTGCAGCTAGCTGGCTTACAGAATGTTCATGACTAGTCGTTCAGCTTCACATGATGATCTAAGCCCTCCTCCTCCCCTAGAAAATGTAAGAGAGTTAAGCTGTCATCAAAAATACAGCAAACAACTCTGCCTTCTAAAGACATGGTATCACAAATCCCCAAGGAAAGTCCAAGGGTGTTGGTGGTTGCGATGCATGACCGTCCCATCACTGTATGGGAAGAGGTGGCTCTTTCCACCATTTGTCTTCTGCATATGATGGAAGGATCACCCACAGTTCAGTTCCTGATTTTGAAATTGAAGGTGTAAATGTAGTACACCTAGAGGAGGATATTGACGTAGCTGGCACCGAGGAGGAAGTTGATGAGGAGGATGCTGCTGATGGCGATGTGCTTTGCTTAAATGAGGCACCGGGTGTCTGAGGGATGCAAAAGGCCAACGCCATGCCTGGGCAGAAGACCAAAAAATCCACCTCTTTGGTCTGTAATTATTTTTATCAAGATCTGGACAACAATTGTCTTACCATATGTAGCTTATGTAATGCTGCAATAAGCAGGGTTAAGGCCGTTGGCCACCTAGAGATATCCTCGTTTATGAGTCACCTGGAGTTCATTCATAAGTCACTGTTTAGTTCAGAAACCATAAGCGATCCAGGGACATCTAAATTCCTTGATCCTGTTGTCCAAGCACCTGAAAACTGCAGCAGCAAGTTACTCCTCATCAATTTCCTCCTAGATCCGGATCGGAGGTAGTCCTGCAGGCCATGTCACTGTCTCCTCTTCTATCCAAAATCCCTCTGGAGGATCCTACAGCTCTACACCTACTGCTGACGCTGATGCTGCTGGGAGTCGTTCATCATCCCAGAGGGGAAATCGGTACACCACTATGTCTTCCCCTAAGCAATTAACCATCAGCAGTCATTTGCTATGAGGACATAGTACAACAAAGCAGATAACTGTGGCCTTGACAGCTATGTTGGTGTTAGACATGCGTTCGGTGTCCCCCATCAGTCGAGTGGGATTTAGACGATTAACGGTGGTATTGTGTACCCCGGTATCAAATCCTGTCTAGACTCCACTCCACTAGGCAGGTGATACCCGGGTTGTACAGAGATGTCTGAAAAAGTGTCCTCAGTACCCTGAAAAATGCAGTCATTAGGTAAGGACATAAGGTAATTCAAGAAGAACTCCTTTACAAACTCATAGGCTTTGTGGCCTATGTCCTTTTTCTTTCCCGTTTAAATTATAAATGAGGGCTGTATAAGCAACTTCAGTGTCTGATGTACATGTACGTCTTGTTACAAGACCACCCTGAGTGAGAGGGAGCCAAATTTGGCTTCAGGCGATCCAACCGACCCCTTTACAATCTCATAGACTTCAGTTGCCTATGTCCACTCCCACTCAGACTTGTCCTGGAATGTTATTGTTTTGGTAAGTCTTTGGCTTACTATTGAGCCGTTGGTGTGGTGCTGGTTAAAGTTTTGTAACTCACGTTAGTTGCTGGTTTGTATATGTTTGACGCTTTCAGTATTCGCTGCCACGGTAGCCAGCAGTGACCTGCGGTGATGGGCAGTTGAGCCGCGATGCTGCAGTCTCAACACTCCTGGGAAAATTTCAGCCTTCTGAATTTCTTTGGTTAGATATACACAGTAAATATCAAGAGTGAAAGAGGGCATCCCTGTCGTATTCCATTCCCAATCGGGAATATATCAGACAGGAAGCCATTACTAAATACTCATGCTGAGGGGGAGCTGTAAAGAACTAACACAGAGGAAAGGATTTGACCATTAAAAACAAATTGTGAGACCTAATGGACGGAACACTCTGCCTACTTTCAAACATATCTTTGACTTGTAAGGTGAAAAGGAAGAAATCGTGATTCCTCCAATCATTGGGAATAAAAAGCAAAAAACATGAAAATGGACAACATCCTTCCACGAATCTCTTAGTTTAGATCTGTAATCAGCAAATATATACAGATTTCTAATGGGTTAAAAACCACCAACATATATAGTAGTACAAATACTCATCATCATGAAGGCAACATCCAGAATCAAAATCATACGTCAAATAGAGTACAGTATAGTTGACATACTGTACAGTAAATAGTAGCAGTCACAATAAAACCATAGATGCACCCAGCATCTAACCGGTCAAGGATGCAAAGAGTGATTGTGGTGACACGGTATGAGGTGCTACAATGATGTTAGATGCAAGGAATTGGTCACAATATGCGATAGTAACCGCAATGGAGCAGTCGTGTTCAGTTAGTGAACGTTGGTACCCCAGCATATATTCATGTGTAGCAGTATCACAAAAGTTACTACTCTAATGTAGCCAAGAGGGAAACCACCCCTGCTGCAGGCACATATGACAAAAGTCAGGTAAGAACAGTAGAGTAATAGAGGTTAGAGTATATATTGTCTCACTTTGCTGCTTCCTTAGCATAGGCATTAAATGCATAGGTGAGCGAAGATCCCAAGACAACCCAACAGAAAAGAGATAGTGCCATTATCTGCTCTTCGGTTGAGTTTAGATCTTGCAATGATGATATATTATCATTGCAGTGCAGGTATATGAACCTCCTTAGGTGAGTGTATCGACAGATTGATGGGTTCGTGTTTAGTAAATTGCTCTATGTCCTCAATATATGATGAGGCCCACTGTGTACCAACAGGAAGTAGTGGACAATGGGTTAGTAGAATAGAGAGGGTTGGATACAGAATGGAATAGAGAATAGCGATATTGTCATAGGTGATAAGCTGATGAGACGCTGTTGCTATGAGGCAGAACAGAGTCAGATTGCCTGGTACCTGTGTGGAGAATTGGAGAGAGAAGGTAGTGACCTGCAGACAGTGAATACCTTTGATGAGTTTGACTCAGGGAGATGTTTCTGGGTACTGAGTCCCAGCATGTGTATACCAGAGCGCGAAAGCCTCTAAATCCCAGGTGAGACTGTCTCATGGTGGTTTAGGGAATGGAGCTCCCAGTCCTGCACAGCTGGAGTGTGACCCCTGAGATGTACATTTTTTGACCTTTTTCAATCAGAGGTCCAGATTGCCTAGGGTAGCAGCTAGATCCCCTTCACCTGGAGGACCTTTAACATCTGTGAGGGTACAATGCAGCTGAAATTAAAGAAAATAACTAAACAACATACTTCACCAATGTAAAGTACATACAAAATTAAAAACGATGTAAGGGCATATAACAAATCCGCACTTAACACATGTCACATCCGGGATCCTGAGTAAATATTCCAAACAGTTTGCCTAGTTTAGAAGAGTTTTAAATTAATCTAAGCCTATCCAAAATTTGTAATGTTAATGTTAAGTTTCTCTATAATGAGGAACCATCGGTACCTGCTATCTCTTTGTTGCCCAAGGTCCACAAAAGTGTGACACACCCACCCGGCAGGCCTATAGTGTCTGGCGCAGACTCGGTAACTGCCAACCTGTCTTAATTCATTGATTTTCACCTTCATCCGCTGGTTTTAGGTAACCCCTCCCATTTGAGGGATACTAAGAATTTACTGAACATCCTTCCGACTATACAGTATAGCGAGGGTCTCACCATGGTTACAGCTGACGTCAAGTCATTATACACCATTATTGACCATAAGGTGGGACTATCCGCTGTGAAGGAATTCTTAAGCACCAGCACATTAAATCCCGACCTTCAATCCTTCCATATTGAGGGGGTTGATTTTCTACTTAATAATAATATTTTTTTATTTGAGGATATTTTTTACTTGCAGAAAACAGGGACTGCGATGGGCAATAGGTTCGCCCCAAGTTATGCAAACATCTTTATGGGCCAATAGGAACAGGATGTAGTTTGGTCAAACAATGTGTATGGGGCGAACCTGGTGTCCTGGAAGAGGTATATTGACAATATTTTTTTTTTCTGGAATGGGACCAAGTATGATTTAACTTCCTTTTGTAATTATCTCAATACAAATAACAGAAATATTGACCTTAGTTTTACCATAAATAATACAACTATAGATTTTTTTTAGATTTGACTATATTTATTGAGAATTACATTATTAAGACCAGAACTTTTACTAAGCCCACCGACTCATTATCATACATACAGCGTGACAGTTGCCATCACTCCCAATGGTTAGACGCGATCCCAGGTGGACAGTTTAAAAGACTTAGGCGTAACTGTACAGATGACACTGCTTTTGATGAGCAATCAAGAGAATGGCAAAAAACAGTGGCTACAATTCTGATTTTATTGAAAGAAAGGTCAATGAGACTAGTGAGATTGACAGAAAAGACCTCTTAGGTGAAGCAAACCATTTAACCAAATACTGGCGATTATACATTAGCTTTTATCACGGGTTTCAATGCCCAACACAAGATTTTAGAAGGGTATTTTCGTAAAAAATTGGGGAATTTTAAAAAGGGACCCTGTGTTGGGGAAAATTCAACCCGATCACCCTAAGTTCATTTATAGGAGAGCTGCAACCATTAAGAACAAAAGTGTGCATAGTTTTCTCACCCCTCCCAGCCCAAAGGTAGAATTATCACTAAAGGTTTTCACAGGTGTGGGCTGTGTAAGGGGTGTCAAGAAATAAAGAGTAAGGGCATTTCTAAACTAACTACAACTAACATCAACGGGGTATCAGTTACAATAGACGTTTTCATATCATGTAATATGAACAATGTTATTTATGTGGTGGAGTGCTCTTGTCACCTTTTCTATATACTGTAGGTCGCACCTCTAGACCTTTTGAAGGTGCGGTTGGGGGAGCATTTAAATAATATAAAAAAGGGTTGGACTCACAGGGGGAAATTTACCAATATGAAAAACCTAGTTTTTCATATTGGTATTTCCCTTACGTCTGCATACGACTGTTTCAGTCGTATGCAAAGTCGTGTTCCGGAGGGGAAATTACAAAGCAGTCAGATACGACTGCTTTGTAACCCTCCGATGGTGTAACCATTCGTATTAGCTGGCCATATATATACGGCCGCTAATACGAATTCATACAGGCAGTCTGCACGGATTAGTCAGATCCGTGCAGGCTGCAGAGTGTAAAAAAAAATAGAAAAATAAATAAATTTTAAAAAAAAATTGGTGTGGGGTCCCCCCCACAGCTGTAACCAGCACAAGGCTGACAGAGCCGGGGCCGGTAATTAAAAATCAGGGAACCTGACAAATAGGGGTTCCCCGATTTTTAACAACCAGCCCCAGGCTCCAGGTCCGGGGCTGGTTCCCAAAATACGGGGGACAAAATGACTAGGGGTCCCCCGTATTTCAAGAACCAGCCCCAGGCACAACCAGCCAGCAGGGTAATGCCACAGCCGGGGGACACTTATTATATAAGGTCCTGCGGCCAAAACATTAACCCTACCGACCAGTCAGCCTGGCCAGGGGCCCTGGGGGAGTGGGGAATACAAATTGTTGTATTTTTGGGATTGTAAATCCCGAAAATACAAATTCGTAAAAAAAAGTGTATTTCTCCCTACAAATACACCTTTTTTCTACGAATCCATTTTGGTAAATGTCCCCCACACTCTCTATTGCATCATTTTAAAATTAAACATAATTCCTCTTCTAAACACATTTTAAGTTTTTTTGGTTTGAAACATATATATCGGGTAATTTGAGAAATAGAAATGTAGCCAGCACCTTGGCTAGGGAACATATGCGTTTTATTTATAATTTATAATACCCTCACTCCAGGCGGTTTGAACCTGGATTTTGAGGTAAAATGTTTTTTATGATGCCTTTTGCGCTCTGCTGATCTTGACACTTTGAATGTGTTTTTAATTATCTGCACTTTTTATTGCCATTGTTATTTATTGTATATTTATTGATTCTTCTTGAGGTTTATCGCCATCTAAGAAAAGGACATAATGGTGTTTTAAGAGAAGACCCATCCATTCATGATGTGGCAGCAATGAATGTCTTTTTGCCCATAAGTCTTCCCTCAACTAAGATGGCGCCTGGATAGACAAATAGACAGCATTGAAGGTCTTGCTTAACACAAATCTTCCCTCAATTAAGATGGCGCCCAGAGAAACGAGTAGTTTTTTTTTCGGATGGAACCGACATCCGGTGGGGATTTCCTTCAAGGTTGCCTCAGGAGGAAGCCGGAAGTTACCGATCCATTTCCAGGATGTTCCGTGCTGCAAACAACATGCGGTTTGGGCGGCAGTTTGGGCGGAAGTGAGATCAGCGGCATCTGACACAAGTTCCGGCGGCTGGATTGGGAGCCTCGGTCAGGGACCACCCAGCACCGGAATGTTGGACTTTGCTTTCCCCCCCTGGGTTGGTGTTATATGTTTTATTGGATATTTTATGATGGGCGTTATATATGTATGTTTTTGTGTACCTTTATTGGCGATTCAAGTGCCAATCAATTACATAGCCTTTAGGATTGGCTGATGCAAGTTTAAAATCCTTGCAGAGTGTAACTACATACACTCTCCTTGAGAAAGATCGTAGTGACGGTCGAAAACGCGTTAGGAGCCTTTTTAGTTACTCTTTGATTGGATGTTGGTTGGACTCTGGACCAGTTGCCTGCCTTGCCTGACTTGGAGGTTTTATCCCAGGTACTACCTTCACATTTAACGCATATGAGAGCTGCTCATCCCAGTTCTCCACCATCGGGGTAATTGGCCTTTTTTTACCTATGTCCCATATTTTGTGTATTTGTGTTCTGTGAAATAAAATGATGTTGCACCGTATACTTCTATTTTTAATTTTTGGGTATTCATCTGAGATATTCTACTGGGAGTCCTATTGACATCGCCCTTGTGAATTGAGGCTCTCACTGTGTGTTGTTCTTCACCGAAGAGGAGGAGACGCCCCCTCTATGAGAGGAATGTGCGGTATTTGTTTTGGTATTCTATATACAGTTCTCTGAATACGGAGAAGAGGATCGCCTCTTTATTGCCAGGTTTGTACCTTTATTTATTCTAAGGCGCCATCGGAGGGAGCATCCAAATCCCTGTTGTTTCCAATATTGTGCATTGTGGTGTAGGGTCACCACTGTGAGGTGCCCTCACCGTAGGCTGCCTGGCGCTCTAATTGACTGATCCACTCTCTTTTTCTGTGTAAAGTTTATTGAAGGCTTTGAATGGCTTTGGATAAACCAGGAGATACCAGCTGTGATTTAACTATTTTAGTTTCTTGACAATATTTATTGATTAATCAACTAGAAATAATTATTATTTTGGCTAAATTTAGGAAACGTATAATAAATTAATGTTCCTCTTTTCTTATCAATTTACATTTAATGTCTCCAGTTTATAAACATAGTTTATTTTATTCATTATTAATGATATACATTGTATTTGTTCTTGTTTCCAATATTGAACAATGGTTGTTTTTGAAGCTATTAAAGTATGATTTAAAATACCGTATTTTTCGGACCATAAGACGCACCTGACCATAAGACGCACCTAGTTTTTAGAGGAGGAAAACAGTAAAAAAAAATATTCTGAACCAAATAGTGCAGGGAAGTGATCTGGGCAGCAGGGTCAGCCAGCACAGGTAAGGGATTCGGGCAGCAGGGTCAGCCAGCACAGGGAAGGGATCCGGGCAGCAGGGTCAGCACTGGCAGGCAGCCTCTCTTCACCCCAGGGTCGGCTGGGTTGCAGCCTCTCCCCCGCCCCCCCCCCTGCAGCCCAGCCCACCCTGGGGGGAAGAGAGGCTGCCTGCCAGCGCTGACCCTGCTGCCCGGATCCCTTCCCTGTGCTGGCTGACCCTGCTGCCCACTCTGCCATCTAGTATACAGGGCCAGTAGTTTTTGCTCCTGCGGCTGCTAACAGACAGACAATGTCGGCAGCCTCATGAAAATGGTCCACCATACAGGTCAGGGAGGGCTACTTATTTCTACTCTCCCCCCATCCACCACAGATCGGATCTCTCTTATAGATCCGATCTGCAGCGGTGCGCTCTGGCTGAGTGACAGCTGAGCCGGCGCCTAGTATCAGTGCAGGGCAGCCTAGCCTGACCCTGCTCCCCCCCCAGGCATCCTCTCCCCTCCCAATGAGGCATCATATATCGTAATTTCCCCCCTCCTACCTGGGCAAGGCAAGAAGCGATCTGGCTGGGCAGCAGGATCAGGTCGGCAGCGGGTCCCTGCAGTGTATGCTATACTAGTTCCCCTTCGCTGCAGGGTCCCCCGCCGCTGATATCACATACACTGCAGGGACCCGCTGTTGTCCTGACCCTGCTGCCCAGCCAGATCACTTCCTGCCTTGCCCAGTGCGTACCCCGGTCTTTCACTCTGTCCCCGGCTGCTGCAGTGCTTGATCCGGAACATATTGGATCTTCTGTGCCTGTTAAGTAAGGAGGAGGTGGGGGAGCGGGGGAGTCTGCTGCCGGCGCTCTGAGATGCTGGGCTCTGCTGCCGGGCAGCAGAGAGCAGACCCGGCGTGCTCCATCTGCGTTAGGTTAACCAGCATATTCGCTCCATAAGACGCACACAGTTTTCTCCCCACTTTTTTGGGGAGAAAAAGTGCGTCTTATGGTCCGAAAAATATGGTATATGTCATGGTCGGGTTAGTCTCTGAGGGGTCAATTTACAGTATGTTCAACCCTCCTTACTTGAATTGGTAATTTCCTAACTTCAATCCACAAGTCTTTATTACATGTCCAGAAAATATATAGAAAATCTTATCTTTATATTGCCAACATAAATGTATCTATGCAGGCCAAAACTTCTTAACCTTATCTGGAGTCAGATATATTCTATAAAAGAGCTTCATAAATTGTTCAACATGTGAAATAGATTTGGACATGTTATATTCTGTATTGAACAGAGTTTCCCATTTCTCTTTATTCAGCGATATCTCTAGTTCTTGTTCACATTTATTTTGGGGTTTGGTTTTTGTTTTGTCCTTCAGTTTGGTCTTTAACATAAATGATTACCAAAAGGTAATTCCTCCCTTCTGGTTTCTATTAGTGATCTTATACATTATTTTATTATGGAGGATTTTCAATATATTCTCAGATAAAGTAAATTTAAGATTATTAGTGATGCAGGGTTAGACCTCTATAAGGAGATTTTGCTTGATTGTGTCTTTAACCCTTATAGTGGAAGGTTTACAAAAATTTGCTGAAGAGTATAGTGAATTCTTGGCCTTTTTTGGCTCCGTTTTATTTTCTTCTCTTTCCTTCACTCTTTCCTCCTTTTCCGCTGTTTCCTTTTTTATTTCTTGTCCCTTAAATAATAAACATCATTATATTATATTTCCAATATAAGATCTATCTCTCCTATCTCATATAATACATCCCAGTAGGTTATGGTTAGGACAGTCATTTTCTCTTATTGCTGTGCATTTTAAATGACATTGAGGCTCATACAGGCTACCCCACAGTCAATCATAATCTCACCTTCCAGAAGTTTTCAACGAGCTCAGATAAGCACCTGTTATCAATATATGCTTCTTTTGACTAGAGAGCGCCCTTTGGCTCTTTTGGGGCTTGGTGGTTTTATGTTGGCAGGGTCTTATCTTTCTGGGTCAAATAGATATGGCATCAGGGGTACGGCAATCACTGTCATCCCTGTGTCTGCCAGCTTTCAGCCACTTAACGCAGCTTATTGTTGGTGGATGCCTGCAGCAGTCCTCTCTTGGCCACTCCCTGATGCCTCCATCTTCTCCTTCCTGCCAAGTGTGGGAATGCACTTTGCTCTGGACCCTCAGCCCTGCAACCTGAAATCAGCTTCAGTTAATACTGTGTCCTTACCACCTGCAAGTCTCCCACAGCACACAGACGGCGGGGTCCTATAGCCCAGCTCTCTCACCACCTAAATAAAAAAGAGAGCGCACTGAGGTAGATCGATGAGTGGGGCCACAACTAAATCTGTCAGACCTGCATTAAATAATACTCCACATGCTGGTGACCTCTAACATCTAGTGACATTTATTGTTACCAGAGATTCACTCCTGTAGAAAGCTCCCCCAGTAGGATTGGCAAATCCATCAGCCATACCAAGCGGACATTTTTTGGGGAAGAGCAATGGGATACCTGGTGATATTAGACCGATTATAATTCTATGAGCACAATACATTACAACTGAAAGAGCCAGGTGGATTACAGTTCATTTATTGATAACTATTCAGGGAGATAGAGTACAATATTTCGACTTATGAACATACTATGCAATCAGAGATAGTAAAGTGACAGTATGTTTTAATTTGTAATATGTATTGAATAAAGTATTTGCAATTTACCTCTTAATTAATTTTATCTTGAATCATAGTATTCCAGCTACTTCTGTAGTAATTTTTACAGGTACAGTAATTGCTTTTCCTTAAATATTTTTAGTTGTGCCTGATTTTATTGTAGATCTCTTACCACCTAGAAGTCCCCGGCTGTAGACAGGTGGCAGGCAGCAGCAGATGGACAGTGTGTCTGGCAGTGTCTGCAGCCAGTGCCGGGAAAACCATTTTATTTTAGCTTCCTGCTCTTTCCTGGTGCTTCCCATGTGACATCTACTCCATGTCCTCTTTATTACATTTTTTAATCATAATAAATGACATTTAAATTAATTTTAAAGCTTTATTTATTACAGTACAAATGATTTTCACAATAGCATTAACCCTTCAATGAATGTAAATAAATTGTTTGCTTTATACTATTCCACAGTTTGTGAAGTGCAGTTTTGATCTCATTATTCCTAAGAGCGTATATAAGTGGATTAAACAATGGGGTCAATACTGTATATGGCAATGATCGTACTTTGTTGACCGATGAAGAATATGTTTTGGATGGATTACTGTAGACAGTTATTATGGACAAGAAAAAAGTACACACAACAATAAGATGAGTACTACAGGTGGAGAATGTCTTCTGACGACTTTCAGTTGAAGAAATCTTGAAGATGGTAAGGAGAATACGGACGTAAGAAGAAATTATAACTAAAAATGGGAGGAGCGCAACATAGATCGAGGATACAAAGGTTTCTGTTTTAACAATCCCTGTGTCTGAGCAAGAAAGATCCAAAATCGGATCAAGATCACAGAAAAAGTGGTCTTTGACAAAGGGTCCACAGAAATGTAACTGTTGCAATAGAATAACTGGCAAAAGAGTCACAGCACTACTTGTCACCCATGACAGAGCAAGTAGACATTTTTGGAGCTTTATGTCCATAATAAATGTGTATTTCAAGGGGTTACAGATGGCTAGGTATCGGTCATAGGACATCACTGTAAGAAGGAAACATTCCGTGCTACCTAGCGTTCCATAGAAGAAGAACTGAAAAATACACCCATTGACACAGATTGTTGTTCTCTCATTGAGTGTAATCACAAGCATGTTAGGAACAATATTTGTACTAAATAATATGTCAGCCAAAGATAGATTAGACATGAAAATGTACATAGGGGAATGGAGTTTTCTATAAATGCACACCAAAACAATGATAAGAAAATTTCCAAGAATGGTTAGAATATATAACACAAGAAAGAGGATGAAGAGTACAGCGTTGTAGGGATAATCTAGTTGAAATCCCAGAAGAAGGAATTCAACTAACGTCTTATTGTTCATGTTGATTTCTTCATGAAAGATTAATTTTAAGAACAGTATAAAGTATAGTCTAAAATTTTGTCAAACTAAAGCTTCAGTAGAAAGTACTTTTTTTTAAAATTAGAACGCATACAAAATCCCCAAAATGTCATGATTTTGACAAACTATGTAAGTGCCATTTTCTAATCGAATATTAAAGCCCTTTTACAATATTCATACCTTAATATGTTGACATGAAAGTACAAAGTGTGATCACGGCATTGAAACATTCAGTTCAGTTAGCATGCTTAAGTATAAAAAGCTATGCTTGATTACTCTTAGGTATAACCTTTGTCTTGCATATAGAGCCACATATGTATAAATGATAATTGTCTGTCCATAAATATAGCTTTGATGGCTGGCTGATATCTGCCCTCCTTTATAATGCACTGTATGTCTACAGGAGAATTCCACAAAGGCTCAAAATTAATTTAGTAGACTAGCTGAGCAATTAACAGATTACAGTCTGATTACAGTTGGGAAATAAGAATCTTTTTTTTATCTATTTATAGTTATTCATTTGATTTATATCTCTAGATCTAGTTATTTTCTCTACCAAAAAAGTATGTACTTCTGATTCAGAATTTTCAAATAGAGATGTAATTTATTAAAGTTCTTTTTTTTCTTTTCATTTTTTTCTATAGTCACACTAGGAAGTCTTTGATATGTAAGAACAGAG
The DNA here is from genome assembly GCF_055691185.1 of Crinia signifera. NCBI lineage: Eukaryota > Metazoa > Chordata > Amphibia > Anura > Myobatrachidae > Crinia > Crinia signifera. The sequence goes on along the minus strand of NC_139220.1, from coordinate 325,002,851 downwards.
GCAAATAGAAGTGTGGTTAAGCTTCTGTAACTCTGATCTGTAACTCTGATCTGATACAAATTTTGATGAGTAACTGATTTCTATATCTGAACTCCAAGCAGCACTGTATTCATGTTTTCTGCAAATGAGTGAAACATACTGTAGTGCCATTCTTTAACTATAGTCCCATTAGCAAACACAGAAAACTCAAAATATGGTTTATATGTATTTTGTTTGATTTTTGGCTATACAAGATCATTGTGTTGGTTTTGGCAGATCCATCCTGAAATGTCTTTGGGCCTTTTTTGTTCCTACAATATGATGAACATCAACAACATTCACTTCCAGTCATTCTCAACCACCTTGTAGCTCAAAATATTATTTTCACCAATATTGTCCAACAGCTACACCCTTTTTATGTAAGTAACGTGTAAGAATAGAATAGAATAGTGTGGCGAGCGCAGCGAGCCACCGAGCCCGAAGCGTGGCGAGCGGACGCGGATACCTTCACAGGTAAACGCGTCCCTTCGCGGGCTTCACAGGGCTAAAAGCCAAATACTGTACAATGAAGTGAAATTTCAAAACAGTTGAATACATTTACAATAGTATAATATATAAAAATGTTGTGTACTTTAATATTTTAATTACTACAATTTTGAAGATCCTGTTTGGTATATCTTCTGGTCAAACTTCCCTCTGTCTGCTAAAGTCCACGAAGATCAGTTACCTTTGGTCCCATCTCCTGAAATACCCTGCACCAAATGAGGATCCTCCTTTGTTCAAGGACAGTTTGCCCACTATGTGAGATCTGGCACCAAGTCCATAAATCAGGAAAGTGATCTGCACTGACACTAGCTCCAGAGACTCTAATGCGACCTGATTTATTTCCTGTGCGCTTGCTGTCTTAACTTGTGCTTTCAGTCTCACTTTTTATACTGGTTTCATTGTTAGTTTATGTGGTTTCCCATTAGAGATGTGCAGGTTCGGATTTACCTGGATTTACCCGGATCTCAAAATGGGATCTTATTGGCTTTCCAGCTGTCACATGATTTGGAGTCAAAACATGTGACAGCCGATAGACAATAAGATCCCGATTTCAGATCCAGGTAAATCCGAACCTGCACATCTCTATTTCCCATGTGGTCAACCTTAAACTTCTTTCTACAGGGAAACGCTTCAGGACACCCTTTTGTCACCTTTCTTCTTTTTGGATCCAGACCAGTCGCCTATAACAGCTTTACCACACCACCACCATTTATTCCAGGAAACATTCTTATCTCTCCTGCTGCTATGTAGGACACTGCTGCAATGCCATCCTAACCTGGATTAACCCCTACAGTGGACACTCAATGCAGAAACTCTTCAAAGAGAGACTTTCCTGTTGGACATCATTGGCAGTATCAATAGGAAATTATCCAATTTGTTTTTCATATAATCTATAGCATTGTGCTAAATGTGCCATATGCTGATTTTCATTGATGTGCTTTTTATTAAAAACTTTATAATTAGTTTTAATTATTATTGGTTATTTTTCTCTTTTTTTATTTTTATTGAGGGATCTCTCCCTCCCATCTCAGTATCTGCTTTGGGATCCACCCCTCTCAGTGCCTGCTAGTGTTGCCTAACCAACCCACCATTTATTTCTGATGGGTGCCGGACAGGGTCCCGACAGCCAGGATCTTGACAGTCATTTACCCGACTTTGGGATCCTGACCATTAAAACATGGACAGACAGGTTCCCGACGGCCACCGTCTATTCTCCCTCGTGAGTGTCCACGACCCCCATAGAGGGAGAATAGAATAGGTGGCTAGCGTAGTGATACATCGTGCCTGCAGCGTGGCGAGCACAACGAGCCTGCAAGGGGCTTTGTTGTGCTCGCCATGCTGTCTGAGTCCGGTCAGTCTGGATCCCGACATCGGGCTAATGACTGTCGGGATCCCAAATGTCGGAACCCTATACCACACCCATTTCTGATTGTCACCCTGACAATAGTAGAGAAGACCCCTTCCACCATTCCTGAACCCTCTGCATATGAAGATGAATAGTAATAAATGTAATGATTTAGACATAGAAATCGAGGATGTTACTTTGGAAGTGCAAAAAAGTGCTAATTAGGGTGTTGATGATGAATGTGTTGGGCAAGATCAAAGTAGCAGCCACGCCCACCTGTCCTATATATAAGGTTTTATTTAGGTTCCTTACATTTCTTAGACTGCATACGAAGCAAGGTGAGTCCTGCACAAATGTACAAATGTAGGGGAATGGAGAACTTAAGCTACGAGGAGAGACTCACCTTTCTTCAAAGGAAAAGAAGTAATAGAACACGAGGACATGCACTGAAACTGGAGGGAGGTAGGTTCAGGGGAAATATTAGAAATAATTACTTCACAGAAAGGGTAGTGGATAAGTGGAATAGCCTACCATCAGAGGTGGTAGAGGCTAAGACAGTAGAACAATTTAAACATGCTTGGGATAGGCATATTGATATCCTTACAAAGAAATAAGGATTAAAAAGGGTTGAGATTACCTGATGGGTAAAAAAAGGGGCAGACTAGATGGGCCAAATGGTTCTTTTCTGACGTCAAATTCTATGTTTCTATGATTAAGCAATATAGGACTATTTACACTACAGAAGAGACGTTTAAGGGGGGACATGCTCAACATGTACAAATATATCAGGGGCCAATATAAGGAACTGTCAAACACCCTTTTTTCTGCTAGACAGGAATCTAGGATGCGAGGGCACGAGGTTAGATTAGAAGAAAAAAGATTTTGTTCCCTTAGAAGAAAATACTTCTTTTCGGTCAGAGCAGTCAAACTTTGGAACTCTCTTCCTGGAGAAGTGGTGTCGGCAGACACTATAAATACGTTTAAAAAAAGGTTGGATAAACATTTATTGGTTAAAAACATCCAAGGGTACAAATAAGAATCATAACCTGTCTTTAATAATATCAGAACTTACTATACAACAAGGGATTAGCTACTATAAACATAGGTTGAACTAGATGGACGCAAGTCTTTATTCAGCCTCACCTACTATGTAACTATGTATATACATTGGATTATCAGGTAGGAGGTGCATTTCTGGGTTGTGGGCCCCCCTGGACTGCTGTGACTGTGTGGCCTCAGGAGCAACACAGATTAACACTTATTTTGATATTAACTTTCTTCCCTATTGTGTGCATATGTAATCCTTGTGCATACACAATGATCTGTGCATGGTTCTGACAAAATCGCCATGTTTCTGACAAAATCGCCAGTCAGGATCAGGTCTATTTTTTTTTTGAAGTTTAGACCATTTTTTTGGGCGATTTCCAAATTCACATCTCATTAAAAATGCGAATTGTATATTTTTCAATGGGGAAAACATCTGGATGCGAATTCCGGAGTTAAAAAAAAAATCGCACTTTCAGAAAGTGCGATTTCGCGGCAAAAAGTGCGATTTATGCCGCAAATCGCCACCCATTAAGTAGTCGATTTGGGAAAAAAATGAAAAAACGGCCGTTTTTGCGATAAAAATCGCCAAAAACCCAACATCGATCTCTAATAAATGTCACCCCTATTTTCTCCCTATAAATGGACCACTTAAGCCACTTTGTGTGTATTGAGGGGGCCATTGTGGAACCACTATAGTCAGTTGTCTTGAAAACATAGTGTTTATGCACCTTATTTGCAATCACTGATATATTGGGGATTTCGGGAGACTTCCATAATTGGGCTAAAGTAGCTTTTGTGGCTATTAGGATATGTCCCAGAAGGTATTTGTCCTCTTCGGCCATATCCTTGGGGGGAGTAGTGAAATAGCGCCAGTAAAGGATCACTTGGGATGGCTGTCCCCAACACTTTTGAGATAAGTAGGAATACCTCATTCCAAAGTGAGTGAATTGCTGGGCAGAGCCAAAAAACATGTAGGAGGTCCCCCACCATTCCACAATTCCTCCAACAGCAAGATGAAACATCAGGCCATATGTGATGTAAACGCACTGGGGTGTAATACAATCTGTAAATCAATTTATAGAACATTTCTGAGTGATTTACACATTTGGATATCTTAAAACACGACTGGAATATTGCTTCCCAAATCTCTTCGTTAAAAGTGTTGGGGAGATAATTTTCCCACTTAATCTGCGCTGGGAACCTCTCTTTCTGCGTTACACTAAGTAGGTGCTGGTACCACCTAGAGATGTTCCCTTTTGTAGATTGGGACGTAAGGAGAAATGATAGGATTTTAGGAAGACCAATCTGAGCTGGATTTTTTGGCAAATATTTCTGCAACCAATTCCGTACCTGAAGGTATTTATAAATGTCCTGTCTCGGAATATGATATTTTGATTGGAGGTAGGAGAAGGAGGCCACAGTCCCATCTAAAAGCGCATCCCGTATGGACTGAAGGCCTAAGTCTCGCCATGTGTTTAACTGTAGGTCTTGGATCGTGAGGGCTATTGTATGGAGGGACAGCTGTGGAGCAGGCAGCGCCGTATCTCGTGTAGCGGAGATTAGACCATGCCAAGCGACCAAGGTCGTTTGAATCGCTCTACACCTTTTGGCCTCCCTGACTGCCAAGGTATCTGGCATCTGGGGTAGATCTGCTAAGGAGAAAAGGAGCATAGCGTTCCGCTCTATAGATACCCATGGTTTGGGGGCTTCTTGGGTAAACCAGTCCCTGACTTGGGCTTGTATGCACGCCGAGTGGTATTTTTCCAGGTCTGGGTATGCCACTCCCCCAACCTTTTTAGCCAAAACCAGAGTCGACCTAGCTATTCTTGGTCTAGCCCCACCCCAAATGTATTTAGATATTAGGCGGTTAAATTATTACACAGAGTTCTAGGGAAGGATCTGGGGATTGTACGAAAAAGATACATTAATTTGGGGAGTAAAATCATTTTTGCTGCCGCTACACAGCCGACCCAGGAAATCTCTTGCATCATGAAGGCTGATCAGATTCTAAGTGATCAGTTCAAAGTGATATTACAATAGTTATATCGAAGCTGGAGTTATACAGGAGTTAATACTACTTATACTCATACCTGGAAGGGACTCTGATATGACTCTTCAATTCTTATCATCCACAGGTAATTGACTACAACACCCAACAAACCCTATTGCTTTGAATTTGTATATCCCAGCTTTGAAATTTATTGGTAATTGACTACAACACCCAACAAACCCTATTGCTTTGAATTTGTATATCCCAGCTTTGAAATTTATTGGTAATTGACTACAACACCCAACAAACCCTTTTGCTTTGAATTTGTATATCCCAGCTTTGAAATTTATTGGTAATTGACTACAATACCCAACAAACCCTATTGCTTTGAATTTGTATATCCCAGCTTTGAAATTTATTGGTAATTGACTACAACACCCAACAAACCCTATTGCTTTGAATTTGTATATCCCAGCTTTGAAATTTATTGGTAATTGACTACAACACCCAACAAACCCTATTGCTTTGAATTTGTATATCCCAGCTTTGAAATGTATTGGTAATTGACTACAACACCCAACAAACCCTATTGCTTTGAATTTGTATATCCCAGCTTTGAAATGTATTGGTAATTGACTACAGCATATTTCCCCTTCTTATTTGAAACTTTGAATTAAGGCAGGAAATCACTGATTCTGTATTGTATAGACTGCCCTCTCACCATTTGCTTACTTAATTGGTGACCTTTTGTTGTTGGAGGAAGGCTAGTGGGGGTGGGGTGATTTTTGTGTGGACACCTGATAGCAGCCCTACTTATAGTGAGTGCTAGGCTGATATAGCCAAGGCTGATCAGATTCTAAGTGATATTACAATAGTTATATCGAAGCTGGAGTTATACAGGAGTTAAACAGAAGGGAAACATCAGACGAACAATGGAGACTATCCTGTCAGCTAACTCTTCTGCTAAGGACCGCATTCATCTACCTACTTGCTCTGTATACCCTTCTGACTATATCATTCACTCGCGCGTCTGGACCACCTTGCTCCATTATTGCTACAAAGATCATCTGCTGCTCCCTGAAACATGTGAAATATAATTTTATTGACCTTACCACTGTCTTAATACTGCCTTGTATGCCACTGTAGTATTCTCTTAAATTTTATTCCTGTTATCCCGCACCGCGTGTTGCGCCTCTGCTGTGCATAGCCTGACAGCAGCAGCCTACACTGTGTGCTCCATGTCCGTGTCCCCCATCAGGATACATCTAGCATATATCTGTACGTGTCCTATATCTGTACTGTTTTACCTGTTTACCTGTCTACCCATCTGGCTGGTGCAATCACCATGTGGCGCCGCTGAATGGCTGCCTGGGTGCTGCATAGCTCAGTAAATATATGTTCCCCATGTCCATGTTCCCCATCAGGATACATCTAGTATATATATATATCAGTACTGTTACTGGCTATCTATCTGGCTGGTGCAATCACCACGTGGCGCCGCTGAATGGCTGCCTGGGTGCTGCATAGCTCAGTAAATATATGTTCCCTGTCCCTGTGTTCCCCATCAGGATACATCTAGTATATATATATCAGTACTGTTACTGGCTACCTATCTGGCTGGTGCAATCACCATGTGGCGCCGCTGATTGGCTGCCTGGGTGCTGCATAGCTCAGTAAATATATGTTCCCGTGTCCGTGTCGCTCAAAAGAGTACATCTAGTATATATCTGTATGTGTCCTATATCTGTACTGTCTTACCTGTCTACCCTTCTGGCTGGTGCAATCACCATGTGGCGCCGACGAATGGCTGCCTGGGTGCTGTACAGCTCAGTAAATATGTTGTCCATGTCCCTCATTAGAATGCATCTAGTGCATATCTGTATGTGTGATATATGTGTGATGTATATCTGTACTGCCATTGTTGCCCGTTTTGACAACCCTTTGTATTACAGTATGTGCATTATTTTTAATGTCTGTAAAGCGCCTTGAGTCCTGTTGGAGAAAGTGCGCTATATAAATAAAACTTACTTACTTACTAATCATCCAATCCTTGGTAATCTTTTCAAAAGCCCTATATAAAGGGTCAAAATTACAGCCCATTAAGTCCCCTTCTCTAGCAAGGTTTACCCCCAGGTATTTAATCGATTTTGATTGCCATGAATATTTGTATTTTTCTTTTAGGCGTCGAAGGACATCCCCCGATACATTAATTATAAGGGCTTCTGGAATTTAGAATCTGGTGTAAGTGGGAAAGGGAAGTTTCAGGTTCAAGCAAGCATAGTCAAATGTCATCAGCGAAAAGGCTGATTTTGTGGGAGATCCCACCTATTTGAGGACCTACAATAGGGCGCATGGATCTAATACACTGCGCTAGGGGTTCGATGGCCAATGCAAACATCAAGGGCGATAGGGGACAGCCCTGGCGTGTTCCATTAGTAATATTAAAAGAGGCAGAGGAGCAGCCATTGGTGAACACTGAGGCCGATGGGGCGGAGTATAACGCCAGAATGGATTGTAATATACCTCCCGAAAATCCAAACCTAAGTAGAGCAGCCTTCATGTAGTCCTAGTTTAGCCTGTCAAAGGCTTTTTCTGCATCTAGGGAAAGAATTAACAGTGGTAGGCCTTGCAGTTGACAATATTCGATTAAGTTGATGACCCTCCTAGTATTGTCTGACGCTTGCCTACCTAGTACAAAGCCGACCTGGTCTTGGTTGATAAGTTTGGGTAGTAACGGTGATATTTGGTTGGCTATCATCTTGGCAAATATTTTAATATCTGTGTTCAATAAAGCAATGGGGCGATAGTTTTGTACAGCTGTGGGCGGTTTGCCTGGCTTTGGTATAGTGACTATTCAAGCCTCCAGCATCTCCTTTGGGAAAGAGGAGGAGTGAGAAGCTTCGTTAAAGACTGGTAAGAGAACTGGGGCAAGGTTATGTTTAAACGTTTTGAAGAAGTTAGAGGGGTAGCCGTCCGGGCCCGGGGCTTTATCTGATTGGAATGAGTCTATGGCCGCTTCAACTTCACTCAGCGTCCATGGAGATCCAAGTGCCCTGCAGGACGCCGAGTCAAGAGAGGGAAGATTAAGTTTCTCTAGAAACCTATCTATTTCATCTAAAGTCGGCTGGGGCGTACCAGGGTCGTCTTTTTGATTATACAGTTGCGAGAAGTACTCAGCGAAGGTATCAGCTATGGCGTGAGGGTCCACAACTTTAGCACCCCTAGAAGTGTAGATCGCATGTATGCGTTCTTTGGCTCTGCGACCCCTTAGTTTGTGGGCTAATAAGCGGCCTGCTCTATTGCCAAGTGTATAATATCGCTGATTGAGCCTTTGAATATTACGGTGGACTTCTGTGAGGGTAAATGTATTGATAGTGTCTCGGGCTTCAAGGAGTTGTCTAAAAAGGGTTTTATTCTGAGGGTCTGCTTTATGGGCTCTCTCTAATGTGGCTGCTTTTCTTTCAGCCGAGGCTAGGCGTCGATTATACTGCCTCTTTAGTCTGGCTGCTACCTGAATTTCTGAGCCTCTGATCACTGCCTTCAGTGAACACCAATGTGTGAAAACAGATGTATCTGAGGAGAAGTTGGTTTCAATATATAACTCTAACGAGTCTGAAAGGGCCTGACGAGTGTCCGGGCATGTGAGAAGATGTGAACCCAGTCTCCAGGAGCCCGGGGCAATTGTGGGTCTACTAACCTCCCAACTAAGGAGAAGTGGAGAATGATCCGACCAGGATAGTGGGAGGATACTAATCTTACTGATTGATGCCAGAGTCTCTCTGTCGACCAATGCCATGTCAATCCTAGAGTACGACCTGTGTGCATGGGAATAAAAGGTGTAGTCTCTCACTGATGGGTGCTTGCATCTCCAAGCATCAAATAATACATATTCGGCCAGCAATTGGCAGAACTTAGGGGAGGGGTCTTGTGACCGCATCTGATGCAAGATACGGGTAGGGTGTGAGCGGTCAACACTAGGATCGAGGACCATATTAAAATCTCCTAGTATCATCAGGGCCCCTCTCAGGTGTTGTTGGAGAATTCTACACAAATTCCTACAGAATGCAATTTGTTTGGCATTTGGCGAGTAGCATGAGACCAAGGTACAGTAGTTTCAACATTTTCTAAGTGACCTACCAGTATCAGGAATCTTCCCACAGGGTCTTCATATTTAGAGGACAACTGAAACGCACAATTCTGAGCTAGAAGTATAGCTACTCTGGCTTTTTTTGTGGGACCATTGGCCGTAAAACAATGGGGATATCTGGAATTAGTGAACAGGGGAGGGTTATGTTTTTGAAAGTGTGTCTCTTGGACCGCTACAACTTGCGCTTTTTGCTTGTGGAAATAATTCAGAGCTACTTTTCTTTTGTAGGGGGAGTTTAGGCCCTTTGCATTTATAGATATAATATTAACCATTTTGCATAATGAAGACGGCTAACACAACGTTAAGGGATTCAGAGGTATAAATTACTATACCTGATGTATCAGTATGTAGCATACATAGAGTAGAAATGGGGAAACATGGGTGGGTTAAACAAAAAGTAGAAACAGAACTAAATCGATCTCTCTTGAGATCCAATCCAGTCGCCATATCAAGGCGGCTGTGTACATTGAATGAGGGGGGTAGTGGCATATCCTCCACCTTCTCATATACATTGGTGAGCGAATATAACTCTAAGGGGAGAGGGAAATCAGAGCCTCGCATGTATTGTTACCAAAGGGACTTGAACAGTCATTAAACGGGGTGTAAAGTAGCATGCAAAAGTTACTAATCAAACCTCTCAGATTGAACAAAAACAAAGAACAATATGAGGTGGCAAATACCTCAACAGGCAAGACCATCAATTTCACGTACAAGGCAAATTCAGAGACTGAGGAAAGAAAATGCAAGACATATAAACATTAAAGCAAGACAATGAGCAGGCCCTGCCCCCTAGCTTGCCACAGACCAGTCCTGCTAAAGTCTGCGACTGGGGAAGCCAGCAGATATAGGATCGGTGATATTCCATGACTGAAGTAACTTCAGACCGTCCTCGACGTTATTAATGGAGACACTGGAGCCTTCACGTAACACCAATATTTTAGTGGGGAAACCCCATCTGTAGGGAATATTTGCTTTCTGCAGGGCGACCGTAATGGGCTTCAATGATCTGCGTTTCAAGAGCGTCGCGGCAGACAAGTCTCCAAAGAGTTGGATTTCACCAAGAGCTGTAGCCGTATCAGATGATGGTCTGGCAGCTTTAAGCAATGATTCCTTTGTGTGAAAGTAGTGCATCCGCAGCAAGACATCACGAGGGGCATTATCTGGAGCCGCTCTGGATTTAGGCAATCGGTGGATTCGATCAATGAGCAGGGTTGCGTTGGCATTCTGCGGCAAGAGCCCCTTGAAGATATTCATAGCATAGTCATGTAGGCTACTGTTCGACACAGATTCAGGGATGCCACGTAGCTTGAGGTGATTACGCCTTAATCTATCTTCCAAGTTCGTTACCTTGTCTCCTAGCGCACGGACTTCCGCCTCAAGTTCACTGTGAGAGTCCAATAGACAATTATGCGACCCCACCACTTCCTCCATCTTAGTCTCCAGATGATTAGTGCGGCCCCCTAGTTCATCAATCGAATGTTGGCAGGCTTGCAGAGTGGCATGAAATTCAGCGGTAACTTCGTTTTTAAATTGGGACAGGAGTAACTTCATCAGGGCGTCGCCATCTCCCATGGAAACCACGGCAGGACTTATGGCAGATGTAGCAACCAGCGACGCCATGGGGGGCGGGAGAGTAGTGGGGGAGGCCACCTCTTTAGATCTGGATTGTTGGGGCGACGGTTTGAAGAAGGAGATTTGGGAATTCGGTTTTGGCGTCTTGCTGCGTTTGGACGGCATATCAGATGAGCTGACCGGCTATATGTGGAATCTACTAGTGGAACATTTCATATCAAAAGACCCCACTGTCATAGGCGAGATTAGAGATCCCTCTAGTTCTGGGAGAAGGCGGGGGGAGTCATTTGGGCTAGATCAGCATGGAGAGGAGCTCTAGAACTCGGAATGGACATATATTGTATTCACCCAGACAAGGCACGGCCTACTTTACCAAGCTGATTCTGCCGCAGTAGGTGTCCCTGGTAGGAATTGTGGTTATCCCTGCTGTTCACCCGCAGGGGGCCCGGGCTGCTAAGGAAGAGGGCGGCAGAGCTAATAATGATGGAATCCCCCAGCGAGGCAGAAGGGGAAGCCAGAACCTGCCGCTGTGTATAGGGGCGAGTGCTGGAGCAGCCAGCTACTACCTAAGTTCGGGAAAGGGTGCTAATGAAACACCCAAAGTGTCCCCTACACCTAGGCTTCCCTGCCTGGTGAGTGTGGGAGTCTGCCCCACTCAATATGGCCGCCGCCTGCCACCCACAGTCCCAGCAAATAGTGGCTGAAGAGGGCTTCGCTCTGTGGATGCCTGGTCTATTTAGGTCTATTTAAGTGTCTGGTGTCCCGAATGGGCTGTGCAGCTGAGGGGAAGCAGCGGGGGAGCGCAGCAGCAGCCGCTCCCGGAGTCCAAGATGGCCGCCGCGTCCTCTGTGTGGGACCCGAGGCGGCTTCTCCGGCGCTTTTTACCGGTCATGTGAGGGGGCACAGCACCAGGAGGGGCACAGCAGCACTGGGGGGTCATGCTGGATGGACGAGCCGCCCTCCGGCGCCGTCTCCCCGCTCGTCTGCCCACGATCTCCGCCACGGAGCTCCAGCGGCGGCCAGGCAGCTAAATCGAGGCCCCGGCTCGCAGGGGTACTAAGCCGCAACCCGCAGAGACCTCTAAAAGGGGTCTCCCGATTCTGCAGCCATTCCCGCACACACAGCCCGATGATCAGGGGTGTCACTGAGGGCTGGATGGGCAGAGGGACATCCGCAGAGGGTGTTTTGAGGCACTTTTAAGGGCTTTGGGACAGGAGCTCTGTAGACATGCTACCTTCCTCTTCCCCGGTCAGGCCACGCCCCCTCTATATGTTTTTTTTTTTCTTTGTAGATTTAAATTTACTTTTACTTATCAATCTGCCTCTAAGACCTTGAAGGCACATGCCCTATCTAGAATTGCTTTGCATTCAGATTCTGGAGGTGTACATGATACTTCATTCAAACACAAACACAGTTATAGGCTAACATGATGATAGTCCCAGGTTTGTTTTGAGAAGTGTATTTTTAAGAAGTTAATTCCAATAAATTATCAGGACATTCTTGTATTATCAAGACATTAACGTTTTTGTCTCTGCGTACATGGTGGCCCACCAGAAAAGAAGATATTATAGAATTTGTACTAACCTGCCCAGATTGTGGCAATATTAAAGTACCTAGAGGTCCGCAAATTGGGCCTCTTACTTCACTTCCCATACATGCTAAATCATGGATGTGTCCATCGATGGATACATAGTTACATACTGTAGTTGATGAGGTTAAAAAATACATCATCCCATCAAGTTCAACTTACAGTATATTGGATATCCTGCAGTCCTTAATGTTTGTAAATGTGTTTTGGATCTGGATTGGTTTTGGTAAAACCACCCTTGCGGTTTTTAATTTTGGAACTGTGTTTTTTTTTAAACTATAAAAATAGCTTAAAATCACAGAATGTTCGGCGTTTTATTGCTACACTATAATTAACCTCGATAACATTAATTTCCACTTATTTCCAGTGTATTTTGAACACCTCACAGCTCACAATATTGTTTTTAGGCCAAAAAGTTGCACCAAGGTACAGTAGCTGGATGACCAAACTAAGGGCCTTATTCTAGTTCACTCTTTCTGACAAAATCCTTCTTAGATGGACAAAACCATGTGCTCTGCAGGTGGGGCAGATGTAACATGTGCAGAGAGAATTAGATTTGGGTGGGGTTTTACTTCACTGTCCCTTGAAAACAGACAGTGATCAGTCAGATAAATTGTTTAAATCATTCTGATTATCTGATATAACAAATTTATCAAAGCATATTTTTTTTTCTGTTTTCCTGCATTTGGGTGGAATTTTTTGATTGTCAGTTGCTCCCATACATTTCCAGGTTTTTTGTTCCCACCAGATAGATCAGACAGAAAATCTGTACGTGTGTATGCACATTTAGGCAGCAGAGGGACACTAGGTGTAGTTGATGGGGTATGGGGGTTAGGCACTAATAGGGAGAGTAAGGGTCAGGCTACAGGGAGATGTTAGGGTTAGGCTGCTAGAAGGGAGGGTTACAGTTAGGGGTGAAGTGGGAGGGTTAGTTTACTTATCTCACCCTTGTCTGGTGCCAGAATCAGTATTCTTACCACTAGCATTCTGACAGGAGGTCACCCAGATGTCAGACCTGATCTATAATATTATGTTCACAAACTATGACCTGGGGAACCTACTTTGCCACCTAGGTTTCCCTTCCCACTTTGCACACTACCTGTTCCACACATGGACAGATCACCAACATACTGTATGAATCCTTTGTGGCATACACCAAGGATAAGCTGCATGTGTGATGTTGTCAAACTCAGGTTTGATGTTACCGGTACCTTGTACTCCTTGCTCCCGCCTTTTACGGTCCGTCGGTGGTCGTCTGGTTTCACTCGCCTGAACTCTGAGGGTAAAGGGACAAGGAAGCAACACCCCCACACACACAATAATGGGTTCACCACACGTGAAGACGGTGAACAAAGTTTTATTTGGCAGCTCTGGATAAAGGGTCACCTTTATAAGGAGAATTAGACAATGCAATAGAAGTAACACTGGCAATCTAATTACAAAAGGAATGAAGGACCGGGCTTTGAGCGATATCGTGCGCGATGGGGCCCCGTCACAGCAGGCCGCAATTTAACGTACAGATTTACAGTTTAGATCAATGATAAGTAATGCAATAAATTTCAGTTAATTAAAGTTACAGAGCAGGGATATGCAATGAATGATTCAAAGAAAATGCAATCCTTTAAGGATACTGTGCGCGATGGGGCCCTGTCACAGTAGGCCACAATTTGCAAAATATGCTGCCAAACTAAGTTTCCTTAAACATTACCAGAAGGCATATACAAATAATGCGAGCCCGTATCAGCAATACATCAATGAATACTGAGCATCAATAAAACCCAGATAATGTGTACTATTTCCCTTAAACTGCGCAGTTTACCCCAAATTTAGGTACCTTTGGCCTAGGTGCACTAAATATACCGCCAAGTGCAGTGTAACAATATCGCACTGGAGAAACAGGCTCAGGCCTGTCCAGTCTCCAATTGGTCCAAGTAAGGCTCCAGCTGAGTGGGCCGGGTGAGAGTTCCTGCAGTCCTGCAAGCAAAAGGCCTATTTAGTGACCGGTGTTGAGGGGCCTGTTGGAGAGGCCGGATGTCCTTAACGGGGCTAATGGCTGAGGGCCTGATAAGGTGGCCACGAGAAGTGGCGTCTGTTGATGCAGTTCCTGGAGAGGAGGGTTAAGAGCTACGGGCCACTGAATACGCTGGCCCTGAGGTGAGTGTGTGATCAAATCAATTGTAAGATACCTGGGGTTCTGGTTCCATTGCCAGCTCCTGCCGGTCACTGCTGAATCAGGAGTGCACTGTTGGAAGCCTCTGCTGGGCACTTGAACCTCTTCTAGGCACCTGCGTGTGCTGGGCACTTGGGTCTGCTGGGCACTTGATCCTCTGCTGGGCACTTGAACCTTTTCCCCGCGGCTGCAGAGTTCACCAAAGTACCTGAGCTGCTGCAGCTTCCTCTCAGCCTTCAATCACCTGCCTTTGCCTCTCCTCTCTCTCCTCGGGCCGGGTGCAATCACACCGGCATTGGGGAGTCAGTGGGGTCAGCCTGCTAAGCTGTCAGTCTGTCCTGACAGTGGCTCTCCTCAGCGTGGTTCCCCTGCTGTTCACTACTCTCCCCGGCGCCGGTCTCGGCTTGCGCCGGCTGTCAATGACCACCGGGTGTTCTCTCGGCGGCTCTCCACTCACCGTCTCTGCGCCAGGTCTCAGGGCACTTGTTACATGAAAATCTGCCTAACAACAGGCAGTTCTGCCCCCCACTTTGGCGCCCTGTTGAGCCACCAATAAAAAAAGGGTCTCTTAAGCTGCAGGGAATCCAGGTGGGCACTGGTCTCTCAGCTATTCATACCAGAAGTTCAGCTGTGGGGCGGTTGCCTGGCAACCCCCTAGCACACTCCAGTCCACCATTTTGTTTATGGGCAGACATATGGGCAACATGAGGACAGAAATAGGTGGGGTACCCCCAGTTCTGGGGTACCACACATGTATTTCCAAATCTACTGGGCACAGGCAGTGGGTCTACTACTATACAACTACTTTCTAGGGACCCAACTAAAATATGGGCAGGGACCTGGGGGGAAGCATGAATACTGGACTGCTCACGTCACTAAAGTGTTTGTTATTTTCTTATGCAAATGGAAGCAGAATACTGTACATGCAATGAAACCGGTACGCTGATTAAGCTGCAGCCTGGAGCGCTCAGCAGGGGGGAGCTGGGTCTCTGCAGATTTCATGCAGATGGCATGGAATCTGAAAAATGGGTTCCTAAAAAGGGCCACTGCCTTCTAGGGGACAGGCGCTAGTGGTCCTCCAGCATCTCTCACAGTAAGGCAGCGTCTCCAGCACTACCCGGAATTGCGGATTCTGAGAGCGCTGGTGCACTCTGAATAGTAAACCCCTGACAACAAGCATGTAACCCCCTGGCAGAGGCATACTTTGGGCGGTAATGGAGTCTTCTGCCGCCGGGCTCCTGCTCCCAAGGGGGCACGATCTTCCCCTGACAGTTAATTGAAAGCCATAGATATCACTCCTTTGGCTGTCTCCCTCTCCTAACATCATTGTTGCAAGTGTTATACCCTGAATTAGAACCAATGGAGACAGGCACTAGAGATATACACCTTACTCATTGACCTATTTGGGGGGGGGGCACCAAAATGTATCTTGCCTCTGGGCAACTAGGATGAACTTACGCAACTTACAGTCAATGAGCATATGTAACCCCTGGCAACAAGCATGTAACCCCTGGCAACAAAAAGGTAACCCCTAGCAATGAGCAAATAACCCCTGGCAACAAGCAAGAAACTCTCAGGGAATGATCATTTAACCCCTGGAAACAAGCATGTAAACAGTGGCGGGTTTTACCTATGAGCTTCAGGGCTGCACCCTCCAGGTAAAATCTGCCACTGTGTAAGACTGCACTGGCTTCTTTGTGACTGGCAGTGACTTCCTATTGGAAGTTCGACCTGCCAGTCACCCAAGGCAATCCCATTGGGAGCTGTTACCTCCCTCCAGGATGCCTTTCACTTCAAAATGGGTTCTGCACATGCTCAATACCGAGGATGATACTGTGCATGCGCTGGACCCTTAATCTGTCTGTGGACTGCTGCTGAAGCAGCCCATAGAGGCTGGGGGCCAGTGCATGCGCATTACCAAAGAAGCTACTGCACATGCGCCAGTACTGTGCCAGGTGTCAGGACTGGCAGCAGTGGGGACCAGTGGGAAATGGTGGGGACCAGCAAGTGGCAGCAGGGACCAGCAGCGGAGGCAGCTGAGGGGGCGGCACAACGGCAGCCCCGCTCCTCCACAGAGGGAAGAGCCGCCACTGCACGCAACCCTCTGGCAATGAACACGTAACCCCCTGGCAACAAGAACGCAACCCCTGCCAACAAGAACGCAACCCCTGGCAACAAGCATTACAAAAATGTAATGTATGGGCAGCCAATTCTGTATTAGCCTAGGTCAGCTGGAGCCTTAATCTGATTGAAACAAAATATGATACTAAAAAGGGTTCATCAGTGGTTCACAGAAGATAATAACATGCTAAATAATTGAATTAGGACTGGAATCTAAACCACAATAAATGATAACCAAACTGTGTGCAGCTGCAGTTTCGTCAGCAAGATGCAACGTACACAGAATGTATATTTTAATAACAAGTTGTGTAAATCACCAGCAACTACTGTATCCATATACCCACAGTTTTAACAATAAAACTAAATAGTTGTCTTGTCCTACATTGGCTACAAATGGAATTTATATTTTATTTAGCTTTGCATTTGCAGTGAGGCTTTATAGGAAATTCATCAATATATAAGATAACTAATAAATATATATATTATAATTATATTAAACTAAACTCTATAAAATGATTCATTAGCTCACTGACAAAACTTTGTAAATGTTTGCGGTACTTTATTTCAAGTTCCCCTATATGCATTACAGCCATACAACAGGTGTAACATGTAAAAAGTTTAATGCACATCAAATGCCAACATGATTCTAGGATTCATTATTGCCAATACTGTATGACAGAAACAGTAACGAGTGTTTAGGGACACAGAGGAAATACAAAGTGATAATGAACCTTATTCTCAAAGCAAACCCTCTAATGATTGCACTGTTACAACATAACGAGACGAGAGACAGATAACGAATCGATTGTGTTTGTCTCATTAGACAACAGATGAGTGTACAGAACTGTTGATTAGCGACAAGTCTTCAGAGACTAGAAATGTAGAGAATTAATGTGATGTTAGAGATCCCAGATGTTTAATTAGATCTCTCTCTGTGAAATCAATAGATTGAAATGATGAAAAGTTTTCGTAACAGCGTTCTGATGTAAAATAGTGAAATATTTACATGATAATGTGAAGGAATATTTACATAACCAATTAAAGTGTTAATATTTATATTCTGTTCTATTTTTTTAGGTATATCCTTGCCAATTACAAATAATTTAGAACTTTTTCCTGTACGACCAATGTATTTCATGTTTTACTTAACCATCCAGCTTAATTAATTCCATAAGGATATCTCCGGCACAGAAATTAAATAAATAAATGACTAAAGGCTTTTAATGATTTAATGAATTCTGCTTGTACAGAAGTTGATTGCTAACGAGCTGGTGATGTCATTACTTTGTTGGAACTTTGCAATGTGTCCACAGGGGAGAGCTACAGAACACAGCTCAGAATTTGCCGTCTGTATCAGATTAACTGTTTGCTGGTTACTGGGAAAAAAGAAATCACTGTGCAACTGTATTGCCTTTATCCATACACAGTTCAAGTGATTTGTGGAGGCTGTTAATAAAATTAAAACATATTAAAACAAATAAATAAATGAAAAGCTAAATAATTCAAATTGAAAAAAAATATATATTATTTTCTTTTTTAATATTATTTTCTGCAGTTTAATAAAATATAGATTTGTGATTTAGAAAAATGTAAAAATATCCAAACACATTAATGTGTTTTTGTGGCAATAAGAAAAAGCTCAGCAATACATTTAAAAGACTCAAAATTACAAGTTAAAATAAAGCAAATCCATTATATAATATATGTTTACAAATATTTGAATCATTATACTTTCGACATATTTCTGGGAATTCAGATAGGTAGCTTATTAATTGGGAAGGACACGTTGTAGCATTTATAAGTATTTAGTTGGGGAACCAGGCAGTAGATCATCAAATAGTACAGGACATTATTTCTGGTGTCAGCTGACAGACAATGGGGCTGGTCTTATTGTCTCTCTTAGCAGTAAAAAATTGTTGCTTATGCTGGCCACACATCAGACCAACTTTCCTCCAACCATCCAACTAGTTGGTTGGATGGAATAAAAACCTGGTACCAGTGGCGTAACTATGAATTGGGCTCCCCCCGCCGTTAATGGGGGGCGCCCCCCCGCCGCACCCCCCGACCGCAGCCTTACCTGTCTTGCTGGTCCCGTCCCGACTCCCTTGCTGGCTTCATTCTTCTGCTAGTGAGACGGACCAACACAAAATGTCCGCCCCCATACAGCAGACAGTTTCAGAGAACTGTCTGCTATATGGGGCGGGCATTTTATTGTGGTCCGTCTCACTAGCAGAAGAATGAAGCCAGCAAGGGAGCCGGGACGGGACCAGTGAAGTCAGGTAAGGCTGCGGGCGGCGGATTGGCGGGCGGCAGATGGGCGGATGGGAGGGGGCTAACTATAGCACCACAGCCCCCCGGCGCCCACACATGCACAGCGCCCCCCCCCCCGCGGCCTGCGGTGCTATAGTTACGCCTCTGCCTGGTACTGGATAGGAGCAAATGGAATTTGTAACTAAGTCATTTGTTTTCCAAATCTGAAAATGGACAACAACTGTCACTCAGACAATGTACCGTAATTGGACCTATTTGATTTAAACAATATCACTGAATGTTTTTGTCCATTCTCCTGAGTTTGTGAGCAAATTGCTTATTGGCATTCGCCCCCATATGGCACCAGATTTTCAGTCCAACCAACCAACTAGTTAGATGGTTGGAGGAAAGTTGGTCTGATGTGTGGCCAGCATTAGTGTGCCAAGTAACACTCCCCGCACGTATGCCTGTCACTGACCATTGAATGATTTTTCCTGCATTTGCAAATATAAGTCAGTCTCAATTCACCCACTGGGACAAAGACAGGGCGGGTGGCTGACGTCATGTGACCGTTCACCCCCGACAGGCTTTGGCCTGCCCACGTACCACTCAGAACTCCTAGCACCGCCACGTCACCCATCCACCCCAGTACCTCCCTCCCCTCTGCAAACTGCCCGGCGAGTGAGAAACTCGCCGCGGCCCTTCGCAGTCGGGGTTTGCGCATGTGCTAACCCCCGACCATTGGAGCAGGGGTCGAATTTGGATCACTATGAGTGATCCAGAATGAGCCCCAATGTCTAAAGATGTACAGTATGTGCATCCAATCCTACTAATGGTGGCTGGTGGCCGATTTAGGCGCAATGCAGTGAGTCGCAGCATGGCAAACCATTGAGCAATGTGGCTAGTGTGGCATAAGGTGTTGCCAGTGAGATGTGGGGCTGCGGGTCGCTTTATATTCACATGTATTGTATCATTCACTCAGGCTTTCATTTCTTCTGTCACTATACGCTGCTGTATGGTACTGTATGGTACAATATGTCACCAAGCTGCATTGGTCGTTAAACTGCCGTATCGGGAAGTGGTTAAAAAAAGCCGCTCGTAAAGCCATTCACACAGTTTGCTCAGCTGCATCAAGTGTGAATGAGCGAACAGGCCCATAGTATACTATGCATTGTGGCCTAGCGGTTAAGGCCACATTATGCTATGCACTGTGCCCAGGGTTCAGATCTCGCTCGAGAGCAATTCATTTTTTTGTAATTCTACGTTTTTTTTTTTTTTGTATATTAAAATGTGTACATATTTATACTGTGCTTCCACTCTACTTGTGCCAAACTCAGTTCAATAAGGACGGGCTCCCTTGTGGCCGATAGTCTCGGTATTCCGCCATTTTGTAAATATGTGTGTAGTCACTCAATCAGTCGCAGGGACTCGCTGTGGAAATGTACAGAATGCAAATGTAAAAAGCATATTTAAAACATGCAGCAGTGTTCTATAGTTCTGTATACAGTAGGTGATGAATGGAGAGGTGCATATGCTCTCCCACCCCCAACATTGTTGACTTCAGCCTCCACATGGCCTGAAAGCTCACTTGTCTGTTTGGCATACAGAGTCCCACCCATGAATCAGGGCTTCGGGCCGCCAGCCAATTCACAGATGGTGCCGATCTCATTAGAGTGGCTCCTGGCAATGCTGTCGCCATCGCCGTCCACCTGGAAGGGGCCCACGTACACAGGGCCGGCAACAGGGGGGGTCAAGGGGGACATGTGTGACGGGCCCCGGCGATCTGAAGGGTCCCAAAGCCTGGCTGCGGCCGGGGCCCTTCTGTAAGCTGTTACCCCCGCAGCTGTCTACTGTGTATTGCAGTCTTTGCGTGCCGCCCCCACCCTGCGTCTGTGCAGCCGCCCGCCGCCGCCGGGTCTCTCCGACTGAAGAGGAGATTGGAGAATAATGTCTGCAACCATCCACCGCAGCAGCAGCCCCCCCCCCAGCTGTGCGCAGTGTGACGTCTGAGATCACGCTGCAGTCACAGCCACGTCTGCCCCCGAGCCTTCTGAGTCCTGCCTACTTGCCGCACCAAGCCTCCCGCCCGCACACAGCCGCTCCAAGCCTCCTGCCCGCACACAGCCACTCCAAGCCTCCTGACCGCACACAGCTGCTCCAAGCCTCCTGCCTGCACACAGCCGCTCCAAACCTCCTGCCCGCACACAGGTTGACTTCTGGACAGGCACAGCAGCACAGCCATGAAGCAGTACTCATGCGAGCAAGGGCTACATATACCAGGAGCGTCGCAGGCGAGGAAATCGCTCAGTGGTGGGCGTTCCTCAGCACCCATGTGCTCTTGCCTGCTGCTGCTGGAATGAAGACCCAGCCGCTGCTGCAATGCTGCCGCTTACAATGTGCCAGTAATTTTGTGGAGACTGCTACCCCTCCATACTGTGCCTCTGCGATGGATGATCCTGCCGCCGCTGACATGCTGTGGCTGTGCGTGACAGGTAGAATAACACTGTGTAAAAGCAGTGTGTGTGGGGGGGTGCATTTGCGCTGCCAGCGAGGAGGGAGGGGGTGCGCACTGAAGTTGAGAGAGCAGCCAAGGGAGGGGTGCTGTATCAGAGAGCAATGTGTGTGGGGCATCTCCACTATTCCTCATCTCCAGTTTCCCACTATTCCTCCTCTCCTACTCTCCCACTGTGCCTCCTCTCTCCCATCTCCCACTATTCCTCATCTACCATCTCCCACTATTCCTCTTCTCTCCCACTTTACCTTAGCTCCCGTCTCCCACTATTTCTCCTCTCTGCCGTCTCCCACTATTCCTCCTCTCTCCCACTATTCTTCCTCTCTCACGTCTCCCACTATTCCTTCTCTCTCACGTCTCCCACTATTCCTTCTCTCTCCTACTCTCCCAATATTCCTTCTCTCTCCTACTCTCCCACTATTCCTTCTCTCTCCTACTCTCCCACTATTCCTCCTCTCTTCTACTCTCCCACTATTCCTCCTCTCTCCTACTCTCCCACTATTCCTCCTCTCTCCTACTCTCCCACCATTCCTCCTCTCTCCTGCTCCCCCACTATTCCTCCTCTCTCCTGCTCTCCCACTATTCCTCCTCTATCCTACTATTCCTCCTCTCTCCCACTATTCCTCTCTCTCCTGTCTCCCACTATTCCACCTCACACCTGCTCTCCCACTATTCCTCCTCTCTCCTACTATTCCTCCTCTCTCCTGTCTCCCACTATTCCTTCTCTCTCCCGTCTCCCACTATTCCTCCTCACTACTGCTCTCCCACTATTCCTCCTCTCTCCTTCTCTCCAACTATTCCTCCTGTCTCCCACTTTATTTCAGCTCCCGTCTCCCACTATTCCTCCTTTCTGCCGTCTCCAACTATTCCCCCTCTCTCCCACTATCCCACTATTCTTCCTCTCTCACATCTCCCACTATTCCTCCTCACTCCTGCTCTCCCACTATTCCACCTCTCTCCTACTCTCCCACTATTTCTCCTCTCTCCTGCTCTCCCACTATTCCTCCTCTCTCCTACTATTCCTCCTCTCTCCTGTCTCCCACTATTCCTTCTCTCTCCCGTCTCCCACTATTCCTCCTCACTCCTGCTCTCCCACTATTCCTCCTCTCTCCTACTATTCCTCCTCTCTCCCGTCTCCCATTATTCCTCCTCTCTCCTGCTCTCCCACTATTCCTCCTCTCTCCCATATCCCACTATTCCTCCTCTCTCCCATATCCCACTATTCCTCCTCTCTCCAGTCTTCCCACTATTCCTCCTCTCTCCCGTCTTCCACTATTCCTACTCTCCTACTCTCCCACTATTCCTCCTCTCTTCTACTCTCCCACTATTCCTCCCCTCTTACGTCTCCCACTATTCCTCCTCTTCCACTATTCCTCCTCTGTCCTGCTCTCCCACTATACCTCAGCTCCTGTCTCCCACTATTCCTCCTCTCTCATGTCTCCCACTATTCCTCCTCTCTCACGTCTCCCACTATTCCTCCTCTCTCCAGCTCTCCCTTTATTCCTCCTCTATCACGTCTCCCACTATTCTTCCTCTTTATTGGTACATGCAGAAGAGGGTTGTGTGGGTTTGGGATTACGTGGGGGGGGGGCCCCAGAAATATCAGTGTATAGGGCCCCGAGATTTCTGTTGCCGGCCCTGCATGTACATGCAATGCGCGCGTGCCCCATTCTCCTGAATGTGGCGTTCCACAACTTAACCCAACAGTTTATCTACTTTTAAATAGTTTTATCTACTTTTTTTTTACATTTTGGCTTTATGCGTAGTGCCCATCACCCAGGGGCACCGGGGACCACCATGAGCTTCAGCTCAGGCACGGGGTAGCCTTGTGGGGAGACCCTTTGACCCTTTTATTTGGGGATCCCCACCCCCCCAGGGTCCCGATCCAGGCTGACCAGTCAGGGGGAACGTGTATAAAAAGTTTTTCCTGGCTGTAGCATTAGCCTTTAGGGATTTTGCAAAAAGGTGTGACACCAAGCGCTTGTAATGAGGGTTTCACTGCTTCTTGCAAAATCCCTACCAATACAGTATCTTCACCGAGCAGCTCATACAACTGAGCACAATTTTTTTTTTTTGGGGGGGGGGGGGATAACTCCCACTAATTCCGCTGTGGCATTAGCCTGCTGATTGTTTGGGCCCAGTGCTAGTTGTCAAAATATGGGGGACCCCTATTAATTTTGTCCCCCGTACTTTGGGAAGTACAGTAGGATTGGCCCAGGAGCCTGGTGCTGGTTATAGAAATATAGGGGAACCACCATTTTTTATCCTCCTGAATTTCTAAAAGCAGGAATGGTTCAATGATCCCAGGGCTGGTGTCAGAAACTGCGGTGCGCATCCGCATCTGTGCATGCACCTGCATTCTTTACCCACTCGCTGGTGTGTCTTGCTGTGCAGGCCCCTGTCCTGTGCCTTCTCCGGGTACTCTCCATGGCAGGATCGGAGTGGCATTACCCTGAACTCTTGCCAGCATCCCACACTGGTCCCAGCTGGGCCCACACCACATGGGTGCTGCCATGACACCTGCAATCACATTACTGTTGTCCAATGATTTCCCTGTGACCTTGATACTCTGACCTGTGCACTGACCCATGTGACCAAAGGTGTGCACAGGTACTTCCTGGACTTAATTGCTGCTGCAGCTTGCAGCCAATCACAGGGCAGCAGGGGGGATATAGCTGAGGCATTTGGCACATTACTCCTGCCTTGAACAACTTGTCTCATCCCTGTGTATGCAAAAGAAAAAAGAGAAAGTACTCTATTTTGGGGGGCACGCTTTTAAATTTAAAACTTAACGTTTAATTATTAGTTCATTGAAATAGATTTAGACATGACAAGACAGACATACAAAAAACATGTACAATTCCTGAGACTCCAATTGACAGAGTTCTCTGTTAATTATTGAGGTACCACAATATATGGAGTGGACCGCGAATATTTGTTATTGTGGTAAAATACCTTATTTTGCACCGAAGATTCTTAGTTTTTCAGGTCGTTGTTATTTTCTATTGACAGGAAGATTTTTGATATAAGGAAAAAAGGGATGAGGAAGAAAGAAAGAAAGAAAGAAAGAGAAGGGAAAAAAAAGAGGAGAGAAGAAAAGAAGGAAGGGAGGGAGGGAAAAGAAGGGGAAGGGACGGAGGAGAGGGGAGGTGAGAAGGAGAGATAGATGAGAACAAATTAAGTGTCAGTACACCCCTGCAGTTTGTTTGTGGTCACGGTGACTGCTGCTGATTGCTCTGTATGTCTGGCTAAACCAGACTGTGCAATTGAGCGGGTCTTCCCGTGCGACAGTTGCAGATAAGGGTGTTAAATAGTTGGGCTGTAGTTCCCTCTCTGTTAGAGTGGGCGACTCCCTGATTAGCTGAGCCCTTGCAGGGAAATCTACCCTCAATCAGTGAGGTTTTGAGCCCAGAAAGTGTATAGTTTTAGAGAGCAAAGTTAATTGCCTTGTAGGGTGTATGTGCACGCTGCTGTCTCCCACTTGCTTTGCAGTATTGGTGGGCGATGAGCGGTGAACCCCACCTTTGAAGACAATTATAGAATTTCCCAGTTATATAGAGAGACATATGTTATTAGAGAATAAAAGAAATAGGATAGCAGGTGAAAGCAGTGATATTTGGAATGTATGATATCAGAAAGGATCAAAAGAGTAGTCCTTTGGTCACAATATCCTTATATACACCTGTATATCAATTTACAAGTATCATACATCAGCTTAATCACCTGTTTTCACAGTAGTGGACAACACTCCTGTCACTAATTATATAAATTTCACTAAGAAAACGTAATCATGAATCTCATTCCTCAACATGAAAGGTATCACTCTAGGTGATCTTAATGGTTCAAAACCAATCAGAGCAGATAAGGGCAAAACACAAGGGAAAACAATGAAGCCCTTTTCCCAAAATGACAGCAAGACAATACAGTTTCTGTGGGGTCGTATTCACAATTGTATAAAATGGTTATAATGTTAGCAGCCCCTTAATAGGGGTCTTACCACCACCCGGATAGTTGTCTGCTATGATCTTAGGGACAGTCAGTCTGCTGCAGAAGGAAAGAGATTTTTTCTTAGGTCTGGACCTGATTGTAGTAATGGGGAGTCTGGTATCTCCTCAGTAGCTCCAGGTGCAAAAAAGTAGTTGTGGTATAGACAGCTGTTTCGCAGAGGTCCCGCTTCCTCAGTATCCTACTGCTGTCTGGCTTGTGCTGGGTTTTGTTTGGTCTTGCACCAATGAGAAATGTGGGTGTGTGATGATGTGAGGTGGATCTATCACCAATAGAAATTATGGGTGTGTCATGATATTAGGTGGGTGGGTGTGTACCATATACCTTGGTACTGTTTGCTGTAGTTCGCGTTGGTTTAAATATGTAGAAGTTTGTCACAGTATGCCGGAAGAGGAGGGGGGGCATCCCCTCTCTGTTCCCCCAGGCGCTGCGCCGGCATCTCCGTCCATATCAGATGGAGCGACAGACGGATGGGCGGGTGCCGCAGTTCCCGGCAACCCACTGCTGTGTGGGCAGCGCGTCGCCATGACGTGCGCCTGTGTATAGCGCATCGCCATGGCAACGCGTTCTGCGCATGGCTGTATGGGCAGCGCGTCGCCATGACGTGCGCTTGTGTACAGCGCGTCGCCATGGCAACGCGTTCTGCGCATGGCCATGACGTGCGCTTGTACACAGCGCGTTGCCATGGCAGCGCGTTCTGCGCGTGGCTATCTATTTACATTTCCTCCGGCTAGTGTGACGTCATTGTGTGCGTCTGTATGAGACGCTACACCATGGCAACGCTTGCTTCGCCTAGTATTGGTGTATGATCCCATAAGTGATCTGTTATGATCAGTTGTCATGGCTGAAGCATAGTGGCCTGTACCTAGGTACACTTATACTTTTAACCCTTTCCTTTGATGGCTCACAATTTTATTATATATACATTTCCTGAAGACTACTCAATTCCTATTTTGTATCCCTGCAAGCAGTTTTGTTACTGCCTATAATGGCTACACACAATATGTATGGTAGTAAGTATCATGGGTATCATTCTTATAAAGAGAGAAGGGGCAAAGGAAGTGGGGTGTTAGGGAGAAAAAAAGGGGGAAGGGGAGGGAAAAGAAAGGGGATGCATGTTGAAAATTATTAAGTGGACATAGTTGTCTATGTGAGACTGTAAGTCTTTGCATTTTAGGAAAAAAAAAATTATTTTATAAGTAGGCCGTGAAAAAAGTGCTAGAAAAAATATATTGAAAGTGTTGAGTGAAAAAAACAAAACACAACTTAGTGACAAACTGGTACCTATAAATGTATGGTATAGGAGTGTCTGGCTAGGTGCAAAAAAAAGATTTATGAGTGTACAGAAAAATTGACATGAGTGCTATATTATATATGGTCCCCCAGTTATTTTCAAAAAGAGGGGGTTGAGTTTACTCTTTTTTTGTGTATTTAGAAGGTGCTATAATATAGGGCAGGGATTGAGGGTGAGTAACTGTGGGGAAAAGGGAAATAGGGGCAGAGACACAAGAATTGTGTATATCTAGTCCACAGCGGTCCAAGGCTCCAGGATCCTGTTCAGAGTCCCTGTGGTAACCCTGTGCAACCTGCGGCTGTTATCTGCTGCTGGTAATCAAGCTCCATGGCTCTCCTCACCTGTCCGGTTACCTTCCTCGCTGTCTACCATCTCCAGCTCCCAGGGGAAGAGGATAGAGCACTACAGCATCTCTCAGCAGAGTTTGCCACTGCCCTTAAAGGGCCATACCATCTGCGACTCCCAAGTCATCACAGGTGTCTACTCTGCAGGTACTGTATATTCCGTGTTGACTCCCAGGTCGTCAACAACCACGTCGACTCCCAGGCCATCAACTCCCATGTCAACCCCCAGGTCGCTCCCAGGTTGTCAATACCCCTCCGACTCACAGGCCGTCAACTTCCCTCTGGCTCCCTGGCCGTCTACAGTCCCTTGTCGACTCCCAGGTCATCTACACTCTTTCCGGCTCCCGGGCCATCTTCAGTGCTGTTCCAGCTCCCAGCCCGTCAACCCTCCATGCCGGCTCCCAGGTTGTCAACTACTCATCGGTTCCCAAGCCAGTGTTATCTCTCCGGCCTCCCAGGCCAACGCAGACCACAGCTCCAAGTTCCAAGCTTACTGCCACTAGCCACTGCCCATATCTTCTTTGACTGGCCAGTTATCTGTGGGGAACTCAGGTCAGAGAGCCGTGACCTCGCCACCAAAGGCAGTGGAGTCTAAACTTCCTTGCGGGGGTCCCTGTTGAAAACCCTCGGTGGTGTTAGACTCCGCGCCTCTGACCAGAGTCTCGTCAACTCCCCCCACCTAGCTGTGCCCACAGTGCCAGTAATACTCCTATGAACTGTCCATACCTAAAGCCTCCCATGTTCCAGTTCCCAGCATCCACCACTGACGCACTGCTGCCACAGCCGGGAACACCAGAGACCTGAGCCCTGACAGCTGTTATAGCCAGATGTGGGAACCCCGCACCATTTTTTTTAAATGATAAATTATTTATTTATTCTCTTATTTACACAGAGAAGCCTGATCCATGCAGGCTTCAGTCAAATAAAAACATAAAATATGTTCAATTTGACATTCTTATGTACTGGTGAATTTGATTAGGAATTCCCCAGTAGGAATGATGGTAAATCTGGAAATCACACAGAACACTATGGTTGCATACGGCCATGATCTATCAATGGCATATGCATTTGTATCAGCTGAATACGGCTGACCCAGCCATATTACATACGGCCAATCAGCCGCATTCAGCTGACTGTAAATAAGCCAATCACCGGAACCCGGCCATATTACAGATCAAATGGGTACAAATGCACACAGATTGGATCTTAGTAAATTTCCCTCTATGAGTCATGTTATTCATTGGCTATCTATACTTTATATCACATTTTATTCTGATTTTATATTTTAAAAAGTGTGATAAAAAGTAATAATAATTCTACAAAATAAAATAGATTAAAATATTGATATTCATTATTCGCCGTATAACATATATTTGTTGAAAGAAGGTTTCGGCACTTCATAAGTAGCAAAGAAAGCTTTATTAGTAAATGTACAGTACATAACGACGTGCATTTACTAATACAGCTTTCTTTGCTACCTGCAATTTATTTCATTATTGAATCAATGATTGATTCAGATGACGACTGCTGGTTTGACCCCCCCCCCACACACACACACACACACACACACAAACAATATTTAACCCTTCACTGGTACTCCTGGGAATTTTCCGGGTTATGCTCCAGTGCGCAGACTGGCAAACCTGGAAACTTCTGCCTGCACTTCCTCCTGCGGGGCAGCACCGCTGAGCTGCTCGGCCCTGCATCCTACCCCCAAGCTGTGTGTGCCATGACCTTGCTAACATCAAGCCACACACAGCCGGGTTGCCGAGGGACAGGAACAGGCAGCGGCTGATGGACTGCTCAGCGGCACTGCCTGGTCCTGGAAAATGCAGTGGTTTTTTTTTAGCATACCTCTCAACTGTCCCATTTACCGGGGGAACATGCCGGTTTTTAGGGATGTTCCTGTGAGCCACCCGGGGTCAGCAGTGTCCCATGGCAGGAGTGGGGGCAGTTGGGAGTCCCCTCTGCCTCTGCTTGTTAGCGGGGAATAGTTGCTTTGCGCACAGCATCTATTCCCCGTAGGCAGAAGGGCAGCGGCTGCAAAACGGGGCGTGGTCTTGCATGAGTAATGCATTTTAAAGCCACGCCCCCTCATCATGAGGCCTCTCCCCCAAAATTTTGGACATACGACTGACCTGCGCGCGAAGGTCCCCCTTGGCCAACCAGTTGGAGAGCGCTCCCTAACAAAAAATAAAAACTCAATGAAGGGGTTAATTTACAGTAACACATTTAACATAGGTTTAAACAGCAGATAAATCTGAAAATATAAATAACATGAAAATTATAGAACATGAAACATTTACATTGACCTCTTGCAGGCAACTGTCCTTAAACTTCTTAGCATTTTTTCCAAAGCTTTTTTGATGTTACGGTTCCTCAGGCTGTATATAATTGGATTAATTAATGGTGTTGCCAGAATATACAATAATGACCTGTATTTATTTATGTTGGATGCACTTTCTTTAGAAGGAATCATGTAAATAGTGATTAGGGTTCCATAGTACATGCATACCGTGGTCAGGTGGGAGCTACATGTTGAGAAGGCTTTCCTTCTTCTGAGATTGGAGGACATCTTAAAAATGGTGAAGAAGATGCTGATATAGGTCATAAGGATAAAAGCAAAGGGAAAAAATATCATGAAGATGGAAATGACAAAGTCTTGCAACATTAGAATGGATGTGTCTGATGTGGCCAGTTCCACGATAGGTCCAAAGTCACAGACAAAGTGGTCAATATGATTCAGGCCACAGAAGTTAAATTGGATAACCACAACTATCTCACTCGATATTAGAATGGTGACTAGTAACCATGACCCAGTAACTAGCTGGAGACAAACCTCTGGACCCATCATTGAAGAATACCGTAATGGGATACAAATAGCCAAAAATCGATCATAAGACATTACAGCAATAAGAAAACACTGCACAAACCCAAATATACCAAGACAGTACAGTTGTGTAAGGCAACCAACCAATGATAATCTTCCTTCGTCTAGGAATATGATGTCTAACATGATTGGCACAACGCTGGTGGTTAGTAGGACATCAGCCACAGCCAAGTGCTTGAGAAAGAAAAACATTGGAACCTTAAGATCATTAATAATTGTCACCAATAATATAATGACAAAGTTTCCGGTCAGTACCATTATGTAAGTTAACAGAAACACAATGAATAACAATGTCTTGAATTTGTGTAGCTCTTGGAATCCGAGCAGTCGTATCTGGGTGACTTGTGTCCGATTGGCCTCACACATTCTTTCCCAGCGAGAGATTATTAGAAGGTTTGGTCCGTCGGATGCTGTGAGGCACACAGTATGTTGGAAACATAAATTGAATACACACATAAGCAATGGTTTCTTAAAAAAAAATGGGAGACTACAGGTGGAGCAGTATCCAGTTCCAACTATATAGCCACACAACAAATAATTATTTGTAGGAAACATGACAGGTCATTCTTTAGGCCCCATCCACTAGGGCGAAGTATCTCCAGCAGTACCTTGCATGCAATAGCCCGCCAACTCACCCGGCAGCTGACGGGCGGCAGGATCACATATGATACATTGTATGAGGTCCTTTTCGCCCTCCCTGATGTACGCTTATGTACGTCTGAGCTTTGCTTGTGCAGGACCAGCGATTTAGTCTGACTAACCCTGTATGTTGCGTGTGCTTCCCATGTCATACTGTACCAGATTTTGAAAGAAAACACAAGTTTATCATGTGCCTACAAAAGCAGATGCTATTTACTCTGCACAGAAAAAAATGTGCAAAGTAAATGTGCATTGCACCATAGCTTGTTCCTAATACAACGAGGAAAAATTTACTAAAATTTGAATTCTATTTCACATGGGATGTTGCTATGGACAACCAATCAGTCTACTTTTTTATACAGCATCTTCTAGAGCAGTGGTCTCCAACCGTTTTGGGCCATGAGCTACTTGCAACAAAATAAACTGCCTGAAGAGCTACTAAAATAAAATAAAAATCTACATAATAACCAAAAATGCCCTTTACACATTATGCCACACGCTGTAATGCCCTTTACACATTATGCCACACACCGCAATGCCCCAGACACAATATACCACACACTACAATGTCCAATTTGCTGCATACATACCTCCTAACACTGGAGGCAGAGGAGAAGGGACATCTCCTCCGAGGCCACATCCCGCATTTTTTCCACTATGGGGCATGGTCAGCGCTCCATGAGCTGTAGCCACATGGGGTGCAGTCAATGAAAGTGGGGGTGTGATACACATATGCCTATAATAGTGCAGTGCAAGATACACATATGCCCCCAATAGTGCCAGATACACATATGCCACCAATAGTGCCAGATACACATATGCCCCCAATAGTGCCAGATACACATATGCTCCCACGGTGCCAGGTATGCCCCCACAGTGCCAGAAAAAGGTATGCCCCAAGGGGCCAGGTATGAATCCACAGCACCAGGTATGTCTCCATGGGGCCAGGTATGCCCCCACGGTGTCAAGTATGTCCCCACGGCGGCAAATATGCCCCCACAGTTCCAAGTATGCCCTCACAGCACCAAGTATGCCCCCACAGTGCCAGGTAGTGCCAGGTATGCCCCCACAGTGTCAGGTATGCCCCCACAGTGTCAGGTATGCCCCCACAGTGTCAGGTATGCCCCCACAGTGTCAGGTATGCCCCCAGTGTCAGGTATGCCCCCACAGTGTCAAGTATGCCCCCACAGTGTCAGGTATGCCCCCAGTGTCAGGTATGCCCCCACAGTGTCAGGTATGCCCTCAGTGTCAGGTATACCCCCACAGTGTCAGGTATAACCCCATAGTGTCAGGTATGCCCCCACAGTGTCAGATATACCCCCACAGTGTCAGGTATGCCCCCACAGTGTCAGGTATGCCCCCACAGTGTCAGGTATGCCCCCAGTGTCAGGTATGCCCCCACAGTGTCAGGTATACCCCCACAGTGTCAGGTATGCCCCCATAGTGTCAGGTGTGCCCCCACAGTGCCTGAAACAAATGTGACACAATTTCACAGCAGCAGCACAACTCACCGTGTTTGCTGTTTCCGGTGAGAGGAGAGTCCGGTGTCCCTATTTCAGTCCGCCACATCCGCCACTGCTTCCCTGAGGGGAGGGGAGGAGAGCTTAGCACATCGCGTGTCTCTCCTTCCCCACACTGTGTCAATGTGGCTGGGCCATCAGCCAATCAAAGCTTGCAGGCCGGCTCCTGATTGGCTACCTGCCCGGGAGCTCTGATTGGCTGACAGCCCAGTCACAGAGGCATGAACAGAAGGAGAGAAGCATAATGCGCTCTCCTCCCCTCAGGATGGACGCGGTGGCAGCAGATGGAGGGACGGGCGGGCAAGCGACTGCAGAGTGGTCGAGCCACCCGGATCGCCACTGCGAGCGACAGGTTGGCGACCACTGTTCTAGAAGATAATACATAGTAGCTCATTGGTTGCCCAGAGTAACATCCCATGTAAAATAGAACTCCTGTCTTAGTAAATTTCCCCCAAAGAGGTGAAGATTATACAGATTATAACGACAGAAGAAAGAAGAATGTCCGTGGGTGGCGCAGCAGATATTATATAAAGAATAACTTTTATAATGAAAGGTTTTTATATTTGGTCTAGTGCACCACCCACGGACATTCTTCTGAAACTATGGGTGACATTCTATGTGTAGCGGTAAAAAACGCATGATTTTTACCGCACCTAATCGCACTTTTGAAAATCGCAAGATTGGGCCGTTTTTCACATATTTAATGAGATGCGAAAAACGGCCCAAATAGTGCGAATAGGTGCGATTTGATGTGATTTCTTTAGTCCTGAAAATGTGCGATTTTCAGGTCTGAAAATCGCACATTTGCAGGAAATCGCAATTTAAAAACAACAGGAGCCGAGAAAGTCGGCTCCTGATTGGCCAATAGAATCAGTCTGAGGAGAGGTGCGGAAGATGAAAATCTCTGCGTCTCTCCAGTCCGTGAGCGGGAGCAGCGCGTCAGGAGCTGAAGATGCCGGGGTCGTCGTCGGGGACCAGGTGAGTAGGATTTCCTTCCTCAGGTATACCCTTTGGATTACTACAGATCCAGGACCCCGGAATCTTCAGCCCAGGAGCCCCGGACCCCGGACCAGCCCCGGAACGAGGACCAAGGCCCCGGAACCGGACTCTTCAGCCCTGGAGCCCCGGACCCCGAACCAGCCCCGGAACAAGGACCAAGGCCCCGGAACCGGACTCTTCAGCCCAGGAGCCCCGGACCAGCCCCGGAACCAGGACCAAGGCCCCGGAATCGGACTCTTCAGCCCTGGAGCCCCGGACCAGCCCCGGAACCAGGACCAAGGCCCGGAACCGGACTCTTCATCCCAGGAGCCCCGGACCAGCCCCGGAACCAGGACCAAGGCCCCGGAACCGGACTATTCAGCCCAGGAGCCAGGACCCCGGATCCAGGGACCGACACACGGGCTCAAGGTAGGTAAGTATCGTTATGTGTGGGCTGTGGTTGTATTAAACGTTTATTTTTCTGGGTGTCAGTGTGTGTTTTATTTAACTATTTCTTGTACTGTGGAACTACAAGTGCCAGCAGGCCCTTTAATGCCCGCATGCTGGGACTTGTGGTTCTCCAAGTCCCAGCATGCGGGGTAGGCTTGCTGGGACTCATAGTTCTACAGTATAAGACAATAGTTTTTATTCTTTTTTTACACTTTTCATCAGCCCGATGCCCACCGCCCAGGGGCATCGGGGACAGCCCCGGACTTTCAGCATGGGCTGGTAAGTCCTGGAGGGGGTCCCCACTTCCCCAGGACCCCTGCCCATGCTGACCAGCCAGGGGGATAATGCTTTGGCCGCGGGACCTTATATAATAAGTGTCCCCCGGCTTTGGCATTACCCTGCTGGCTGGTTGGGTCTGGTGCTGGTTCTTGAAATGCGGGGGACCCCTAGTCATTTTGTCCCCCGTATTTTGGGAACCAGCGCCGGACCTTGAGCCTGGTGCTGGTTTCATTAAATCAAGGGGACCCCTATTTGTCGGGGACCGTGATTTTATGTCACCAGAACCGGCTCAATGAGCCCGGGGCTGGTTATGCTCTGGCGGGGGACCCTGCCCAGTTGTTGTTTTTTTTTAAACTTTTTAACCCTTTTTTTCCACCAGAACCCTGCACAGATCATTGCGATCTGTGCAGGGTTCTGGCTAATTCGCCCATCAGAACCTGGTCTGATTTTTGGGCGAATTTTAGACACATTTATACAAATCGCATACCATTAAATATGCGATTTGTATTCTTTTCAATGTGAAAACATCTGGATGCGATGTGCTGCGAGAAACAGCCATCGCATTTCCAGAATGTCCAATTTGTTGGCCAAAATCGCACTTTTTTCACATTTTCGCAGCTCATTAAATATGCGAAAATGGAAAAACATGCGATTTCGTCCGTGTCTAAAAAAAAAAAAAAAAATCTCATTCCATAGAATGTCACCCTTAATTTTGGTTATTGCCCAGTGGTAGCACACCTCGGTATTACAGACATTATTATTTATCATACATTTAAAAAAAGAGGTTTAATTTATGTTAAAAAATAATTTTTCATTTCCTCTGCGACTGGCAAATGTCTTTATCTGGTTTATACAGATTATGAATTAGATTGACATTTACATTTGGCCGGTAGTGTCAGCATGAATAAGAGATTTATTACACGCATGGTTGAAATGTGAATTTGATCTTGATCCATGTACTCCGGTATGGGATGCGGTCATTTGGTCTATAGCATGATGGTAGACAGTCCTTAGGTCGACATCATTAGGTCAACATGGGAAAAGGTCGACATGGGAAAAGGTCGACATGGGAAAAGGTGGACATAGGAAAAGTTCGACATGGTTCTAGGTCAACAGGTCATTAGTGCAACAGGTCGTTAGTTTGACAGGTCCTTAGTGTCTAGGTCGACAGTCAAAAGGTCGACATGGGGTTTTTCGCAGTTTTTTGAGCCGACATGCGCTACCATCCACTAGGGCGTGGTGGCAGAATAAAATAGTGTGCCGAGCGCAGCGAGCGATGCGAGGGGATGCAGTGCACTTTAAACTGTGTCCATGTCGACTGTGTTGACATTCAGGTAAAAAAAAACAGTCGACCTTTTCAAGTCGACCTTTTCACTGCCGACCAAGACATTGTCGAACTAACGACCTGTCGAACTAATGAGTTTCGACCTAGACCCATGTCGACGTTTTCCCATGTCGACCTAATGGTGTTGACCTAATGACTGTTGACCATCATGCTGTAGACCAAATGATCCCAACCCTTCGGTATATAATAATAGCCTTTTGAGTGACATATTTCTATGATGCCATTGGCTGAACAGGACAAGCTCTTTGGGCCTGATTCATACCTATCAGCGGGTATGGGGTCATTGGGTCAGCCAATATTCGGTCAACATGCATTGGATCGACCACTGAAGGTCGACATGGCTTAGGCCGACACAGGAGAAAGGTAGACATGCCTAAGGTTGACATGGTTGGAATGTCAACAAAAGCATTAGGTTGACATTGGCTAGGTCCACAGTCAAAAGGTCAACATGGGTTTTCATCCCCCCCCCCCTCCCGAATGTCGACATGGTCAACATTGAGACTGTCAAAGTGTACTATGTCCTTTTGCATGGCCATGCTTCGGGCACACCATTGTATTCTCCCACCCCCCCATTAGAGGATAGTAGGGCATGAAATATCGCCTGTCAGCACATGTCGGCTCAAAAAAAGACTGAAAATCCCATGTCAACCTTTTGACTGTCGACTTTCCAACCATGTTGACTTAGGCCATGTCAATCTTCAGTGGTCGACCTAATGGATGTCAACCTTTTACGTGTAGTCAGCAAGGCTGCAATTTTTGCACATGGACAAAACTATGCTGTACTGCAGATGGGGCAGATGGAACATGTGCAGAGAGAGATATTTTGTTTCTGTGCAGGGTGAATCTTTACACTGTAATTTAGATATCAGTTTGAACACACCCCACCCAAATCTAACTCTCTCTGCACCTGTTCCATCTGCCCCACCTGCGGTGCAGCATGGTTTTGTCCATTTGCAAAAAAAATGTAGCCTTGTTAACTGATCTAAATTAGGCCCCTTGTTCCATAGATATTTCTGCTGTAATGTGTTTGTTTCATTCTGGAGTTATGTGTCACAAGGTTCGAATTCCATTTACAATGCATCACCATTGTGCTCTGGAAAAGGTGGCAGTTGGTGAACTCTCCCTGTGCACCTGCTGGGTGACCTGGAACATGTGACCTGCTGGGTGACCTGGAACATTTGACCTGCTGGGTGACCTGGAACATGTGACCTGCCGAGTGGTCTGGAAACTGTAACAGTAATTTGAACCCACCCACTAAGCGGGGTGAAAATGGGTAAAATGTGATCAGCAGCCAAATTAACTTACTGCAAACACAACCATGACAATGAAAACCATTGGTTTATGCTAATGTAGGTATTACTCACAGCACTTATGTGTATTCAGCAGATGTACCGGTCAGGTGAGGATCACAGGAGATGTGGAAATAATTCATATTCTTGCTGTTTGCAGAAAACATCGATCTCCCTTGTCTGATGTATAATTGGAGTGTGGTCTGTTCATGCAACCGGTGATAGTTCCCATGCGGAGGAATCATTTATAGGGAGGCAGCGTGTAATGTAGAATTGTCCCTGGAGTTCAGGAATAAGCAGCTGGGAATATAACGTGTCTCACTAATTAGTATCTAAGGAACTCATCAGTGTAACCTGTAATCACCACTAACACAGAGCAAGAGTCCACTTATCTAAGCAACTTTATGTCATAACAGTTTTATGGTCTTATGCTGCCCATACACTTGTGAGATATTGCATGCAATTATTCAATTTCGACCACATCTGGCCGATAAGTTAAATCATACCTCCCAACTTTCTGAAGTTTAGAATAGGGACACTCTGCCGCCACAGTAGTGCTAGCGGGTGGCGGGGGTCAGCAGGGGTGGCAGAATTGTTTAAAACACTGGGCATCCCTCTGATTGGCTGAGAGAGCCCAGTGTTTTAAACAATTCTGCCATCACCGTTGACCCCTGCCACCCGCTAGCGCTAGGCTACTCCTCTGCCCACCCTCTTCCACGCTGCCAGCAGTCATTCCGGCCCCCTCTCCCCAAGCCCCACACCGCCGAAAGCGTCCCCTCTGCCCCCACCCACGAATTGCATTCCAACAAGCGCATGTGGTCCCTCCGGCCCCCTTGGCTCAGCAGGGCTGTCTTAATGCATGGGCTTGATGGGCAGTTGCCAAAGGGCCCCATTATCCTAGGGTCCCAATGCCCAAGCCTCATCCCTGGCAATCAGATAGACTCCCCCCATCTGCTGCACTGTCTGCCGACTCCTGCCCAGCCATGAGCGGCCAGTCCCAAAGCCCCCGCATCCTGTACGGCCCCATATCCCGCCCGGCTCACACCTGAATGCATGTGTGATCCTGTGTTGCATCCTACCATGGAGCATAAGTTCATTTGCTACACCACTGACTGGCTTAGTGAACCCTGAGGTCCCATAGACTGACCACCACTGCTCTTTCCCTGTCTCCGTTTTGTGAAATGCCAGCTGTTGCAGACCTCTTCCTGTCCCCATAATGCATCCAATGATACAGGACAGGTCCAGTGTGCACTCAGTTTCCAATTCAACAGGCATGCTGAGATACCTAAGACTAATTGGCTTATCCCCAAGGACTATTATTGACCAACACTCCAGCAGGTTGTAAAGCAATCCTTGGCTGCCTGTTCCAAATACGCAGAACACAAGATTCCTAGTCAGCAGGATAATTAGTAAATTTTCCATTTGAGATATATCCTAGACCAATACTGTATATCCATAAAGTGTATTACTAATATAAGCTATTCTAACAAATACACCACCATCTGGGTAGTTGTAGATCAGGTTTCCAAGATAGCCCATTCTGTATCACTCTGAGTACTTCCTTCGGCTCCAATTATTCATCCGGTAAATCTTCCATCTACATCGATGTCCTATCAAATATTTTATTTTCTAACCAAGGAGTAAAGTTCTGGCTAAATGTTGTCAACCTTATAAGTAAATTAAACTTCTCTTATGACTATCATCCACAACTGAATGGCCACATTGCGGGAATCAACCAAGTTCTGGAGACTTTTTCACATCTTTATATCTTATTATCTAAAGATGACTGGTTATATTTTCTTCCATGGGCAGAATTTACTCAAAGCAAGCACTATCCTGAATCCTCTGCATCTACAATATTCCATACAGTTTGTGGTTTAAACCTTCAAGTTCCATCATCCCCCCCCCCCCTTATGGCGTAACAACAAATTTTGCGCCCCCCACACCCCCGGGCAAATTTTGGTGCAGGGACCCCTATGACCGCGGCTTGCAGTGCCCGCCTTTTCCTGCAGGCCTGTCACCTCCTCTGCGGTGCTGCACCCACAAGGGGGGGGCTTGGGGGCATAACAATAGCGCCTGCAGACCCCCCTGGCGCCCACCCTTAGTCAGCACATACACACCCCCGCCGTCGCTATTGTTACGCCACTAATTCACCCCCATACCATTAGCTCAACTGATTCTCTTCTTTCTCTTCTCCAAGACATCTCCAAAATCTGGCGGCAAGTAAAACTCTATCACTCATAAGGTGCCCACACACGCACCAATCCCGGCGGTGCGATGCTATACGATGGGGTGCGCGCTCCCGCGGCACCTCATCGCACAGTACAAAAAGTATGTGCTGCACATACTTTTTGTACTACCTTTTTCTAGCACAGCATCGCATCGCATGCACATCGTATGCACAAGGCATACGATGCGATGCTATGTGTGCTAGTTAAGCCCACAACGCACGCCGGGATCGATGCATCTGTGGGCACCTGTGGGCACCTTTACTCCGAGCAGATCCCAGCGTTCTCCATCATGCATGTTTGGACTGTATCACAAGATCTAATTTGTCTGACCAGATACGAGCTACCCCAGTCACAAATCTCATCCAGCCTATTAGTGCCTAGGATACACTACTAAAACTAGGATATGCTGGCAACACATGGCCAGTGCAATATCTCTCAGAGGACCAGGCCCAGGGCTCCTGGCTAAGTACATAATTCAGTATTACTAAGGACCACCTAGCTCAGAGGTGGCCAACCAGTCAGAGACAAAGAGCCAAAAAAATATGTTTATATGTTCCTCCAAGCCAAAATCATGCGTGAGCCAAAAATGGCGCATGTCCTTATGGCAAGTAGCCATGCCCCTGATATAAATATTAATTAAAAAAAAGCCAGGTCTAACAAAAAATACATCAAAAGACCATATCCGTACAATAAAGTTCCGCTCCCCCTCCTGGTCAACGTGTTATTCAAGTCTCCTGATGCCACTACAGCAGCCGGTAATATTGTCACTACAGCTTCCTGTGTTACTGTTCCCTTAATTGTAATGAGCTCAGTATGTGAGGGTGGATTAGTCCAATCACTGCAGTGTTATAAGTCTTAGACCCCCAGAAACTTCTTGAAAATGGCATTAGTCATAGGGACCAGCTTAATACTTGGTCAAGCTGGCACACAGTCAAGAGCGATGAATGAGAGGTGACTGTGTGGTGTGTACTGCTGAATGCTACCTTTATCACACAATGGAGGAAAGAGATGGGGCACACTATCTGGTACACTACTCAAAAAGCCTGATTCTCAGTGAAGGCTATCAATTACTGGAGCCGCATGCAGCTCAAGAGCCGCGGGTTGGCCACCTCTGACCTAGCTGGAGAACAGGTTCCATCATTACTAACGGGTCACATTCCCCACACCACCTTTCTGGTGCAAAGGTGCAGTCATTACTAACTGTCACACTTTCAAACATGTGTTGCATTCCTAACCAACGCATTCTACAGATCCACAGGTTGCCTAGAATACATGAACTGTTCGGAGAGCTCAAGGATTAATTTGGCAATTCCGGCCTTACAGCATTTATCTGGCTGCAGAGCTGCAAATTTCACTGGGAAAATTGACACCATTGCCATTTTGCAGTGATTTGCACATGTACACTAGGAATGTCCCCTAGACCACTGGGTGCCATTTTCCCAGAGCCCTTCGTATGCACACAATGCCAGAGTCTACCACACCGCTGGAGAGGATGGAGCCCAATCGGAGCCCCCTCCTTTGTTAAAGAATTTCAAACAACATTCATTTATTAACAGTTTCTTATACAGCGCAGCAGGTTCCATTGCGCTTTACAATTAGAAATAGGAATAAAATAAACTGGTTTAGTTACAGTCAAATAGTAGGAGGGCCCTGCATGCAAGGCATTGCATAATGGCCCACCAGATTGCAAAAGTTCTTGGTGGGCTGAATGATATGGTGACCCAGCAAAGTAAGCCAGGGGCCAGGAGGAAAATAACAAATAAATGAGCATGTTTGTGCTGTAAAATAAGGATGTATTTGGATGGGGAAGGTTTATCTGGATGGTTCTGTATTCTGATAACATGCCCCAAGAGCTGAGTTTTCAGGGAATGCTTAAAGTTTGGACACTGGAGGAGAGTCTTATTGTTCTTGGCAGGGGATTCCACAGAGTGGGCGCAGCCCAGAGAAAGTCCTGCAGTCGGGAATGGGAGCAGGTAATGCATGTGGGTGAGAGACATAGATTTTGAGAAGAACGAAGAGGTTGGGAAATATTTTGAGTTAAGAGAAGATATGTATGTTGGTGTAGTTTGGTTTATGGTCTTGTGTGTTAGTAAAAGTATTTTTATTGAATAAGGTAGCATACAGTTAACCAATGGAGGGACTGGCAGAACAGTTTTGCAGATGATGAACATCTGGCAAGGAAGGTCAGCCCCACAGCTGCATGTATGATAGATTATGGTGGAAAGAGTCTGTATTAGGGAAGACCAGTAAGGACTATTGTAATAAGTAATGCGTGAGATGATGAGAGCACAGAAAGAGTTTGAGCAGTGTCTTGTGTCAGGTACGGGCATATTTTGGATATGTTTTTTGATGTATGTAACAAAGGACAGTTGAGAGCCAAGGATAACACCTAGGCAACCAGCTTGTGGAGTAAGACTGATTGTGGTGTTCTCAACAGTGATAGAGATATCCGGTTGGTTGGTAACTACTATGTATTGGTGGAAATATAATTATGTTTTTGAGATACCCAGTTTGAGGTGGCGAGAAGACATCCAGGATGTAACGGCAGAAAGGCATTCAGTGAAACCCACAATACAGGTGGTGATAGGTCTGGGGAGGATAGGTAGACCCTCATACTGAAATTCAAAATGGCTGATTAGTTTGCTAAGAGATGTGTCATAGAATGAGAAAATCAGAGGACCTAAGACCGAGCTTTGCGATACTCCAACTGATAGAGGTAGAGAAGAGGAGGTGAAATCAGAGAAACAAACACTAAAAGACTGATTGGATAGATAGGATGAGAACCAAGAAAGAGCAGTGTCCTGAAGTCCTAAGGATTGTAGTGTTTGTATGAGAATGGAATGATAAACAGTGTCAAAAGCAGCAGAGAGATGAAGAAGAATGAGTAGTGAGGCCTACAAAGGCCTTTAGACTTATGTAGCAGTGATGAGATCATTCATTACTTTAGTCAGTGCTGTTTGGAATGAAAGCCTGACTGAAGTGGGTCCAATTGTTGCGAGGTAAGAGAGTGTGTGCCACTGTATAGGTCATTGGCATGACCTCATCTAGATTATTGCGTTCAGTTATGGAGGCCATATCTCCAGAAGGATATAAATACATTAGAGACTGTACAAAGACGGGCAACTAGAATGGTGCATGGCCTACATCACAAAACGTACCAGGAAATACTAAAAGATCTTAATATGTATACTTTAGAGCAGAGAAGGGAAAAGGGGGACATGATAGAAACTTTTAAATATATCAACGGTTTTAACAAGGTACAGGTGGGAGACATTCTTCACAGGAAGAGGAGCAGCAGAACACGAGGACATGCACTGACACTAGAGGGAGGAAGGTACAGGTGGGAGACATTCTTCACAGGAAGAGGAGCAGCAGAACACGAGGACATGCACTGACACTAGAGGGAGGAAGGTACAGGTGGGAGACATTCTTCACAGGAAGAGGAGCAACAGAACACGAGGACATGCACTGACACTAGGGGGAGGAAGGTACAGGTGGGAGACATTAGTCACAGGAAGAGGAGCAGCAGAACACGAGGACATGCACTGACACTGGGGGGAGGAAGGTACAGGTGGGAGACATTCCTCACAGGAAAAGGAGCAGCAGAACACGAGGACATGCACTGACACTGGGGGGAGGAAGGTACAGGTGGGAGACATTCGTCACAGGAAGAGGAGCAGCAGAACACGAGGACATGCACTGACACTAGAGGGAGGAAGATTCAGAGGAAATTTGAGGAAGAATTACTTCACAGAAAGAGTAGTAGATAAGTGGAATAGCCTCCCATCAGAGATGGTAGAGGCAAATACAGTAGTACAATTTAAACATGCTTGGGATAAGCATATTGATATCCTTACAAAAAAAGGTATTTGTTTCCTAGCACGGTGCCCATCGTATGCTATTGCATACCACTAATTAAGGTATGCGATGGGATGCGTAAGACCCGCACTGTACAATTTTAAAATCATGTTGCATTGCATGCCATTTTAATGGCATGCGATGCGATCAGACCCGATTTTTAATTGTACAGGCACCCTGAAGGGTAATTACTATGTTAAATGCACCCCCATTGTTAACGCCACCGCCACTATCAACGCCAACCTAAAGCATGGCGAGCGCAGCGAGCCCGCGAGGGGCGGCGGTACGCGTCCTCCGACCGTTCCATACCCCCACTATCCACGTTGGCGTGAAGTTGATTTTAGATAGCGTGGGGAGCGCATTTAACATATTAATCACCCATCAGGGTGGCTGTACAATTAAAAATCTGATCGGATCGCATCCCTCTCAGGAGGGAGAAGTCCCCATAATGTATGGGGGCCTTTAGGATCAAAATTGTGTGTGTTTTTTTTTTCAGAATGGGAGTAATCACTGCATGTTTGAACAGTTAAGGAAAGACACCAGAGAGAGAGAGAGAGAGAGAGAGAGAGAGAGAGAGAGAGATTGAAGAATTTAAATTAGATTGGGATGAGGACAGAAGACAGAGCTTTACATAATTGTGAGGGTAAAGGATCAAGAAGATAGGTAGTAGAGTAGCAGGATGATAAAAGTTTGGACACTGCAACTTCATTTATGGGATCAAAAGAAATAAGAGGGTTCATGCAGAGGGTTCATGCAGATCACTGACTGAGGATGAGCT
The DNA here is from genome assembly GCF_055691185.1 of Crinia signifera. Taxonomy (NCBI): domain Eukaryota; kingdom Metazoa; phylum Chordata; class Amphibia; order Anura; family Myobatrachidae; genus Crinia; species Crinia signifera. The sequence goes on along the minus strand of NC_139220.1, from coordinate 324,959,684 downwards.
TGTGCTAGTGGCTTGGGTGAGGGAGGGTTGAGAAGTGATTTTAAATGTTTAAAAGTCTTTTGTATTAAAGAGTCATTTGGGGTTAGAAGCGTTAGTACAGATGAAAGTTTGGAAATATGTTTGTTTAGTAGTGTCCAGGGTGATACGATAGGAGTGATAGGTAGCAGGTAGGTAGATAGAAAGAGAGAGAGAAGGAATAGGTGGAAATGGAAGAGGGAGGGTGAGAGAGAATGAATAGGGGAAATTGGAGAGTGTATGATAAAGAGTAGAGAAACAGAGGAGAGAGCTGGAAAGGAGAAATTGGGGGAGAGAGAGGGGGGAGCAACAGAGAGGTCATCCTGAATAAGATTACATAATACAAGTACTCACTGTGGTGGGGGCATCCTTGCTGCACTGTTTTCTTTGGATCCCTGTGACTTGCTGGCTCCTCCTCCTCCCCTCATCCGCGCAGGCAGTGCACCATGATCTCCTCTTACCGAGAACTGCTTTCAGGCATCCATTAGTCTGGTCTACTTTGGTCCCGGACAGCAGGGGCTGCTGGGACATGTAGTTTTTTTTTTAAAGTGCCTTGCTGCCAGACACTTAAAAAAAATAATAATACATGTCCCAGCAGCCCCTGCTGTCCAAGACCAGAGCAGAGTCTGGCTGCAGCAGAGCCGATGGACACACAACGGGGACAGGGTAGATAGATAGCTGGTAAGGAACTATTTGATGTTAGTAGTTGTATGACCAGGTCCGGGCCCCCTTCTCTGTGAGGGCCCGGGACTCCAGACCCCACAGACCCCCCTGTCGGTGGGCCTGATAGGTAGTCCTAAATGTGAGAAAGTCCATTTGACTACAAGATTTTTACGATTTACATTCAACTTTTCTTTAGAGTTTTTGTAGATGTCTTCAAGGGCATAACTACCATAGGTGCAGGGGGTGCAGCTGCTATGGGGCCTAGATCTGAGTGGTGCCCAGTTTGCCTGTGAAAGTATCATGTGCTATATACATTTTTCAGCATTAGTTGATGAATAGGGGCCCTTACAAACTTTTGCTATGGGGCCCACATGTATCTAGTTACGCCACTGGATGTCTTGTTAATTTAGAGTGCCACGGTTGTCATCTAGACCTACATGGTGTGTGGTGGGTAGCTGGAGGCACTTCATCAAGGGCTGTTTTAAGAGTCTGGTTTAGGTTTGATATACCGCCATCTCAGGGGTGGTGAATGCAGAAATAGGAGAGAGGAGAATTCTTGAAAATTAATATCATTAACATTTCTGTGGGTTTGAGGTAAATTTGGGAACATCAGCGACATTAAGTTGGAAGAAATGGAGGAGAGCATGCTGGTGAGAAGGTTTTGATCTGAGAATGAGCACAGATTTGTGAATACAAGATAAAGGCAGTGGCCCTGCCAATGAGTAGCGGAGTCAGTCCATTGGGAGAGGGCGAGAGAGGAGGTTAGTAAGAGTGTTTTGGATGAGCAGCAGATTTTGGGCTAACAATAGTGATGTTGAAGTCACCCATGATGATGGCGGTGATGTCAGAGAATCGGAAGTGAGGGAGCCAGGCAGAAAAATCTTCCAATTATTCCAATAATAATCAGTTATATATGCTAATGCATCAGATTACTTGCATTTTAAAACCGGAATTCAGTATAATGCCCCTTTCGGTACTTATGTACTAACTGGGCTGCCGATTTTGAAATCGGGTCCATCGCATTGCATCCGACCATATCATACCACCGAACCCGAAGCGTGGCGAGCGTAGCCAGAATACCGTCCCCTCGCGGGGCTCGCTTCGCTCGCCACGCTTCGGGTTCGGAGGCTCGCTACGCTCGCCACAGGTTTATTTCCAACTCCATGCCCACTTGGATAGTAGGGGTATGAAAAGGACCCCTTTTCCCATTGAATTCCATGTTAAAATGGACTCAGTCCATTTTAACATTGAATCCTATGGAAAAATCGGGTCATCGCATCGCAACGCATGCGATATGGTCGTATGCGATGCGATACGATATCTCATCGCATCGCATCTGATTGTATGCCTTAAGTTAAGGCATACAATCAAAAAATCGGCAGCCCAGATAATACATAAGTACCCCCCTTTCTAATCGCACTTATAAGCCGGTATTTTGCTGTTTTTTAACCGTTCTAAAACGGTAATATGTGCAGTCTGAAAGGTGCAGAGAGAATATCTAATATTTGGAAACTGTAAAAAAGCAGGGTCCTACCCATTTGAGACCCGTTTTTTAGGCTGTTTGAACTGGTCTGAAACGGTACCCAGGCAGTAGTCAACACTATTGGTAATGAGCGGGACCCAGCGCAGTGCATATATAAAGAGCAGGTCGGGCACACACTTATTAAATATGCACTGCGCTCATTAGATATGCATGGAGGCGGTGCCGGACGGAGGACCCCCCTCCACTGAGGCATCTTTTCTTCCCTTTTGTATTTACACTATTGTCTATAACCTAGTAAAGCCCAGTTCTATTTCCATCCGTATTCCCGACACATGAACATTCCACCAGACGCCCCCCCCCCCCCCCCCCCGTCCACACACACACCTGGGCAGCGCAGGGAAAGGATCCGGGCTACAGGGTCAGGATGGCAGCGCTTACAGGCAGGGGGTACCTGCGACATATGTAAGATCAGCGGTGGGGTCCCTTCCCTGCGCTGCCCAGGTGTAGGGGGGGGATACACTCAGTGCAAGCAGCACTGAGTGTAGACAGAGAGGTGCGCCAGGGGGAACGTTCACGTGCCAGGAATATGGATGGAAATAGAACTGGGCTTTATTATGTTCTGTGCAGGACAGTTGTGTGCATACAAAGAGGAAGAGAGGATGCCTCAGTGGGGGTGCAGCGGCGTAACTATAGCACCGCAGCCCCCGCCACCGCGGGGGGGGGGTGGGGCGCTGTGCATGTGGGGGCGCCGGGGGCTGCGGTGCTATAGTTACACCCCCCCCAATCCCCCGCCGACTTACCTATCTCGCTGGTCCCGGCAGCTCCGTTCTTCTGCTGAGGACCACCACAAAATGGCCGCCCCCATATAGCACACAGTTCTCTGAAACTGTCTGCTGTATGGGGGAGGCCATTTTCTGGTGGTCCTCAGCAGAAGAAGAACGGAGCCGCCGGGACCAGCGAGATAGGTAAGTCTGCGGGGGATTGGGGGGGGTTGCATGGGCGGCGGGGGATTGGGGGTGCTTGGCGAGGCGGCGGCAGGGGATTGGGGGGGGCGCCCAAAACTTAGTTACGCCACTGGGGGGTGGAGGATGCCTCAGTGGGTGGGTTTGGAAATGCCTACGTCAGGGGGGGGGGGGTGTTTGAAAATGCATGCTTTCAGACCACAAAAACGTAAAATACCATTTCAGATATGATGTGTGAAAGGGGTTAGGAGCTGTCTGACCCATTTTTAGAAACGTTTAAAAAGACTGGGATCATGCCATTTTTGCCGTCTGAAAGCAGCATTATGCGGTAACTGTAATATTTACTGTCATTTGGAAACGTTTGAATTAAACTAACAAATTGTTGCTCTACATATGAATTAATAGTTAATGGGCTCAAAGGTGGCTGTCGTTCCTCTTGCCGTCATTAAATCATCCTCAGATGTAATTCCACAAGGATCTCTGATTGCTATAAAACCATCACAGAGGGTGGGAGCTGGATACAACATTAATGAGCCACAGCACCGTGACTGCTGACAGAAGGAACCTGATCTTCCAACCAATGTCTGTGTATGCATGAAATATACCGCAATATTCCGCCATTTATCCCCCTGCGGTATTTATTACCGACAATAGCACAATCTATGGTAAAGACAAACTTGGATTAGGACAGAATATTTTTGAAAAATTTTTGTTCCACCACTTCGAAATCTAGACAAACATATGCCTTAAACAAAGGTATATATAGTATTGTTTTTAACCCTTTGAGTGCCAATGTTGCTGTGAGTGATCCTCAGAATATCGCTATCACAGCAACTGTAATTTTTTTTTTTTGGTGCAATATTGAACTAAACTTCAGGGAATTGGCTCGGCCGTATTTGTATTTATTTATACTGAAAGAACAGTCGCTGTGGGCGGTGCCGGCATTTTAGCGGATGTTTTGTCGATCTCTCTCAGCAACGTTTTCACTCAAAGGGTTAATAGATGAATTGAGCTAAGAAATGATCCGTACATCTCATTTAATGCCCCATCCAATTGCCACCTTTTACATTCATTCAGGCACGTCCAAACAACGGCCCTCCAGCTGAGGTTGTTATTACAAGTCCCATCATGCCTTGCCACAGTTTTTCTATTAGGCGTTGCTAAAACTATGGCAAAGCATGCTGGGATGTGTAGTTTCACAACAGCTGAGGGGCCACAGTTTGCCCATGTGTGCATTAACCAGTTGACCCATTATAATTATCTCATTCTTTTTACAATCTTTCCATTACGTTCTCATTTATATCATTGGTGAGTTCTGATGCAACTTCCATGTTTGTTGATTGTATATTTTTGTATTTTTTAATGCAAGCAAAAAAGGCATATGCAACCATTTGAGTTCCAAAAATAGGTGTGAAATTGCCAAGCAAACATTTTTTTTCATCATAATGACCTGTAACGTTACCTTACATGGGAAATATAGAGTGAAATGTAATAGGATGAGGGATTCAGAAAGTGACAGATTTGGGAAGAAATCTCCAGTTTTTTAAAGCGGCAACTGATTGGCGCTTTAAAAAAATGGAGATATCTTACCAAATCTCTCACTTTTTGAATCTCTCATCCTATTACATTTCACCTAGAATTTTTTTACACAACATTTTTAGTTTGAATTGATATAACAAATTTGAGCGACCCTGATATTTTTTGTGGATATTTTGCACATCTCTCCGAGGGTTAACATAGGTCAGGTGGTATTTGTTACCCAAATTTTTTCTATTTTTTTTTTTTTTTATTTTTTTTTATCCTCATGTGATTTTCTACTTAGTGCAATACAAAATACTTTGTAATATGTATTTTTTTGTCTGCAAAGTGCCTTTGAGTCCTGCTGGAGAAAAGTGCTAAATAAATCAAATTATTATTATTATTACTATTATTATTATTATTATTTTGCAATATTTTTTTTTTCTCTTAACATTGCTACAATGGTGAGTTGCTAAAACAAATATATGGCAAAACAGGTTTTAAAATTTTCCTCATCGCTCATTTCTAGATAATTTCTATTGAATGAAACCCAGCAATGTCATTTCAGTATCAAAGTCACGTTTTCAGATATACTTTGTCCATGTTTCTAGCTATGGAGCAGATTCACATAGCCACATCTTCCATTCCCTGCATTTATATGCCATACCTAGCACATGTTCATTTCAATAAATAATAATGTAAGCTAAAAAAATTCAATTGACAAACTGTACCACTGGGGTGGATTGGCCATAGGGCAGACAGGGAAAAATCCTGGTGGGCTGACATAACCCTGAGGCTAGTTTTGTTTGGTGACATGTGGCCCCACCCCCGCAGAGTAGATCACTACACTTATTACTCAGCATTGCCCCCTGTCATTCTGTTATTCTATCTCTGCAGTCCAGAAACTCTGCCATTCAGTGATACTGTCGTGGCTACACTGCATGTTTTATCTCTGGTGCCCATATAGCACTACTTATACCTGTACATTATTTTCCAGTGTCAATTGGAGTTTCCATTCCACTCCTGCTTTAATGCATGTATATGGCGCCAATATTGTGTGTTTATTCTGCAGTGTGTAAAGGTAATCATCATTATTTAAAAAAACAGAGCCACAGAACACATACACAAACAGGGCCGCCAACGGGGGTGTCGTGGGTATAGCTGTCCCGGGCCCCGGTCCTCTGGAGGGGCCCGGACAGCTGCCCCCAGCAGCATGGATCACCCTCCCCCCGCACCCTGCCTCCGGGCCTCCCCAACCCGGCAGACCCCATACAGGCATGCACAATGCACAGTGCAGCCTGCAGAGCGCCTTGGTGGGCCACTAACATTTCTAGCAACGGGCCTGTACACATACATGTCCCCATCATTATGACCCATCTGTCTGTTTTCTTAAGAGATTACTAGAATAATTAAATGACATATTGTCCAGGTTTAACTATTGAAACACCTTTAAATACATCATTACTCATCAGGAGGGGGCTCTAGGGACTCCCTGACAACTAAAATATTGTATCTCCCTCTGAAATCCACATTAACTTAACATAGTGTACAGTTCTTTTGTAACCAAAGTGCAAAACTTAATGGGTGTGAGTTTTTGTCAGTGTTAAAAAGTCGCGGAACCTAGTTTATAACTAATGGACTCCAAGGGTAAACTGCTGTCAATGATATTAAGTTAAAAGACTGAGTAAATACAGTATGGTGTTTAAATGTAATAAAGTATTTTTAGAATTTCATTGCGAATCCAATAAAAAAACATTTGTATTTCCTTTTTTTGTAGGAAATATTCACTACGGGCTCAGTTCTGCTACTTTTACCGCATTTTATGCTGTCACAGCCATAAGAGAAACAGACCATTGACAGTATATTGTAGGAGGGTGGAGGACATAGAGACATGTCTGACGGTTATGAAGAAAAGGTTGACATCATATTGTGATACAAAGATCTAATTCTAACTCTGTTGTGTATTGTCTTAGATCCTGATTCAGAGAGTTTCATTCTATGTGATGTTTCAATGTTCTCCTTATGATTACATGTGTTTCGCCTAGTGCTGTTTCGTATCGACAGCTCAAAACATTCCCCATAGTATAGTATGTAGTTGTATGATATTTGTCTACTGAATAAATTCATCATTGGAATATTTGTTGTACTGTTGTGGTGAGGATATAATCCTTGATATATGGTCATACAAAGGTTTACTGATCTGCTGAACTATAGTACTTCATCCACTTCTACTCTTCCTCTTCAGAATGTGTGAGGACAACCAGACTGAAGTCACAGTGTTCATACTCCTTGGATTTAAAGGTCTATATACATACAAAGTTCTACTCTTCATTCTCTTCCTCTTCTGCTATGTTGTGGTACTTAGTGGAAACCTCATCCTCGCTGTTCTGGTGACCATAATTGAAAAACTCAAAATTCCAATGTTCATCTTCCTTAAACATCTAGCAGTCGCTGATACCCTTATAACCACCACCATTATACCGATGATGTTGGATATTATATTAAGGGATACAAAAGAAGTGTCTGTCACAGGTTGCCTCGTACAGATTTACTTTTTTTACATTTTTGGATTTGTGCAGTGTTTTTTTATTGCAATGATGTCTTACGATAGATGTTTGGCCATTTACAACCCGATGCGTTACAATTCCTTAATGTCACCCGATGTTTGCCTAAAAATGATTGGTGTATCTTGGTTGGTGGTCTTCATTCTATCAAGTGAAATCATTTTAGTTTGCCAGTTACAGTTCTGCGGTCTTAACTCCATTGACCATTTCTTCTGTGATTTTGGCCCACTTGTAGACTTATCCACATCAGACACTTCCCTGTTGTTACTGGTTGATTTGACCTTGAGTTTTGTTTCTATCTCTATTCCTTTTTCGCTGATCATCGTAACCTATATGATCATTTTCTACACCATACTAAAGATAAAGAGTGGAAGGAGAAAAGCCTTCTCCACCTGCAGCTCCCACCTACTTACTGTATGCATATATTATGGGACCCTGATGACGGTTTACATGGGGTCATCAGATCCAAGCTCATATATCAAAAATAAGTTCTGTTCCCTGTTATACATAGTGGTGACACCCATGATGAACCCTATCATCTACAGCCTTCGGAACCACCAGATTAGACAGACTCTAAAAAAATTCCTCAATATTCAAACAAAAAAAAGGGGGTTTTGAGGGTGTTTGCTTTCAACCTGCACCAGGTTTTTGAAAGTGAACCCATAGGGGCGCAATGAGCAGGACCTGCTTTAACTAAGTTGCAGCTGCAAAAAAAAATAAAAAAATGGGTATGTCAGAACTGGAACAAAGAAACTAAAGCAAGAAAGATGTATGCAGCGCTGATTAAATATCACAATTTCATTGGATTGACTTTACATCTTGTTTATATTCATAAAATATAAGAAAATTTAAGAGAGCATTGATAGGACATATCACATAGAAATAAAAAATAAAAACATATACTTTTACATTTAAAAATAATTTGCAAAGCAATTTAAATTGCAAAAGACATTGTGGCAGGACAATTGTTATTGTATATGATATCCTCACTGGCCGTTCCTATTAGCACCTGGAAGAGTATGGACCGACTCTATATTGTTTTAGAGTAGTTATAGTTACCATCCACCTGTTGGATTATGGGGTCATGGATCCAAATTGAATTGCAGATTGTTCCTTTTATGGTCCAAAGTCCCTTTTGTATATCCAATAAAGGTGTGGCATACACCATTGATGGTATTGGGTGTAGGAAAGTTCTAGTCTGTCCAGGCTGGTTCGGCCAGCTGATGAGGAGTCAAAAATACCACTGAGACTTGTAGTCCACCTCCACAGGAGGTGGATTACAATTTCCAGTGGAGGTGGACTACAAGTCTCAGCGGTATTTTTTACTACCTTTTTAGTTATGTGAGAATAATTTGTTTTAATTGTTATTTTTGTGTAGTCCATGTGTGGCACTTTATTTGGATAAACATCCTCTATTTTTGAAAAAATCCACATGAGGCGTGCTTCACATTTGTTATTGGTGTAATAATAATACAAATATTTATGCATGCTGTACTGTAGATTTGATAATATGATAATTGATTATTTAATAATGTTGAGAGGCAATGAATAAATGAAATAAATGAGGCATTATGGCTTAATAATGAGGCAGTACCCTTTTAAAAAATGATGACCGTAGCTACATATGAGGCTTGGATTACAATAATAATGAGGCGCATACTCTGATATGAATAAAGTTTTTTTTTTTGGCAGAGAACAAAAATGGGCACAGATTCCCATTTGATTGGAGGTGATAATAATGAGGCTTGGATATAATAATGAGGCTTGGATATAATAATGAGACTTGAAGTAAAAACAAAATGGCTGTGGACGGACATGTAATTGGTGGAATTGAAATGAGGCATACATGTGAAAAAAAGATGGCTGCCACAGCTTATAAATATGAGCCATGAAAGCAAGATTTGGACCACGAAATGCAGAAGTACGCTTCTGTAAACTACCGAGGAAGAGAGGGATCTAGGTGTCACTATTTCAGGTGACTTAAAGGCAGGTAGGCAATGTAACAAAGCAATGAAAAGGCAAGTCAGATGCTTGGTTGCATAGGGAGAGATATCAGCAGTAGCAAGAAATAAGTAATAATGCCACTGTATAGGTCATTGGTACAACCTCACCTAGAGTATTGTGTTCAGTTTTGGAGGCCATATCTCCAGAAGGATATAAATACATTAGAGACTGTACAAAGAAGGGCAACTAAAATGGTGCATGGTATACATCACAAAACGTACCATGAAAGACTAAACGATCTTAATATGTATACTTTGGTGTAGAGAAGGGAAAGGGGGGACATGATAGAAACTTTCAAATATATCAAGGGTTATAACACGGTACAGGTGGGAGACATTCTTCACAGGAAGAGGAGCAGCAGAACACGAGGACATGCACTGATACTAGAGGGAGGAAGATTCAGGGGAAATGTGAGGAAGAATTACTTCACAGAAAGAGTAGTAGATAAGTGGAATAGCCTCCCATCAGAGGTGGTAGAGGCAAATACAGTAGTACAATGTAAACATGCTTGGGATAGGCATATTGATATCCTTACAAAAAAATATGGATCAAACATGGTTTGAGGTAACATGTTTAAAAAAGGGGCAGACTAGATGGGCCAAGTGGTTCATATCTGCCTATTTTACACTCTATGGTACGTGGAGACAAGCAGGAGAGGTCCATCTGAGGAAGCGGCTGACCAATCATAAAGGTGGAGAAAAGCATACTGTGGAGCCATATACAGCCCAGTCACCACTAACTGTTTAAAGGTTGTCTCTGAATCTGGGTTTAACAGCTACTGATACAGAGGCCACTCAGCACCCTGAGCATATCCCCACACCAAGGGAATTTGCACCCTGATATAAGAGAGATCTTATATGCTCAGAAAGAGGGAGTGTGTCCATATATTTTCCAGAGGAGTCCCACAGTTTACAATCGGTACTGGTAACTATACTGCCTCATTACAAAGAGACCTGAAATATCAGCCATAAATTGCCTATTAAAAATACATTACTATATTGCCTCTTTATTGAAATTTTTTAATATAAGTTTTATCTGTTGTGTTGATACATATGTGCAATTATGAATTTTTTTAATAATTAAAAAAGGAAAAATGAATATATAATAAAGTGTTGTAATAATTATTATTGGAGTAATGCTGCACCTTCCAGGGTGCCAATTTATATTGCTACCCGAACCACACATTCCTTATAGATTGGTTGGATGCGCCTCTTCAGAAGGACACCGTACAATGACATTTCTTGGAACCTGGGAGAGTTTCAGAGGTTCTCCCGATTTCTACTAAAGCTACAGTATATATTATATTATTGGTAATACTGTGTGGTACAATATCCTTTTTATACTTATTGAAAGCCCAATTTTCTTTTGACTATGCATTTATTGGTACTTATGTAGTATCTGGGCGTCCGATTTAGAAATCGGATCGCATCGCATGCGACCAAATCGTATGCGATGCGATGGTCAAGATTTTTCCATAGGATTCAATGTTAAAATGGTCTGAGTCCATTTTAACATAGAATTCAATGGGAAAAAGGGGTCCTTTTCCTTTCCCCACTATCCAAGTGGGCATGGAGTTGGATATAAACCTGTGGCGAGCGTAGCGAGCCACCGAGCCCGAAGCGTGGCGAGCGTAGCGAGCCCCGCGAGGGGACACAGAATACTTTTTAAGAAATATGCGTCCCCTCGCGGGGCTCGCTACGCTCGCCACGCTTCGGGCACGGTGGCTCGCTGCGCTCGCCACACTATATAAAATCAACTCTATGCCCACTTGGATAGTGGGGAAATGAACAGGACCTTCTTAACATTGAATCCTATGCAAAATCGCATCGAATCGCATCGCATCTGATTGTATGCCTTAAGGTAAGGCATACAATCACAAAATCGGCAGCCCAGATACTACACAAGTACCCATTTATTTTACCTATTATTTCCTATAACATTGCTATCCTGTTTTTTATTATTTTTGTTTCGGCTGGCACTGTGCTATTATGAAGTTTGATATACATGGTTATTTTGAAATGTAATTTACTTTCTTGATGGTTCTTCACTAAAAGAAAATTGTTTTACAAAATGTGAATAAATATAAAAAAAATGAGCCTACTTTAATACACTAGCCAGAACCAATACTCTTGTATATCCTATTCAATCTAGTGTAAGAGAAGGACTACCCCAGTATGGGTCCAATGCAGAACCCGTTCATTAGGGTCCGAACTCAGTCCTATGTCTGATGGTGTTGGGTTTGCGCCTACGCAATAATGTGCATGTGTTCACTCTCATACACAGTGGCGTAACTATGTCTCCGCAGCCCCCGCCATGGCGGGGAGGTGCAGAGTAACTATGGGCGCCGGGGGGGCTGCGGTGCTATAGTTACCCGCTGCGCTGCTGCCCAGCCGCATCTGCTGCCCAGCCGCATCTGCGGTCACTGTCCCGTCACTCGCTCCCGGCGCGGGCTCCTGCTGATAATGAAAACTGATACTTCGAAAATCGCTGCCCCCGTATTGCAGACAGTTTTGGCAGCCATTTTCTAAGAGTCACTTTTCATTATCAGCCGGCGCCGGGAGACTTGACGGGACAGTGACCGCAGATGCGGCTCTGTCAGGTATGGGCATGGGGAGGGGCTCCGAGGGGAGGGAGAAAGAGAGGGGGAGGGGGGCGCCGAAAAAGTTTGGCGGGGGGCGCAAAATATATAGTTACGCCACTGCTCATACACATCCCCTCACATGTTAGCAAGGGGATGCACCCAGCACAGGCTGCTGGGTGGGGTCGCCAGGGTGCCCATGGCGGCGCTGAACTGTTCAATAGGCTGCGAGTATATGCAGCCTATTGAACATGTCTTAATTAGGCCTTTTAGCATCAATTTAATGTTTCTTCAATTTAAAGGAAGTACAAGATGCACACACCCTGCAATGGGCTCAACATTGTCACCACCGTATTCAAAATTATACCTGTTGGTATGTGAGTCCAACTATATTATGCCCCAGGGCAGTGACCACATATTCCATGTTCAGAGGTACAGCACTTACATGTTATTCATTGTCTGGAAATTTAATTCCTCTAAACCAGCAGTACATTTTACTTTCTAAATTTTAAATATTTAAAATGTTCCTGATGTTACCCTTGTAACCAGTGGTGCACACAGGCAAGGGGGGGGGGTCTCTGGGTACCCAGAAACACTCCCCCCAAAAACAGGCATACATTTGCAAAGCTCTGTCCCCCTCGTGGCATATTGCCCCTGGGTCAATTGGGAGGGGGGACGGAAAAGAATAGGAAAACATTCCATCAGAATTGTGTCATTTTAGTCCCGCCCCTCTCGATTAAGTCAGAAATTGAGGCTTAGTAATATCGTGCCGGCTCTCCTCCCCATCTACAACACGCGGCTTGCTGTAAGTGGGAATAGGGTGTGCATGTGTAACACATGTGCATGTGCATATGTGACATATATACGGGTGTGCATGTGTAACATACAGTAAACGTGTGCATGTGCATATGTGACATATACGGGTGTGCATGTGTAACATGCATGTGCATGTGCATGTGACATACAGTATACGGGTGTGCATGTTTAACATACAGTACACGTGTGCATGTGCATATGTGACATATACGGGTGTGCATGTTTAATATACAGTACACGTGTGCATGTGCATATGTGACATATATGGGTGTGCATGTGTAACATACAGTACACGAGTGCATGTGCATATGTGACATATACGGGTGTGGCATTACCCTGCTGGCTGGTAGGTCCTGGTGCTGGTTCTTAAAATACGGGGGAACCCTATTCACTTTGTCCCACATATTTTGGGAACCAGGACCAGCCCTTGGGCCTAGTGCTGGTTTTGAAAAATACAGGGAACCCTACACGATTCTTTCCCTGATTTTTTTTTTTAAAACCAGGATTTGCTCTGTGAGTCTGTGGCTGGTTGCGGCCGATACAAATTTGGGTACTTGTGTATTATCACGGCGCCCATCGCATCGCATACCATAAGGCATACGATGGTAGGCGATGCAATGCGATGCGATGCAATGCGATGCGATACAATGTTAGCAGATGTTATACAGGCCCTTATTCACGTTGACACGTTCGCATGCACAAACGCACGCATCAACCAACTACCGTCATTGCGCATGTGCAGTGTACGCACAGCGCATGTGCAAACTGCTACATTCCTATTCGCAAGCAACCTTCCAAGCGGTTTCTGCCGTCCGAGCGAAAGATTACCCAGTAGGCGTGATGTAGGCGTTTGTATGGGCGCGTCCAGTATAATGAGCAAAACTGGGCGTACACATGGGCGTACACCGGGGCGTTCACTTGTAGTGGTGGGTTTGGTTTCGCATTACTGCAACACGGATTGTTCCCACACAAGCTCACAAACTTTCGTAAGCTTAAAGCAGGTTTTCAGTTTCGCATAGCATACTTCTTGTGAACTGCTCATTCGTACGCTTAAAACACAGTTGCGAAATGTGGAAGTTATTAGCACCTGACCCCCATTGTGCGCAATTATTGGTTGTTTGTTCCAATTAGTTAACTCAGCTCCACTTCACGTTGCATCACCAAACCAAACATGAGCTAACAGACACATTAAAAATATGATGTTTTGGTGAATTGTAAGGCACAAATGCAAATGCACTTAACACATGTATTAATTGCCCTTATCTAACACACCTTTATGTACATTTTCACTCTGCCATGTGTAGCATGTTAGCACTGTCAACATGAGTCGACATGTGTCAACTCACATATACAACATATATCTAATATATCTGCGTAAAATCACAAGACAACGCATGCTCAATGTGAGTATATTTTTATTTGCATATACTACAGCATTAAACAAAAATTAAAAGGAACAGAATTTGTACCCACAAAAAGGGAAACATAAAAAAATGGAAAGAAAAAAAAATATATAAAATACTAATAAATAACAAAATACAATATTTTATTTTCGCGGTCGCTTCTGGACTCCCCCTTTGGTGGGTCTACCACACCTGCGTGTACGCAAAAGTGGGGGTGCATTCTGACCTACACCCTGTGAGGTCGAAGCTGCTGGTGTGGGCCGAGTGGAGGATACTTCACTGGCCATATGGTCATTGAAGCGTCTGGCTTCATGGTGGAGGCCCTCGAGACTGTGTGCCATTTTCACAACCACCTGCAGCATTTGATCCTGGCATTCCATAGTGGTGCGGCCCTGCTCACGTATGTCCTGCAGTACATGTGCAAGGGAAATGTTCTCAGCTGCTGTTTTTGCTTGACCACCATTGCTTTCAGTTGTTGATGGTGGTGGTGGTGGTGGAGGAGCAGAAGCGTCAGCCTCAGTGTTGTCATCTGTGAAGAAACAACAGACAAGAAAATATCAGATGTTGCACATACACCTGTCAATCTATAGTGTGCCACTTCAATTTCACATTTACCGGCAGTATCTGCGCCAAACTCATCTGGCCCCAATTCACTGTCCATGCTGGAGACACCTTTAATCTCCTCCTGGGAAATACAGTCCTGGGCCAGTTCCTCCAGTGACGTAAGCTGGAGGTGGTCAGGGAGATTTCCACCACCTGTTTTTTGGCTTGCTGTCCATCTGTTGGACAGTTTCCTTTTAAGGCGTGATTTGAAATCTTGCCACCTGCATAAATGTTTGCAAAATAATAATCAAAAATGATACATATATGTCTGCATTTAACATGTCTATATATGTCCACCGGGTTATGATGCACATGGTTCAATTTCTGCCCATATAAATGTCATACCTTCTTCCAAGCATTACACTACATTAGCATTGTAACACTGACACATTTACTTTATTTACACATGCACTACATGCCATTACACATAACAAACACCTTGTCATCTTCACCCCTGAAAGTGTAACCATTACCACTATTTTGCACACATTCCACATGTGGTGATACTACCTCTCTTTTCAGCTGCACATACATCCACATACCCATGCCTTCTACATTTGTTATTGTTTAAAAAAACACCCATACACACTTAACAACACACACACACACACACACACACCATATCACACTTGCCTGCGCTTCACATGTTGCCAATCACGGGCCTGAGGAGAGATGGCATTGATGTCGTCGGTGATTTTTTGCCACACCTTATCCTTGGCATTGGTGCTCATTTTTTTTGGCCCAAATTCGATGAGGTCTCTGGCTTTAGGCACTAAAATGCCCAATTCAATTTTAGTGAAAGGGGTGTTGCGGCTTCGGTTAGCCACATCTGTAGGACCCCCAGCACTTTGACCTGCCACTGCAGCACCCACGGACTGATGTGCAGAGTGTGTTGGAATGGCTAGCTGTGAGGATGAGGATGAGCCTTCCCCTTCTTCTCCTCTTCTCCTCTCCATGAGGGCTTCAGTGATGGCAGTGAGTCTTTCAATGATAGCCTCGTGGTCTGAGGTAACGTCTCCCTCTGAATCAGAACTCATTGAGCTGCCAAATGTGCTATGCACTCATGTGTCCATTTGTAGGCTGGCTCGTGTGCTAATTGGTTTTTTCGGACGCCAGCTAATTTTCACAAACGCGCGAGCACGCGTGCGTCAGCAGTGAAAACCTGGCAACATGGCTCTTTAGGTTTGCTAACGTCCATCACTTTATTTGGGTGCGTTCCCACATGTCTAACTTATTCACCACTATCTTTTGTGCCGTCCTCACATGTGTAAGTTATTAAGCGCATGGCACCCGTATTTTTTTTGGTTGTAATGTGCACTGTGGATTCATTAAATTGGAATGTGTCATTCTCAATCCATGCCAGTGTTTAGTGCGTGTTTGCTTGCGCATCATTTGTGTGGTTATCCGCAATCATGGTGTGTGCCTATAAATATGTCGATTGTTGCGTTTGCTTGCACCTGATGTATAGTTCAACGGTATTCGCGTATGTTTCAGGAGCACACTGTGTAAGTATTGTTGCTATTTTTATAGAGTACCAAATATTTCCATGTGTTATGTTGTCAATCTTTCTATTGCATGACACATTTTGCCTTAAAGGTGTGCCATGCATACTGAACATTCCATCTGTAATGTTACTATGCATCTCTGCACTGATGGTTTATAGTGGTGTCATTGTTAATGGGGCACATTGTAATGCTATTTATATTGTCTATTTTTGCTTTAGGATTGGATTAGTGGTCAAGTACTGTGCCCAATTCTTGCTTTCCTCAGTAGTATATTAAGGTAAATCACAGCTCACCGGACATTGGTGTGTGGTGTTTACAGTTGCAGCTGTTTATTTTTTGGTGTGGGAGTATGTTTTGGGTGTGTAGCCACACATCATAGTACAGTGCTCTGTCATTATCATACAAAATGTCTAGGGGGTACGTCATGCAATCATACCTAACTTGGGTGTATTGTTACTTAAGGAGATGGTAATGTTATGTGATGCTTGTGTTGTAATGGTCATCTTACAATACATGCCCTTTTTTGTTGGACTAGGATTGAGTATGGATCTCTACAGGCATCCTCTGCCCGTATGTATTTGATGTGTTGTTGGTGGGGTGAGTCTGTGTGTCTGTGTGTGTTTTGGTCATTTAGTCAACAATACCTTTTTAATTCCAGATGCAAATGGTGGCCATTGAGGTGGGTGTGCAGCAACAGGCAGAACGTGTGCCTCCACCTGTTCGAGGAAGGAGGCTGGGGCGTGCCCAAATATTCCGCACACGTGTAACCCTCTTTGGGATGCCGGATGATGAGGTACAAACAAGGTACCGGTTACCACCGCATGTGATCCTAGACACTCTCTCATTAATAGAGAGTGATCTTGAAAGCAGTCACCGGCTCCCAACAGCAATTCCGCCTCTCACACAGTGGTTGGCGGTGTTGCATTTTTGTGCCTCAGGGTCATTCCAGCAAGTGGTGGCAGTGCTTGCAGGAGTTTCCCAACCTACTTTCAGTAGGATCCTGAGGCGTATCATGTTGGCCATGTTTCGACGCAAGGGGCACTTCATGGCCATGCCATTAGACCGGGATTGCCTGGATAGGGTCAAGCTGGAATTTCAACACATTGCGGATTTCCCTAATGTGATAGGTGTTGTGGATGGGACCCATGTACCATTTGTGCCACCATCACGTACTGAGCACATCTTCCGTAATCGTAAGATGTTCCATTCCCTCAACGTGATGGTGGTGTGTGGCCCATCCATGCAGATCCTGGCCTTTAACTCCAACTTTCCTGGAAGTGCCCATGACTCCTATGTCATTAGGCAAACCAGGATATGGCAAAGATTGAAAGAGTTGGAAGGACGTGATGCGTGGATTTTGGGTGACTCCGGTTACCCATGCACACCCTGGCTGCTAACTCCTTACAGCTCACCAACACCAGGCCCACAGGAGACATACAATGCGGCCCATGTCGGCACCAGGCAAGTCGTGGAGCGCACCATTGGCCTCTTGAAGGGCCGATTTTGTGTGCTCCATTGCACTGGTGGTGACCTCCAGTATGCGCCAGCCATGGTGGCAAAGATTGTGGGGTTGTGTTGTTTGTTACACAACATAGCTGTAACGAGGTCTGTACCCTTCCCCGAGGAGGAAGTCCATCCACCTGAGGCACACGACACTGCCCCCTGCCGCTACAGACACCCTGAAAATGTCCGTGGACACACCCTCCGAGACTCTGTGGTGGGCCGCTTTTTCAGGTAGGTGTAGTGTCATTAATTTACAACATATTGTCAACTACTAACCATCTTCCATTGGCAGATTGATGTGTCACCATATAACATAGATTGAAATACATTATCACAACTTGTGCGTATTTACTTGCACCAATATATATGTGATGCTTAGCATTAGTTTGCATGTGATGATTGGTTTCTAGTATGTATTTCTAAATGATTTGCCTTTTCCTATCCTTGTAGATGAACTCATGAAGGTGTTGTGGTGCGAGGTCAATGCTCACCTACGGGATGCTGCTTGGTGTGTGTACACATGTATGATGGCGACTGCACACTAATGGAGCTGCTCGGCCTTTTATGGAGCAATTAGACCTTTTCACATAAATTTTGACAGCAAAATAAATATTTATCATATCACATACATTGGTGTGCCTCACTATCTCTGTATTGACAATGGTTATGGGGGACTAAGCAACATTACACTGATGTGGTTGTGAAAAGGTGAATGGCATATGTTGTAAAAATAACACACACAACTTATAACATTAGCCTCATTTTTTAATAACAACTCAAACACAAATTTAAGAATGATGCAGAAGAGCCTGCAGTTGAGCAACAAGTGTGGCCAGGTAGAGGAGGGTGAGGTGTATGAAGGCCACAAGAAGTTCTGCATCTGGCTGCTTCTCTTCAGTTTCTGGCTAGAATGAAAAATATTATTGGGTAAATGTACTGTAATAAATGCAGTTCTGCTGTATATTTGGCGAAACTAATAAGTTGCAATTTAACTGTGAAGATCACACCAATTGCACAAATACATTGTACATGGGCCTACAGCTGTTTGAGTCATGCATGCCTCAGCATTGCCTAACACACTATTAAAAGAACACTGTGAAAATGTATGTGGTTCTTCATGCTGGGAACTACACTTATATAACAGGTTTGCCCACAAGTCTCCAACACCACTACTGTAGGATATGTTATGACCTGCCCCTATAGATTGTAAGCTTCTGAGCAGGGCCCTCCAGCCTTTTAACTGTCTGTAAGTACCATGTTTGTTGTATCACTGTCTCCTTTGTAAACTGGCACAGATTATGGTTTGCTATAGGAGACACTGTTCTAAAATAAAGGAAAAGATGATTTCTAAGTTTGTAACTTGTAATTTCTGCCATGGTGAGGCATGGCCACACACCACAATTCAAATCCGACAGTGCTGTTTAAACCTGGAGGACAAGACCCCACAGGTTAGCCTAGGACTGCAGTGTATATGTGGGACAAAGAATGATGTGGCCATCACATATGTGTATGTTGTGTTTGGTAATGTGTTGCATTTGGGGTGTCACCATTATGCACATTCTTTACTTACGGGTGCCATTGTCATCCTGCTCTCTGGTGGCGGTTGGCCTGTAGCTGGGGGATGGAGCCAAAAGGAGGGATGCTGGAGGGATGGGTGTCATGTCCAAGGTGTTGGGGTGTGGTGGGGTTTGGGAGGGGTTTGGGGAGGGTGGTGGGGAGTAATAGGGTGGTTCAAAAGGGGGTAGTGGTGGGTTGAAGGGGGGAGGGGTGGTGGAGGGGGAGGAGGTGTGGCTGGTGGAGGTGGATGGGGATAAGGTGTGCTGTCCAGGGGGTGGCACAGTCTCTGACCACACAGACTGGGAGGAGGAAGGGGAGGGGGAGGAGGTGTGGCTGGTGGAGGTGGATGGGGATAAGGTGTGCTGTCCAGGGGGTGGCACAGTCTCTGACCACACAGACTGGGAGGAGGAAGGGGAGGGGGAGGAGGTGTGGCTGGTGGAGGTGGATGGGGATAAGGTGTGCTGTCCAGGGGGTGGCACAGTCTCTGACCACACAGACTGGGAGGAGGAAGGGGAGGGGGAGGAGGTGTGGCTGGTGGAGGTGGATGGGGATAAGGTGTGCTGTCCAGGGGGTGGCACAGTCTCTGACCACACAGACTGGGAGGAGGAAGGGGAGGGGGAGGAGGTGTGGGAGTGGGAGGTGGATGGGCTTGCGGCTGGTGACATGGCTGGTGCAGCTCTGGCCTGCTCCATGGCCTCCCTCGCAGCCTCCTCCTGACGGGCCCTGATGCGTGCCCTGGCCTGAGCTGAAATGTCCATGATGGTTCAGGAGTCAGGGATGGTGGCAGAATATGAAAGGAAAAAGGAAAGAATAATTTAGTATAGATTACAACATAGAAAGTTGATTTATATGGGAAAGTTGACATTTTTTAATTGGACATAATTTATATCAAAATAATGCACACTAATGTACATCCATATATGGACATATACACACTACCCATATATACCACTACACAACCATATATTAACCTAGCAGACCATATATAGGCCGACATAGCATAGACATAATATACCCATAGACTAATGCACAACGAAATATTAATTACAAAAGTGCTATATAAACACTATAATATTTCGCATTTTTAAAGCAATGAGAAAATACTCACATTGGCTAATGTAGAGGCGAATAGAACATAGCAGCTCCGGCTGCCTTCGGCGGAGGTCGGACCACCGGCGCTCAACCTGGCCTAAGGTCCTCCTGACGCCCGTCCGAAAGAAGATTCGCCGGCGGGCTGCATTATACGCCCGCCGCTTCTCTGCATTGGACACACAGGGGCCCCTGCCACCCAGCCGTTGGTCCATAACCCGAACCAGGGCCACAAGCTCCCTCAGGGAAAAAGATGGTGCCCTTCCAGAAGACATCTTGGCAATGGCGCAGTTATTAATTGCAGGCACATATATAAGTTTGCCTGGTGTCTGATTGGTCACAAAAATTGTAATGTAATAACTTTATTAGTCCATCTTCACAGAACAATATGTTTGCGAAAATTAACATACGCAGACCGTACACATAACCACTTCAATACATACAATATGCATTACATGGAGACGTCCTGTATATACAGTATGCGCGTGTATTGATGCTACGGCTCAGACAAGCTAAGGAGCTGTGGCAAAGGCAAAAGCAGGCTGACCCACCACCAACACAAGCACAGGCAGGGACCAGCACACAGCCTACTCCTGACCCTACTTTGGCCAATGGTGGCCAAACTATCAACCAGCCTTCTCAAATATTGCCGAGTCGGTATTGGATCATGAAGTGCGAAAATTTAAATAGCATATCTGCGTCATTTTACGAGAATTGTGATACAACATAAAGGTGTATGAGTGTGTGTCTGTACATTTGTGACGAATGACATGTGTCACCATATTGTTAGTGTGTGATATGCGTATCTAACATGTGTTCATTCTAGACATCGCTACACAATCAACCATATTGGCGAAAAAGTTAATGAGAAACCAACACATCGAACATTAGACACTTTATTGAGGTAGAAATATGCGTTAATGGAAAACAACAACGAGGTTAAGGGGTTGTCTGCGTGAATAATGAGGTTTGCAGATTGAATCAAGTCTAAATCCATCCCACTTAATTGAGGAGCGTGAAATCATTGATTGATGTGGTGAGTGCATGTGTCTTGCGTGCTTAAAAGTGTATACTGCAAAACATTACGCACACAAAACATGTTCGAACGCACAATGTGGTGCGTGTGCGTGTGGAAATGTGGTGGGGCGTGCGAGCATTTCTGATTGCACGCCGTGGTAGACCACACCTTTTTTGGGGATATGTGTGCGTACGTATGAGTTGGCAAGTTTATAGGCGTGACTGCAAGATGCGTGCTAGTGGTTTTGCAGTGTAGCACTGCGTGCGTTTGTGCATGCGAATGAATGAACCTGAATAAGGGCCACAATTTCAAATTGGATACCATCGAAATGTATGCCATTGTATGGCATATACAATGGTATAAGATTTTAAATTGTATAAGCACCCTAATGGGTGTTTTCAATGTTAAATAAGATAAATAATTGTATAAGCACAGTAATAGGTGCTTACAATGGTAAAAGCACCCCCACGCCACCCGTGCTATCAACGCGAACCCGAAGCGTGGCGAGTGGCGAGTGGCGGCGGTACGCGTCCTCCGACCTTTTCATACCCCCATTATCCACGTCGGTGTGGAGTTTACTTTATATAGTGTGGCGAGCGCAGCGAGCCACCAAGCCCAAAGCGTGGCAAGCGCACGCGGAATATATGTGAAGTAATGCGCGGCCCCACGCGGGGATCGCTGCACTCGCTACGCTTCAGGCTCGGTGGCTCGCTGCGCTCGCCACACTATATAAAGTCAACTCCGTGCCAACGTGGATAGTGGGGGTATGAAAAGGTCGGAGGACGCGTACCGGCACCCCTCGCGGGCTCACTGCGCTCGCCACGCTTCGGGTTGGCGTTCATAGTGGCAGTGGCGTGGGGGTGCATTTAACATTGTAAGCACCTATTAAGGTGCTTATACAATTAAAGATTGTATATACAATTTAAAATTGCATCTCATTGCATTGTATGCCATATACAATGGTATACAATTTTAAATGGAATGAAATGCCATACGACTGAATATCGTGGGCGCCATGATAATACACAAGTACCCAAATTTGTATTTTAAAATATAAATTTGTCAGGCTCTACAGAGTCCGACACGTGTTTCCCCTGTCTAAGCAGGCTTAGACAGGGGAAACACATGTTGGACACTGTAGAGCCCTGAAAACTGCCTTATCTCTATTCTAATATACTAAAATGATTGTAAAATGTATGCTTCTTAAATTATTGTAAAGGGGGAGGTGTTCATTGGACTTAGAGTCTTATTAAGACAGACTGTCTAGTTAAACACCTGAATCCCTGCATAGGGACAGAGAGGAATTACTAGTGACTGCCAATTAGCAAACTGTGGCAACTATTTAAATATAACTAAACACCTCTGCACAACCACTTATCCATCGCAAATTAAGTGAACATATATATAAAAATTAAAGAAAATTTCACGGAGCAATTCAAGCCAGTCACTATTTACATCTACACTGGTCCATTTTGCAACAAAGTATTATTTATAAATACAATGTGAGAACTACTGTGGTCAAAATCAATGTATCTAAATAATGCAAGTGTGTCATTATTCACAAGAATAAATATTATAACAGACTTCTATGTACACAGTCAAAACCTCTCTGATAAAAAAGGAAAAATTATCAACATTGTATCACCACTGAGTGTCACAATATTGAAACAACAACTTACTCCCCCTGTAGAGATAAGTTTGGGCCAGGTGCTAATAAATTAAGCTATAATTATAGCCATATGATTAGAAGTGCAAAACCCATTTAGAGCCCACATCTCTCCATCAATCTTACATAAGGCAAAACAGGGCTCTACATTTTAAAACTATTTTTGCACTAAATTTCCTACTTAACCCCTTACACAAATGTATGTGTTAGTTATTGTATTTATTTTTAACCTCTTCATTTCACCCTGTCTAAATGTTACATGATCCCGAGTTTCATGAAATAAAAGAAAAACGCTAGGGTCATTTTTATTAAAATTTAAACCATATACCACCACATATCCAGGTGTGCATCAATCTCAGCAACCCCATTTTTTTCTCCCTTAGTAAATTTCCCACCAGAATATGAATTCATAAATGCAATTCCACGGTGATACCAGTTGTATGCATTCGTATTAAGAATATCAATACGAATTTTCGTATTCGTATTCTTAGTAAATTTCCCCCATTGTGTTTTTGTTAGTTTGTATGGGACGGTAGACATGGGCCAATACTTTCCATGCATATGTTTTTTCCCATTAACCCAGCGTTACAATGCTTATTTTGTTACTTTAACACTGATACCGTTTATTGAGGCTGAGCAGCCCTTCAGATTTTTGAACATCTATTGGTGATACATCATTCATTCCTATTAATTCCATTCTTTCACTATCATTTTTCTTTTTAATTTTCAGTGTAAGGATTTTTGCCAAAATTGATTTTGATGGCATCCCTTTGCCCGTATGTATTTACAGATGTAGCGCCGCTCATTCAGCCTACCTTTGGCGGTTATACCGCCAGCCTGCCAAGGCAGCCCATGGTGCAAGGCATCGCAATACACTTAAACAGCTTGGCGATTGGAGGTGGCGTTGCCTGATGAGTGCAATACTTTGGCACACAATGCCAAAGTCTACCACACCAATGGAGAGGAGGGGGCCCAGTCAGAGCCCCATCCTTTCTTAAAGCGTTTCTAGTGAGGCTGCATTCATATAAATCAAACAACATTAGTTTATTTATTGACAGTTTCTTATACAGCACAGCAGGTTCCACTGCACTTTATTAGAAATAGGAATAAAAGAAACTGAGTTAGATACACAGAGCTAGCCCTAGGCATAGACAAGATAGGCAAATGCCAAGGGCCAGGGTAGTGATAGAGCCTGCAGCCACTGATACTAACTTGTTTCCTACTAATGAGTCATTACATTTTACAATGCCCAGGCTCTGTGGTCATAAACAAATAGAGAAGTGCTTGGGGTAACCAGATAAAGGGGCCACTACACTTTACAGCTACCATAGAACCGGACTGCCACTTTCTTACTCTCTGCCATACATGGAACCAGGCCAGTTTTCTTCAGCCCATCCCCTTCCTCCTCTACCCCACTGTTTCCCATTGATATGACCAGGCCAACCCCTACAGTCATGGGCAGAACCTGCTTTCTCCCGGCCAGAGGGACCAAGCCCTGCACACTTTTCCTCCTCTACCTGTTTTTGCTTCACTTATAACCCGCTCTGTCCCGGCTGGAAAACCAGGCCATGCCCCCTTCTTCCCTAGAGGCAGTGTCCACTAGCGTTCTCTGACCCAGCCAAACAATTAAGCCCTGCCCCTTCTTTCCCTTCAGCCAGTTCCTCACTAATGCACTTTGTCCTAGGATGGAGGAACAGGCCCACCCCCTCGGACAGCCCAGTCCCCTCTACCCGGCCCTTCTTCTATACCATTCTCTGTCCCAGCCAAAGGCTTAAGCTCTGCCCCTTCTTTTCCTCTGCACTGTGTTGTCCCAGGCCAATGGAGTGGAGGACAAGGCCCTGCTCTACCCAGCTATCTCCTGGGGCCCTTCCATCATCTTCCACTCTGCCATGTTGCAGGGTCATCCTCCATATTTATTGCGGATGGACAGAATACTTCATCATAGTAATGTAATGTGGAGGGTGGCACAAGGATGTGTTCATGTTATTGTAGGGAATGTAGCTCATTGTATGGGGGTGGGGGTGTACTGTAGTAAAGTAGTGCAGCATATAGGGATGTGAGGAGTAGTGCTCAGGAGCAGATATTTTGAGATAATAGAAGAGACTTACATTGGCATAGTGTGGTTTATGGACTTGTGTGTTAGTAAAAGGAGGAGAGGTAGTAGAAAAGCAGGATGAGAAAAGTTTGGATACTTCATATTAATTTGTGGGATCAAAAGAAAGCAATGTGCCAGAAGGTTCAGGTAGGGATGTGAGCAGGTCACTGCCTGAGGAGAAGTATACCAATTCAACTGGTATCTTATCAATATTGTCCTTGAAGTAGGAAGCAAGACAGTCACTGGTGGCTTGGGTGAGGGAGGGCTGAGAAGTGATTTAAATGTATTAAAGGTTAAATTGGGGTCAATAGAAGCTTGAGAAGAGATGAGAGTTTGAAAATATGTTTGTTTGACAGTGTCCAGGGCGTTCCAATAAGAGTAGTAGGTAGCCTTATATGTGAAGAAGTCCATTGGACTATGAGATTTAAGTTCAACTTTTCATGAGCGTTTTTGTAGGTGTCTTGTTAATTTAGAGTGCCATGGTTGGCATCTAGGCCTACGTGGAATGTGGTGGATAACTGGAGCCAATTCATCAAGGTCTATTTTAAG
The DNA here is from genome assembly GCF_055691185.1 of Crinia signifera. Classification (NCBI taxonomy): domain Eukaryota; kingdom Metazoa; phylum Chordata; class Amphibia; order Anura; family Myobatrachidae; genus Crinia; species Crinia signifera. The sequence goes on along the minus strand of NC_139220.1, from coordinate 324,934,093 downwards.
ACTGGTTTAGGTGTAATACTGCCATGTAAGGGGTAGTGAATGCAGAAATAGGTGCAAGAGAGGAAAAGAGTTCTTGAAAATTAACAGCATTAATATTTCTGCAGGTTTGAGGTAAATTGGGGAACATCAGCGACATTGAGTTTGAAGTAATGGAGGAGAGCATGCTGGTGATAAGGTCATGATATGAGAGAGGGAAAAGATTCAATTCAGAGACTGAGCATAGATTTGTGAATACTATATAAAGGCAGTGGCCCTCACGATGAGTAGTGGAGTCAGTCCATTAGGGCCCTTATTCTGATCGGTGCGGCCCGATCAGAATATGCGGCCGCGACCGTGCAGGCGAATCCCCGCCTTCCATACGGATCGCCACCTGCCGTCCGTACGCGGATATGTGGCGATCCGCATGAAATTGGACGGGGATACGCCTCCTCCATGGTGGGAGCAGCCCCTGCATTCGATGGTCGCCGAACATCGAATGCAGGGCCGCACGCTCCACCAGGTCCCGCAACACAAGACCACACGGACACTTGTCCGTGTGAAATCTTGTATGGGGGCGGGCAGCTGACATCCGGCGATGTCAGATGCCCGCCCCGTACCCACGCGTCACGGCCTCATTACCATGCATACGCCCCGCGTTTGCATGGGAACGCCCATGAAACGCGGGGCGTATGCATAGGGTAATGAGGCTTAGTAGCCCCTCACGCCCCTCTACGCCCCCTGTGCGGCGTATAGAGAATCCTTGCGGCGAAATCGCCTGCACATGCGCAGAGTGACCTCTGCACATGCGCAGAAGATAAACATCGGCGGCCCGTACGCAAGCGGGAATATCCGCATCGATCAGAATAAGGGCCTAGGAGAGGGCAAGAGAGGAGGTTAGACAGAGTAGTTTGGATGAGCAGCAGATTTTGGGCTAACAATAGTGATGTTGAATTCACTCATGATGATGGTGGAGATGTCAGAGGAAAGGAAGTGAGGGGATCACGCAGAAAAATCTTCCAAATATTCCAGAATAATCAACTTTATATACAGTCTGCCAATACATCAGATTACCTATATTTTAAATCTGGAAATCAGTATAATACTGTAACTGTATACTTACTGTCATTTGGAAACTTCTGAATTATACTAACAAATTGTTGCTCTATGTATGAATTAAATGTTAATGGTCTCACAGGTGGCTGTTGTTCCTCTTGTGTTCATTAAATCGTCCTCAGATGTAATTCCACAAGGATCTCTGATTGTTATAAAGCCATCACAGAGGGTGGGAGCTTGATACACAACATTAATGAGCCACAGCACCGTGACTGCTGACAGAAGGAACCTGATCTTCCAACCAATGTCTGTGTATGCATGAAATATACCGCAATATTCTGCCATTTATCCCCCTGCTGTATTTATTACCGACACGAGCACAATCTATGGTAAAGATGGATTTGGATTAGGACAGAATATTTTTGAAATATTTTGGTTCCACCACTTCGAAATCTGGACCAACATATGCCTTAAACAAAGGTATAAATTGTTATTAAGTCCCATCATGCCTTGCCACAGTTTTGTTATTAGGGAATGCTAAAACTATGGCAAGGTATGCTGGGATGTGTAGTTTAACAACAGCTGGAGGGCCACAGTTTGCCCATGTGTGCATTAACTAATTGACCCAATATAATTATCTCATTATTTTTCCAATCTTTCCATAGTAATTTCGCCATTACGTTCTCATGTATATCATTGTTGCGTTCTGTTGCAACTTCCACGTTTGTTGAAGATATATTTTTGTAATTTGAATGCAAGTGTTACAGGCATATGTGACCGTTTGAGTGCCAAGAAAACAGTTGTATTCATCAAAATGACCTGTAATGTTACCTTATATAGGAAATATCATCTTTTTTTTACACAGCATTTTTTGTTTGAATTTATATAACAAATTTGAGCGACACTGACATTTTTAGTGGATATTTTGCACATTTTTCACAGAGATGCTGGAACTCAAAGGGTTAATATTGGTCTATTTAATGCAATACAAGGTACTTTGTAACATGTATTTTCTGCAAAGTGACCGAGTCCTGCTGGAGAAAAGTGCTAAATAAATCAAATTATTATTATTATTATTATTATTATTATTATTATTATTATTATTATATTTTTTATCATTTTTTTTAAATACTTTTTTTTCTTTTAACATTGCTACAATGGTGAGTTGCTAAAACAAATATATGGCAAAATAGGTTTGTAAATTACCCTCATCGCTCATTTCTAGGTCATTTCTATTGATTGAAACCCAGCAATGTAATTTCAGCATCAAAGTCAAGTATTCATATATATGCTGTCCGTGTTTACAATCAGATTCAATTAGCCACATCTTCCAATTTGTCACATCCTGCATTTATAATCCACACCTACAGATGGGGCTGGCTTCATCTTTGGCTTCAGATGGGGCTGGCTTCATCCCCGTCATCACGCCAGCCCCGCGAAGGGGGCGCGCGCATGAGACGCTCGCGTGCCCCTTGGGCAACGGAGCCTTCCTCCGGTCCCTGCCTCCTCCCTCGCCATCGCCGACCATCGCCCTCGCCCCCCCCCAAGTGCCCCCTAACCCTGCCCATCTCCCTGAAGCGGAGACAGGCAGGGACACGCAGCGTCCCCACCAAGAGACTGGGAGGCACGCGTGTACCAGTTCAGTGAAGCCTCTGCCGCCAGCGCTCGCCTGCGGGGAGGGTCTGTCGAGCCCCGGTCAAGGATGGCAGGGGCTCCATCTGTAGCACATGTTAATTTGATAAACAAAATTATAAGAGATTAAAAAATTCAATCAGCAACCTGTACCGCAAGGCCAGACAGGAAAAATTCCTGGGGGGCTGACACAACCCTGAGGCTTGTTTTGTTTGGTGATCCCCGCAGAATAGACCACTACACTTATTACACTGCATTGCCCCCTGTCATTAAGTTATTCTGTCTCTGCAGTACAGAAACTCTGCCATTCAGTGATGCTGTCGTGGCTACACTGCATGTTTTAACTCTGGTGCTGCCCATGTACTTTTCAGTGTCACTTGTAATTCCCAAACCACTCCTGCCTTAATCATGTAGGCCGCCGCCGCTGCCTCCTCTAGCATCTTAAAAAATTGTCTGCTCTAAGGACACGCCCATTTTGTGATGGACATTTGACTCATAAGGAGCCAGGAGGAGATTAGTAGATCTGCGGTCCCGACTCCCGGCCGAATACAGACGCGGCGCCGGTGGGATACGTAGCGTAACAATAGCCCCCGCAGACGCTGGCGCCCACACTTACATGACGCCTCCCCTCCACCGTGGGGTCTGCAGCACTATTGATACGCCACTGATCTCCCTCTGAAATCCACATTAACTTTACATACTGTACAGTTGTTTTTCAATCGAAGTGTAAAATGTAATGGGCGTGAGTTTTTAGCAGTGTTAAAAAGTCATGCAACCTAGTTTGTGGCTAACTGAATCAATGGGTAAACTGCTGTCAGTGATATTAAGGTAAAATTCTAAGTAAATACAGTTTGGTATTTAAAAGTGATAAAGTATTGTTATCATTTCATTCTAAATCCAATAAAAAAAAAATATTTCCTTATTTTGATAGGAAATATTCGCTACAGGCTACCTTAACTGCATGGTACGCTGTCACAAACTTGTGCCATTAGAGAAACAGGCCATTGACAGTATTTTGTATGAGGGTGGAGGACATAGAGAAATGTCTGACGGTTATGAAGAAAAGGTTGGCATCTTATTGTGATACAAAGATCTAATTCAAACTCTGTTGTGTATTGTCTTATATCCTGATTCAGAGAGTTTCATTCTATGTGATGTTTCAATGTTGTCCTTATGATTACATGTGTTTCGCCTAGTGCTGTTTCCTATCGACAGCTCAAAACATTCGCATGGTACAGTATGTACATGTATGGTATTTATCTTCTGAATAAATTCACCATTGGAATATATGTTTTACTATTATGGTGAGGATATAATCCTTGATATATGGTCACACAGTATTTACTGATCTGTTGAATGATAGTACTTCATCCACTTGAACTTCCTTTCAGGACAAAAGTTGCACTTGTCAACTTCTACTCTTCTTCTTCAGAATGTGTGAGGACAACCAGACTGAAGTCACAGTGTTCATACTCCTTGGATTTAAAGGTCTATATACATACAAAGTTCTACTCTTCATTCTCTTCCTCTTCTGCTACGTTGTGGTGCTTAGTGGGAACCTCATCCTCGTTGTTTTGGTGTCCATATTTGAAAAACTCAAAATTCCAATGTTCATCTTCCTTAAACATCTAGCAGTCGCCGATATCCTTATAACCACCACCATTATACCGATGATGCTGGATATCATATTAATGGATACAAAAGAAGTGTCTGTCACAGGCTGCCTCATACAGATTTACTTTTTTGACATTTTTGGATTTGTGCAGTGTGTTTTTATTGCAATAATGTCTTACGATAGATGTTTGGCCATTTGCAACCCGATGCGTTACAATTCCTTAATGTCAACCGATGTTTGCCTAAAAATGATCGGTGCATCTTGGTTGGTGGTCTTCATTTCATCAAGTGAAATAGTTCTGGGTTGCCAGGTACAGTTCTGCTGTCTTAATTTCGTTGACCATTTCTTCTGTGATTTTGGCCCACTTGTAGACTTAGCCACATCAGACACTTCCCTGTTGTTACTGGTTGATTTCACTTTGTGCTTTGTTTTAATCTTTATTCCTTTTTCAGTAATCATCGTAACCTATATGATCATTTTCTACACCATACTAAAGATCAAGAGTGGAAGGAGAAAAGCCTTCTCCACCTGCAGCTCCCACCTAGTTACTGTATGCATATATTATGGGACTCTAATGATAGTTTACATGGGGTCATCAGATCAAAGCTCATATGATAAAAATAAGTTCTGTTCCCTGTTATACATAGTGGTGACGCCCATGATGAACCCTATCATCTACAGCCTCAGGAACCGCGAGATTAGACAGACTCTGCAAAAAATTCTCAATATTCGAACATAATGAAACAATAAAAACCAACACAACATTAGTATTTATTCTACTTGTACTTTAAGTTTAAAGCTTTTTCTTTTTTTTTATATCAAAAAAACTTATGATAAAATATTGTATGGTATGGAATAAGACATTGCTTGGAATATGATCTGTAGATTTTGCTTTGGTCTGTTGAGGTTTTTAAAAAAGTAATGTATTGTATATATCATTTATAAAGTAACCACAATGTATATACTGACAAAGAACATTTATTTGTACAGAGTTCAGAGTCTTATTTATTGTTTTAGCCAAACAGAAAACGGAATTGACTGTTATAGTATGGAAATATAATGTGACACGTGTGGCCAGTGTATTCTTCCACCACAGCAACAACTGCTAATCCTTCCCTTTCCTCTTTATGAACAAAAAGTGTTATAATTTTCCAGGGCCAAAGCAAAACTCCCCTCCTTCTTACCTTCCTTTGTCTCTTACTTTCTTCCATTACTTTATCTCTTCCTTCCTTACCTCCTTCGTTATTACCAAACAAAATCATCACTGAACAATACCTTCCTTTTTGTCTATTGCTTCCCTCCTTCCACTGTTACGAACAGAAAATGGCATACTTTTCCACCAACAGGGTCAAAGCAAAAAATCTCTTTTTGTTTCTTCCTTTCCTTCCTTTCCTTCCTTCCTCCTTTCCTTCCTTCCTCCCCTTCCTTCCATCCTTCCCTACCTTCCATTATTCCCTTCCTTCCTCCTTCCATTATTCCCTTCATTCCTTCCTTCCATCTATCCTTCCATTCCTTCCTCCCATTCTTCCTTCATTCCTTCCTTCCCAAAACATCACTCAACTCATCCCTTCTTTTTTTCTTCCTTCCTTAGTCATCATTCAACCCATCCTTTCCTTCCCTTCCCTTCCCCAATAAACATTAAAGAACTTACACCTGTACAATTTAAGGGAGTAATTCACTGTAGCCTCTGGATTTCAAGGCCATCAGTCTTTCTACAACAGTTTTCCGTTATTCGTAAAGTAAAAAAAGAAAATCTGGAGCATTATTAATATTTTATTATCTATACAGTATGCATTTATAATATTTTTGTGGGAATTATAATACAAATAAGTAGCTAATGAAATAAGTAATGATGACATTTTTAGTCTCCGCTATCTTTGGGCCATCTATTTTCAGATATTTCAAGTAGATTTACGAAAACTATTTTCAATTTCATCAGCTGCCCGCAAAACTATTTTACAAGTTTGGATACAGAGCACCCCACCAACTTTTGAAATGTTTAAAGATAAACTCTTTTTCATTGTCCTTATAGATTGTTTGGATGCTTCTCTTCAGAAGGATATTGTTCAATGACATTTCTTGGAACCTGGGAGAGTTTCATAGAGGTTCTCCCGATTTCTTCTAAAGCTATACGTTAAAGTATTTGTAATACTGCGTTGTACAATATCCTTATTTTCCTTAATGACAGCCCAATTTCCTTTTGACTACAGTATATATTTATTTTACCTATAACAATGCTAACCTGTTTTTGTTTTATTATTATTATTATTATTATTATTATTATTATTATTATTATTATTATTTGTTTTTGCTCGTTCTGTGCTATTATGAACTGGGATATACATGTTCATACATTGTTATTTTTTTTTTACAAAATATGTTTTATTGATCCTCACAAGTCATAATTGATGCATACAATGGGGCTAGTATAGAGGTATCAAGTGAGGAACAATCCACCATTTTCGAATTTTCCAAACCATACATAAACAGAGGAAGGAACATAATATGTTAACTCTAGTAGTAATTCAATGTTGGACATAATATTGGTGTAGGAATATACAGTATATGGCGTGTGTGAAACCAGAGGTATCACCAATCATTGAAGAGGGAGGGTTACCAAAAACAATCAATAATAACAAACATAATCATAAAAATAAAAACAAAAAACAAAAAACAACATCGACAGTCCGCTCCTAATTCCAAGCCAACAACCCATCCATGGAACGATCCAGCCCTCAGCAAGAAAGGGGAAGGAGAGAGGGAAGGGGATAAGTGAAAGAGAAAGAGAACAGGTAAGAGAATAGCATGGAACCTGGTAGTTACATAACGACAGGGGTTCTGTTCTGAAGAAGCTGAAGATTATACCATGAGATGGACCGGAAGCAGGTCTGGATAGCATCCTTGGTCCTGGGGGGCAAGGTCTGAATATATTTGTCCCACACTTGGATACATTGCTATTTTGAAATGTAAATGACTTTCCTGTCACAAGATAATTCTTCGATAATAGAAAATAGTTACAAAAAAATCTGAATAAATAAAAAAAAATGAGCCTCCTTCAATACACTAGTCAGAACCAATACTCTCGTATATCCTATTCAATCTAGTGCAAGAGAAGACTACCCCAGTATGGGTCCAATGCAGACCCCGTTTGTTCGGGTCCGAACTCATGTCTGATGGTGGGGGGTTTGCGCCTACGCAATAATGCGCATGTGTTCGCTCCAGGGGAAGGGCGGGGCGGAGAGAGGATGGAGCAGGGGAGAAACTAGCATTTTATGGGTGTTCCCTCCTCGGGGCGGGCGGCTGACGTCACATGACGTCGTGCACACCCCCTTTTTGGTGATCTGCTAAGTCATTTTAGATTGACTTTTATTCCCAGCAACCATCAAATGTAGATTGCTGAGGCGGCCATACATGTATTGGTGGGCCAGCAGGGGCAACGTGAGGCTCTGCCCACTCACGGAAGGGGGCCAGGCCATGCTTCCGTACACGTGTTTTCCTCTTCGGGATGCCTAATGATGACGTGCTTACAAGGTACTGTTTACCACCACGTGTCATCCTAGACACTTTCACTTTAATAGAGTAGTCACAGGCTCCCGAAAGCAATATTGCCACTAATTCAGTTTTTGGCGATGTTGCATTTCTGTGCCTCAGGATCGTTCCAGCAAGTAGTGGCAGTACTTGCTGGAATATCCCAGCCTGCTTTCAGCAGGATCCTGAGGCGTGTGTTGTCTCAAGAGGCACTTCATTGCCATGCCATGTGACCAGGATACCCTTGATTTTGTAAGCTGAATTGTCAAAACCTTACACATATACCATTCGTGCCTCCATCACGCAGCGAGCGCAATTTCCATAACAGGAAGATGTTCCACTCACTGAATGTGATGGTGGTGTGTGGCCCATCCATGGAGATCCTGGCAAGTAATTCCAACTTTCCCGGAAGTGGCCATGATTCTTATGTCATCCATCAAACAGGCATAGAATAAAAGAGCTGGAAGGTCATGATGCATGGATTATGGGTGAATCAGGTTTCCCAAAGCAATATGCCAGAGGGTTCAGGTCATAGGTGCCGATTCTGTGGGTGCTCATGTGCTTGAGAACCTGCAGAAATTGATGAGCACCCACGGGCCCAAGTCACGCTGCTGGGCCGCCATATTAACTTGCTAGTTTGCGGCCAAATGGGAAACAGTATGCCGGGAAGAGTGTTTTCTGTCCGTGGAGTACCTGCACCATGGGGGCATTTATGTACCTGCACCATCGGGGCATTTATGTAGCTGCATTGTGAGGGTATTTATGTACCTGCACTGTGGGGGCATTTATGTACCTGCATTGTGAGGGTATTTATGTACCTGCACTGTGGGGGCATTTATGTACCTGCATTGTGAGGGTATTTATGTACCTGCACTGTGGGGGCATTTATGTATTTGGAACTCTGTTAACGTAATTTGAATATTGGAGACAACTGTGCTCCGTAATATAAATTGGTATTATTTTGTGGCCGCACCCCTTCCCCATGAAGCCACTCGTCTATATTTTTGTCTTGAGCACCCACCAGCAAAAACATAAATCGGCACCTATGGTTCAGGTAGTCATTTTAGCAGATCCCTGCCTGAGGAGAAGAATACCATTTCATCATTTATCTTATCAATCTTGTCCAAGAAGTAGAAGGTAGGAAGCAAGACAGTGACTGGTGGCTTGGGTGAGGGAGGGCTGAGAAGTGATTTAAATGTATTAAAGGTTAAATTGGGGTTAGTAGAAGCTTGAGCAGAAATGAGAGTTTGAAAAATTGTTTCCAGGGCATTCCAATAAGAGAAGTAGGTAGTCTTATATGTGAAGAAGTCCATTGGACTATGAGATTTACAACATTTACATTCAACTTTTCATGAGAGTTTATGTAGGTGTCTTGTTAATTTAGAGTGTCACAGTTGGCATCTAGGCCTACGTGGAATGTGGTGGATAAATGGAGCCAATTCATCAAGGTCTATTTTATTTCTGGTTCAGGTGTAATACAGCCATCTCAGGTGCAAGCTTTTGTTGCAACGAGACGGAGAGTCCTTGAAAATTAATAGCATTAATATTTCTGCAGGTTTAAGGTAAATTGGGGAACATCAGCGACATTGGGGCAAATTTACTAACTGAAAATCGTGAAAAAAAATCGTATATGTACTTGTAAAGTCGTAAATTTTTGTTGTATTCGTGTTTTTCATATTTACTAATGTTAATATGTGTGAAATCGTGCAAGGGGTATTGCAGAAAACGTGATGTCGTATTTGTACTAAAATCTACGAATACGAATATTGATAGAATTCTTGGGTTTTTAACATAGAACAACCGTATTTTCAGTATCTACTAACAAGTTGTATTCGTAAAATTACTTTTTACAAGTCGTAAATGCCTATGATTCGTGACCAAAAATATGAATATTTATCCACTTTGTTTTTAAGGTCTATTTCTATGTGTATTTTAGCAGCAACGATGGAACACTTGAATTTTCAGTTAATAATTTGTTCACATACTTCTATATTCACTAATGTTAGACTACAAAAAAGAAAGTAAGCTGGTAATGCTAATAGGTGCCCATTTTGTTATTGTTAAATCGGTGTCATGTTTTTTAGTGGTGTGTGTATGTGTTAACACATTTTTAGGAGTAAATATTGTGGTCTGTGAATGTTTATTTATCGGTGTGTTGTAATTTAAAAACAAATTAAGACATATAAAAGTAGTTTTTTCAACATTTTACTGTTCAAAATATCCAAAATAACAGCAGAATAACATAAATAAGTCATTTCAACACTTTATTTATTTGTCACCCCGTTTTTTCTTTTAAATTTGTTTCACATTTGTGGCACTTTATGATTTCCGTTGCCTTGTCTGGCGTGGGGGTGAAGGGAGTGGGGTGCTTAGAGGCGTAGCACTGCTACTTTGGGAAGGTGTGGCCTCTCTTGCCGCCATTATATTTCTCTCGTGGAAGGCCACAGATATATCTTCTAAACAACGAGTCTGGGCGGTTTGCTGCTGGCACAGGGATTCCATTAAGGTCACCATTCTTGTTTGGTACTGCAGCTGGTCCACCCTAGATTCAGATATACATTTTAAAAGTCGGCGTTTGTCTTTCTGGAGCACTGACATTGTTTTACCCATGCGGGTGCATTGGGTGCCTATTTCCTCCAGGTGTTTGGCCTGCAACTTCAATGCTTGGTGGCTAGACCAATTAGTGAAAAATTCTGCACCACCACCATCCTCATTCGGATGTGGGCTGAATGTTAGTTGTGGACTATGTGGCATTTGATGTTGGGGAGGTGATGGTGTCATTGGCCGCAAATGCCACCTTTAGCCAGGCTCCTCTGCAGATTGTGTAGTTTCTGCCGCCTCTGGAATGTCCACACCTATAATAGTGACACATAAAATTAGCATCTGCACATTGTCATTTTGACAGTACTCTGGAAAGAAGCCATCATATTTAATGTTCCTCCCGGAGTGTGAAATGTTAGGTGATATTTGTATTGTATGCAGTGAATGTACAACATAATATCCTCCCAATATGTCTCTCTCAAGCAGATGCACATAGATCTGCAACTACATTGACATCATAATGAAGGATTGACATCACCTGCTTATAAGCAACCTTGTAGCACAACCTTGTCTGGCCAGCAGGTGTGAGGCATCCAACAATATTAGAAGGAACTTTAAAAATAACTCGGTGTGACAGCACTTTTTCACATTAGGTTATTTGTGCCTTATTAGTAGATTTTAGGCAATGTTAACCAACAACAATATGCACACAATCCATGTCACAACAAGAACCCCTACATCATGAGTGTGGAACTGCCGGTTGTCCAAGAAAGAAGTGTGTGCCCTATTTTGACTTTGGTAATTGTGCAAAAAATAAGACCATGTCATGTTTTGTGTAGGCAGGATTGGACATTTTGGAGGGCTTGCTGTTATGGGCAACCACACTAAGCTCCACAAGGTCTAAAATGTAATGTTCAGAAACATGTTTTAAACACTAAAAAAGGATGACCTTGCGGCCTGTAACTGCATTGGCCATCCAGAATGGGCATATGTTGATATTGTTGAAAAATGTGGATAATGTGAAGGCATGCAGCAATGTGTACATCATCGGAAGGGACAAAATGAACATGTGCGTAATGAAAAAAGTAATACTTACAAATATCAACGTTGGGACAAAAAAAAATGTAAACACAATACTATAAAAAGACAAACTTCAAAAGAGACAAGACAAACAATAGCACAAGACAACTTACACAACAATACACACTCAACAATCGAAATAAACCAGAACCTCTCCTTACCACTCTCCACTACACCACTCTCTCCTCCACACTCCAAACTACACCAACAAGGATTTTTGGCGCCACCACGACTTATATATGATTCTGAGGACCCTCCCAAGTTTAAATAACATACACCAATCACGAATCTACTTTCAGTTTCGTTGTGTTGCACTTTTAATTAAATACAAATTTTCGTATCTGATTTCACGCCGGTTCGGGAAATAACGTAGGAAAAATCCAAAGTTAAGTACGACATACGAATGTCTCCATATACTACCTCACGCAAATACGAGGTTTATTACGAAAAAATACGACATTGAAAAATAAGAATTTTCCAAATACAACACCTCTGTAAATGATCCTCCGGAACAGACCTTTTTCTACACCATAAGCAGTCGTAAACATTCGTAGACGTACAACTACGAAATATGAATACAACTTTTTTGATTCGGATTCTTGGTAAATTTCCCCCATTAAATTTTGAAGAAAATGCGGAGAGCATGCAGGTGATGAGGTTGTGATCTGAGAGAGGGAAAAGATTCAATTCAGAGACTGAGCATAGATTTTTTTTTTTTTTTTAACAAAGTGTTTTGATTGAGAAATTTTTTGATTGCAGAGCATACAGACAGTACTGGGTATATGCATAGATATTAGTACAGAGGTTATATGTCTGGTTTCAATACATAAAATACAAGCTTAAGTAGTAGCAACCATTTAAATAACATAGGACGAGTGAGAAGGGAGAAGAGAAGAAGAGAAAAAATAAGGAAGGGGGGGGGGGGGGGGGGGGGAGAAAAAAAAAGTATGATACCATCATAGGGAAATATCATTCCTGTTACCAGTTCTAAATGAGGAATGAGAAACAGGGTTACTTGCAATAGTCTAATCAAGTCAAGGAGGTTGTAGTCTCGTCAGAGAGTCATAGTAGTCAGACCATGGGAGCCAGCTCGTCAAGGGGGAATTTGGAGACATGGAATATTTAAAACCTATTGTTTCCATTTCATAGCTATGTTGTATGGCTGTTATGATCTTGGGTAGTCTGGGAGGGTCTGGTCTCTTCCAATATTGTGCAATAGCTGCCCGGGTAGCTATGAGAATATGTCTCACGACATAGGTATAATGTCTCGGGAGCTCTAGGGGGAATCTATGCAAAAATACAATTTCTGGGGATCTTGGTAAGGGTATTTTAGTGATGTGTTTGATTAAGTCAAAGACCTCCGTCCACAGTTGTTGGAGGACAGGGCAAGACCAGAATACGTGTATCAGTGTACCCACCGATCCACATTGTCTCCAGCAGAATTTAGAGGATTCGGGCCAAATCTTGTGGACTCTCTCAGGGGTGAGGTATAGGCCATGTATCAGTTTAAACATCATTTCAGAGTGATTTATACATTTAGACATTTTGAATATGTTGAGAAAGGTATTGTTCCACTCCTCGTCTGACATAGAGATGCTTAAATCAGTTTCCCATCTGGTTTGGATTAGAAGTTTAGTGTCTTCTTGAGGGGAGAGGAGAGTGGAGTACCAATAGGTTATACCATGCTTGTGGTCTTTGGTATTTAGTTTAGAGAGGATATATGGGGGAGGGGGCGGGGGTATAGCTTGTGGGGTATGAGTCTGCGTCCGTACCCAGTGTCTAATACGCAGGTATTTGTAAAAATCTTTTGTGGGGATACTATACTGGGACTGTAACTGTTGGAAGGAAAGAAAGCCTGAGGAGTCGAATAGATCACCAATGTGTAAGATTCCTGATTCTATCCAGTTATGTATGGGCAGGTCAGGTATTATCTTCGAGACCGACAGTAGGGACAGTCTAGAGGAAGGAAGAGAGAAATCGCCCAATGTGTTAATCAGTTTATCCCAGACACGGAGGGTATGAGCTATAGTGTTTGTGGATATAGCTGAGTGGGGCCTGTTGGAGGGGTTGGTCCAAATGAGATCCGATAGGGGGAAGGCTGAGCATAATGATTGTTCTATGTCTACGGTTTAATAGGTGCTGGCGACAGCCAATCCCTCAATTGATCCAGTAAGGAAGCAGACTGATATAGTTCAAGGCAAGGGAAGGCGAGGCCCCCTTTAGTTTTGGATCTATATAATCTAGCCCTGGCTATTCGTGGTTTTTTTCCTTTCCAGATGAAGTGAGATATAGCCGAGTAGAACTTGTTAAGTACACTAAGGGGGACTAGGAGTGGGATTGCTCGAAATAGGTATAGAATTTTGGGAAGGAGCATCATTTTAGTTGAAGCTAAGCGGCCCATCCAGGATAAAGTGTATGTCATCCATTGTTTAGTTAGGGTATGAAATTGGGCTAGTAGGGGGAGGTAGTTGAGTGTGATCGCATCGGAGAGGTTTAATGGGATTTTAACTCCTAAGTATTGGAGAGATGAGGTTTGCCAGGCGTATTTGTATTTTAACTTTAAGGTCGAGAGGTGGGAGTCTTCTATGTCGAAAGGGAGTGCCTCTGTTTTTGTGGTGTTCAATTTATAAAATGAGACGTTAGAGTAATCTTGGAGAATGGAGTGGACAGCTGGGAGAGAGGAGATAGGGTTTGTTACAAATAGGAGAACGTCGTTGGCAAAGAGGCAGATTTTATGCTGTAGGGCACCAATATGAATGCCCTCAATGGTGGGAGATAGTCTAATTTTCTCTGCTAGCAGTTCTATTGCTAGCGCGAAAATAAGGGGAGATAATGGGCATCCCTGGCGGGTACCATTAGTTATAGGAAAGGGATTGGACAAAAATCCATTGCTGAAGACACGGGCTGTGGGGTTGGAATATAGTCGGAGGATGTTTTGCAAAAAGATACCTGAGAATCCGAACTTAACTAGGACCTCATGCATATATTGCCAGTGAATCCTGTCGAAGGCCTTTTCTGCATCTAAGGATAACATCAGCAAAGGCTTTCGGGTTCTAGAGCGTGCCTCTAACAAGGAGAACACTATTCTTGTGTTATCTGGAGCTTAGCGGCCTAGTGTGAAGCCAACTTGGTCTTGGTTGACCAAGTTAGGTAGGAGGGGGTTCAATCTGGTTGCTATGAGTTTAGCGTATAGCTTTAGATCGGTGTTCAGGAGAGCTATAGGCCTATAGTTTTGGGGTAGAGATGGGTCCTTGCCTGGCTTCTGTATTGTTACTATTTGTGCCTCCAACATTTCTGCAGGGAAGGGGTTTTCAGAGATAGCGTTATAAAGGTTAAGAAGTGTGGGAGAAAGAGACTTCTGGAAGACCAGAAAGAACAAGTTTATAAACCCATCTGGGCCTGGGGCTTTATCTTTCTTTAACGATGCCAGGGCGCTGTGGATTTCTTCAGTAGTCCATGGGGAGCAGAGTGTGGCAGAGTCAGTTGGGGTTATCGAGGGTAGTGATATAGAGTCTAGAAAGGCTCGTATTGAAGGGGTGGAGGGCTGGGGTGTGGATGGATCTTTTTTCAGGTTGTAAAGGTTTTCATAATAGGAAGCGAATGAATTAGCAATGTCTTTAGGGTTAGTGGCCGCAGTACCATCTGGGTTAGAGAGTTTTTTTAATTCTATTTATCACATTTTTGCCTCTCAATTTCCTTGCTAATAATTTACTGGCTCTATTTCCCAGAGTATAAAATTTCTGGTGTAGCTTTGAGAGTGCTCTCTGAGTTTTGGTAAGGTATAAGTTGTTAAGTTTCTGTTTGGCTGCGTTTAGGGCGGCAGATATTACTGGATCCTTGGGGGCCCGTTTATGCTGAGAATCTAGTTTTGAGAGTTCTAGTTCATAGGCTAATTGAACCTCCCGATTTCTGCGTGAGATTCGAGCTGCAGCCTGGATGGCGGCACCTCTCATAACCGCCTTCAGGGCGCACCAGTGATTGGTGATGGATGTGTCAGCTGGGTCATTAAGTTCCAAGTAAGAAGTTAGGGCCTCTCGTAATATAGAGACCCCCTCTTCATCCTTCAAAATATAATCTTGCAATCTCCAGGGTCTTGGGGGGAAATTATTGGGGGTGTGCTGCCAAGACCATATAAGGGGGGCATGATCTGACCAGGTTATGGGCAATATTTGGGCCATGGGGATTGATTGTAATGACCATTTATCAGTGAGTAGCAGATCAATTCTCGAGTAGGACTTATGTACTGCCGAGAAATAGGTGTAGTCTCTAGATCCAGGGTTTCTAATTCTCCAGGCATCGTATAGATCAAACTCAGCGAGCAGTTGGGCAAAAGAAGAGGCCAAAGAGCGGGAGAGGCTATTAGTGGATTTATCAGGTTTGGAAGATTTATCCATGGAGGGGTCAGGAGCCAGGTTAAAGTCCCCCATGACAAAAACTGCACCTCTTTTAACCTCATGTAATTTCTGAAAGAAAGATTTAAGAAAGCGGGGTTGTCTGGAGTTTGGGGCATAGAGGGACACTAAGGTAATTGTGTGGGAACCCATTTTACCGACTAATATTAAGTATCTGCCATTATTATCTATCCATTTCCCTTCTAGTTTAAAGGGGCAGGATTTATGAAACAGTATAGCCACTCCATTTTTTTTAAAAGGGCCGGAGGAGATATAGGACACAGGGTAATTTCGGTCGTGAAATTGTGGGGGAGAATGTAAGGGGAAATGGGTTTCCTGAACGGCAATTATTTCTGCTTTCTGGTCTGCGAAGTATTTTAAGGCTAAACGTCTTTTCTGAGGTGAGTTCAGGCCTTTCACATTAAGGCTCAGAAATTTAACCATGGAAAGGGGAGGTATTGTGGTTATTAAACAGCTTAATCAGGCAGTATAGACAGTATGACTTTTGGAGCCAGATATATACGTAACTCTGTTGTGATCGGAATCTGTATCTTAGTGCTGTAGAAGGTATCAACAAACATGAGAAACAGGGGAAAAATAATAATATGAATAAGGTTGAAACAAAAGTAGTCTCCATAAAGGAGCTAGAAATGCCGTCACTGTAGGGTTCGTGACGGAAGGGTACTTATAGTAGGAGGGCGGGCTAAGCTGTGTGCCCACCGCCACCTCCAAACCATCAATTGAGAACCTAAGGAGGGGAAACACATCTGCCGCCATAGGCAGTAAGGAGTATATTTATAACTTAACATATTCAACTGTGTAACTAATGTTAACTCTAAACATTCCCATAGTTGGAAACCTTAATAGCAGAATATCTTTGAGGACATTCTAACGTAGTGTTCTGAAATCAGGAACATATAAAAGAAGATATTTGGCGATCTTCATGTCGGTGCCAATGCCCACTCCCGGGGGATTCGCTTAGGTGGAGCCGCCGTGGTTGAGGAAGTATTTGTAAACGTAATCGACCATTTTTCCAGGAGATCAGGGCCTTCTTCGGGGGAGTTTATAATCGTGGTGGTCCCGTTTCGGAGAACGATTAATTTAGTAGGGAAGCCCCATTTGTACTGGACGTTGGCTTTCCTCAGAGCTGAGGTGATATCGTGGAAGGAACTTCGTTTGGCAAGTGTTGTTGGAGATAGGTCTGCGAAAAGTTGGAGGCTATCCAGGGAGTCCGCTGTAGCAGAGGATGGTAGTGCAGCTCGCAGAATTTTCTCTTTAACATGGAAGTAATGGACCCTGAGGAGTGTGTCTCGGGGGTCATGAGAAGGGGCTTGTTTTGATTTTGGGAGTCTGTGGATTCTGTCTATCAATAGGTCTGCCGGTGATGCATTCGGCAGAAGCTTCTGGAAGATGTCTGTGACGTATTGGTATAGTTCGGCATTTGTGACAGAGTCGGGATGCCTCTGATCTTTATGTTGTTTCTTCTGGAGCGATCCTCCAGATCCGTGAGTTTACCACGGATAGATACTAATTCTTCCTGTAGGGAGTCGTGGGCAGTTATCAAGTTGTTATGTGAAGTGACTAACTCTTCCATTTTGTTTTCAAGATGGTCGGTTCTGTCTCCGATCTCCGAGATGTCAGATCTGAGAGCTTGGATGTTGGATTTAAGGTCAGCTGATATATCGGATTTAAAAGCTGTTAGCATGGAATGAATGGAGCGGAGGGTAACTGGCCCATCTAGGGAGTCCATTTGTTCTTGAGAATTAGATTCAGTGGAGTGGTGAATCGGTGAGGCTGGAGGGGGTGTTGAAGTCGGATCAATCCTTGGGGGGGAAGGGCGGGGTTTTTTCCCAGCCGAAGAGGTCCCGAAGAAGTGTACCTGTGAGGCGGGCTTAGAGTCTTTGGTCTTTTTCCCAGGCGCCATTATGGCGGGCACAGCGCGTGTAATTTAAGGTTAAGCAGGGCGGCAGTATTCAGCTAAATTTTATGGTGGAGGTGGCGGTCTTGGTAGACTAGTCATAGTAGGTCATATTGGAGAGTATATCAGCCTCGTTGGTGGAAGAGAATATGTGTAGCAGTTCAGTATAGGGTTATCATAATCAAGTGTTGATAGTAGTATAGGGAGAGCTTGCAGGAGTCAGATTTGGACACTAGATGGCAGAGGAGCTCTGATAATGGAGTACCTCTGTACTAGGTGCCTTAGGATGGCTTGAATGGAGGTATTATTAGCCTTCACAAGGTGGACGGGGGGCGGTTCTCCCCAATGGGATCCAGGCTGGATTTGTGTAGAGGTTGAATCTCTATGTCCCCGGTCCAGCCGACAGGACACAGCAGGTAGCCCAGGAGGAAGGCACCAGCTTGGTTCTCTGGTTATGGGGTCCAAGGGGTGGGTAGCAGCTTGGGTTTAGTCAGTGCGGTGCACTGGGGCATTGGATACACAGGACCAGTTGGGATCAGGCTAGTCTCTATTGGGGTGTGTATGCTTCTCTCCCCTCTCAGTGGTGCTCGAGAAGAGCGCCCCCAGTGGGCTCAGATAGTTGGGGAGGTGTATACAGCCTAATTATTTGTTTTAAAGCAGCCCATATGTACTCTCTGCACCCCAGAGACCAGCCAGACAGTCAGGGCTTCAGTTGGAGTCTTTGCCTGTCACAGACAGGTCAGCAGGCACCTGATGGGGTATCAATTGCAGTCTGGACACTGGGGCCCCAGGCAGTAGCAGCCGCCGGGTCCACTCTCCCACAGCCCCCACCCGATGTCACTGGGGGTAGGGGAAGGCAAGCAGGGCCAGGTGGGCTACTTTGTGCTAGATGCGCTCCCGCTACTCAGTGAATGCGAGCCGCCGGCCGCATCCAAGATGGCCGCCGCGGCCGGGGGAAGCAGGGAGATCCTGCAGCTCTGAGCCTCCCACCGGCCACCAAGCGCACCCGGAGAGGAGAGGATCGTGCGCTCAGGTAGGGAGGGACTCCGCTTACCTCCCAGAGACCGGCGGCGCCCTCCTGGGGCCTCGGCTTCGCCGCGAGCGGGCTCCGGGGCTCAAACGCCGGGCAGCTGTTAAACTGGAGTCCGCGGCTTCTCCCAGGGAACCAGGCCGCAACCTGCAGGGTAGGATTCCTCCCACCCCCGGTTCCGCAGCGCTGATAACCCCGGTTCGGGGGGGACCCCGGCGGTCAGGCAGGTATGTCAGGAGGTCAGAGGGGGTCAGGAATCGGCGCAAAACGTCGTTTTAGGGGTTAGCTGGAAGGAGCTCTGTTGAAAAGCGTCCGTTCTCCTCAGCGTTAGGCCACGCCCCCTGAGCATAGATTTTTGAATACAAGATAAAGGCAGTGTCCCTCCCGATGAGTAGTGGAGTCAGTCCATTAGGAGAGGGCAAGAGAGGAGGTTAGACAGAGTAGTTTGGATGAGCAGCAGATTTTGGGCTAACAATAGTGATAATGAAATCACCCATGATGATGGTGGAGATGTCAGAGGAAAGGAAGTGAGGGGATCACGCAGAAAAATCTTCCAAATATTCCAGAATAATCAACTTTAAATACAGTCTGCCAATACATCAGATTACTTACATTTTAAATCTGGAAAGCAGCATTATGCGGTAACTGTATATTTACTGTGATTTGAAAACTTTTGAATTATACTAACAAATTGTTGCTCTACGTATGAATTAAATGTTAATGGGCTCACAGGTGGCTGTTGTTCCTCTTGTGTTCATTAAATCATCCTCAGATGTAATTCCACAGGGATCTCTGATTGCTATAAAACCATCACAGAGGGTGGGAGCTGGATACAACATTAATGAGCCACAGCACCGTGACTGCTGACAGAAGGAACCTGATCTTCCCACCAATGTCTGTGTATGCATGAAATATACAGCAAGATTCCACCATTTATCCCCCTGCTGTATTTATTACCGACACAAGCACCTTCTATGGTAAAGACAAACTTGGATTAGGACAGAATATTTTTGAAATATTTTGGTTCCACCACTTCGAAATCTGGACCAACATATGCCTTAAACAAAGGTATAAATTGTTATTAACTCTTTGAGTGCCAATGTTACTGAGAGAGATCCTCAAAACATCCGCTAAAAATGTCAGCGCTCCCAGCAACTGTAATTTTTTTTTTTTGGTGCAATTTTTAACTAAACTTCAATGAACTTCAATGAATTGACTCGGCTGCATCTGTATTTATTTATACTGAAAGAACAGTCGCTGTGAGCGGCGCTGGCATTTGTTGGCACAGCAGTGTTGGCACTCAACGGGTTAATAGATGAATTGAGATAAGAAATCTATTGTACATCTCATTTAATGCCCCACCTAATTGCCACCTTTGACATTAACTCTGGCATGGCCAAACTACGGCCCTCCAGCTGATGTGAAACTACAAGTCCCATCATGCCTTGCCACAGTTTTGTTATTAGGGAATGGCAAGGTATGCTGGGATGTGTAGTTTAACAACAGCTGGAGGGCCACAGTTTGCCCATGTGTGCATTAACCAGTTGACCCATTATAATAATCTCATTATTTTTCCAATCTTTCCATAGTCATTTTCCATTACGTTCTCATGTATATCATTGGTGCGTTCTGTTGCAACTTCCATGTTTGTTGATGATATATTTTTGTATTTTGAATGCAAGCCTAACAGGCATATGTGACCGTTTGAGCGCCAAGAAAACAGTTGTATTCATCAAAATGACCTGTATTGTTACCTTATATAGTAAATATCATCTTTTTTTTACACAGCATTTTTGGTTTGAATTTATATAACAAATGTGAGCGACACTGACATTTTTAGTGGATATTTTGCACATTTTTCACTGAAAGGGTTAATATCGGTCTATTTAATGCAATACAAGGTACTTTGTAACATGTATTTTCTGCAAAGTGACTGAGTCCTGCTTGAGAAAAGTGCTAAATAAATCAAATTATTATTATTATTATTATTATTATTATTATTATTATTATTATTATTATTATATTTTTTATCATTATTTTGAAAGACTTTTTTTTCTTTTAACATTGCTACAATGGTGAGTTGCTAAAAGAAATATATGGCAAAATAGGTTTGTAAATTACCCTCATCGCTCATTTCTAGGTCATTTCTATGGATTGAAACCCAGCAATGTCATTTCAGCATCAAAGTCAAGTATTCAGATATTTGTTGTCCATGTTTACAATCAGATTCAATTAGCCACACCTTCCAATTTGTCACATCCTGCATTTATAATCCACACCAAGCACATGTTAATTTGATAAACAAAATTATAAGAGTTTAAAAAATTAAAATCAGCAACCTGTACCGCTGGGGTGGCATGGCCGAATTCCGGACAGGAAAAATTCCTGGTGGGCTGGCATAACCCTGAGGCTTGTTTTGTTTGGTGACATGTGGCCCCACCCCCGCAGAGTATTTCACTACACTTATTACTCTGCATTGCTCCCTGTAATTCTGTTATTCTATCTCTGTTGTACAGAAACTCTACCATCAGTGATACTGTCGTGGCTACACTCCTGCTTTAATGCATGTACTGTATATGGCGCTAATATTGTGCGTTATTTCTTCAGTGTGTAAAGGTAATAATATTTTTTCAAAAACTTAGCCATAGAACACATACATGCCCCCATCATCTGTTTTAGGAGATTACAAGAAAAATGAAATGACATATTGTCCAGGTTTTACTATTGAAACACCTTTAAATACATCATTACTCATCAGGAGGGGGCTCTAGGGACTCCCTGACAACTAAAATATTGTATCTCCCTCTAAAATCTACATTAACATACTGTACCAAAGTGTAAAATGTAATGGGCGTGAGTTTTTAGCAGTGTTAAAAAAATCATGCAACCTAGTTTGTGGTTAACTGAGTCAATGGGTAAACTGCTATCAGTGATATTAAGGTAAAAGACTAAGTAAATACAGTATGGTATTTAAATGTGATAAAGTGTTGTTATAATTTCATTCTAAATCCAATAAAAAAAACATTTGTATTTCCTTTTTTTGATAGGAAATATTCGCTACAGGCTCCAATCTGCTACTTTTACCACATTTTATGCTGTCACAAACTTGTGCCTTTAGAGAAACAGATTATTGACAGTATATTGTATGAGGGTGGAGGACATAGAGAAATGTCTGACGGTTATGAAGACATCTTATTTTAATATAAAGGACTATAAAGGACTAATTCTAACTCTGTTGTGTATTGTCTTAGATCCTGATTCAGAGAGTTTCATTCTATGTGATGTTTCAATGTTCTCCTTATGATTACATGTGTTTCGCCTAGTGCTGTTTCCTATCGACAGTTCAGAACATTCCCCATGGTACAGTATGTAGTTGTATGATATTTATCTCCTGAATAAATTCATCATTGGAATATATGTTTTACTATTATGGTGAGGATATAATCCTTGATATATGGTCACACAATAGTTTACTGATCTGCTGAACGATAGTACTCATCCACTTGAACTTCCTTGCAGGACAAAAGTTGCGCTTGGTGACATCTACTCTTCCTCCTCAGAATGTGTGAGGACAACCAGACTGAAGTAACAGTGTTCATACTCCTTGGGTTTAAAGGTCTATATACATACAAAGTTCTACTCTTCATTCTCTTCCTCTTCTGCTACGTTGTGGTACTTAGTGGAAACCTCATCCTCGTTGTTTTGGTGTCCATAATTGAAAAGCTCGAAATTCCAATGTTCATCTTCCTTAAACATCTAGCAGTCGCCGATATCCTTATAACCACCACCATTATACCGATGATGTTGGATATTATATTAAGGGATACAAAAGAAGTGTCTGTCACAGGCTGCCTCGTACAGATTTACTTTTTTGACATTTTTGGATTTGTGCAGTGTTTATTTATTGCAATCATGTCTTACGATAGATGTTTGGCCATTTGCAACCCGATGCGTTACAATTCCTTAATGTCACCCGGTGTTTGCCTAAAAATGATCGGTGCATCTTGGTTAACAGTCTTCATTCTATCAAGTGAAATTATTTTAGTTTGCCAGTTACAGTTCTGCGGTCTTAACTCCATTGACCATTTCTTCTGTGATTTTGGCCCACTTGTAGATTTATCCACATCAGACACTTCCCTGTTGTTACTGGTTGATTTGACTTTGTGCTTTGTTTTTATCTTTATTCCTTTTTCGGTAATCATCGTAACCTATATGATCATTTTCTACACCATACTAAAGATCAAGAGTGGAAGGAGAAAAGCCTTCTCCACCTGCAGCTCCCACCTTGCTACTGTGTTCATGTATTATGGAACTTTAATGATAGTTTACATGGGGTCATCAGAACCAAGCTCATATATCAAAAATAAGTTCTGTTCCCTGTTATACATAGTGGTGACGCCCATGATGAACCCTATCATCTACAGCCTCAGGAACCGCGAGATTAGACAGACTCTGCAAAAAGTCCTCAATATTCGAGCATAATGAAATAAAAACCAACATGCCAATAATATTTATTCTAATGGTACTTTTAATTTAAAGCTTTGTTTTTTGTTATCATAAAAACTTATGATACAATGTTGTATGGTATGGAATAAGACATTGCTTGGAATATTATCTGTAGATGTTGCTTTGGTCTGTTGAGGTTTTAAAAAAATTAATATATTGTATATATCATTTATAAAGTAACCACCCTGTATATACTGACAAAGAACATTTATTTGTATAGAGTTCAGAGGCTTATTTATTGTTTTCGCCAAACAGAAAAAAAGGGAATTGACTGTTATAGTATGGAAATATAATGTTACATGTGTGGCCAGGGTTTTCTTCCACCACAGCAACAACTACTAATCCTTCCCTATCCTCTTTATGAACAAAAATGTCATAATTTACCAAGCAAAAATCCCTTCCTTCGTCTCTTACTTTCTTCCATTACTTCATCTCTTCCTTCCTTCCCTCCTTCTTTATGAACACAAAAAACATCACTGAACAATAATTTCTCTCCCTTCCTTTTTGTCCGTTGCTTCCCTCCTTCCACTGTTATGAACTGAAAATGGCATACCTTTCCACCACCACCTTCTTTTCCTTTTTTCCTTTCCTTCATTCTTTCCCTTCCTTTCCTTCCCTTCCATCCTTCTTTCCTTCCTTCCTTTCCTCCCATCCTTCCCTTCCTTCCACCATTCCTTCGCAAAACATCACTCAACCCATCCTTCCCTTCCTTTCCCTTCCTTCCTTCCTTCCTTCTTTCCTTACTACCCTTCCTTCTTTCCATCCTTCCTTCCTTACGAAAACATCACTCAACCCATCCTTCCCTTCCTTTTTCTTCCTTCCTAAGTCATCATTCAACTCATCCTTTCCTTCCCTTCCCCCAAAACATAACAGAACTTACACCTGTACAACTTAAAAGGGTCAATCGCTATAGCCTCAGGATTTAAAGGCCATCAGGATAAGTAGTAAGATGGACCCTAGTTTTATTCGGTTCAGATGAGGAACTAGACAGCAAACAAACCATACAGACCATTATTTGATTGGATGTCATCCCATGAGTGTTTGGCCCACCTGAAAGCTTGCATTGGAAAGCATCATGTTGCTCTGTAATACAGCAAAGAAGCATGAAAAGTGTGCTAAGTAAGGAGTGAACTAAGATATTATAAATACTTTCACCTGCTGTAAAGAGAAAAGATGATGATGATGATGACTATAATAATCACAACCCTTGTAGTCGTCATAAGTTATTTTATTTTTTTCTATTTATATATATATATATATATATATATATATATATATATATATATATATATATATATATAATTTTTTTTTTTGAGGGGGGGGGGGGATGAAAAAAAAAAAGACCAGTTAGTTAATAATTCCCCTAATAGAAAATCGAATACCAACACTCTCCCAGTGGAATGGTTTATCCTTGCCTTGGTACCCTCCCAGTTAAAAATTAGTATATTACTTTGTTCAATAAAGTAGAGATAGTGGCACTCATTAGACTACTTCAAGAACGACTCTCACGACTCTTAAATCGATGTTTCAGTTGTGTTGACCTTTTTATTTTCCACTAACTTTAGAGTGGGCAACTTTTGGCCTTCTACTTTCAGATATTAAAATTGTACGAAACTATCACAATTTCATCAGCTGCCCGCAAAACTATTTTACAAGTTTGGATACAGAGCACCCCACCAACTTTCTAAATGATTAAAGATAAACTATTTTTCATTGTTCTTATAGATTGGTTGGATGTGCCTCTTCAGAAGGACACTGTACAATGACCTTTCTTGGAACCTGGGAGAGTTTCATAGAGGTTATCCTGATTTCTACTAAAGCTATACATTAATGTATTTGTAATACTGCGTTGTACAATATCCTTTTTCGGGATGCGGTCAATTTACCTACAATCAAAATCCCGACGGTCAAAATACCGACAACCATTGACCGATGGTCAAAATACTGACAAGGTCAAAATACCGACTTGTACATACTTTACCATCCCAATGGACATGGAGGGGAAATATAATAGTGTGCCGAGCGCAGCGAGGCACCGTGCCCAAATCACGGGGTTCACGTCGACCTATGTCAACATACAGACCCTAAAAAATATGAAAAACGTGTCTAATTTTTGACCTGTCTATATTTTAAATGTAGGTATTTTGACCATGTCAGTATTTTGACCGTCGGTCAATTGCTGTCGGTATTTTGACCGTTGGGATTTTAATTGTAGGTTAATCATACCGAACCCCCTTATTCTCCTTAATGACAGCCCAATTTAATTTTGACTATGTATTTATTTTACTATAATATGGCTATCCTTTTTTTATTATTATTTTTATTATTATTATGTGTTTTTGCTGGTTCTGTGTTGTTATGACCTTTGATATGCATGATCATACATTGTTATTTTGGAATGTAAATGTCTTTATTGTCACATGATGGTGCTTCAATTAAAGAAAATTGTTTTAAAAAAATGTGAATGAATAATAAAAAAAAGTGCCTCCTTCAAAACACTAGCCAGCACCAATACTCTCGTATATCCTCTTCAACCTATTGCAAGAGAGGACTACCCCAGTATGGAATCAATGCAGAACCCATTATTCTGGGTCCCAACTCAGTCCTGTGTCTGATGGTGTGGTGGGGGGGGGGGGTTTGCACATGTGCAAACCCGGGAGCGAATGTTTTTGGCAAATTTTACACTCGCCTCGATGATTGCTTAAGGTGAGACGACGACGAAGACCATCAAATGCATTCTCTCCAATTCAGCCACATCCGAGGAGATGTGTTCTTGTACACATTCCATCACATGCTCGCATCCCCTATGCAGGCAGCGGGGGCTGCTGACGGGGGGGGGGGGGGGCATCATTGCGGAGCTGACCTGTTTGCTAGGCTGTGAGAATAATAAAGCCTAGTGCACAGGTCTGAATTAAGCCTTTTACGCCTCTTGTTGAACAGCATCAATTTAATGTCTCTTCAATTTAAAGGAAGTACAAGATGCACACACCCTGCAATGGGCACAACATTGTCACCATTGACAAACTTATACATGGCGGCATGTGAGTCCAAATATATTATGCCCCAGGGCAGTGACCACATATTCCACGTTCGGAGGTACAGTACTTACTTGATGTTATTCATCGTCTGGAAAGTTAATTCCTCTAAATCTGCAGTACAATTAACTTTAAAAAATGTAAAATATTTAAAATGTTCCTGATGTTACCCTTGTAACCAGTAGTGCACACAGGAGGGGGGGGAGGGGGGGGGTAACGAGTACTCGTAAACACTCCCCACATAGACAAAAAAGAGCAGGCATAATTTTGCAAAGCTCTGCCCTCCTCGTGACATATTGGCTCAATACCTGGGTCAATGGGGAGGGGGGAAACCGACGTGAAAACATTCCATTATAATCGTGTCATTTTTGCCCCGCTCCTCTCGATTGGCTCACAGATAGTTATAACGTGACAACTCTCCTCCCCCATCTACAACACGCAGCTACAATACGGGTGTGCGTGTGTAACATTCAGTACACATGTGCATACCATCAAATGATTTTTTCTCTCTGCGGGCGAATGCGAGCGAATGTGTAAGCGTATATATCTGCTCGCAGCTTAGTGAGGACACCCAACCGGCTGGGGGGTGGGTCTGGGGGGAGGAGTTCTCCTGCTTGCTAGGCTCTGAATCTGGGCAGCCTAGCGAGCCGGTCTGAATTACCCCCTTTGTCTCCATCCTGACTCTGACCATATTACCATTAGTTGGTGGCTGCACTGAACCTCATGACCCAGGGATTTGGCAACTCTCAAATATTTTGGGTGGTAAACCGCACCCTTTCCCCCACGTGTTCCAACACCTATAATTACAGACAAGACTATGGCTTATTCTCTTATCCTCAAAGCCCATTGTTCTGTTACAAAATCAGGGTCTGTCTGAAGACTCCTCCAACACCTGCATGTAAGTTGATTGACATAAAGCCGGTGTTTGTCGGTGTCACCTGGCCGTTGCCAGGGAATAGGACGG
Source organism: Crinia signifera (assembly GCF_055691185.1). Taxonomy (NCBI): domain Eukaryota; kingdom Metazoa; phylum Chordata; class Amphibia; order Anura; family Myobatrachidae; genus Crinia; species Crinia signifera. Next base: position 324,906,821 of record NC_139220.1, on the reverse strand, counting down.
CATATCCAGGCGTTTGCAGGGAGGGTCTGAGATGTCAGCTCCAGCCTTGATCTGCCCGATTCTATTACTGTGCCTGAGTAGGTCCTGGGTTGCCCACAGACTGTATACAGGGCCTTATTTTGCAGCGTTACGTGTGCACTAGACGCCGCCTGCAGGGATGGCCGCCCCTCCCCCCCCCCCGCTCACCATGATTCCCCGCATGGCTGCAAATGGATGATCATCCATTCGCAGCCTTGGGTGTGGTGGAGAAATCATTTGATGGTCGGAAACCATCTAATGATTTTTCCAGCGCTCGCAGGTCTGATACACCTATATGGTGTCCCTGATCTGCGAGTGCCCTCATCGGAAAATGCATGGGCAGCTGACATCCGCTGCCCGCCCCCTGCTGCCATTTCACCGGGCCATTTGCATAACCCCCAAGATTACAAAGTCAGTACTATGGGCCTGATTCAGACCCACCGGGTCAGGGGCCCAATTCAGCCCCGTTTCCCATGGTGCTGGTGCAGAACCTCTGTGCGAGAATCACACTTGCCAGGTTTGCACGGGCAGGGGAGTGAAGGGGGCTGAGAGCGGGCTTGTGCATTTTATGGGTACTGAGGAAGCCACTGAGGAAGCCACAGGCGAAACGCGTCCCCGCCACCGCCAGCCGTACATGCACGGACCATCCTCTGCTTTGCACACCGTCAGAGTAGCAGAGAAGTTACCCTCCAGCTGCCGCATCCAGGAAACGCTGTCCCCGGCTGGGGATTACTAGCGTACACAGGAGGTAACTCACGCCGCAGCTCAGCTGAGCTTGCGAGCGTCAGACACTGTAGGTTTACACCAAGTGGAACACACTGCTTTATTGAGGTACCTGATGCAATGTGATTTATTGTAATGAGGAGCATGACTCTTTTCACTTATATGCTCAATTTATCTATGTGGATTAATAATGGCAATGTGCTTATGCAGGCGGGATATGTGTTAGTTATTGGATTGATTATATTCACCAGTGCTTTGGCCGTTTATTAAACTCATATAGCCAAAACACCGGTAATAAGCCTGCACCTGCTCAGAGCAGAACCTAACTGTTATAGCGAACCTTTAGAGATTGGTCCATTATCCTTTATGGATTGAATTCTGGCTAGCTCATACAGTTATTTTTGCCTTGCAGCTTCTGGTTTACTGTCGGCAGCATAACCTCTCATTTAACGTAGCAGACACGGCGTAATGGTCTGTTCTTTTTGGTTTATTCTTCAACTGTGTTAATAGTCACAGCAGCTCCTTGATATATTTATTTGAATAGTCACAGCAGCTCCTTGATATATTCATTTGAATAGTCACAGCAGCTCCTCGATATATTCATTTGACAACAGCATATACCTGTCCTATGCTTATATTTGTGTGGTTACAGTGTAACTTTTGATGCTAGATATATGTATGTGCTATCCTCAGCTGATACGTCATTGTGCACTTAACTGACCTCTCATTAAACGGATAGTTTAATAAAACAAATATATAGAGTGTCATTAAATGCATTCATGTAACATTCCCCAGTGCAAATGTTACTTTTGTCTGAGTACATGCACATAATTTATACTGTATCCATTTTAGACAATATAGTAGCGATTTAACATCCAAGGAACTGACTGTCTCATACACAAACCATTGAACTTTCTGCAACCCCCCCCCCAGGTGGTAATTTATTCAATTAAGGGAATACCAATTGATTGGTTGTGATCCGGTACACACTGGGACATCCAGAGCTGTGCTGGATGTCACCCACCCAGTGTAAAAAAGTAGGTACCTGGAGGAGATTACTACTGTCTAATCTAATTCTTATAATTTTTTCCCCCCTTTGTTACACTCCCACTTTTCTCTTCTATAAATCTTTTCTCCAATGTTGGTTAGGCAGCCATTCAGTTGGGACTCTCTCATCAGTGATTCGATGCTTGCAGATCTCTGAAAGCAGAAGCCCAATTGATTGGTCAACTGGCAACTTACTACTGGGATTCACTTTTTTCAAAAACACTCTCTCATCCATCCAGCCCGTAGTGTCTCCCTGCAATACTGCAAAGCACCAGGGTGACTCACGAAGCTGAATTGGAAAGCAGAAGTGCACTATACCCTAACTCCCTTATAACAACCAACCTGGCATTCTTACTCGACACTCAGTCCATTAGGTTACCTAAACCCCCCCCCCCTAGAGGCCAGAATCCAGCAGAGTCTGGAGGAGGCCAGTTCACCAGCCAGAGAGGAGACTCTTGGCGAACTGACTGGTTGGTAACTCAGACGGGTTAATCTACAGTAGATGCTCAGGAGCCACCGGTTGTAGGAGTACTACTCACGGGGTTATTCTTCTTCATTTTTTAAATACTATACAGGGTTTCTCTCCTCTCCACCTGATCATAAGGGGTAGTAACTGGCTCTGCATTACAATTGAAGAGCATGAGAGATGGTCAGAGCTGAAGCGGCTGAGCCATCAGTTGATATTTTGCTGAGGCAATTGATACTTGAAGTAATCTGGTACTATAGATAAATCGATATCTTGTTGAGGTTATCAAATCTCAGAGTGCGACTAGAGATTCTGTTGCACAACAAGACAAGCGATTGGTATAGCTTGTCTCTTAATGTATGTCTGTCTATGTCTTGTCTCAATGTTATATGTGAACTCAGATTTCTGATGGACAGTCAATTGAATATGTATCGAATGACTGATTGTAAATTAATTATTGCTCCCATTATTTTAGTGTAAGAAGCCTATTAAAGGTTATGTTTTAATGCATTAATCATATCGAATATTGAACAATAAAGAGTGCGCCCAAAAAGGCACATTTGTCTTCTGGTCTGCTTCTTGCAGACACCCCCCTTTATGCATTTTATGGGTATCCCCATGAGAACGCTGGGTGTTCCCCTGGGAACGCAGATGGGTCGATACCTGCTCGGGGCAGGGGGGTGATGAATTCGACCATCTCCGGCCAAGATAAAAGTTAGTTCAACCATTGAATAATTTTTCACCGGTGCAGCAGGAGAACAAGTCTGAATCAGGCACTATGTTTACTGATGACCAGTGATTGAAGTGTGCCAGTGAGCAGCGATATGACACACCGGCACTTCCATTGCACTGACCTGGGAAATGAATAGTAGCAGCCACAGAAGAAGCTCTCAGTCTGTAGCACCCATGCACAGCAGTGTCCCCATCGGCTCCCGGTGCTGGCTGTCTGGGCCCAGGCACTGGAACACCTGCCAGCACCTGCCCAATCAACACTCTGGACATTTAAGCCCCCCACCCCAAAGGGTAGTACATATTTGAATTTCAGCATCCTTATCATAGGCAGGAAGAGGATGGAGGTATTCCATCTCCTCACCTATCCAGTACACCCTATGCAGACATTCAGTCAGTCTGGTTGTAGCTGTGTGCCCAGGTATTGGGATTCAGGTCACTGTGTTGGTAACGGCAGGGCATGCAGGGGCTTTGGTGCAATCCATGTGGGTGACCATCAGCCTGGAAACTGCTACATGTGAGGACATGGGCTGCACTGCAGACATCAGCTGCGTATTCCCCAACTCACCTCTTCGGTGTCCTGAGCCCAATCTCTTACTTGGCAGGAGTTTGGGTCACTCTGCAGTCTTGGGGTGTGCGGGAAGTTGGTGATAAACCACCTAACTAATGAGGTGTCTCCAGGCTGTCACCACCATGGGTAGCCAGCAGAGATTGGGTCACAAGACAAGCATTGGGAATTCAGAATTACTCAGATGGCGCCTGCTCTGGGCCTCCTGGATCCTCCTGTCTCAGTATCCTCTGACTAGTTAACAAATTTTCCTCCCCTCCTGGGTCCTGCCTGTGCGGGCATCTCCCGCTGATGGTGTCTCCACCTGTCAACTTCACCCACCTGATCTTGGTTGCCACACATGGGTTACAGATGGGCCCTCCGACCATTTTCACTGTCTGTAACTACTCAGTTCATTTCACTGTTTCCATTTATAAAGCACAACTATGTGCAGTGTAATGTGATCAGATGCATTCCATAATCTGAATGGGGGGCTATGCCTCTTCCTAGTGAGACCTTCAGACCGCACTCTTTGCAGTGTATCCTGATGCATGCTGTATCTTAATGCCGTATGGGAAGTACAGTATACATGTATGCGTTCTTGTAAAGCTAAAACATTTCTCCCCCCTGTGGCTGCCCATGTGTTTTGATTTTTATGCGTAGTAAATGCATTTTATTATTTTCTGTATTGTTTAACTTTTATATTTTCCATACACCCTCTTCAAACTTTCCACTTTGACCACTGCTAAAGATTATACCAAGTATTTCATGCACATAATGCCCACAGTAGTAGTGCTGTTTATACACATAACATTCACCGTAGTAATAGTGCCGCTTATACACATAACATTCACACTAGTAGTGCCGCTTATACACATAACATTCACAGTAGTAGTGCCACTTATACAAATAATATTCACAGTTGTAGTGCCGCTTATACAAATAATATTCAAAGTAGTAGTGCCGCTTATACACATAACATTCACAGTAGTAGTGCCGCTTATACACATAACATTCACAGTAGTAGTAGTGCCGCTTATACACATAACATTCACAGTCACAGTAGTAGTGCCGCTTATACACATAACATTCACAGTAGTAGTGCTGTTTATACACATAACACTCACAGTAGTAGTGCCACTTATACACAGTAGTAGTGCCACTTATACACATAACATTCACAGTACTAGTGCCGCTTATACACATAACATTCACAGTAGTAGTGCCGCTTATACACATAACACTCACAGTAGTAGTGCCGCTTATACACATAACATTCACAGTAGTAGTAGTGCCGCTTATACACATAACACTCACAGTAGTAGTGCCATTTATACACATAACATTCACAGTAGCAGTGCCGCTTATTCACATAACATTCACAGTACTGCCATTTATACACATAACATTCACAGTAGTAGTGCCGCTTACACAAATAATATTCACAGTAGTAGTAATGCCATTTATACAGATAACATTCACAGTAGTAGTGCCGCTTATTCACATAACATTCACAGTAGTAGTGCCACTTATAAAAATAACATTCACAGTAGTAGTGCTGCTTATACACATAACATTCACAGTAGTAGTGCCGCTTATACACATAACATTCACAGTAGTAGTGCCGCTTATACACATAACATTCACAGTAGTAGTGCCGCTTATACACATAACATTCACAGTAGTAGTGCCGTTTATACACATAACACTCACAGTAGTAGTGCCACTTATACACATAACATTCACAGTAGTAGTGCCGCTTATACACATAACATTCACAGTAGTAGTGCCGCTTATACACATAACACTCACAGTAGTAGTGCCGCTTATACACATAACATTCACAGTACTAGTGCCGCTTATACACATAACATTCACAGTAGTAGTGCCGCTTATACACATAACACTCACAGTAGTAGTGCCGCTTATACACATAACATTCACAGTAGTAGTAGTGCCGCTTATACACATAACACTCACAGTAGTAGTGCCATTTATACACATAACATTCACAGTAGCAGTGCCGCTTATTCACATAACATTCACAGTAGTGCCATTTATACACATAACATTCACAGTAGTAGTGCCGCTTACACAAATAATATTCACAGTAGTAGTAATGCCATTTATACAGATAACATTCACAGTAGTAGTGCCGCTTATTCACATAACATTCACAGTAGTAGTGCCACTTATAAAATTAACATTCACAGTAGTAGTGCTGCTTATACACATAACATTCACAGTAGTAGTGCCGCTTATACACATAACATTCACAGTAGTAGTGCCGCTTATACACATAACATTCACAGTAGTAGTGCCGCTTATACACATAACATTCACAGTAGTAGTGCCGTTTATACACATAACACTCACAGTAGTAGTGCCACTTATACACATAACATTCACAGTAGTAGTGCCGCTTATACACATAACATTCACAGTAGTAGTGCCGCTTATACACATAACACTCACAGTAGTAGTGCCGCTTATACACATAACATTCACAGTAGTAGTGCCGCTTATACACATAACACTCACAGTAGTAGTGCCATTTATACACATAACATTCACAGTAGCAGTGCCGCTTATTCACATAACATTCACAGTAGTGCCATTTATACACATAACATTCACAGTAGTAGTGCCGCTTACACAAATAATATTCACAGTAGTAGTAATGCCATTTATACAGATAACATTCACAGTAGTAGTGCCGCTTATACACATAACATTCACAGTAGTATCAGTGCCATTTATACACATAACATTCACAGTAGTAGTGTCGCTTATACAAAATAATATTCACAGTTGTAGTGCCACTTATACAAATAACATTCACAGTAGTAGTGCCGCTTACACAAATAATATTCACAGTAGTAGTAATGCCATTTATACAGATAACATTCACAGTAGTAGTGCCGCTTATACACATAACATTCACAGTAGTAGTGCCGCTTATACACATAACATTCACAGTAGTAGTGCTGATTATACACATAACACTCACAGTAGTAGTGCCGCTTATACACATAACATTCACAGTACTAGTGCCGCTTATACACATAACATTCACAGTAGTAGTGCCGCTTATACACATAACACTCACAGTAGTAGTGCCGCTTATACACATAACATTCACAGTAGTAGTAGTGCCGCTTATACACATAACACTCACAGTAGTAGTGCCATTTATACACATAACATTCACAGTAGCAGTGCCGCTTATTCACATAACATTCACAGTAGTGCCATTTATACACATAACATTCACAGTAGTAGTGCCGCTTACACAAATAATATTCACAGTAGTAGTAATGCCATTTATACAGATAACATTCACAGTAGTAGTGCCGCTTATTCACATAACATTCACAGTAGTAGTGCCACTTATAAAAATAACATTCACAGTAGTAGTGCCGCTTATACACATAACATTCACAGTAGTAGTGCTGCTTATACACATAACATTCACAGTAGTAGTGCCGCTTATACACATAACATTCACAGTAGTAGTGCCGCTTATACACATAACATTCACAGTAGTAGTGCCGTTTATACACATAACACTCACAGTAGTAGTGCCACTTATACACATAACACTCACAGTAGTAGTGCCGCTTATACACATAACATTCACAGTAGTAGTGCCGCTTATACACATAACACTCACAGTAGTAGTGCCGCTTATACACATAACATTCACAGTACTAGTGCCGCTTATACACATAACATTCACAGTAGTAGTGCCGCTTATACACATAACACTCACAGTAGTTGTGCCGCTTATACACATAACATTCACAGTAGTAGTAGTGCCGCTTATACACATAACACTCACAGTAGTAGTGCCATTTATACACATAACATTCACAGTAGCAGTGCCGCTTATTCACATAACATTCACAGTAGTGCCATTTATACACATAACATTCACAGTAGTAGTGCCGCTTACACAAATAATATTCACAGTAGTAGTAATGCCATTTATACAGATAACATTCACAGTAGTAGTGCCGCTTATTCACATAACATTCACAGTAGTAGTGCCACTTATAAAAATAACATTCACAGTAGTAGTGCTGCTTATACACATAACATTCACAGTAGTAGTGCCGCTTATACACATAACATTCACAGTAGTAGTGCCGCTTATACACATAACATTCACAGTAGTAGTGCCGCTTATACACATAACATTCACAGTAGTAGTGCTGTTTATACACATAACACTCACAGTAGTAGTGCCACTTATACACATAACATTCACAGTAGTAGTGCCGCTTATACACATAACATTCACAGTAGTAGTGCCGCTTATACACATAACACTCACAGTAGTAGTGCCGCTTATACACATAACATTCACAGTAGTAGTGCCGCTTATACACATAACACTCACAGTAGTAGTGCCATTTATACACATAACATTCACAGTAGCAGTGCCGCTTATTCACATAACATTCACAGTAGTGCCATTTATACACATAACATTCACAGTAGTAGTGCCGCTTACACAAATAATATTCACAGTAGTAGTAATGCCATTTATACAGATAACATTCACAGTAGTAGTGCCGCTTATACACATAACATTCACAGTAGTATCAGTGCCATTTATACACATAACATTCACAGTAGTAGTGTCGCTTATACAAAATAATATTCACAGTTGTAGTGCCACTTATACAAATAACATTCACAGTAGTAGTGCCGCTTACACAAATAATATTCACAGTAGTAGTAATGCCATTTATACAGATAACATTCACAGTAGTAGTGCCGCTTATACACATAACATTCACAGTAGTAGTGCCGCTTATACACATAACATTCACAGTAGTAGTGCCGCTTATACACATAACATTCACAGTAGTAGTGCCGCTTATACACATATCATTCACAGTAGTAGTGCCGCCTTATACACATAATGGCCACAGTATAGGCTTTCTATAGTATATATTTAAACCATGTTTGGGCACCGAGACCGGGTAGGTGTAGCTGACAGGTTGGAGGTGCCTGCAGTGGAAGATGGCCACACAGGCATTTACCCTGGAATGGGAGGTATGCCAGCTTTCAGAATACTAATGCCAGAACTCTGGCAGGGGTCATGTAAGTATATACACCATCCATCTGCCTGCCCCCAACCCTAACTTACCTCCCTAACCCTAACCCAACCCCCTCAGCATAACCCTAAACCTCTTAGTGCCTAACACTAAAACCCAAAACCCACCACCTAAATCTAATCAACCCATACCACAGCCTATCCCCCCTTCTATGTGCCTGACCCTACCCCCCCTACACACACACACACACACACACACACACACACAAAGCCAAACCCTAAGTCCACCCTGGTTCCCAAACCTAATCCCCCTTCCCTTGCCTAACCTTATCCACCCCAATATAGTTATGTTTAGCATACCGCCACTGGATATTTCAGCAACAGTCTCCTAGCAATTGTTGGGACATTGGAGTCAGTATTATGAACACTAGAATCCGGCTACATCTTCAGCATAGTCTTTTACCTTGTATTACTCTTCTTGAGACCACTTCACTTCTGTATAACAGTGTTCTATAGCTGTCCAATACAGAACTTTTCTTCCATCTTCTTGGTGGCAAACAATGAATTCAAATTGCCACACAATACTTGAGCAGTTGTTCAAAGTTTATATACCCCACTTCCCTCTCCCCCTTTGTCCTTATCACCCTTGACCCTAATTGAATCCTCCACTACCTCACTCCTGTTCCCATGATTCCCACCACCTTTATCTCTCCCTCCTGCCAAGCACTTTTGCCCTTTGCCCTTTGCTTTTCTCCTAATGTCTTAAAATCTATACTCAACACACTCTCCAACTACCATCCCATCTTTCTCCTGTCTTCTGCCTCACAACTGCTTGAGCACACTGTTTACAGATGCCTTTCTTTCCTCCCAACCTCTGCTTGTCCCATTTTAGTCTGCCTTTCATTGTCACCACCTAAGTGAAACTTCCCTTAGAAAAGACATATATTAAATAATTTCTGCCAAACCGAAGACCTGCTACTCTCATTATTCATCTTGACCTCTATGCTACTTTTCAGACTGTGTACTATGCTCTCTTACTGAAAATATGAAGCCCCTTGGTCTACATGATATTGCCCGCTTCTGGCTGCCCTACTTCTGTTACTTCTTTGAATGTTCCTCCTCTGTCTTCTCTCATAACTTTACTTACCACCAGCTTCCACTAACAGTTGGTGTCCTCCAGGGTACTGTTCTTGGACCTTGACTATTCCACCACTACAGTATATGTACTCACATTTTTGAGGCCATCATCTTTTTTAACCTCTAATATAATCTCTTTGCTGACGATAGCCAGATCTACTTTTCCTTCTCTGACCCCTCCCTTTCTCTTCTTATTCATATCTCAAAATATATCTCTATTTTGTCCTGGATATCCCAGTTCTTTCTTAAGCTAAACATGTGTATGATGTATCGTATAGTCTCCCCACCCTCCTGCATAACCTTGCTTAATACATTTTAATTATTTATTGAAAGCACAATTATGTCCTATAGCACTCAAGTGCATGGTCTTGGAGTTATACTGGACACCTCCCTCAAATTCATACCACACATTCAGTATCTGTTGTAGTCCTGATGTTTGTAGCTGAAAAATACCTCCAGTATTACAACCCTCATCCACTCACTGGTCATCTTGACCTTAGACTACTGTAATATCTTGGCTTCCTAACTCCCACCTCTCTCCTCTTCAATATTGCTGCCCAGCTCATTTTCATTTTAAATTCCCTTCTTTTTCTCACCTTCCCACTTACAAAGTTCTCACCCACTCCTCTCCTATTTACATCTCTGAACTCATCTCCCTTCACAATCCCACCAATTCTCACCACTACACAAATAAATGCTGTCTCCCCTGCCAACTGTTTACATTCTCCCACTCCAAACACCACCTGTCTATTATATATTGCTAATTAAATCATTCTCATATACTACGATAAAAAGAATCACCCCCCTCTAAAGCAAATGGCACTTAAAAATAAATATACATTACATGTGAACTCTATATTAATGTAATTTTCTTGCTTGATAAATGAGTAATTTCATCTCTTATCAGTGAATACTGTATGTAATTTGTTGATGCCAAACAAAACTTCTTGAATTGGACATCGTACTTACTGATTCTTTATGTTACTGTGCCTGTAATAAATCACTTAAAAAAAATCATAATTTTTATTTCTTGTTTTTGTCATAATACATTGTAGGCTTAAGTAAATTCTCTATGATGACTCTTATTTCTTTATTCCTCAAGCTGTAGATGATTGGGTTAAACAGGGGCGTTATTAAAATGTACAAAAGGGCGATACACTTGTTAACAGTCAAGGAACGTCCATTATCTGGGACCAAATAAATAATGATCAAAGTTCCATAGTACATGGTTACCACGGAGAGGTGGGAGCTACATGTGGAGAAGGTCTTCTTCTTACCACTTGTCGAGGAGATCCCAAGAATAGTTGTGAATACACAGATGTAACTAACGAAAATTAAGATCAATGGGGTGACTACTATAGGAATACCATTAATTAAAACTTCTAACTGTAGGGCATCAGTGTTCGAACATGACAGTTTAATAAAAGGAGCAACATCACAGAAAAAGTGGTCAATGACATTGGGTCCACAGAACTGAAGTTGGCACAGGAAACCTAGATTAATCTGGGTGATGATTAACCCAAACACCCAGCAATAGATGACCAGGGAATGTTGAAGTTTGTTGCTCATGATGGTGCTGTACCGCAGAGGGTGGCATATGGCCAGATATCGGTCATAAGACATGACTGCGAGGAGGTGACATTCCGTTGCCCCTACAGCACAATAGATACAAGTCTGTGTTAAACAAGCTATGATGGAGATGGTGGCTCCTTCCAGCCATATGACATGCAGCATATTAGGGATAATAACAGTCAGGAACACAACCTCACTGCATGACAACTGCTGGAGGAAGAAGTACATGGGAGAGTGCAGTTGTGGCCTGGTTGACACCAATACGATGATCGTTGAGTTTACCACGAGTGTCATAATATAAACGATCAGAATCAGTATGAAAAAAATATGGGCACTGTAACCTTTTATTTGTGGGAATCCCAATAGTAAGAATTCATTGACTTCTGTGTAGTTATCCATAATCATTCTGCGTTCATCTGAAAGTCAAAAATGTTGAAGATTAGTTACTAATTAATTTAATAGAGAAATAAACACACGTTTATAGGCGCTTAGGGAAATGCCAGTCATACTGCCCATGTTTATGTAAGACACCTTATACAACTGGCATGCGGGATCTATTGCTTGTGGTTTGGGGAGATCTTGGCATTAGGCTGCCCAGCTGGCACTGCAACACAATGTACATAAAGTAATGGTTCCAACAGTGAGTTACATTGTCAAGGGTTAAAGTGAGCCAGAACGGGGTGGAACTGCGGAACAGTTTCGCCTCCGCCCGCTCACTTTGCCCCATCCGTCCCTGCCTGTAATGCATTGCTAAAGGAGACAGAGCTGCATGGTGTACTTGTATTGACCTAAACATCCCCCCCAGCGGCTGGCTGAGATGGAGGTTGATGATGTATGCGGCTTCCATGCCTGCGCTATTGTCGGTCCGCCACCGGGTCCACATGTGTCACCCCGCCGGATCTGTCTCCTGGCTGGGCCAGTCAACCGCTGGCTGTCAGCAAAGCACCAAAGAGTGTGTGGGATTGTTAACCCGTGCAACCCCGGGCACTAGCACTGCAATGACTGCTGTGAACCTGGGAGATTTATACACTTTGGAGATGTTTAATATTTCTACTGGGGTACTGATCTTGAGCACTAGGCATGAAACCCCTAGAACTGATCATATGACCCCTGGCACAGAGCATGTAACCCCCTGGCACTGCGCATGAAACCCCCTGGCACTGCGCATGAAACCCCCTGGCACTGAGCATGTGGCACCGAGCATGTAACCCCCTGGCACCGAGCAAGAAACCCCTGGCACCGAGCAAGAAACCCCTGGCACCGAGCAAGAAACCCCTGGCACCGAGCAAGAAACCCCTGGCACCGAGCAAGAAAACCCCAGCAATGAGCATGTTGGTAAGCGGCACTTATGTGGCATAATATGTAATGGACATTACCGTGTGTGGCATATACTGTAATGGGCATTATGGTTGTGGTATAATGTGTAATTGGCATTACGGTGTGCATGGTCCCCTGTCCCACAAACCCATGCCTTCAATTTTTGCTGTACTCCTTCGGCACGCACTGTTCCGCATTTGTGGGGTGTTTGGGTTGTCTTGCACTGTGGGGCATTATTTGAATTAGGGGTGGTATTATATGGCCCGCATTATTCTTTTCATGGGTGCGTGGGATAGGCCATAAATTTAAAGCTTGAAGGGGGGCACCAAACACACTAGCGCCCACCCTGGCTGTGACATAATAGGGGTGGGGGGGGGGGGTGAGTTCCACCACCTCTCCAGGACCACTTTATGCACTTTTGGCACAGCCATCTGGCAGTCACCTGAAGAAGGAATAAGTCAGGCGGTCATTTTATTCCTTGGCTGTCATCTGGAAGCCCCCAGTCCTGGCGCCATAGACTGCAGCCTAATCAGTCTATTGGTTAATCAGGCACTGCGCTAATGCAACAAACCTTGCGCCAATTAATATGTCAATAACAATATTAAACTGATGTTTTTTCTGCTTTCTAAAAACAAGGGATCCCCCATCCCCTAAGTGTAAACAAAAATAAAATACTATACAAGGCTATATGAAGGAAAAATGAAAAAGCCTATTCTTCTAAACACAGGTTCTGCACAGAAAAAGCATTGTGGCTCAATACACTTATGTGTATATATAAAAATATGTCATTTTATACATACATGATGGTACAAAATGACGGAACATCATAGCAGTGATGTCAGAGCCGGTGGCCGTCCGCAATACTTGTCTCACTCTGTCGGGAACCATCAAATACTTTGTTTTCTTATCAACCTGTGGAATAAGAATACGTCAGCAGTAGAGCAACTTACAGAACATGAGGCGTTAGAAGTACCAACACCGGTCATCTGGTAACTTACAGAACATGAGGCGTTAGAAGTAACAACACCGGTCATCTGGTAACTTACAGAACATGAGGCGTTAGAAGAACCAACACCGGTAATCTGGTAAGTTACAGTACATGAGGCGTTAGAAGTAACAACACCGGTCACCTGGTAACTTACAGAACATGAGGAGTTAGAAGTAACAACACCGGTCACCTGGTAACTTACAGTACATGAGGCGTTAGAAGTACCAACACTTGTCATCTGGTAACTTACAGTACATGAGGCATTAGAAGTACCAACACCGGTCATCTGGTAACTTACAGTACATGAGGCGTTAGAAGTAACAACACCGGTCATCTGGTAACTTACAGTACATGAGGCATTAGAAGTACCAACAACGGTCATCTGGTAATTTACAGAACATGAGGCGTTAGAAGTAACAACACCGGTCATCTGGTAACTTACAGTACATGAGGCGTTAGAAGTAACAACACCGGTCACCTGGTAACTTACAGTACATGAGGCGTTAGAAGTAACAACACCGGTCATCTGGTAACTTACAGAACATGAGGCGTTAGAAGTAACAACACCGGTCACCTGGTAACTTACAGTACATGAGGCGTAAGAAGTAACAACACCGGTCACCTGGTAACTTACAGTACATGAGGCGTTAGAAGTACCAACACCGGTCATCTGGTAACTTACAGAACATGAGGCGTTAGAAGTAACAACACCGGTCATCTGGTAACTTACAGAACATGAGGCGTTAGAAGTAACAACACCGGTCACCTGGTAACTTACAGTACATGAGGCGTTAGAAGTACCAACACTTGTCATCTGGTAACTTACATTACATGAGGCATTAGAAGTACCAACACCGGTCATCTGGTAACTTACAGTACATGAGGCGTTAGAAGTAACAACACCAGTCATCTGGTAACTTACAGTACACGAGGCATTAGAAGTACCAACACCGGTCATCTGGTAATTTACAGAACATGAGGCGTTAGAAGTAACAACACCGGTCATCTGGTAACTTACAGTACATGAGGCGTTAGAAGTAACAACACCGGTCACCTGGTAACTTACAGTACATGAGGCGTTAGAAGTAACAACACCGGTCATCTGGTAACTTACAGAACATGAGGCGTTAGAAGTAACAACACCGGTCACCTGGTAACTTACAGTACATGAGGCGTTAGAAGTACCAACACTTGTCATCTGGTAACTTACATTACATGAGGCGTTAGAAGTACCAACACCGGTCATCTGGTAACTTACAGAACATGAGGCGTTAAAAGTAACAACACCGGTCATCTGGTAACTTACAGAACATGAGGCGTTAGAAGTACCAACACCGGTCATCTGGTAACTTACAGTACATGAGGCATTAGAAGTACCAACACCGGTCATCTGGTAACTTACAGTACATGAGGCGTTAGAAGTACCAACACCGGTCATCTGGTAACTTACAGAACATGAGGAGTTAGAAGTACCAACACCGGTCATCTGGTAACTTACAGAACATGAGGCGTTAGAAGTACCAACACCGGTCATCTGGTAACTTAAAGGACATGAGGCGTTAGAAGTACCAACACCGGTCATCTTGATAATTACTAAATATCATATCACAATGGTTCTGGTATAGCGGATAAAAGCTGTCTAGATCGACCAGGTTATGATAAACCTCCCTTAGTCAAACACATCTAGTTAGATGCCTAAAGGAAGTTGACTGCATCTACATACCTCCCAGCATGCCCCTCTTCATGAGGGAGAAAGTGCTTTGTTCCTGGCCTTCCCTGCTAATGTATGATTGCCAGCACCTGTGGTGACACCTTTCTTATCAGTTACCTAGATCCCCACAGGTGCTGGTAATCATACATTATCCATACCTCCCATCATGCCCCTCTCCAGGAGGACACCATGCTCTGTTCCTGGGCTTCCCTGGTCATGTATAATTGCCAGCACCTGTGGTGACACTTTTCTTATCAATTACCTAGCTCCCCACAGGTGCTGGCAATCATACATTATCCATACCTCCCAGCATGCCCCTCTCCAGGAGGACACAATGCTCTGTTCCTGGGCTTCCCTGGTAATGTATGATTGCCAGCACCTGTGGTGACACCTGATAATGCAAAGATTTGTTTGATTGGTTAGATATGATTGATAACCCAAACTTGTATATATTTACTTTATTACCTTTAAATATAACGGCAACGCTGAAATGATTGCACACCAACACAACCTTGTTATAAAATGTATGACAATGCTTTACTTAAAGAATAGCTTCATTACAGGTATTTGCAAATGCAGACTAACACAAGAAACATAAAATTGATTAGCTAATACTTAAACAGTAATTCTAAATCAAATCAAAATGGACACCTGTCAAGGACAGTGATCAGCCATGATTAAACCTCCTTCATAGTTACCTCCAGCCCCCCGTGCTTGCTTGTTCTTCCTCAACTGCCTGCCTCCTCCTTCTCTAACTCTGATATTTAAACCTTAATCACATTAATGAATTACTCATAAGCATTGAGTCTTATTGGCAAGCTCTGCTTTCAATCATGATGTCATAATTAAACCAACACCCAACTTCCTTGTTACTAGGCAAAGATTCAGTGGCCTTGGGGTCTACGCATGTGTGGCCCTGCCTGTTACCATATTATTAAGTTTGTGGAGACTAGCTTTCTGTCCTTGCTCCATTATAATGTCAACATCACATTCTTAAGCTTCCAAAACCAAAAACAATTCTCTATAAGAAATCACTTTTACAGCACTGTTCTGAATGATCAGCCATTTTATAATGTTATTATGCAAGTCATGATTGGATAAAATGGCTGCTGCTTCTAACAAACACCTGCTGCGTAGCACAAAGGGTAGGCCTCATCCGCCGTGGCTAGTACCTTGTGCAACAAGCTAACGCCACCTGCAGCAATAAATAACAATATTTGAGAAAACAGAGTATAACAAAAATATAGTATTATTGATGCGTTATTTCTGTTTTAACACATCTTTATTATCAGTTACCTAACTCCCCACAGGTGCTGGCAATCCTACATTAGCCATACCTCCCAGCATGCCCCTCTCCAGGAGGGAGAAAGTGCTCTGTTCCTGGCCTTCCCTGGTAATGTATGATTGCCATCACCTGTGGTGATACCTTTCTTATCAATTACCCAGCTCCCCACAGGTGCTGGCAATCATACATTATCCATACCTCCCAGCATGCCCCTCTCCAGGAGGACACAATGCTCTGTTCCTGGGCTTCCCTGGTAATGTATGATTGCCAGCACCTGTGGTGACACCTTTCTTATCAGTTACCTAGCTCCCCACAGGTGCTGGCAATCATACATTATCCATACCTCCCAGCATGCCCCTCTCTAGGAGGACACAGTGCTCTGTTCCTGGGCTTCCCTGGTAATGTATGATTGCCAGCACCTGTGGTGACACCTTTCTTTTCAATTACCTAGCTCCCCACAGGTGCTGACAATCATACATTATCCATACCTCCCAGCATGCCCCTCTCCAGGAGGACACAATGCTTTGTTCCTGGGCTTCCCTGGTAATGTAGGATTGCCAGCACCTGTGGTGACACCTTTCTTATCAGTTACCTAGCTCCTCACAGGTGCTGGCAATCCTACATCATCCATACCTCCCAGCATGCCCCTCTCCAGAAGGACACAGTGCTCTGTCCCTGGGCTTCCCTGGTAATGTATGATTGCCATCACCTGTGGTGACACCTTTCTTATCAGTTACCTAGCTCCTCACAGGTGCTGGCAATCCTACATTATCCATACCTCCCAGCATGCCCCTCTCCAGGACGACACAATGCTCTGTCCCTGGGCTTCCCTGGTAATGTATGATTGCCATCACCTGTGGTGACACCTTTCTTATCAGTTACCTAGCTCCCCACAGGTGCTGGCAATCATACATTATCCATACCTCCCAGCATGCCCCTCTCCAGGAGGACACAATGCTCTGCTCCTGGACTTCCATGGTGATGTATGATTGCCAACACCTGTGGTGACACCTTTCTTATCAGTTACCTAGCTCCCCACAGGTGCTGGCAATCCTACATTATCCATACCTCCCAGCATTCCCCTCTCCAGGAGGACACAGTGCTCTGCTCCTGGGCTTCCCTGGTAATGTAGGATTGCCAGCACCTGTGGTGACACATTTATTATCAGTTACCTAGCTCCCCACAGGTGATGGCAATCATACATTATCCTGGAACAGAGGATTGTGTCCTCCTGGAGACGGGCATGCTGGGAGGTATGCATCTAGATAGACAGTAACGCCAGCGTTAGAGTGACAGGAGTGTGGTCGATGGTCACATGGTTGACATGAGTTTTTCAATTTTTTGGGGTGCCATATGTAACAGGGGTCCCCATGGACGCTGTATATGTACTCAGTGCCCAATCACCATGGTTCGGGCATGGTGCTTGGCTACGCTTGGCACACTATTATAATCTCAGTCTATGTCCACTAGATAGTAAAATATGAACCAAGTTGACGTGAAAACGCATGTCGATCTAGACGCTGTCGACTATCTGTAGGGGTCTAGACTGGTTTGTCTAAACGTTGTCACCCATAACATGGTCCATGTGGACATCGTAGACCCGTTGACCGGATACCGTCATAGTGAACTGTTATATTCCAAGATCAAGTATGAACTAATAACCCAGCTCACACTGCGTAATGGTAAGTCAGTGACTATTATATATTTGTATACATTCCTCCACAATATTACATTATATATACTGTGTTTGTGAGTGCGTGTTCTCTAGTATATTTGAATAAAATATATATTTTTTATTTATATTACAGTGGTTGAGATTATAAGTGAATTATAAGGATATAAAATATTTTGGGGGAAATTTACTAAGATGTGAGTTCTAGTAACATGGGATGTTGCTATGGGCAACCAATCAATCAGATGCCATATATTATCGGTACTTATGTATTATCACGGCGCCCGATTTTTGCATCGGGTCGGAAAAATCGCGTTGACGCGATTTTTGCATAGAAATCAATGTTAAATGGTTCCAAATGTTCCCTGACACCCCATTTCACATTAGGGGCAATGTTAAATGCCCCCCAGGCCCCCCCATTAGGTGTATGCCCCCCCACCATCAACGCCAACCCGAAGCGTGGCGAGCGCAGCGGTACGCGTCCTCCGACCTTTTCATAACCCCACTATCCACGTCGGCGTGGAGATGATTTTATATAGTGTGGCGAGCGCAGCGATCCCGAAGCGTGGCGAGCGCAGCGTGCCCCGCGAGGGGACGCGGAATACGAGCCCGAAGCGTGGCGAGGGGTCGCGGATTACTTATCATGTATTTTGCGTCCCAACGCCACGCTTTGGGCTCGGTCGCTTGCTGCGCTCGGCACACTATATAAAATAAACTCCACGCCGACGTGGATAGTGGGGGTATAAAAAAGGTCCGAGGACGCGTACCGCTGCGCTCGCCACGCTTTGGGTTGGCATTGATGGTGGAGTGGCATTAACAATGCGGGGGCATTTGGGCTAATACACCTAATATATATATATATGAGAACAATTGTAAGTTGGGGCCCTTGTGTCGATCTTCACAATTGGATTGATCAAGCCTTAAGTTAATTCACTCTAGCAAATAGAAAAAAGTCCATATAATTTGCAATGTTTATTAAAAAGTCTCTTTTTCCACACTGCGTGGCTGTTATTCCAGATCTTTAGAATTTTCATTAAGATATTTCAGATACTTGGAAATAGCAGATGAGGATACCAACGCGTTTTGCCCCTTAACGGGCCTGGAAATACAGCTACTTATGGGTGCTGCCCAGGTCCCCGCCAATCGACACCTCTCCCCGGGGCAGTGCCGTCTTCCCCATTGGGGTGGGCCCCTAGGATCAATGTTCCCTCTAATTTTATGAAGGCTTTGTGCGGCAAAAGATTTTGGCTGTGCAACTTTTGAAGGAAATTTTTATTTTTGTGCGTCACTTATATGTAACTGGATAATGATGTTCAGCATTTGTGTTAACTTTACTTCAAAATGATATTAAACATTTAAACATTCAAAACACAGCACATGATGTAGTTAATGGGTGAAACACACATTAATTGAGTGCACAACTGCAAAAAGGGACCACTCCTGCTTTGTGCGCTCTGTTGTCATGTCTGTGCGCACACTCGTCGAGTTGTGTGCGCGCGCACGAGTGCACAGCTTAGAGGGAACACTGCCTAGGATCCTTGGGCCACTGGGCAACTGCCCATTAAGCCCAATGGGAAAGACAGCACTGACTCTAGGTGTAAGTTTGCAAACCTTGTTTTAACATTGCACACTTGAAATATAAATTCACTTTCTTTGCCCCCATGCGCACACCCAAGATTTGCACAATTCAATTAGAAATAACAATTTGCACTACTCATGCAAATTTTGATCAAAAAGTGAACTGAAAAAATTGCATGAAAAATCGGAGACCTTCGTAGACCCAAAATCATATGTTCATGTAATAAGGAAAGCATGGTATCTTTTAAAAGGTGTCAAATGGCTTATTTAATAAAAAAATAAAAAATTGAGGCCACTTTCCTTTTTTTTATTTAAATAAATGAAAAAAATAATTTTTCATTGAAACAAATATTTAGAGTGCATAAACTAATGAAAATTTTATTTTGGGGTATGTCACTTGTTTTTCACCCTCAAAAAATGTCATGTACAGTACTGTAGTTATTGACAGAAATTAATTACAAACTTCCAAATGCATGGGTGGGTTGCTCCTTGTCGGAGCTGGGGGAATGCCTGCACACTGAGAATAATCTTGTTTATATGATCCGAAGATCCATTCCCCACATTTATTAAATCGGTTAGTGGGGGTGCAGATCCCAAACAGTAACAAGTTTTCGTATTTAAAGAAAAGAGAAAGGACTGTTGTTCAGGGACCACACTTTAATCAATACACATAAAATTTAACTTTTAATTATTATTTTCTAAAAAATCCCTTTATAGGATATGATGAGAGGCCGCAGTGAATTTATAGGGGTTAAAATCATACATACAAACACATACACATATACACACAGGTGGTGTTTTAAGTGAACAAAATAGAAGGAAAAGTGATCCTTAAAAATAACCTTTGTAATTGAAAATGTCAATATTTAATCTAGCACTGTCTCAATGTAAATGAGAAAAAAATGTATCCAGAAAGGTGTCAATGACTACTATGGGCCATTGGAATATACCTTTAGCTCCTTTTTCACATAAATGTTTTTCAGAAAAATCACTTTATGATGAATACTCATGGTTATGGGGTGTTTGGTGTAACTTTACTGCCCTCTACTGACCAAAGTGAGTTTTCTTAGGTGAGACCCACCCCTCACACACACTACCTAGGATCTGGATAGGATAGTGGGAATGTCAATCATGAGGTACAATTCGATGATATCAACTTAATACCATGTGACCGCAAACGACACTGCTGATTGGCAGGTAGATATCAATAAATATCTTCTGGATTGGGCACCCTGGTTGGCCTTGAAAAAGCTGCGTTTGGTGCAGTGAAACATGTGTTGGTCAATACCTTAAATTGAATGTCTATTAGCACAATAGAAATGTCATCTCAATGTATTTAGATTGCTAGCTCCTTAATTATACTGTATTGAATTGGAAAGTTGTGAGTGAAGTTCTGCTTTCCAGACAGCAGAGGGCAATAAAATACTGCCTAAAGTGATTCCTATGTGGAACAAATAGATAGTGCCTACCTGAAGTAAGGCAAAATCTATACTGCTGTTCTCCCCTAAATTCACTGTCAAACACAGCTGTGAGGTGACAACAATAGAGGCAATAAAGCCAGAAACGTGAGGACCACCCTATCTAGGACAGATAGAACACAGCCGTGTGGAAGGAATATTTAAAGGGGATATACATATACCAATTTTGGGCTCTTAAAAATAAAAGTGCCTAAGAAAACTCACTTTGGTCAGTAGAGGGCAGTAAAGTTACACCAAACACCCCATAACCCTGAGTACACATCATAAAGTGATTTTTCTGAAAAACATTTATGTGAAAAAGGAGCTAAAGGTATATTCCAATGACCCATAGTAGTCATTGACACCTTTCTGGATATATTTTTTCTCATTTACATTGAGACTGTGCTAGATTAAATATTGACATTTTCAATTACAAAGGTTATTTGGTACTTGTGAGTTATCCGGGCGCCCGATTTTTGGTCGTATACGCATCGCGTCGCATCGCATGGCATCGTATGTTAACCAAATGGCATACGATGCGACGCGACGAGATGACCACACAAACCCGATTTTACATCGCATGGCATCGTATGTTAACCAAATGGCATACGATGCGACGCGACGAGATGACCACCCGAACCCGATTTTACATCGGGTACCATGTAAAGTGATCACGTCGCATCGCATGTTAACCACATGGCATGCGATGCGATGCGATGCGATACCACACGATTTTTGCAGTGTAAAACCCCCAAGAAAGTGTCCCAAAAAGTGACACAATGTCAGTCCCATCCCCATTGTTAACACCACTCCACTATCAACGTGAACCCGAAGCGTGGCGAGCGCAGCGAGCCCGCGAGGGGCGGCGGTACGCGTCCTCCGACCTTTTCATGCCCTACTATCCACTAGGGCGTGGAGTGAGAATATAATAGTGTGGCGAGCGCAGCGAGCCACCGAGCCCGAAGCGTGGCGAGCGCAGCGAGCCCCGCGAGGGGACACGGATACCTTCACAGGTAAGCGCGTCCCTTCGCGGGCTTCACAGGTGTCCACGTCGCCGTGGACACCTGTGAAGCCCGTGAAGGGACGCGCTTACCTGTGAAGGTATCCGTGTCCCCTCGCGGGGCTCGCTGCGCTCGCCACGCTTCGGGCTCGGTGGCTCGCTGCGCTCGCCACACTATTATATTCTCACTCCACGCCCTAGTGGATAGTAGGGCATGAAAAGGTCGGATGACGCGTACCGCCGCCCCTCACGGGCTCGCTGCGCTCGCCACGCTTCGGGTTCACGTTGATAGTGGAGTGGCTGTGAGCATCCAATATCATTCATCAATATCATGCATATCTGACACATTAAGGACAACTGAATTCAAGGTAATAACTGTGTAATTAACATAAGAATGAAATAAATTACAATAACAAATAATCATAAAGCACACAATAATCAATCAACATCATGATTTATCAACTAACGTGAGCGCATGCAGAATACGCTCAAATGCGTTGTCTCTCGCCAGGCATTTTCGCCACACGAACTCCTGCATGTAGGAATCTAGATGATGGCGGGCTGTGCCCCGCTGGCGTTTGTTGCGCCATTTTGCACACCCCCATAGTCTCTCAATGTTCTGTGTGTGTGCACCAGTCTCTGGGTCGACGAAATTAAAGCGGTGATTTACCCGCAAGTGGCTGTAACCAGCCCGCTCCAGTTCACTGGTTTGGTAGGCGCGCCAGCAATCACTGACGATGGTGCTGCCAGGTGCCACGTGCTCCACAATTGCACCAAGGAGAGTGGGTGCATCTCGTTTGGGAACTGCGACCATGAAACAGTCCCCTGTCTCCCGGCACACTCCTCCGAACACCCACTGCTGTGGGAGTACTCTGCCAACATTGGCCTTGCGCTTTACAAACAGGGTTTCATCAACCTCCACCATTTGCCCTGGGCCTCCAATCTGCCGTTGAGGCTGTGCCATTAAGTCACATTGGCATGCCTCCCGCATCAAGGCGTTATAAAAAACGGTGCTTTTATTGCATAGTTTTAAATTCTTTGCACAGAACTCGATTGATGTCAGTTCATCACACCAGCACCAGATAAAGCGCAGGATCGTCATGAATGGGAGCCTGCACCCAGGATAGAAGAGGGAGGCCCGCAGACTCTGTTTTTTGCTGCAGCTTTTAATATAGCAGCGCCATTTGCGCTCTTTCAGGGACAGGCGCATAGGGTGCCCATTTGGGCATGTGGCAGTCAATGGGAGCAGCCCTTTCTCCTGCAGGAATGCGACTGTCTCTTCCTCAGTTTTTGGGAGGCTGAAGATGCCATCAACCAAAGCCATTTTGGCAATAATGGTGTAAGGGGTGAAATGGGGCAGGTGTAAGGGGCCAAATGGGGCAATATTGGGGTAAATGTCCAAAAATTCACCTCACAAATATGGAACAACGCTGTAAATCAATATCTCTCTCAGTAAAACACTTGCTCTCTCCTCTGGAAACTACCTCACACTGTTTTTCTGCCAGATGTGCCAGAGGGCGGGTTTAAAAATGGGCGGGAAGTGTAAACATCGCGTCGCGTCGCATCGCATCCCATTGTATACCATACAATAAGCATACGATGCGACGAGATACGACGCGATGGAAAATCGCGTCGCATAGCGTCGCATCGTATGCTTATTATAATGGCATGCGATGACCACATCACTTTTCCTTCTATTTTGTTCACTTAAAACACCACTTGTGTGTATATGTGTATGTGTTTGTATATGATTTTAACCCCTATAAATTCACTGCGGCCTCTCATCATATTCTATAAAGGGATTTTTTAGAAAATAATAATTAAAAGTTAAATTTTATGTATATTGATTAAAGTGCGGTCCCTGAACAACAGTCCTTTCTCTTTTCTTTAAATACGTAAACTTCCAAATGCCCAATTAGTCATTACGGTGGGTGAAAAAGGGGTTCTGAAGCAAGTCAAAAATTTTTACCTTACCTTTAACATTTTCACTGCCAACATCTCTGTGAGAGATGTTCAAAATATCCACTAAAAATGCCAACGTCTCTCACATTTGTTATATAAATTCAAATTAAAACCGTGTAAAAGATATTATACTGTATTTTCTATATAAGGTAACGTTACAGGCCATTATGATGAACACAAAGGTTTGCTTGGCAATTTTCACACCTATTTTGACAAATTCACTCAAAGGGTTAAATATATTTTTCTATTTGCTCTACAGGTGTAAACAAAAACAGTCACATTTAGTCAGAAAAAAGAATACAAGTATAGAATTGAATTGCAAATGTTAACCGCAGTGTGAATTTGCTGTAAATTACCTGAACTTCCCCCATGGAGTCTGCACATACACTGTGCTAACCAGTGGCGTAACTATAGCTCCGCAGCCCCCACGGTGTCGGGGTGGCGCAGATAAAGTTTGGGTGCCGGGGGTCTGCGGGGCTATAGTTTCCCGCTGCTGTCTCTGCCGGTACCTGCCTGCCGTGCCCGGTGCCGTCATGGTCCCGTCTCTCCCAGCGCTGGCTAGTGGCTCCTGCTGCTATAATGAAAACGGACACTTAGAAAATGGCTGCCCCCATACTGCAGACAGTTTTCTGTCTGCAGTATGGGGGCAGCCATTTTCTAAGAGACTTTTCATTATAGCAGCAGGAGCCACTAGCCAGCGCTGGTAGAGACGGGACTGTGACGGCACCAGGCACGGCAGGCAGGTACCGGCAGAGACAGCAGCGGGGGGCACCGAGTGGAGGGGGAGTGGGGGCGCCCAAAAATTTGCGGCGGGGGGCGTAAAATAGGTAGTTACGCCACTGGTGCTAACCCTGTAGCGTTAGAAAATCTAGTTGTAAAGGCGCCCATACACTGTACAATTATTGTATGCAATTTGGACTAAATCGCATCGCATACTTTTTGCAATGCAATCTAGTCCAAATTGCATACAATAATTGTACCGTGTATAGGCACCTTAAAGGTGTCCATACACGGTGCGACAGGGCGATGCAATGAGATGTAATGAGATGCACATCCCATTGCACAGTACATAAAGTCTGTGCAGCTCGTGCTTATAGTACTAGATTGCATCGTATCTAGTACAAAAAGCACGGTGCTGTAGCACATTGCATAGCATCTAGCACAAAAAGCATACAATCTAGTATTTAAAGCACAGAGTTCATCACACCGTGTATGGATGCCTTAATGAATAATATACAATATTATTGGATTGGAGAAAAAAAATGACCCTTAAAAAAATGTCCAGAAGTGGCACAAAATGTAGGTGGAACTGACAGAAAAACAGACCTCCACATTTAACATAATGCCCAACCTCCCCCTACTCAGATTGAACAAAGACCCCCGACCCTCATAAAACAGAAAAACAACTCAACATTTTTCCCCCAATATCACAAATAACCCAACCACTTCCCGAGTGGAGCCCATAAAAACCCCAAAAATTGCTTCCAGCACCATGCTTCGGGCACGGTGCCTCTCTACGCTCGACACACTATTTTATTCTCCCACCATGCCCTAGTTTATGGTAGGGCATGAAATACCGCCTGTCGGCACATGTCAGCTCAAAAAAAAGTGAAAAACCCCATGTCGAACTTTTGCTAATGCTTGTGTCGACCTAATGACCTATCGACCTAGACCCATGTCGACCTTGAACCATGTCGACCTTGACCCAAGTCGACCTAGTTATTCTAGACCTAATGACCATACCCCATCCACTTTATTTGCAGCATCGGGTACTCTGCTCTGTGAAGCAGCAAAGGTTGTATGTGTGGGAGGAAGGAAGGGGACAGAGCCACTACTCTGGGCCTCTAGTGAACGCTAGCCTACCGGAAATCCTTCCTGGAAGACCTACGTCTGATCCGCCCCGGTTTAATCTAAAGCAGGGACGATCAATTCAAGC
This sequence comes from Crinia signifera, assembly GCF_055691185.1. Lineage (NCBI taxonomy): Eukaryota > Metazoa > Chordata > Amphibia > Anura > Myobatrachidae > Crinia > Crinia signifera. The sequence goes on along the minus strand of NC_139220.1, from coordinate 324,880,611 downwards.
ATTTTTCTTACCGTAAGTAGGAATTCCTGGATAAGCTTTAACTCTGGGCATTTGACTAAGGCACACGTACTCACCAGTGTCAGCAGTGGAGTTCTTGGGCGGCCAGGCAATGTGCTGTATGGAGCTGTGCTTTATATACATTATAGATTGCCGTGGGGGTTGCCTGTTCGGAGAATTAATAAGCGCTCGTAAGACAAAGAAATTCTCTTGAGATTTCAGATATAATTGGTTGCTTCACTAATTAGAAAAAGTTTTTCACTTTTGTGCATGTTCTACTGGAGACAATGAACTTAGTGCAGCTAACAGTTGACACAAATGAGTGACATATAATCAACGCTCAAAACATTAACATCGGACAATAATCGGCAAGTCCTTCCAGGTGACAACACATGCGTCCGGAAGTTTTGTGGGCCTTAATGCCTTCCATTATTGTGGAAGTTGCCATTTCCATGGAGATCAATTCATGGATCTACTTAGAAATTGAGTCCTGGTTCTGTAGCCGGCCTGCATCCCATCTCCGTGTGCCAAGAATGCCTGTGAGATGCACATGCCACCCATTTGCGGCATTGGAAGCGCGAGCTTGTTAGATGCTCACACGACCCCGTCTTGACGAACGGTGCACCGAGATGTGTCGATAAGGCAAGCCGGACGTCTAGATAAGCGCGTCTCAATCTGTATGCCTCAAAAAAAAAAATCTTTACATTAAAAACAATAATAAGATTAGAGAAGATGGTAGATTATTAAATTTAAAAAGACGATGAAATATAATTTACTCGAAGAAAGCTAATTTAATAATTATTGTTTTTTTATGTAAATACCTTTTCTTTTAATAATACTTCCGGCTGCACATGTCTTCACCGAAAAGGACTTGCCGATTAGAGCAGTTATTGGATCTAGCAGGATCGTCTTATGGTATTTAAACACCACCATCCGAGACACGACCATGCTTCTGATGAAGGATGACTTACATCTGAAACGCGTTAGGCATGGCTCATGTATTCGGACCATTGCCTGTGTGCCCACGCCCCGGTGTTCATTTATGGAGACCAGTTACCAGGTCCAAATTCGTCCCCGTCCCGATGTTCTGGGTTTGCACATGTGCGAATATGCACAAATCCTGAAACTTGCCAAGCCGTTTGCTCCAGGAAGGGTGCACTGGGTGTTCCTGGGTGTTCCCCTACTAAATTAGGCATGCCGATGCATGCAAGGTGTGGACGGCTGACTTGACATGATGCCAGCACCTGCCCCAAACTTGGAAGACAGTGTCCATCTGAAAAAACAAGTATCAACTTACTTTTCAGACCGAAGGCAGAAAAAAATTGTTCGCTGGTGAGCGACCATCAAATTAGTTCTCCTCCTTGTGGCATGCTAGCGAGGGGATTCGCAAGGCTGGGGGTGTGGTTGTTCAGTGAGCCGGCGGGCAGGTGGCATTTACATGTTCTAGGCTGCAAACATCTGTTAACCAGTGGACTTAACCCCCGCAAGCTGTGTTGCTCTGGGCTATGTGGTCCATGCTGTATACTGTATATATTGTACAGTAAGTGCAAATGGTGATAAATACTTTTTTAGTTTAAGGTGTTTTGCACTAATTTTGTCTTTTTGTATCTCCCTACATATTCACAGTTGACCATCTGTGGAGAGTGGAACCATTTATTTAAAACCATCCAGCAACACCCTGTATGGTGACTACTTTTATACAACCACATGGTGCTCTATGTTTGGGAACATTAAAGGCCGACTTGGACCTGATTTCCCTGCCAGCTCCCTGGGAGGGCTCAAATACGATTAGCACTTGATGTGCCAAGTTTTACATGTGATAAATCGAACTCTCAAAAGCTGCAGGGCGGAGGGTGCAGGGACCCGAGAATGAAGAGGGAGGGGGGTGTTCACAGAGAGCCGGAGAGGAGGAGCCGGGAGCCTAGATGCAAAAAAACCATACAAATGATTGGGTCCGCATCCTCCCATTTAGTTGGCCACTGATTGGCTGAGAGAGCCAATCAGTGGCTTCCCATTCATTTGTTGTTTCTTTAAATTTGCCTGGCTCTCCCATGCCTACCTCTCTGCGACATGCTACCTCTCTGTATCCACCTGCCACCTCTCTGCGCCCCTCCGCCCACTCCGGGCTCCACATGTGATTTATCTTATGTGCAGCCAATCCAACCTCCGACTCCGATCCGATGCGCACAGGACCAGGCATCCATAGTTACATACTGTAGTTACATAGTAGGTGAGGCTGAATAAAGACTTGCGTCCATCTAGTTCAACCTATGTTTATAGTAGCTAATCCCTTGTTGTATAGTATGTTCTGATATTTTAAAGACAGATTATGTTACTTATTCGTACCCGTGGATGTTTTTAACCAATAAATGTTTATCCAACCTTATATTAAACATATTTATAGTGTCTGCCGACACCACTTCTCCAGGAATAGAGTTCCAAAGTTTGACTGTTCTGACTGCAAAGAATTTTTTTTTTTCTAGATGAACAAAATCTTTTTTCTTCTAATCTAAACTCGCGCCCTCGCGTCCTAGATTCCTGTCTAGCAGAAAAAAGGTGTTTGACAGTTCCTTATATTGGCCCCTTATATATTTATACATGTTGAGCATGTCCCCCCTTAAATGTCTCTTCTCTAGTGTAAATAGTCCCACATTGCTTAATCTTTCCTCGTAGCTTAAATTCTCCATTCCCCTAATAAGCTTTGTTGCTCTTCTTTGGACTTTTTCTAATTCTATGATGTCCTTTTTATAGTGCGGGGCCCAGAACTGCACTGCGTATTCGAGGTGCAGTCTAACCAATGATTTGTACAGAGGCATAATTATTTTTGAGTCCCTAGTTTCCATGCCCCATTTAATACATAGTAGAAAAAGGGAGGGATCAGTAGAGATTGGGTGGGTGCACACTGCAGGTAGTTATATGGGACGTCCAACTGATACAATTCACTTAAAATTTAACTTTAAAAGTTTTGCCCTGAGGAAGCCGGCACAGCCGGTGAAATGCGCATAGGCGCGTGATGTAGATTAGTTTAAATATAGGAATATACCATAAGAATGTTGTAATTAATTACTGTGCTCCGTTCAATACTGTTAATGTTGTGAATTAAAACATAAGTGGCAGGACACGCGCGCTGACACCGCCACCAGTGTCGGGAGATGGGGGCGGCGTGTGTACCGTGCACATGTTGAATGGCGGCTGCATGCTACGCTAACACAGATTAGTGTATAGTACACTGTACAAGCGCCACTATTGAATGTAAAAGTATTGATGTATAGTTCACTGTACAAGCACCACATTAAGTATACCCCAATCAGCGGGAATCAGTGACCGCTAAATACAGTGAGGTATTAATGAGTGTCACTAAAAGAGCAGACGCTGGTGACAAATATTAACACCAGCGCTGAGAGAAACTGATAGTCTGAATATCAGACATACATTGAGCGACAATTGCAAAATTGCAAAGAATCACTGTGTTTTGCTAACACTGGAAATATTGTAAATAAAAATATGTGGTAGGACGCGCGCGCCGACACCGCAGTACCAGTGCTGGGAGATCGTGCATGTTTTGAATGGCAGCTACATGTAAACGCGTATACAGATTGGTGCATAATTCATGGTATAAGCACCTCTATTAAGTGCCCGCCAAACACAGTGAGATATGAACAAGTGTTATTAAAAGAGCAGACGCCGGTGATAAATACTAACACCAGCGCTGAGAGACACTGACAGTCTGAATATCAGACATACACTGGGTGACAATTGCAAAGGTGTAAAGAATCACTGTGTTCCGTTAATACTGGAAACATTGTTAATAAAAATAAAAGTGGTAGGACGCGTGCGCTGACACCACAGCACCAGTGCCAGGAGATCGTGCATGTTTTAAATGACAACTACATGCAAACGCAAATACAGATCGGTGTACAATTCACTGTACAAGCACCTCTATTAAGTGTAAGAGACACCAATAATCGGTGCTAAAATAGCTGATGCCAGTGATACAATGGCACCAGCCTTGAGAAACATTGATAGTCTGAACATCAGACACACATTGAGTGATAATTCTGTACAATATGTATATATGCTAACGGATGTCATACTTGCCTACTTTTGAAAACTAGTTTCAGGGAGATTATAGTTGGTAGTATAATTCTGCACAGCGCCCCATTGAGGGGGGCCTGTCATGCTCAACCCAAAGGGTGTGTCTAGTTCCATATATGGAGAGATTGTGAAAAAAGATTGTGAATGTGGCACCTAGTAGATGAGCCCCAAAGCAGTTAGTAAGAGATACTACACTTGGTAACGTGCTGGGAAATGGTGCTGATGATTCAATGTAAATGTATCTGTCTCTCATTCCTTTTTTCCCCAAAAAATGTAACAGTGTAATGTGGACTGAGAGAAATGAGGGAGATTTCTAGACTAATGAGGGAGAGAGGGATATTGCTGCTATTTCAGGGAGTCTCCTGCAGAATGCAGGAGGGTAGGCAACTATGACGGATGTCTCCCTCTATATGTCAGCAAGTACCAACTGTAAATGCACCTCTAGGCACGTACAGAGTCGCGGGCACCAACTATAATAGACCGGGTGCTGCAGAGTGGGTCTAAAAAAACGCTGATATTACATGAGGATTCCAAACACATTGATATATTGCCGTAATAGAAGCAATACAAGGGAACGGTAATAATTAACTAATCCAGAGTACAAGTACAAATTAACAGTGTATATCCTAACTGTATGCGGCATGATGATGATAATAAAGTATCAGTAGTATCCAATATGGGACACTGTAAGATTGAGATCTAGAAATTCTGGATTGCAATCAATATTGGGTAGTGTGTGCACCTAATACGCCCTGATCACACACCAATCAGAATATCCTACCAAAACCAGTTGGGGTAATCTGCAGAAATAACATCCAAAGATTGGATAGTGTGTATACCCGACATACCCAAACTACACACTACACTGTGGATTGCACTAATGAGAATGACAACCTGGATTGATTAAGTACCATGAAGGGACAACAAGCTCAATGTAATATATACCCTCATTTAACTGTATATCCCAAGCATATTGATAAACATCACATTGTGCCAATAAGCATAATTATTCACAATAAGACATTTACCAAAATTAAAGGTGGTACAGTGTGACAGATTGAGGCTTAACAGTTGGACGTCCCATATAACTACCTGCAGTGTGCACCCACCCAATCTCTACTGATCCCTCCCTTTTTCTACTATATATCTAACGATTAGAGAAGGGTAGCACCACTCCCATACTAAGTTTAAAAGAATAGATATCATTCAAAAATACATATATATATATATACAAACGTTAAGAGGATTCAGTCGTAGTTTATAAAAAGGCGAACAAAAGGAATTCAGTGCGGAACACAACCACTTCCCCCTTCCCATATCTCTATAAATTCCCCTTGTAATACATGCTAGAGTTCTGATGGCCTTTTATGTTCCTATATTACATTGAGCACTACACCCCAGTTTGTTGTCTATTTGGACTCCTAGATCCTTTTCGATTCCTGATTTACCCAATTCCTCCCCGCTTAGGTTATAACTAGCACACTGGTTATGTCTCCCAAGGTGCATGACCTTGCATTTGTTCACATTGAACCTCATCTTCCACTTTTTTGCCCACTCATCTAGATTGTCAAGATCATTTTGAAGCGTGGTGACATCTTCTGATGATTTAATAACTCTGCTCAGTTTTGTATCGTCCGCAAAGATGGATGGATGGGATGTCAAACACATGAGATTCTGGACCCGCATGAAATCCAGCAAATCGGACCATGGACCTTTATCTGGTTCACACACAATGCTGCGAACGTTTGCAGCGCTGTGTGCGATTTAAACGCCTCCAGCACTCGTCCAGCAGCCCCCCACTCACTCACCGTAATTCCCGAATGGATGGATGTTTTATATAAACGTCCATTCACAGCATTGGGTTCAGGGCCAAATCATTTGATAGTCGCCAAGCGTGCACAGGGAAGCCAAGAGAGGGGGGTACTAATTACCTGGGCCCAGGCTTGCTGGAGGTGCCCCACACCAGGTCACACAGGTGCTGTAACCGCCCACAGTGCAGACAGGAGCTCTCGCTACAGGTCACACAGGTGCTGTAACCACCCACAGTGCAGACGGGAGCTCTCGCTATAGGTCACACAGGTGCTGTAACCGCCCACAGTGCAGACAGGAGCTCTCGCTACAGGTCACACAGGTGCTGTAACCGCCCACAGTGCAGACAGGAGCTCTCGCTACAGGTCACACAGGTGCTGAAACTGCCCCACAGTGCAGACGGGAGCTCTCACTACAGGTCACACAGGTGCTGTAACCGCCCACAGTGCAGATGGGAGCTCTCGCTACAGGTCACACAGGTGCTGTAACCGCCCCACAGTGCAGACTGGAGCTCTCGCTACAGGTCACACAGGTGCTGTAACCGCCCCACAGTGCCGAGAGGAGCTCTCACTACAGGTCACACAGGTGCTGTAACCGCCCACAGTGCAGACGGGAGCTCTCGCTACAGGTCACACAGGTGCTGTAACTGCCCACAGTGCAGACGGGAGCTCTCGCTACAGGTCTCACAGGTGCTGTAACCACCCACAGTGCAGACAGGAGCTCTCACTACAGGTCACACAGGTGCTGTAACCGCCCCACAGTGCAGACGGGAGCTCTCGCTACAGGTCACACAGGTGCTGTAACCGCCCCACAGTGCAGACAGGAGCTCTCGCTACAGGTCACACAGGTGCTGTAACCGCCCCACAGTGCAGACAGGAGCTCTCGCTACAGGTCACACAGGTGCTGTAACCGCCCACAGTGCAGACAGGAGCTCTCACTACAGGTCACACAGGTGCTGTAACCACCCACAGTGCAGACAGGAGCTCTCACTACAGGTCACACAGGTGCTGTAACCGCCCCACAGTGCAGACGGGAGCTCTCGCTACAGGTCACACAGGGGCTGTAACCGCCCCACAGTGCAGACGGGAGCTCTCACTACAGGTCACGCAGGTGCTGTAACCGCCCCACAGTGCAGACGGGAGCTCTCGCTACAGATCACACAGGTGCTGTAACCGCCCCACAGTGCAGACGGGAGCTCTCGCTACAGGTCACACAGGGGCTGTAACCGCCCCACAGTGCAGACGGGAGCTCTCACTACAGGTCACGCAGGTGCTGTAACCGCCCCACAGTGCAGACGGGAGCTCTCGCTACAGATCACACAGGTGCTGTAACCGCCCCACAGTGCAGACGGGAGCTCTCGCTACAGGTCACACAGGGGCTGTAACCGCCCCACAGTGCAGACGGGAACTCTCGCTACAGGTCACACAGGTGCTGTAACCGCCCACAGTGCAGACAGGAGCTCTCGCTACAGGTCACACAGGTGCTGTAACCGCCCACAGTGCAGACAGGAGCTCTCGCTACAGGTCACACAGGTGCTGTAACCGCCCCACAGTGCAGACGGGAGCTCTCGCAACAGGTCACACAGGTGCTGTAACCGCCCCACAGTGCAGACGGGAGCTCTCGCTACAGGTCACACAGGTGCTGTAACCGCACACAGTGCAGACGGGAGCTCTCGCTACAGGTCACACAGGTGCTGTAACCGCCCACAGTGCAGACGGGAGCATTAGCTACAGGTCACACAGGTGCTGTAACCGCCCACAGTGCAGACGGGAGCTCTCACTACAGGTCACACAGGTGCTGTAACCGCCCCACAGTGCAGACGGGAGCTCTCGCTACAGGTCACACAGGGGCTGTAACCGCCCCACAGTGCAGACGGGAGCTCTCACTACAGGTCACGCAGGTGCTGTAACCGCCCCACAGTGCAGACGGGAGCTCTCGCTACAGGTCACACAGGTGCTGTAACAGCCCACAGTGCAGACAGGAGCTCTCGCTACAGGTCACACAGGTGCTGTAACCGCCCCACAGTGCAGACGGGAGCTCTCACTACAGGTCACACAGGTGCTGTAACCGCAACACAGTCCAGACGGGAGCTCTCGCTACAGGTCACACAGGTGCTGTAACAGCCCACAGTGCAGACAAGAGCTCTCACTACAGGTCACACAGGTGCTATAACCGCCCCACAGTGCAGACGGGAGCTCTCGCTACAGGTCACACAGGTGCTGTAACCGCCCACAGTGCAGACAGGAGCTCTCGCTACAGGTCACACAGGTGCTGTAACCGCCCCACAGTGCAGACGGGAGCTCTCGCAACAGGTCACACAGGTGCTGTAACCGCCCCACAGTGCAGACGGGAGCTCTCGCTACAGGTCACACAGGTGCTGTAACCGCACACAGTGCAGACGGGAGCTCTCGCTACAGGTCACACAGGTGCTGTAACCGCCCCACAGTGCAGACGGGAGCTCTCGCTACAGGTCACACAGGTGCTGTAACCGCCCACAGTGCAGACAGGAGCTCTCACTACAGGTCACACAGGTGCTGTAACCGCCCACAGTGCAGACGGGAGCTCTCACTACAGGTGACACAGGTGCTGTAACCGCCCACAGTGCAGACGGGAGCTCTCGCTACAGGTCACACAGGTGCTGTAACCACCCACAGTGCAGACGGGAGCTCTCGCTACAGGTCACACAGGTGCTGTAACCGCCCACAGTGCAGACGGGAGCTCTCGCTACAGGTCACACAGGTGCTGTAACCGCCCCACAGTGCAGACGGGAGCTCTCGCTACAGGTCACACAGGTGCTGTAACCGCCCCACAGTGCAGACGGGAGCTCTCGCTACAGGTCACACAGGTGCTGTAACCGCCCACAGTGCAGACGGGAGCTCTCGCTACAGGTCACACAGGTGCTGTAACCGCCCCACAGTGCAGACGGGAGCTCTCGCTACAGGTCACACAGGTGCTGTAACTGTCCCACAGTGCAGACAGGAGCTCTCACTACAGGTCACACAGGTGCTGTAACCGCCCACAGTGCAGACGGGAGCTCTCGCTACAGGTCACACAGGTGCTGTAACCGCCCCACAGTGCAGAAAGGAGCTCTCACTACAGGTCACACAGGTGCTGTAACTGCCCACAGTGCAGACGGGAGCTCTCGCTACGGTCACACAGGTGCTGTAACCGCCCACAGTGCAGACGGGAGCTCTCGCTACAGGTCACACAGGTGCTGTAACCGCCCCACAGTGCAGACGGGAGCTCTCGCTACAGGTCACACAGGTGCTGTAACCGCCCCACAGTGCAGACAGGAGCTCTCGCTACAGGTCACACAGGTGCTGTAACCGCCCACAGTGCAGACGGGAGCTCTCGCTACAGGTCACACAGGTGCTGTAACCGCCCCACAGTGCAGACGGGAGCTCTCGCTACAGGTCACACAAGTGCTGTAACCGCCCCACAGTGCAGACGGGAGCTCTCGCTACAGGTCACACAGGTGCTGTAACCGCCCCACAGTGCAGACGGGAGCTCTCGCTACAGGTCACACAGGTGCTGTAACCGCCCCACAGTGCAGACGGGAGCTCTCGCTACAGGTCACACAGGTGCTGTAACCGCCCCACAGTGCAGACGGGAGCTCTCGCTACAGGTCACACAGGTGCTGTAACCGCCCCACAGTGCAGACGGGAGCTCTCGCTACAGGTCACACAGGTGCTGTAACCGCCCAACAGTGCAGACGGGAGCTCTCGCTACAGGTCACACAGGTGCTGTAACCGCCCACAGTGCAGACGGGTGCTCTCGCTACAGGTCACACAGGTGCTGTAACCGCCCCACAGTGCAGACGGGAGCTCTCGCTACAGGTCACACAGGTGCTGTAACCGTCCCACAGTGCAGACAGGAGCTCTCGCTACAGGTCACACAGGTGCTGTAACCGCCCCACAGTGCAGACGGGAGCTCTCACTACAGGTCACACAGGTGCTGTAACCGCCCACAGTGCAGACAGGAGCTCTCACTACAGGTCACACAGGTGCTGTAACCGCCCACAGTGCAGACAGGAGTTCTCGCTACAGGTCCCACAGGTGCTGTAACCGCCCACAGTGCAGACGGGAGCTCTCACTACAGGTCCCACAGGTGCTGTAACCGCCCACAGTGCAGACGGGAGCTCTCACTACAGGTCACACAGGTGCTGTAACCGCCCCACAGTGCAGACGGGAGCTCTCGCTACAGGTCACACAGGTGCTGTAACCGCCCCACAGTGCAGACGGGAGCTCTCGCTACAGGTCACACAGGTGCTGTAACCGCCCACAGTGCAGACGGGAGCTCTCACTACAGGTCACACAGGTGCTGTAACCGCCCACAGTGCAGACAGGAGCTCTCGCTACAGGTCACACAGGTGCTGTAACCACCCACAGTGCAGACGGGAGCTCTCGCTACAGGTCACACAGGTGCTGTAACCACCCACAGTGCAGACAGGAGCTCTCACTACAGGTCACACAGGTGCTGTAACCGCCCCACAGTGCAGACAGTAGCTCTCGCTACAGGTCACACAGGTGCTGTAACCGCCCAACAGTGCAGACAGGAGCTCTCGCTACAGGTCACACAGGTGCTGTAACTGTCCCACAGTGCAGACAGGAGCTCTCACTACAGGTCACACAGGTGCTGTAACCGCCCACAGTGCAGACGGGAGCTCTCGCTACAGGTCACACAGGTGCTGTAACCGCCCACAGTGCAGACAGGAGCTCTCACTACAGGTCACACAGGTGCTGTAACCGCCCCACAGTGCAGACGGGAGCTCTCACTACAGGTCACACAGGTGCTGTAACCGCCCCACAGTGCAGACGGGAGCTCTCGCTACAGGTCACACAGGTGCTGTAACCACCCACAGTGCAGACAGGAGCTCTCACTACAGGTCACACAGGTGCTGTAACCGCCCCACAGTGCAGACGGGAGCTCTCGCAACAGGTCTCACAGGTGCTGTAACCGCCCACAGTGCAGACAGGAGCTCTCGCTACAGGTCACAAAGGTGCTGTAACCGCCCCACAGTGCAGACGGGAGCTCTCGCTACAGGTCACACAGGTGCTGTAACCGCCCACAGTGCAGACGGGAGCTCTCGCTACAGGTCACACAGGTGCTGTAACCGCCCCACAGTGCAGACGGGAGCTCTCACTACAGGTCACACAGGTGCTGTAACCGCCCCACAGTGCAGACAGGAGCTCTCGCTACAGGTCACACAGGTGCTGTAACCGCCCACAGTGCAGACGGGAGCTCTCGCTACAGGTCACACAGGTGCTGTAACCGCCCCACAGTGCAGACGGGAGCTCTCGCTACAGGTCACACAGGTGCTGTAACCGCCCACAGTGCAGACGGGAGCTCTCGCTACAGGTCACACAGGTCCTGTAACCGCCCACAGTGCAGACGGGAGCTCTCACTACAGGTCACACAGGTGCTGTAACCGCCCCACAGTGCAGACGGGAGCTCTCGCTACAGGTCAAACAGGTGCTGTAACCGCCCCACAGTGCAGAAAGGAGCTCTCGCTACAGGTCACACAGGTGCTGTAACCGCCCCACAGTGCAGACGGGAGCTCTCGCTACAGGTCACACAAGTGCTGTAACCGCCCCACAGTGCAGACGGGAGCTCTCGCTACAGGTCACACAGGTGCTGTAACCGCCCCACAGTGCAGACAGGAGCTCTCGCTACAGGTCACACAGGTGCTGTAACCGCCCCACAGTGCAGACAGGAGCTCTCGCTACAGGTCACACAGGTGCTGTAACCGCCCCACAGTGCAGACAGAAGCTCTCACTACAGGTCACACAGGTGCTGTAACCGCCCCACAGTGCAGACGGGAGCTCTCGCTACAGGTCACACAGGTGCTGTAACCGCCCCACAGTGCAGACGGGAGCTCTCACTACAGGTCACACAGGTGCTGTAACCGCCCCACAGTGCAGACGGGAGCTCTCGCTACAGATCACACAGGTGCTGTAACAGCCCACAGTGCAGACGGGAGCTCTCACTACAGGTCACACAGGTGCTGTAACCACCCCACAGTGCAGACAGGAGCTCTCACTACAGGTCACACAGGTGCTGTAACCGCCCACAGTGCAGACGGGAGCTCTCGCTACAGGTCACACAGGTGCTGTAACCGCCCCACAGTGCAGACGGGAGCTCTCACTACAGGTCACACAGGTGCTTTAACCGCCCCACAGTGCAGACGGGAGCTCTCACTACAGGTCACACAGGTGCTGTAACCGCCCCACAGTGCAGACAGGAGCTCTCGCTACAGGTCACACAGGTGCTGTAACCGCCCCACAGTGCAGACGGGAGCTCTCGCTACAGGTCACACAGGTGCTGTAACCGCCCCACAGTGCAGACGGGAGCTCTCGCTACAGGTCACACAGGTGCTGTAACCGCCCACAGTGCAGACGGGAGCTCTCACTACAGGTCACACAGGGGCTGTAACCGCCCCACAGTGCAGACGGGAGCTCTCGCTACAGGTCACACAGGTGCTGTAACCGCCCCACAGTGCAGACGGGAGCTCTCGCAACAAGTCTCACAGGTGCTGTAACCGCCCACAGTGCAGACGGGAGCTCTCGCAACAGGTCACACAGGTGCTGTAACCGCCCCACAGTGCAGACGGGAGCTCTCGCTACAGGTCACACAGGTGCTGTAACCGCCCACAGTGCAGACGGGAGCTCTCGCTACAGGTCACACAGGTGCTGTAACCGCCCACAGTGCAGACGGGAGCTCTCGCTACAGGTCACACAGGTGCTGTAACCACCCCACAGTGCAGACGGGAGCTCTCGCTACAGGTCACACAGGTGCTGTAACCGCCCACAGTACAGACAGGAGCTCTCGCTACAGGTCACACAGGTGCTGTAACTGCCCCACAGTGCAGACGGGAGCTCTCCCTACAGGTCACACAGGTGCTGTAACCGCCCCACAGTGCAGACAGGAGCTCACGCTACAGGTCACACAGGTGCTGTAACCGCCCACAGTGCAGACGGGAGCTCTCGCTACAGGTCACACAGGTGCTGTAACCGCCCCACAGTGCAGACAGGAGCTCTCACTACAGGTCACACAGGGGCTGTAACCGCCCCACAGTGCAGACGGGAGCTCTCACTACAGGTCACACAGGGGCTGTAACCGCCCCACAGTGCAGACGGGAGCTCTCGCTACAGGTCACACAGGTGCTGTAACCGCCCCACAGTGCAGACGGGAGCTCTCGCAACAAGTCTCACAGGTGCTGTAACCGCCCACAGTGCAGACGGGAGCTCTCGCAACAGGTCACACAGGTGCTGTAACCGCCCCACAGTGCAGACGGGAGCTCTCGCTACAGGTCACACAGGTGCTGTAACCGCCCACAGTGCAGACGGGAGCTCTCGCTACAGGTCACACAGGTGCTGTAACCGCCCACAGTGCAGACGGGAGCTCTCGCTACAGGTCACACAGGTGCTGTAACCACCCCACAGTGCAGACGGGAGCTCTCGCTACAGGTCACACAGGTGCTGTAACCGCCCACAGTACAGACAGGAGCTCTCGCTACAGGTCACACAGGTGCTGTAACTGCCCCACAGTGCAGACGGGAGCTCTCCCTACAGGTCACACAGGTGCTGTAACCGCCCCACAGTGCAGACAGGAGCTCACGCTACAGGTCACACAGGTGCTGTAACCGCCCACAGTGCAGACGGGAGCTCTCGCTACAGGTCACACAGGTGCTGTAACCGCCCCACAGTGCAGACGGGAGCTCTCGCTACAGGTCACACAGGTGCTGTAACCGCCCACAGTGCAGACGGGAGCTCTCCCTACAGGTCACACAGGTGCTGTAACCGCCCACAGTGCAGACGGGAGCTCTCGCTACAGGTCACACAGGTGCTGTAACCGCCCACAGTGCAGACAGGAGCTCTCGCTACAGGTCACACAGGTGCTGTAACCGCCCACAGTGCAGACAGGAGCTCTCGCTATAGGTCACACAGGTGCTGTAACCGCCCACAGTGCAGACGGGAGCTCTCGCTACAGGTCACACAGGTGCTGTAACCGCCCACAGTGCAGACGGGAGCTCTCGCTACAGGTCACACAGGTGCTGTAACCGCCCACAGTGCAGACGGGAGCTCTCGCTACAGGTCACACAGGTGCTGTAACCGCCCACAGTGCAGACGGGAGCTCTCGCTACAGGTCACACAGGTGCTGTAACCGCCCACAGTGCAGACGGGAGCTCTCACTACAGGTCACACAGGTGCTGTAACCGCCCACAGTGCAGACAGGAGCTCTCACTACAGGTCACACAGGTGCTGTAACCGCCCACAGTGCAGACAGGAGCTCTCGCTACAGGTCACACAGGTGCTGTAACCGCCCACAGTGCAGACGGGAGCTCTCGCTACAGGTCACACAGGTGCTGTAACCACCCACAGTGCAGACGGGAGCTCTCGCTACAGGTCACACAGGTGCTGTAACCGCCCCACAGTGCAGACAGGAGCTCTCACTACAGGTCACACAGGTGCTGTAACCGCCCACAGTGCAGACAGGAGCTCTCACTACAGGTCACACAGGTGCTGTAACCGCCCACAGTGCAGACAGGAGCTCTCGCTACAGGTCACACAGGTGCTGTAACCGCCCACAGTGCAGACGGGAGCTCTCGCTACAGATCACACAGGTGCTGTAACCTCCCACAGTGCAGACGGGAGCTCTCGCTACAGGTCACACAGGTGCTGTAACCGCCCACAGTGCAGACGGGAGCTCTCGCTACAGGTCACACAGGTGCTGTAACCGCCCACAGTGCAGACGGGAGCTCTCGCTACAGGTCACACAGGTGCTGTAACCGCCCACAGTGCAGACGGGAGCTCTCGCTACAGGTCACACAGGTGCTGTAACCGCCCACAGTGCAGACGGGAGCTCTCGCTACAGGTCACACAGGTGCTGTAACCGCCCCACAGTGCAGACGGGAGCTCTCGCTACAGGTCACACAGGTGCTGTAATCGCCCCACAGTGCAGACGGGAGCTCTCGCTACAGGTCACACAGGTGCTGTAACCGCCCCACAGTGCAGACGGGAGCTCTCGCTACAGGTCACACAGGTGCTGTAACCGCCCCACAGTGCAGACGGGAGCTCTCGCTACAGGTCACACAGGTGCTGTAACCGCCCACAGTGCAGACGGGAGCTCTCGCTACAGGTCACACAGGTGCTGTAACCGCCCCACAGTGCAGACGGGAGCTCTCGCTACAGGTTACACAGCTGCTGCAACCGCCCACAGTGCAGACAGGAGCTCTCGCTACAGGTCACACAGGTGCTGTAACCGGCCCACAGTGTAGACGGGAGCTCTTGCTACAGGTCACACAGGTGCTGTAACCGCCCACAGTGCAGACAGGAGCTCTCGCTACAGGTCACACAGGTGCTGTAACCGCCCACAGTGCAGGCGGGAGCTCTCGCTACAGGTCACACAGGTGCTGTAACCGCCCCACAGTGCAGACGGGAGCTCTCACTACAGGTCACACAGGTGCTGTAACCGCCCACAGTGCAGACGGGAGCTCTCGCTACAGGTCACACAGGTGCTGTAACCGCCCTACAGTGCAGACGGGAGCTCTCGCTACAGGTCACACAGGTGCTGTAACCGCCCTACAGTGCAGACGGGAGCTCTCGCTACAGGTCACACAGGTGCTGTAACCGCCCACAGTGCAGACGGGAGCTCTCGCTACAGGTCACACAGGTGCTGTAACCGTCCACAGTGCAGACAGGAGCTCTCGCTACAGGTCACACAGGTGCTGTAACCGCCCCACAGTGCAGACGGGAGCTCTCGCTACAGGTCACACAGGTGCTGTAACCGCCCCACAGTGCAGACAGGAGCTCTCACTACAGGTCACACAGGTGCTGTAACCGCCCACAGTGCAGACGGGAGCTCTCGCTACAGGTCACACAGGTGCTGTAACTGCCCCACAGTGCAGACGGGAGCTCTCACTACAGGTCACACAGGTGCTGTAACCGCCCCACAGTGCAGACGGGAGCTCTCGCTACAGGTCACACAGGTGCTCTAACCGCCCACAGTGCAGACGGGAGCTCTCACTACAGGTCACACAGGTGCTGTAACCGCCCCACAGTGCAGACGGGAGCTCTCGCTACAGGTCACACAGGTGCTGTAACCGCCCCACAGTGCAGACAGGAGCTCTCGCTACAGATCACACAGGTGCTGTAACCGCCCACAGTGCAGACGGGAGCTCTCCCTACAGGTCACACAGGTGCTGTAACCGCCCACAGTGCAGACGGGAGCTCCCGCTACAGGTCACACAGGTGCTGTAACCTCCCACAGTGCAGACGGGAGCTCTCACTACAGGTCACACAGGTGCTGTAACCTCCCACAGTGCAGACGGGAGCTCTCGCTACAGGTCACACAGGTGCTGTAACCGCCCACAGTGCAGACGGGAGCTCTCACTACAGGTCACACAGGTGCTGTAACCGCCCACAGTGCAGACGGGAGCTCTCGCTACAGGTCACACAGGTGCTGTAACCGCCCCACAGTGCAGACGGGAGCTCTCGCTACAGGTCACACAGGTGCTGTAACCGCCCCACAGTGCAGACGGGAGCTCTCGCTACAGGTCACACAGGTGCTGTAATCGCCCCACAGTGCAGACGGGAGCTCTCGCTACAGGTCACACAGGTGCTGTAACCGCCCCACAGTGCAGACGGGAGCTCTCGCTACAGGTCACACAGGTGCTGTAACCGCCCACAGTGCAGACGGGAGCTCTCACTACAGGTCACACAGGTGCTGTAACCGCCCACAGTGCAGACAGGAGCTCTCACTACAGGTCACACAGGTGCTGTAACCGCCCACAGTGCAGACAGGAGCTCTCACTACAGGTCACACAGGTGCTGTAACCGCCCCACAGTGCAGACGGGAGCTCTCGCTATAGGTCACACAGGTGCTGTAACCGCCCACAGTGCAGACAGGAGCTCTCGCTACAGGTCACACAGGTGCTGTAACCGCCCACAGTGCAGAGGGGAGCTCTCGCTACAGGTCACACAGGTGCTGTAACCGCCCCACAGTGCAGACAGGAGCACTCGCTACAGGTCACACAGGTGCTGTAACCACCCACAGTGCAGACGGGAGCTCTCGCTACAGGTCACACAGGTGCTGTAACCGCCCACAGTGTAGACAGGAGCTCTCGCTATAGGTCACACAGGTGCTGTAACCGCCCACAGTGCAGACAGGAGCTCTCGCTACAGGTCACACAGGTGCTGTAACCGCCCACAGTGCAGACAAGAGCTCTCACTACAGATCACACAGGTGCTGTAACCGCCCCACAGTGCAGACGGGAGCTCTCGCTACAGGTCACACAGGTGCTGTAACCGCCCACAGTGCAGACGGGAGCTCTCGCTACAGGTCACACAGGTGCTGTAACCGCCCACAGTGCAGACGGGAGCTCTCGCTACAGGTCACACAGGTGCTGTAACCGCCCACAGTGCAGACGGGAGCTCTCGCTACAGGTCACACAGGTGGTGTAACCGCCCCACAGTGCAGACAGGAGGTCTCGCTACGGTCACACAGGTGCTGTAACCTCCCACAGTGCAGACGGGAGCTCTCGCTACAGGTCACACAGGTGCTTTAACCGCCCCACAGTGCAGACGGGAGCTCTCACTACAGGTCACACAGGTGCTGTAACCGCCCCACAGTGCAGACAGGAGCTCTCGCTACAGGTCACACAGGTGCTGTAACCGCCCACAGTGCAGACAGGAGCTCTCGCTACAGGTCACACAGGTGCTGTAACCGCCCACAGTGCAGACGGGAGCTCTCGCTACAGGTCACACAGGTGCTGTAACCGCCCCACAGTGCAGACGGGAGCTCTCACTACAGGTCACACAGGTGCTTTAACCGCCCCACAGTGCAGACGGGAGCTCTCACTACAGGTCACACAGGTGCTGTAACCGCCCCACAGTGCAGACAGGAGCTCTCGCTACAGGTCACACAGGTGCTGTAACCGCCCCACAGTGCAGACGGGAGCTCTCGCTACAGGTCACACAGGTGCTGTAACCGCCCCACAGTGCAGACGGGAGCTCTCGCTACAGGTCACACAGGTGCTGTAACCGCCCACAGTGCAGACGGGAGCTCTCACTACAGGTCACACAGGGGCTGTAACCGCCCCACAGTGCAGACGGGAGCTCTCGCTACAGGTCACACAGGTGCTGTAACCGCCCCACAGTGCAGACGGGAGCTCTCGCAACAAGTCTCACAGGTGCTGTAACCGCCCACAGTGCAGACGGGAGCTCTCGCAACAGGTCACACAGGTGCTGTAACCGCCCCACAGTGCAGACGGGAGCTCTCGCTACAGGTCACACAGGTGCTGTAACCGCCCACAGTGCAGACGGGAGCTCTCGCTACAGGTCACACAGGTGCTGTAACCGCCCACAGTGCAGACGGGAGCTCTCGCTACAGGTCACACAGGTGCTGTAACCACCCCACAGTGCAGACGGGAGCTCTCGCTACAGGTCACACAGGTGCTGTAACCGCCCACAGTACAGACAGGAGCTCTCGCTACAGGTCACACAGGTGCTGTAACTGCCCCACAGTGCAGACGGGAGCTCTCCCTACAGGTCACACAGGTGCTGTAACCGCCCCACAGTGCAGACAGGAGCTCACGCTACAGGTCACACAGGTGCTGTAACCGCCCACAGTGCAGACGGGAGCTCTCGCTACAGGTCACACAGGTGCTGTAACCGCCCCACAGTGCAGACAGGAGCTCTCACTACAGGTCACACAGGGGCTGTAACCGCCCCACAGTGCAGACGGGAGCTCTCACTACAGGTCACACAGGGGCTGTAACCGCCCCACAGTGCAGACGGGAGCTCTCGCTACAGGTCACACAGGTGCTGTAACCGCCCCACAGTGCAGACGGGAGCTCTCGCAACAAGTCTCACAGGTGCTGTAACCGCCCACAGTGCAGACGGGAGCTCTCGCAACAGGTCACACAGGTGCTGTAACCGCCCCACAGTGCAGACGGGAGCTCTCGCTACAGGTCACACAGGTGCTGTAACCGCCCACAGTGCAGACGGGAGCTCTCGCTACAGGTCACACAGGTGCTGTAACCGCCCACAGTGCAGACGGGAGCTCTCGCTACAGGTCACACAGGTGCTGTAACCACCCCACAGTGCAGACGGGAGCTCTCGCTACAGGTCACACAGGTGCTGTAACCGCCCACAGTACAGACAGGAGCTCTCGCTACAGGTCACACAGGTGCTGTAACTGCCCCACAGTGCAGACGGGAGCTCTCCCTACAGGTCACACAGGTGCTGTAACCGCCCCACAGTGCAGACAGGAGCTCACGCTACAGGTCACACAGGTGCTGTAACCGCCCACAGTGCAGACGGGAGCTCTCGCTACAGGTCACACAGGTGCTGTAACCGCCCCACAGTGCAGACGGGAGCTCTCGCTACAGGTCACACAGGTGCTGTAACCGCCCACAGTGCAGACGGGAGCTCTCCCTACAGGTCACACAGGTGCTGTAACCGCCCACAGTGCAGACGGGAGCTCTCGCTACAGGTCACACAGGTGCTGTAACCGCCCACAGTGCAGACAGGAGCTCTCGCTACAGGTCACACAGGTGCTGTAACCGCCCACAGTGCAGACAGGAGCTCTCGCTATAGGTCACACAGGTGCTGTAACCGCCCACAGTGCAGACGGGAGCTCTCGCTACAGGTCACACAGGTGCTGTAACCGCCCACAGTGCAGACGGGAGCTCTCGCTACAGGTCACACAGGTGCTGTAACCGCCCACAGTGCAGACGGGAGCTCTCGCTACAGGTCACACAGGTGCTGTAACCGCCCACAGTGCAGACGGGAGCTCTCGCTACAGGTCACACAGGTGCTGTAACCGCCCACAGTGCAGACGGGAGCTCTCACTACAGGTCACACAGGTGCTGTAACCGCCCACAGTGCAGACAGGAGCTCTCACTACAGGTCACACAGGTGCTGTAACCGCCCACAGTGCAGACAGGAGCTCTCGCTACAGGTCACACAGGTGCTGTAACCGCCCACAGTGCAGACGGGAGCTCTCGCTACAGGTCACACAGGTGCTGTAACCACCCACAGTGCAGACGGGAGCTCTCGCTACAGGTCACACAGGTGCTGTAACCGCCCCACAGTGCAGACAGGAGCTCTCACTACAGGTCACACAGGTGCTGTAACCGCCCACAGTGCAGACAGGAGCTCTCACTACAGGTCACACAGGTGCTGTAACCGCCCACAGTGCAGACAGGAGCTCTCGCTACAGGTCACACAGGTGCTGTAACCGCCCACAGTGCAGACGGGAGCTCTCGCTACAGATCACACAGGTGCTGTAACCTCCCACAGTGCAGACGGGAGCTCTCGCTACAGGTCACACAGGTGCTGTAACCGCCCACAGTGCAGACGGGAGCTCTCGCTACAGGTCACACAGGTGCTGTAACCGCCCACAGTGCAGACGGGAGCTCTCGCTACAGGTCACACAGGTGCTGTAACCGCCCCACAGTGCAGACGGGAGCTCTCGCTACAGGTCACACAGGTGCTGTAATCGCCCCACAGTGCAGACGGGAGCTCTCGCTACAGGTCACACAGGTGCTGTAACCGCCCCACAGTGCAGACGGGAGCTCTCGCTACAGGTCACACAGGTGCTGTAACCGCCCCACAGTGCAGACGGGAGCTCTCGCTACAGGTCACACAGGTGCTGTAACCGCCCACAGTGCAGACGGGAGCTCTCGCTACAGGTCACACAGGTGCTGTAACCGCCCCACAGTGCAGACGGGAGCTCTCGCTACAGGTTACACAGCTGCTGCAACCGCCCACAGTGCAGACAGGAGCTCTCGCTACAGGTCACACAGGTGCTGTAACCGGCCCACAGTGTAGACGGGAGCTCTTGCTACAGGTCACACAGGTGCTGTAACCGCCCACAGTGCAGACAGGAGCTCTCGCTACAGGTCACACAGGTGCTGTAACCGCCCACAGTGCAGGCGGGAGCTCTCGCTACAGGTCACACAGGTGCTGTAACCGCCCCACAGTGCAGACGGGAGCTCTCACTACAGGTCACACAGGTGCTGTAACCGCCCACAGTGCAGACGGGAGCTCTCGCTACAGGTCACACAGGTGCTGTAACCGCCCTACAGTGCAGACGGGAGCTCTCGCTACAGGTCACACAGGTGCTGTAACCGCCCTACAGTGCAGACGGGAGCTCTCGCTACAGGTCACACAGGTGCTGTAACCGCCCACAGTGCAGACGGGAGCTCTCGCTACAGGTCACACAGGTGCTGTAACCGTCCACAGTGCAGACAGGAGCTCTCGCTACAGGTCACACAGGTGCTGTAACCGCCCCACAGTGCAGACGGGAGCTCTCGCTACAGGTCACACAGGTGCTGTAACCGCCCCACAGTGCAGACAGGAGCTCTCACTACAGGTCACACAGGTGCTGTAACCGCCCACAGTGCAGACGGGAGCTCTCGCTACAGGTCACACAGGTGCTGTAACTGCCCCACAGTGCAGACGGGAGCTCTCACTACAGGTCACACAGGTGCTGTAACCGCCCCACAGTGCAGACGGGAGCTCTCGCTACAGGTCACACAGGTGCTCTAACCGCCCACAGTGCAGACGGGAGCTCTCACTACAGGTCACACAGGTGCTGTAACCGCCCCACAGTGCAGACGGGAGCTCTCGCTACAGGTCACACAGGTGCTGTAACCGCCCCACAGTGCA
The DNA here is from genome assembly GCF_055691185.1 of Crinia signifera. Lineage (NCBI taxonomy): Eukaryota > Metazoa > Chordata > Amphibia > Anura > Myobatrachidae > Crinia > Crinia signifera. Next base: position 324,859,036 of record NC_139220.1, on the reverse strand, counting down.
GACAGGAGCTCTCGCTACAGATCACACAGGTGCTGTAACCGCCCACAGTGCAGACGGGAGCTCTCCCTACAGGTCACACAGGTGCTGTAACCGCCCACAGTGCAGACGGGAGCTCCCGCTACAGGTCACACAGGTGCTGTAACCTCCCACAGTGCAGACGGGAGCTCTCACTACAGGTCACACAGGTGCTGTAACCTCCCACAGTGCAGACGGGAGCTCTCGCTACAGGTCACACAGGTGCTGTAACCGCCCACAGTGCAGACGGGAGCTCTCACTACAGGTCACACAGGTGCTGTAACCGCCCACAGTGCAGACGGGAGCTCTCGCTACAGGTCACACAGGTGCTGTAACCGCCCCACAGTGCAGACGGGAGCTCTCGCTACAGGTCACACAGGTGCTGTAACCGCCCCACAGTGCAGACGGGAGCTCTCGCTACAGGTCACACAGGTGCTGTAATCGCCCCACAGTGCAGACGGGAGCTCTCGCTACAGGTCACACAGGTGCTGTAACCGCCCCACAGTGCAGACGGGAGCTCTCGCTACAGGTCACACAGGTGCTGTAACCGCCCACAGTGCAGACGGGAGCTCTCACTACAGGTCACACAGGTGCTGTAACCGCCCACAGTGCAGACAGGAGCTCTCACTACAGGTCACACAGGTGCTGTAACCGCCCACAGTGCAGACAGGAGCTCTCACTACAGGTCACACAGGTGCTGTAACCGCCCCACAGTGCAGACGGGAGCTCTCGCTATAGGTCACACAGGTGCTGTAACCGCCCACAGTGCAGACAGGAGCTCTCGCTACAGGTCACACAGGTGCTGTAACCGCCCACAGTGCAGAGGGGAGCTCTCGCTACAGGTCACACAGGTGCTGTAACCGCCCCACAGTGCAGACAGGAGCACTCGCTACAGGTCACACAGGTGCTGTAACCACCCACAGTGCAGACGGGAGCTCTCGCTACAGGTCACACAGGTGCTGTAACCGCCCACAGTGTAGACAGGAGCTCTCGCTATAGGTCACACAGGTGCTGTAACCGCCCACAGTGCAGACAGGAGCTCTCGCTACAGGTCACACAGGTGCTGTAACCGCCCACAGTGCAGACAAGAGCTCTCACTACAGATCACACAGGTGCTGTAACCGCCCCACAGTGCAGACGGGAGCTCTCGCTACAGGTCACACAGGTGCTGTAACCGCCCACAGTGCAGACGGGAGCTCTCGCTACAGGTCACACAGGTGCTGTAACCGCCCACAGTGCAGACGGGAGCTCTCGCTACAGGTCACACAGGTGCTGTAACCGCCCACAGTGCAGACGGGAGCTCTCGCTACAGGTCACACAGGTGGTGTAACCGCCCCACAGTGCAGACAGGAGGTCTCGCTACGGTCACACAGGTGCTGTAACCTCCCACAGTGCAGACGGGAGCTCTCGCTACAGGTCACACAGGTGCTTTAACCGCCCCACAGTGCAGACGGGAGCTCTCACTACAGGTCACACAGGTGCTGTAACCGCCCCACAGTGCAGACAGGAGCTCTCGCTACAGGTCACACAGGTGCTGTAACCGCCCACAGTGCAGACAGGAGCTCTCGCTACAGGTCACACAGGTGCTGTAACCGCCCACAGTGCAGACGGGAGCTCTCGCTACAGGTCACACAGGTGCTGTAACCGCCCCACAGTGCAGACGGGAGCTCTCACTACAGGTCACACAGGTGCTTTAACCGCCCCACAGTGCAGACGGGAGCTCTCACTACAGGTCACACAGGTGCTGTAACCGCCCCACAGTGCAGACAGGAGCTCTCGCTACAGGTCACACAGGTGCTGTAACCGCCCCACAGTGCAGACAGGAGCTCTCCCTACAGGTCACACAGGTGCTGTAACCGCCAGCAGTGCAGACAGGAGCTCTCACTACAGGTCACACAGGTGCTGTAACCGCCCCACAGTGCAGACAGGAGCTCTCGCTACGGTCACACAGGTGCTGTAACCTCCCACAGTGCAGACGGGAGCTCTCGCTACAGGTCACACAGGTGCTTTAACCGCCCCACAGTGCAGACGGGAGCTCTCACTACAGGTCACACAGGTGCTGTAACCGCCCCACAGTGCAGACAGGAGCTCTCCCTACAGGTCACACAGGTGCTGTAACCGCCCCACAGTGCAGACAGGAGCTCTCGCTACAGGTCACACAGGTGCTGTAACCGCCAGCAGTGCAGACAGGAGCTCTCACTACAGGTCACACAGGTGCTGTAACCGCCCCACAGTGCAGACAGGAGCTCTCGCTACGGTCACACAGGTGCTGTAATCTCCCACAGTGCAGACGGGAGCTCTCGCTACAGGTCACACAGGTGCTGTAACCGCTCCACAGTGCAGACGGGAGCTCTCGCTACAGGTCACACAGGTGCTGTAACCGCCCACAGTGCAGACGGGAGCTCTCACTACAGGTCACACAGGTGCTGTAACCGTCCCACAGTGCCGACGGGAGCTCTCGCTACAGGTCACACAGGTGCTGTAACCGCCCCACAGTGCAGACAGGAGCTCTCGCTACAGGTCACACAGGTGCTGTAACCGCCACACAGTGCAGACGGGAGCTCTCGCTACAGGTCACACAGGTGCTGTAACCGCCCCACAGTGCAGACGGGAGTCTCGCTACAGGACACACAGGTGCTGTAACCGCCCACAGTGCAGACGGGAGCTCTCGCTACAGGTCACACAGGTGCTGTAACCGCCCCACAGTGCAGACAGGAGCTCTCGCTACAGGTCACACAGGTGCTGTAACCGCCCCACAGTGCAGACAGGAGCTCTCGCTACAGGTCACACAGGTGCTGTAACCGCCCCACAGTGCAGACGGGAGCTCTCGCTACAGGTCACACAGGTGCTGTAACCGCCCACAGTGCAGACGGGAGCTCTCACTACAGGTCACACAGGTGCTGTAGCCGCCCCTCAGTGCAGACGGGAGCTCTCACTACAGGTCACACAGGTGCTGTAACCGCCCACAGTGCAGACGGGAGCTCTCACTACAGGTCACACAGGTGCTGTAACCGCCCACAGTGCAGACGGGAGCTCTCGCTACAGGTCACACAGGTGCTGTAACCGCCCACAGTGCAGACGGGAGCTCTCACTACAGGTCACACAGGTGCTGTAACCGCCCCACAGTGCAGACAGGAGCTCTCGCTACAGGTCACACAGGTGCTGTAACCGCCACACAGTGCAGACGGGAGCTCTCGCTACAGGTCACACAGGTGCTGTAACCGCCCCACAGTGCAGACGGGAGTCTCGCTACAGGACACACAGGTGCTGTAACCGCCCACAGTGCAGACGGGAGCTCTCGCTACAGGTCACACAGGTGCTGTAACCGCCCCACAGTGCAGACAGGAGCTCTCGCTACAGGTCACACAGGTGCTGTAACCGCCCCACAGTGCAGACGGGAGCTCTCGCTACAGGTCACACAGGTGCTGTAACCGCCCACAGTGCAGACGGGAGCTCTCACTACAGGTCACACAGGTGCTGTAGCCGCCCCTCAGTGCAGACGGGAGCTCTCACTACAGGTCACACAGGTGCTGTAACCGCCCACAGTGCAGACGGGAGCTCTCACTACAGGTCACACAGGTGCTGTAACCGCCCACAGTGCAGACGGGAGCTCTCACTACAGGTCACACAGGTGCTGTAACCGCCCACAGTGCAGACGGGAGCTCTCACTACAGGTCACACAGGTGCTGTAACCGCCTACAGTGCAGACGGGAGCTCTCGCTACAGGTCACACAGGTGCTGTAACCGCCCACAGTGCAGACAGGAGCTCTCGCTACAGGTCACACAGGTGCTGTAACCTCCCCACAGTGCAGACGGGAGCTCTCGCTACAGGTCACACAGGTGCTGTAACCGCCCCACAGTGCAGACAGGAGCTCTCGCTACAGGTCATACAGGTGCTGTAACCGCTCACAGTGCAGACAGGAGCTCTCGCTACAGGTCACACAGGTGTTGTAACCGCCCACAGTGCAGACGGGAGATCTCGCTACAGGTCACACAGGTGCTGTAACCGCCCACAGTGCAGACGGGAGCTCTCGCTACAGGTCACACAGGTGCTGTAACCGCCCACAGTGCAGACAGGGGCTCTCGCTACAGGTCACACAGGTGCTGTAACCGCCCACAGTGCAGACAGGGGCTCTCGCTACAGGTCACACAGGTGCTGTAACCGCCCACAGTGCAGACAGGAGCTCTCGCTACAGGTCACACAGGGGCTGTAACCGCCCCACAGTGCAGACAGGAGCTCTCGCTACAGTTCACACAGGTGCTGTAACCGCCCACAGTGCAGACAGGAGCTCTCACTACAGGTCACACAGGTGCTGTAACCGCCCACAGTGCAGACGGGAGCTCTCACTACAGGTCACACAGGTGCTGTAACCGTCCCACAGTGCCGACGGGAGCTCTCGCTACAGGTCACACAGGTGCTGTAACCGCCCCACAGTGCAGACAGGAGCTCTCGCTACAGGTCACACAGGTGCTGTAACCGCCCCACAGTGCAGACAGGAGCTCTCACTACAGGTCACACAGGTGCTGTAGCCGCCCCTCAGTGCAGACGGGAGCTCTCACTACAGGTCACACAGGTGCTGTAACCACCCCACAGTGCAGACGGGAGCTCTCACTACAGGTCACACAGGTGCTGTAACCGCCCACAGTGCAGACAGGAGCTCTCACTACAGGTCACACAGGTGCTGTAACCGCCCACAGTGCAGATGGGAGCTCTCACTACAGGTCACACAGGTGCTGTAACCGCCCCACAGTGTAGACGGGAGCTCTCGCTACAGGTCACACAGGTGCTGTAACCGCCCACAGTGCAGACGGGAGCTCTCGCTAGAGGTCACACAGGTGCTGTAACCGCCCACAGTGCAGACGGGAGCTCTCACTACAGGTCACACAGGTGCTGTAACCGCCCCACAGTGCAGACGGGAGCTCTCGCTACAGGTCACACAGGTGCTGTAACCGCCACACAGTGCAGACGGGAGCTCTCGCTACAGGTCACACAGGTGCTGTAACCGCCCCACAGTGCAGACGGGAGTCTCGCTACAGGACACACAGGTGCTGTAACCGCCCACAGTGCAGACGGGAGCTCTCGCTACAGGTCACACAGGTGCTGTAACCGCCCCACAGTGCAGACAGGAGCTCTCGCTACAGGTCACACAGGTGCTGTAACCGCCCCACAGTGCAGACAGTAGCTCTCACTACAGGTCACACAGGTGCTGTAGCCGCCCCTCAGTGCAGACGGGAGCTCTCACTACAGGTCACACAGGTGCTGTAACCGCCCACAGTGCAGACGGGAGCTCTCACTACAGGTCACACAGGTGCTGTAACCGCCCACAGTGCAGACGGGAGCTCTCGCTACAGGTCACACAGGTGCTGTAACCGCCCCACAGTGCAGACGGGAGCTCTCGCTACAGGTCACACAGGTGCTGTAACCGCCTACAGTGCAGACGGGAGCTCTCGCTACAGGTCACACAGGTGCTGTAACCGCCCACAGTGCAGACAGGAGCTCTCGCTACAGGTCACACAGGTGCTGTAACCTCCCCACAGTGCAGACGGGAGCTCTCGCTACAGGTCACACAGGTGCTGTAACCGCCCCACAGTGCAGACAGGAGCTCTCGCTACAGGTCACACAGGTGCTGTAACCGCTCACAGTGCAGACAGGAGCTCTCGCTACAGGTCACACAGGTGTTGTAACCGCCCACAGTGCAGACGGGAGATCTCGCTACAGGTCACACAGGTGCTGTAACCGCCCACAGTGCAGACGGGAGCTCTCGCTACAGGTCACACAGGTGCTGTAACCGCCCACAGTGCAGACAGGGGCTCTCGCTACAGGTCACACAGGTGCTGTAACCGCCCACAGTGCAGACAGGGGCTCTCGCTACAGGTCACACAGGTGCTGTAACCGCCCACAGTGCAGACAGGAGCTCTCGCTACAGGTCACACAGGGGCTGTAACCGCCCCACAGTGCAGACAGGAGCTCTCGCTACAGTTCACACAGGTGCTGTAACCGCCCACAGTGCAGACAGGAGCTCTCACTACAGGTCACACAGGTGCTGTAACCGCCCACAGTGCAGACGGGAGCTCTCACTACAGGTCACACAGGTGCTGTAACCGCCCACAGTGCAGACGGGAGCTCTCGCTACATGTCACACAGGTGCTGTAACCGCCCACAGTGCAGACGGGAGCTCTCGCTACAGGTCACACAGGTGCTGTAACCGCCCACAGTGCAGACGGGAGCTCTCGCTACAGGTCACACAGGTGCTGTAACCGCCCCACAGTGCAGACAGGAGCTCTCTCTACAGGTCACACAGGTGCTGTAACCGCCCACAGTGCAGACAGGAGCTCTCGCTACAGGTCACACAGGTGCTGTAACCGCCCCACAGTGCAGACGGGAGCTCTCGCTACAGGTCACACAGGTGCTGTAACCACCCCACAGTGCAGACGGGAGCTCTCGCTACAGGTCACACAGGTGCTGTAACCGCCCCACAGTGCAGACGGAAGCTCTCGCTACAGGTCACACAGGTGCTGTAACCGCCCCACAGTGCAGACGGGAGCTCTCGCTACAGGTCACACAGGTGCTGTAACCGCCCCACAGTGCAGACGGGAGCTCTCGCTACAGGTCACACAGGTGCTGTAACCGCCCCACAGTGCAGACGGGAGCTCTCGCTACAGGTCACACAGGTGCTGTAACCGCCCCACAGTGCAGACGGGAGCTCTCGCTACAGGTCACACAGGTGCTGTAACCGCCCCACAGTGCAGACGGGAGCTCTCGCTACAGGTCACACAGGTGCTGTAACCGCCCACAGTGCAGACAGGAGCTCTCACTACAGGTCACACAGGTGCTGTAACCGCCCCACAGTGCAGACGGGAGCTCTCGCTACAGGTCACACAGGTGCTGTAACCTCCCCACAGTGCAGACGGGAGCTCTCGCTACAGGTCACACAGGTGCTGTAACCGCCCCACAGTGCAGACGGGAGCTCTCGCTACAGGTCACACAGGTGCTGTAACCTCCCCACAGTGCAGACGGGAGCTCTCGCTACAGGTCACACAGGTGCTGTAACCGCCCCACAGTGCAGACAGGAGCTCTCGCTACAGGTCACACAGGTGCTTTAACCGCCCCACATTGCAGACAGGAGCTCTCACTACAGGTCACACAGGTGCTGTAACCGCCCACAGTGCAGACAGGAGCTCTCACTACAGGTCACACAGGTGCTGTAACCGCCCCACAGTGCAGACAGGAGCTCTCGCTACAGGTCACACAGGTGCTGTAACCGCCCACAGTGCAGACGGGAGCTCTCGCTACAGGTCACACAGGTGCTGTAACCGCCCACAGTGCAGACAGGAGCTCTCACTACAGGTCACACAGGTGCTGTAACCGCCCCACAGTGCAGACGGGAGCTCTCGCTACAGGTCACACAGGTGCTGTAACTGCCTCACAGTGCAGACAGAAGCTCTCACTACAGGTCACACAGGTGCTGTAACCGCCCACAGTGCAGACGGGAGCTCTCGCTACAGGTCACACAGGTGCTGTAACCGCCCCACAGTGCAGACAGGAGCTCTCACTACAGGTCACACAGGTGCTGTAACCGCCCACAGTGCAGACCGGAGCTCTCACTACAGGTCACACAGGTGCTGTAACCGCCCCACAGTGCAGACAGAATCTCTCACTACAGGTCACACAGGTGCTGTAACTGCCCCAAAGTGCAGACAGGAGCTCTTATAGTCAAGATTTCACCTGTAGATATTGCCCTATATTCGTCAAAAGGTTTCTTTTAGGTGTCCTCTTAGATGGATAGAAGGTTCCAGGGTCAATCCAAAGGAATTTTTTAGAAATACTTTATTCCAAAAAACACCATACAGATAAAAAAGCAGAATAAAAACAAAGAAGGCTTCTTGTATCCATGTCTGGTAGACCAAAAATCCACAGCTCACCCGGGATAAGCGGTGGTGGGTCCCCTGAGATGGCAACACAGGTGACCTTGAAAAAGGGCTGCAAAAGCCCAAAATGTGTTGGTGCTGTGGAGGCTGGTGTTCTTGACTTGTGTTGCCATCTCAGGGAACCCACCACCGCTTATCCCTGGTGAGCTGTGGATTTTGGTCTACCAGACATGGATGCAAGACACCTCCTTTGTCTTTATTCTGCTTTTTTATCTGTATGGTGTTTTTTGGAATAAAGTATTTAAAAAAAATTCCTTTGGATTGACCCTGGATCCTTCTATCCATCTAAGAGGACACCTAAAAGATACCTTTTGACGAACACAGGGCAATATCTGCAGGTGAGATCTTGACTATATGGGGAATGGAGATATGGAAAAGTGAACAAAGAACGTAAAGATACCTTTATGTGCCTACAGGGTCTTGTATCAAGTTCAGTTATATGATCTAGTTATCAGATGTGGATCTCTACATAAGGGAGGAAGGAAGTTGATGACTGCTTTCTCCATTTGGGGTGCTTCCTACCCAATATTGTGAACTGTCAACACCATTTTTTGGTTGGTAGAATAAGACAGCGCCGTTGAAGATACCCATTTCTGTCCATTGTTTGCATTGTTTGATGATTGGTAATCCCTTGGGTTTTTTCTGTGCTGCAGTCTTGGGGTGCGGTAATATTCTCCCAAAGTCTCTTCACCACTCTCATCTTCCCCCTCAGCCCACTTGCCTTCCCTTCTCATTCTCCGTCCCTGATTTAGCAAATTCTACACATCTAAAATGGACTCCATCAGGATGACTATCAGTGATAGGGTTGATATTACTTAAGTAACCAGTCATTAGGTTGACCACTATAGACATAAATTAGGTCAAACGTTTTCATGTTGTCCTTTTCCATGTTGACCTAATGCTTGTGTCGACCTAACGACCATGTTGACCTAATTCATGTAGACCTATTTCTCAAGACTTTCAAACTATAGTGGTCTACCAAAGGACTCTAACTACTGCTTGGAGACCTAATGACCACATCCCTATCAGGACATCACATACCAGCAGAATGTCAACAAGTCCCCTGTCCATCTTGACTTTACTTTCCCATGTGTCTGGTGATGAAGTCAGAGACCTCATCCAACCCTATCCCACTTCCCAATTGTACCCAATCTGCCTCCTCTACTACCTCACTCTTTCTGCCCCCCCCCCCCCCCCGGACCTCTCCTGTTCTCCATCTATATGTACTCAATTTTGTGAGGTCATCAGCTATTTTAACCTCCAATATCTTCTATTCTGCTGATGATATTTGGATCTACTTTTCCTTCACTGACATTTCCCCTTCTCTTCTCTCTCGTATCTCCAACTATGGGGTACATTTACTAAAGCTTCTTAAAAAGAAGAGAGATGATGATGCAACTAATAAGATTCTGTCTATCATTTTCTAGAGAAATTATAAAAACAGATCGAATAATGTTCCCACCCACCTTCAAAACCACACTTTCTACAATTTAGTTGTCTTTTGACAGCACAACTATTGCCCACATGTGCACGGTCTTGGAGGTATCCTTTACACCTTCCCCAACTTCATACCACACGTTCAGTACCTATTGCAGTCCTTCTGTTTCTAGCTCAAGAATGTTTCCAGGATAAGGACCCTCATCCACTCAATGGTCATCTCGAGCTTGGACTACTGTGACCTCCTCCTGTCTGGCTTTCATGACTGCCACCTGTCTTCACTCTAATCCATCCTCAATACTACTGCCCAGCTCATCTTCCTCTACAAACATTCAATGTCACCTCTTCCTCTTACAAGTCCTACCTTTTTTCACTTTCCCCTTCAGAACCCAAATCCAGCTGTTAACACTCCCTTACAAAGCTCTAACCCACTTCTGTCCCATTTATTACCTCATCTCCCTTCAGACTCCTGCTCATTATCATCGCTCCACAAATAAATGCTGCCTGTCAACTGGGTACATCCTCCTACTCCAAACTCCAAGATTTTGCCTGTGCTGCTCCTTACTGTACTTCTAGAATTTTCTGCCCTTACTTATGAGAGACTCCACAAAACTTCACATGGGCTCTTAAGACCCAATTCTAACGCTATATTCCATGAACACTGTCTAACCCATCTGTGTCACTCCTGTCTATCTGCCCCTCCCCTTTAGAATTTAATCTTTTACAAACAGGGCCCTCTCCCATTGTGTGCTTTGTGTTTCCTGACTTATACTATCATCTACTTAATGCTCCCTACAATGGCACCTAATTCTTGGTTTATGCTACAAGTGCTTAAAGTTTTTGTGTGTTATTACCACTGAAGCAGCAATCGGAGTAAAACATATGTGGTTCTTTCAAATAACACAAAACAAAGAACAACTAGTTCAGTAGCAAGTAAAGGAGCAAGGGCGGAAAGGAGGAATATCTAACACAAATCAGTACAAATCCACTGGGAGGACAAAAACTACTCTCCAGTTTTTTTGTGCAATACAAAAATATGTAAAGCTCTTCTTGGCCCTCAATGATGGTTGTAAGCTAGTCATGTCTTGGGTTACCCTTCTCGGGAGTGCAAACAACTTAATGTGAATGCAAACTATTGTAAAAAGATGGGGAAGTACCACAAAACTTTTTGAATTGTTATTTTTTACTGATCTTTATATTATTATATAATATATATTTTATAGCTTTCCAAGATGATTACTGCAAATTGTTATGTTTAGTTTTTGTCAGAATATCATTCTCTATGATGACTCTAATTTCTTTGCTCCTCAAGCTGTAGATGATTGGGTTAAACAGGGGCGTTATTACAATGTACAAAAGGGCGATAAACTTGTTCACAGTCACGGAACGTCCATTAGCTGGGACCACGTAAATAATGATCAGAGTTCCATAGTACATGGTCACCACAGAGAGGTGGGAGCTACATGTGGAGAACGTCTTCTTCCTGCCAGTTGTAGAGGAGATCCCGAAAATAGTTATGAATACACAGATGTAACTAATACAAATTAAGATAAATGGGATGACCGCTATAGGAATACTATCAATCAAAATCTCTAACTGTAGGGCATGGGTGTTAGAGCATGATAGTTGAACAAAAGGACCAATGTCACAGAAAAAATGGTCAATGATGTTGGGTCCACAGAACTGAAGTTGGCACAGGAAACCTAGATTAATCTGGGTGATGATTAACCCAAACACCCAGCAATAGATAACCAGGGAATGTTGTAGTTTGTTGCTCATGATGGAGGTATAACGCAGAGGGCTACATATGGCCAGGTACCGGTCATAAGACATGACTGCGAGGAGGTGACATTCCGTTGTCCCTACAGCACAATAAATAGTAGCCTGTGTTATACAGCCTATGACGGAGATTGTGGCTCCTTCCAACCATATCACACGTAACATGTTGGGGATAATAACAGTCAGGAACACAACCTCATTGCATGACAACTGCTGGAGGAAGAAATACATGGGAGATTGCAGTTGTGGCTTGGTGGACACCAATACGATGATCATAGAGTTTATCATGAGTGTCATAATGTAAACAATCAGTATTAATAGAAAAAAAATAACGGCATTGAAACCAATAATCTGTGGGAAACCCAATAGTAAGAATTTGTGGACTTCTGTGTGGTTATCCATAATTATTCAGTGTTTATCTGAAAATTAATAAATTATACGTTATTTAGATACTATTAAATTCAATGTATTATAAGATTTATAAGAGTAGTAATTTCCAGTACAATCATGTAAAATATCCAGACACTTTCGGATTTAGGCCCTCTGATCTCACTACAAATTTGTTCTCAAAATGGGCAAAACCAGGGCCCTTATTCTGGTTGGTGCGGTCGAGCCGCATATGCGGCTCCGACCGCACCAGACGAATCCCCGCCTACAAGACGGATCGGCACGGCCGTCCGTACACGGACGGCTGCCGATCCGCATGAAAATGGCGGGGCGTACGCCTCCACCATGTTGGGAGCTGCCCCCTGCATTCGATGGTCGATGACCATCGAAGGCAGGGCCGCACGCTCCCCCCGCTCACGCAAGCTTAGAGCACACGGACAATCGTCCGTGTGAAAGCTTGTATTGGGGCGGGCAGCTGACATCCGGCGATGTCAGCTTTCCGCCCCCATCACTGGCGTCATAGCCTCATTACCATGCATACGCCCCGCGTTTGCATGGGAACGCCCATGAAACGCTGGGCGTATACATAGGGTAATGAGGCTATTAAGCCCCTCACACCCCTATACGCCCCCTTTGCGGCGTCTAAATTTTTTACTCGGCGAATTCCCCTGCACATGCGCAGAGTGACCTCTGCGCATGTGCAGAGTGTAAACATCGGCGGTACGGCCGCACGCGGTCCGTACCGCTCAGATCAAAATAAGGGCCCATGTTTACTGCAGGTGGGGCAGATGTAACATGTATAGAGAGAGTTAGATTTGTGTTAGTTATTTTGTTTCTGTGCAGGGTAAATACTGGCTGCATTATTTTTACAATGCAATTTAGATTTCAGTTTTAACACACCCCACCCAAATGTAACTCTCTCTGCACATGTTACATCTGCCCCACCTGCAGTGCACATGGTTTTGACCATTTTGAGAACAAATTTGTACTGCGATCAGATCTGAATAAGGGCCTTAATGCTGTCAGAGAGCTCTCATGTTGATCCAATTACCGAATCCTTCATGTCCCTCAATGAAATTAGGTTTTCCCAGTTTGGAATAATGCTTACTTTAGTGCTGTAAGTTCAGAAATGTTTAGCCTTATTGTCCTGACGATGGGGGCTTGACCCCCGAAACGTAGACAGGCTTTGCTTGATATGGATTAAATTGGTCCATGTTTGCTTCACCTAAGAAGTCTCTGAGGAGCTTATTCTGATCGGAGCGGCCAAACGTGCGTACGTTCGCTATTAACGTACGCTATCCGTACGCGGCCGTTGGGGTTAGGTCCACCCACAACTCAGCCGCATTCGTACGGCCAGAAACATCGGCAAAGGGGAGTGGCGTACAATTGAACGTACGCCAACGTACACGGACGGGCCAGCCCTTACACTCCGACAACTGGCGTACAATTGAGCGTACACCACCGTTTACGGACGTCTCTCGGCCGTCTTCCCACCGACTTCTTACGGCTATCTGAGCGTACGCCAGCTTGCACGGACGGGTCCCTATTGTTTTCAATAGAAAAGTCAGCTTATGTCACCGCTCGTGAGAGTGAGCGTACGTCCGTGTACGCTGACATACCCTTCATATATATGGACCTGCAAATCGTGCCTTTCAACTATAATTATGAAAATTAATTAATTGATTGAATTAATTAATGTGCAAAATAGTGGCCATGGGCTTAAAACATTGCTGAAACATCCTTTGTAGGTGTTAGATGTGGTTTATGTTCTTGTATCATAAATACAAAATCTATGTTTGTATTAGAGTGAACACGTTGACACATGTCGACTTGTGTAGATTGAGTGTGCTACTGTGTAAAGTCTATGAAAGCACGTAGTGAATGTGTATAACTGTTTAGCAAATACCTACCTTAGCATATATAAGCAGGTCTTAAAAAGATGCTTACCTTAAATTAAACAAACCTTTAAATGTAGAGAAGTATAGAAAGATAAGCTTCCAATGTGTTAGAGTGCTGTGTGTGGCTTGCAGGTAGTGAAATCATGGTTTGGACTTAATAGACTGCAGCATTGGTTATTACATTCAGGTGTATGTGTTTGGTAGTAATCCGCGTAAATTAGCTAACCCAGGCGCACGCTGGCATGCGGTATCTGTAGGGGTGGTTTAAGATGTCGGTTGGCGGCCGCCTGTTTTGTGTCCGAAATGAGCGGTGCTTTAGTCGATCGTGCGGTAGTAGCACCGCTCATTTTTGGTGCACACCCCCGTGTACGCCCATATTTACGCCCATTTTCCCTCATTATTTCGGCCGCTCCCCTCATCACGCCCCTATGCCGCCCCCATTGCCCGTACACTCGCGTATAGGTTTTTTCGCACGTAGAGACCCGGCCGTAAGCGTTGTGGAGTGTTCGCGCCTGCGCATTAGCGAATGTACGCATGCGCAGATCATAAAAAATCCCGGGACGTACGCGTACGGCCCGGCCGCTCCAACCAGAATAAGGCCCTGAGTGCCTTTGTCTCCCCATTCTCTACATTGTTGTCTGCACCTGGTGCAGTCTCCTAGCTTATGGCAACGGAGCAAGCTACAGCTGTTTGCAGCTAAGATAAGACCTGAGTGAAAGTTCTTCCACTGTTCCTATATATATATATATATATGACATTGTGCTACTCTAAACTGGACCGCCTGATTACTTTATTCATCTGATGGATAACATTAACAAACAGGACTGTCCCATTAAAATAACATCCCAGATGAGTCTAGAAGAGATTACCTACCAACTAATCATATCACGTTACCATCCGTCTGCTCTCTTCACAATATATTAGAGCATATACAGTAGATGAAAAGATCCTCAACCAAAAATGAAGGTGCTTGATAAAATGATGTTACTTCCCTAGTTGTTGTCGGGATCAGTCAGGTTCTTCCTAGTGCTTCATTAAGGGAACATACAGTACATATAAAAGAAAAGGAAGAATATACAAAGATTCTCTTGTAATCATGGCCCTTATTCTGATCGGTGCGGCCGGAGCCGCATATGCGGCTCCGACCGCACAGACGAATCCCCGCCTTGCATACGGATCGCCACCTCCGTCCGTACGCGGATATGTGGCGATCCGTATGAAAGTGGACGGGGATACGCCTCCTCCACCTTGGGAGCAGCCCCTGCATTCGATGGTCGCAGACCATCGAATGCAGGGCCGCACGCTCCACCAGGTCACGCAACACAAGACCACACGGACACTTGTCCGTGTGAAATCTTGTATTGGGGCGGGCAGCTGACATCCGGCGATGTCAGCTGCCCGCCCCCTACACGCGCGTCACGGCCTCATTACCATGCATACGCCCCGCGTTTGCATGGGAACGCCCATGAAACGCGGGGCGTATGCATAGGGAAATGAGGCTAACTAGCCCCTCACGCCCCTATCCGCCCCCTTTGCGGCGGTCAAAAAAAGTGTTCGGCGATTTCGCCTGCACATGCGCAGAGTGCCCTCTGCACATGCGCAGAGCGAAAACATCGGCGGAACGGCCGCATGCGGCCGTTTCCGACCCAATCAGAATAAGGGCCAATGTTTGGATTCATTGTCTTGCAATAAGATCGATTGAAATCGTATTCTGCGGTATATAAATCAATAGAAAAGGTGAAAGTCCCCTTATAGTGTCACTCACAATGGAGGCAATATATCGGCACATATAATCACATATTCTGTGTGATACCATAGAAAAGACCAAAATGTATTAGTACAATATACACAACATTAAAATAAGTGAGACATTCAGACCTTATCTTAGGATCAGCAAGAGAAAAGGTTATTTCTAGAGAGTAGACTCTATCCCACTTAGTTAAACCAAGAAAGGGAGATGGACTCCATTGGGTGCAACACTTTAATACTGTGCGCACAGATAGAAGTAAAACCGAGGGTACAACAATTCAAAATGATAAAGATTTAAAATGTTTGAGAAATGTTTTTTATATGCCTTGCTACAAGAGGGGGAAAAACATATGAGATTGGCTGGTGCAGTATGATGTCACTAGTGGCGGATTTTACCTATGGGCTGCAGGGCTGCAACCCCCCCAGGTAAAATCCGCCGCTGTTCTCTGCCTAAGTGAAGCCAGATGCAGTCTGTGAACTGCTCTGGCTTTACTCTGACTGGCAGTGACTTCCTATTGGAAGTCGCTGAAGGCAGTCCCATTGGGAGGTGTTCCCTCCCTCCAGGATGCTTCTCTATGCGCAGCTGTGGGACAGCCCAAAAACGCATTCTGCGCATGCACAGTTCTGAGGACAATACTACACATGCGCCAGGCCCGGGACCCTGAAAATGCTTCCGGGCGCTGCTGCAAAAGTAGCCCATAGAGGCTGGGGCCAGCGCATGTGCAGTATGTAAGAAGCTACATACACTGGGACCGTCAGCTGGGATTCACTTGCGGCAGCTGCAGCAGCAGCAGTGGAGGGGGCCTGCATCGTAACAGCCCTCCTCCTCCCAGTGGCGTAGCTTTATTTGGGGCGCCCCCCCCGCCGTTAATGGGGGGGCGCCCCCCTCCTCCCCCCCCCGGCTGTCCGTGCCCCCCATGCCCCCTCCCCCCATTGCCGCAGGCTTACCTGTCCACCGCGCATCCCGGCTCCCCTCCTCTCCTGGCTTCAATTAATTCTATGCAGACGGACCACGATAAAATGGTCGCTCCCATACCGCAGACAGTTTCATAGAACAGTCTGCTTTATGGGGCGGCCATTTTATCGTGGTCCGTCTCCATAGCATTGATTGAAGCCAGGAGGGGAGCCGGGACGCGCAAACTCTATACAGGTAAGCCTGCGGGGGATGGGGGGCGGGGGGATTACTATAGCACCGCAGCCCCCCCGGCGCCCCCATATGCACAGCGCCCCCCCCCCCCGCGACCGCGGGGGCTGCGGTGCTATAGCTACGCCACTGCCTCCTCCGCAGAAGTAAGAGCCGCCGCTTTATGTCACTCAGCAAATACAAGTTAACACCAGGACGCAAAGAAGTCCAGGATGTTATAAATGTTATCATTGCAACAAAATCTTTCTTATATCCTTTCACCGGCAGAAGGTATAACATTAAATACGTACTTACCTGCAGTAGCTCATATGTCATTTACTTGGTGGAGTGTCCTTAACATTCTGCTATATATATATATTTAGCCAGATCCGTCACTCAAAGCAGTGTAGGGAACGGTGGGCGGGGTTCCACAGGTGATTGACAGGCCCGTCCACCGTTATCCACACTGCAAAACAAGGGCTCTAAGGTTCTACACACCAACCCCCCCTGCGCTCTGTCCTACACACCACCACCGCCCATACACGCCCAAACCCCGCCCCACGGCTACACACCGCACCCCCCCCCCACACCATCCTACTCACAACCTCCTGCCGCGATCCGCCCCCTCCTCGCCCACCACTCCCCATGACCACTCATAATGGGGCTAAGCCCCCCCTACGGCTACACAGCGCGCCGGCCCCCCACAGCCTCTCTCTTTTGCCAGAGCACCCCCGCGATCCACCCCCTCCTCGCCCACCACTAGCCATGCCGCTCAGCCCCACTGCTACACAGCGCGCCCACCCCCCACAGCCTCTCTCTCTTCACACGCCAGGCTGTAAGGCAGCCTGAGCCAAATATCGGCAGCCGATGCCTGCACAAGTAACACAACGGGTCCCACCGCGATCCGCCCCCTCCTCGCCCACCGCTCATCTAAGCCCGCCACCCGGCTACACACCGCGCCCGCCCCCCACAGCCTCTCTCTCCGGCCAGCCCAGGCTCTACACCCCATCTAGAGCACACTCCCGTGCAAGGGACGTCTCCCCACACCCGCACGGATCATCTGCCAGCTGAAGCAAACACCGGCAGCCGCTGCCTGCCGTCCCCAGCTGACCTGTACCCAACATCACCAGCCGCAGTCTGCTCATTTCTCTGTGAGCGGCAGAGCAGAGCACGCTCCAGGGGGACAGCACTAACCACACCAGGGGCCCCCACACTAAGAAATACACATCAGGCCCATCAGAGGCCACTGGGAGCTGGCCAAGGAAGGGACATGTCCTGCAGTCAAGTCAGCCAAGCCAGGCCCCACCCCCCACCTGCTGCTGCCGACCGCCACCCTCCACGACCTCCTGCCGCCAAGCGCCAGCCTCCAGGACCTGCTGCCACCGCCCAACACCCTCCAGGACCTGCTGTCGCCGACCGCTACTTTTCCAAACTGCCTGCCGCAGACCACAACTCTACCCCAAACTACTGTAAGTACTACCCACCACCCCATACCACTACACCACCAACTTCCCATCACGCTGTAACACAGTACACCCACTTACACACCAACGTATGCTTTCAATACTCACAACTACACACACACATCCATGCCTCCAATTACTCACACCTACACACACACCCATCCATGCCTCCGATAATCACAACTACACACACACACACACACACACAGACCCATCCATGCATCTCACGCCGGTAGCTGCAGGGTTTAGGACTTTGGCACACTTCTATTTATGTCTTATAATTTTTGCTTTGCCTTTAAGGTCCCTTCAACACCCTCCAGAACCTGCTGCCGACAACCGACACCCTATACCACCTGCTGCCGCCAAACGCAACTTTCACGCAACGCCTGCCAAAGAACACAACTCTACCCCACCCATCTGTAAGTACTACCTAACACCCCCTACCACTACACCACCAACTAATCTACAAACACAGCTACCTTCCATTTCAGGCCACTACCTCCTGCGTGGCACCCAGCACCCCATACAGAACAATATCACGCCAGTACACACACACACAAACAAACCCATACATGCCTCCAATATGACAAACTACACACACACACACCCATCCATACCTCCAATACTCAAAAAAACTTTTGCACACTTCCATTGATGTGTTCACATATTTACATTGGGTTAAAGGTCCCTTCAAAACTACCTGAGTAAGACAGTACACTTTCATATGTCTGCACGCACCAATGTGATTGTCAACCACACACTCACATCTATGCCTCCAATACTCACAACTACACGCACACACACACCCATCCATGCCACCAATACTCACAACCACACACACACCCATCCATGCCTCCTATGCTCACAACTACACACACACACCCATCCATGTCTCCAATAATCACAACTAAACACACACATACACACACACATCCAGCCCTACAATAATCATACATACACACACACACCCATCCATGCCTCCAAGACTCACAACCACCCCATACCACTACACTACCAACGCCTCTTCTAACACACCTCGCCTCCCTTCAACATTTTATCTCACGCAATATTGTGTTTCCCTAACAACCCCCCCTCACACACACACACACACACACATCCATGCCTCCAACACTCACAACTACACACACCCCTCCATGCGTCCAATACTAACTACACACACACACACTTCCATGCCTCCAATACTCACAAATACACACACACCCATCCATGCCTCTAATACTCACTACTACACACACTCCCATTAATTAATTAATTAATCCATGCCTACAATAATCATACATACACACACACATCCATGCCTCCAATACACACACACACACACACACCCATCCATGCCTCCAATACACACACACACACCCATCCATGCCTCCAATGCTCACAACAACACAAACACACACACACACACATCCATACCTCCAATACTCACAATACACACACACCCATTCATGCCTCCAATAAACACACATATACACACACACACAAATACACAACCATACATGCCTCCAATACTCACAACTACACACACAGACCCATCCATGCCTCCAATACTCACAACTACCCCATACCACTACACTACCAATAGCTCTTCTAACACAACTATCTTCCCTTCAACATTTCTGCTCACACTATATTGTGTGGATTACCATATCAGATCGGTACATGCTCCTTTTATAACTTTCGCACACCTCATTTGACTTTACCACACCTCATTTTATGTCTTACGCCACACAGCAGCCCATACCGCTACACCACCAACGCCTCTTTAAACACACCTCTCCTGCCTTAAACACTTCATCTCACACTATATTGTGTTGGATTTCTATCTTGCCTCAGTTGCTGCCGCCTTCAACACTTTAGCACACTTCATTTTATGTCTTTTCGCACCCACCAACCCCCGTACACATACTGTACACACACACACATCCATGCCTCCAACACTCACAACTACACACACACACACACACACACACACACATCCATGCCTCTAATACTCACTACTACACACACACCCATTAATGCCTTAAATACTCACAACTACAGACAAACACCTCCATGCCTACAATACTCACAACTACACACACACACACACACACACACACACACACACACACCCATCCATGCCTCTAACACTCACTACTACACACACACATACCTCCATGCCTACAATACTCACAACTACACACACACATACCTCCATGCCTACAATACTCACAACTACACACATACACACCCATCCATGCCTCGAATACCCACTACTACACACACACCTATTCATACCTCCAATGCTCACAACTACACACACACACCCATCCATGCCTACCACACTCACAACTACACACACACACACACACACACACACACACATACACACCCATCCATGCCTCCAATCATCACACATACTTTGGCACACTTCAATGTATGTCTTATGATTTTGGCATTTAGTTCAAGCTCACTTCAAAACTCACACTGTAACACAGTGCACTTTACTTTTAAAAACATTTATGCTCTCACTCAAATGCACTTATTCAGAAAAAATGACACTATTTCTCACACTCACATATTTCTACTTCTAATGGGACGAAGCCCCTCAGGACGGTGTGAAGAGCGCCTGTAGGGCACGATGAATCACCTAGTGCATTAATAATGTACAACATATGTGTAAGGGACATTACGTGTGTCATTATGTGTATAAGGGCATTAATAAAGGTTGGCATAATGTGTAAGGGGCATTATGTTTATAAGGACATTAATAATGTACTGCATATGTGTAAGGGGCATTGGGGATTATTTTGGTTCACTCTTTCTGACAAATTCCTTCTAAAATGGACAAAACCATGTGCACTGCAGGTGGGGCAGATGTATCTTGTGCAGATATAATTAGATTTGGGTGGTGTTTTACTTCAAAGTGAGATCTATATTGCAGTGTAAAAATAAAGCAGCCAGTATTTACCCTGCACTGAAACAACATAACTCACCCAAATCTAATTCTCTCTGCACATTTTACATCTGCCCCCTGCAGTGCACATGGTTTTGTCCATCTAAGAAGGATTTTGTCAGAAAGAGTGAACTAGAATAAGGCCCATTATGTGTATAAGGGCATTAATAAAGGTTGGCATAATGTGTAATGTGCATTATGTTTATAAGGACATTAATAATGTACAGTATGCCATGTGTAAGGGGCATTACTGTGTGGTATTATGTGTATAAAGGCATTACTAATGGGTGGCATTATGTGTATAAGGTGCTCTACTGTATGGTGTAACATATAGAATGGGCACTACTGTGTGGTCTAATGTGAAAAAAGAGCAATTCAGTGTGATGCAATGTGAATAATGGCCACTACTGTGAGAAGTAAAGTATATAAGGTTAAGTGGTACTACTGTGTGATGTAACGTGAATAAGGGACACTGTCGTATGATATAATGTGAATAAAGTTGCACTAATGTGTGGCATAATTTGAATTGGGGGATACTATTGTGTGGCCATGCAGAGGGTAGGAGTACCAGAATGATGACTGCTGTGATGAGTGATGATGGTGCTGGGAAAGGGGAGCAGGTTCAGAGGAGGAACTAGTGGTGGTGCTAGGGGGCACCAGTCAAAATCTTACCTAGGGCATCATATTGGCTAGGGCCAGCAAAAGGCGTTAATCAAATCTAACAAATGTAGCAGTAAGGTCAGTGGCACTATCCCTGTAGTTCAATGTCCTTAACATAAAATCCCAATAGCAGTTTTTTACAGTTTGATTCATGCAATGGAATCACTACTATTATATACAAATTAATACAATATTAATACAAACGGCTGCGATAGTCTGCGGTGGTATCCTGAATAGGGATTACCAAGTACAATATTGATACAAACAGCTGCGATAGTCTGCGGTGGTATTCTGAATAGGTATTACCGGATACAAAATCAATACAAATGGCTGCGATAGTCTGCGGTGGTATTCTGAATAGGGATTCCCAAATACAATATCAATACAAACGGCTGCAATAGTCTGCAGTAGCATTCTGAATAGGGATTACCGAATACAATATCAATACAAACAGATGGCTGCGATAGTCTGCAGTGACAAACATATTTCAGCCATTTTTCTTACAATGACAGTGTAAGGTATTCCTTGATGAGCTGTATATCTGGGCATTTGTATAAGGCACATGTACCCTGTGCAGGGTCTCTCCCACGTCAGTTATAGGACTGTGAGACGCTCAGGTAAAGCTGGTGCATATTATATATTGGAAGCCGTCTGAGCTATTAATACATTATATATATATATATTACCATGGGATCTGCCTGTTATCTCTCCCATGGGACACATTAACGTCACGCACTGTCCCTGTTGTTGTTGTTACAGATTTATAATTAATGAATGTATTTGCTTTATTGTAAAGATCTTTCGGTACTTGTTTCCTAGCACGGTGCCATCGATTTCAATTGTATGCAATCGGGTTGCAAAAATCGGGTCAATCGCATCGCATGCAACCAAATTTCATGCAATGCGATTGACCCGAACGACCATATTTTACATTGGCCCCAATGTTAAATGCCCCCTAGACCCCATTTTTCATTGTATGCCCCCCCATTGTTAATGCCACGCCACCATCAACGTGAACCTGAAGCGTGGCGAGCGCAGGGAGCCCGTGAGGGACGGCGGTACGCGTCCTCTGACCTTTTCATACCCCCACTATCCGCGTCGGAGTGGAGTTGATTTTATATAGTGTGGTGAGCGCAGCGAGCCACCGAGCCCGAAGAGTGCCGAGTGCAGCAAGGGGACGCGCATTACTTCACAAGTATTACGCGTCCCCTCGCGGGGCTCGCTATGCTTTGGGCTTGGTGGCTCGCTGCGCTCACCACACTATATAAAATCAACTCCACGCCGACGTGGATAGTGGGGGTATGAAAAGGGGGTGTGGTACAGGACTCCGACAGTCGGGATCCCAAAAGTCATTATCCCGACATCGGGATCCCGACAGCATGGCGAGTCGCAAAAAAGTCCCTTGCGGACTCGCTGCGGTCGCCACGCTGCGGGCACGGGCTACGCGAGCCACCTATAAGGCGTCTATACATTTATTTGGCTTGAACCTTAACATTCACTTTAAGCTAGCTTAACTAAAGAATAAACTCACGCTGACACAATAAAGACACGGACACCAAAGCAATTAGATTTAAAGGTCATAGGATATTTATTAAGTGGTATGACCCTTCTTCGTAAAGGGCTGGCAATAAGGCGTCACGGCTGCCCAGCTCTAGTCACATCAAAAATGGCGGCGACTTAAACGCCCCAACTGACTGATATTAACATGGGGACGACTGAGACGGCCCCATCCGACTAAGGCACAACCTAACGCTGGGAAGTCTTACCACCCCTTCTCTGGCTGGTGTGGACACTCCGCTGACGAAGTGCCCACAGCGCCCCCCCGCAAAGGCAGGACACCCCGCCGTCTTTCCCGGGGGTAGTGCCTCCCAGCGCCCTCTCATGCCACAAGTGACCGCTGGACCGTGACGCCCTACCGCCCCAGTTCTGCTAATGGTAAATGTACCAATGAATTGACTATAAAATTGAAATGCCAAAGGCAAGGGAGGGTGGGTGGGGCTGAAGAAACTTTTGCAAGAGGAAGTATTTCCTGTAAGGACCTGCCTATATACCCCTCTCCTAAGCTCACGCCCCTAAGCTCTCCCATAGTCTAACCACAAAACTGAAACTAACTTTAGCCCACTAGCAGTCATTAACTCTTTCCTGCCAACCCAAAAAATGTAAGCCTCTTAAGTACGCTCTGGCTTAGGCAGCCCTCGCTTTATCTAAGGCGTCTATACATTTATTTGGCTTGAACCTTAGCATACACTTTAAGCTAGCTTAACTAAAGAATAACTCACACTGACACAATAAAGACACGGACACCAAAGCAATTAGATTTAAAGGGCATAGTATATTTATTATGTGGTATGACCCTTCTTCGTAAAGGGCTGGCAATAAGGCGTCACGGCGCCCAGCTCTAGTCACATCAAAAATGGCGGCGACTTAAACGCCCCAACTGACTGATATTAACATGGGGACGACTGAGACGGCCCCATCCGACTAAGGCACAACCTAACGCTGGGAAGTCTCACCACCCCTTCTCTGGCTGGTGTGGACACTCCGCTGACGAAGTGCCCACAGCGCCCCCCCGCAAAGGCAGGACACCCCGCCGTCTTTCCCGGGGGTAGTGCCTCCCAGCGCCCTCTCATGCCACAAGTGACCGCTGGACCGTGACGCCCTACCGCCACCGCCAGGGTCTTAAGAGATTAACTAGATGAGCTCCAAGAGCCGCCGCATGCCACCCACGAAGACCTACCTAAGTGTCCGCTATCCTAAACTAAATCTGAACTATACCTCAACAAAACCCCCTATCCTTATTGGAGGGGAGCCTGAAAGAAAAAGTTCCTGAAAGAAAAAGTTCCTAACCGTTAGAAATTATACATTGCATTGATTAGTATGGCAAGGTAAGTTAGTACAATGGACCCAAGTGAAGTCGAAAACTTGATAAAAACCTCTCGTGTGTCCCGGAAGGGGGAGGTGGGCCGAATTGAAATTAATAAGGACCCACGGAGGTAAAAAATGCAAGAAAGTCCTTCACACCCCTGATTCCGGAACACTAGCTGTTCCAAAACCAGCGAGTAAACAGCGTTTTTGGGTCAGCGCCACAGGCGCACTACATCCAAATCTTATCTACCTTATATAAATCCTAATTGCAGCGGACTTCCATCGTCCCCATTGCCTGAACGGAAGAGTCAGGAAGCCCGCTGGCCGCTGCGCAGGTAGCTGCCCGCACAGGCAATTTCAGCAATAAATATTGCAGCCGCAGCAAAGCCTGCGGCGGCGACGCTAAAAATGGATCAGCACCAAAACCCAGGATTATATCCTGGGTCTTTTTTGAAAAGCTGGTACTGTTTGAATACCTAGAGGAGGAATTCCGATTCCCGCCGGAAGATGCGTGAGGGAAGCCTGCACGGAAGCCAGTTTATCTCTTGACAGCACGTGGTGGGGGGGCGTCGGCACTGCATCCAACACGGCTGACGGCAGAGATCCAGAAGACTCCACTGGATCCAGGCTAACACCTCGGAGGAAACAAAAGAAAATGTTAAACCCTGATCATCCGCTAAAGTAACAAACAATGTCCGCACAAATAGGGGGTGCGCGCGACTAATGTGCCACAGTAATGTATTCGTGGCACAGCTGGCCAACCACACAATACACTGACACTCCCTCTGAGCTAATTCCAGGACAGCGGTATAGGACGGCCGAAAGGGCTGTCACCAATATTTTGGGCGTAGCCAGGGCCTGGTGGGGCCTAAACATGGATGGTCATTGACGTTTGGAAAAAATAGATGGTTTATGGCCGGTGTCAGCTAGTTTTGACACTGATGTGGAAAAGCCAGGTGGCTTCCCCCCATCGATGCCAAGCATAAAATAATAGGTTTAGTACCTCCCTTTGCCTTGGTTGCGGAGCGAAGCTCCGCAACGGCACCCGTGAAGCCCCGCCCTGTATTCTGTCCCCGTAGGCAATGGACGACCATCGATACGTAACACCCAACGACTGTCATCCCCTGCATGGCCATGCACCATCGGTGGTCGGCTGCCATTCTTTCAATGATGGCAAGGGCAACGATGGCCAACCCTGCCCTTTTTATCGTGTGGTCCCCAGGTGGGACTTGAATGACACAGTGGGCTGGGGACCGTCGTATGGGGGAGTGGGGAAGGGCGGGAGATGGGACGGGCGACAGAGGTGTCATGGAGGCTGGGAGCGTCCGCTGCTGGGAGGAGTAAGGCTGCCAGGCGGGCGCGCTGGAGTGGGACCAGTCCCACTGCCCGTATCCCTGGGCCGGGGAAAGGCCAGGGGTGTGGCCAAATTGGCAGGCACTGGGACAGGGCGGATGCCAGGCAGGCCAGTCCGGGGGACGGAGCCGTAGGGGCCCCGGCCCTGGTATCCCGCACCAAGCCCGCTGGGGCCTGGTGTGGAGTGGCGGCCGGCACCACGGTCGCCCCGGCAGGGTGCCAGGGTGCGGAGTAGGGGGGGGAGGGGCCGCAATGTCCGCCACGCACTGAACCCGTGGGTAGTGTTGGCAACAGTCATTGGTGCCCATACCCTTGCCGAGGCAGGGAGGACACAGGTGGGGCAAGCGGTCCCCCTTGTAGGAAGGACGGGTAGGGGCCTGTACCAGGAGTATACCATGCTGGGGGAAAAGGAGGGGGGGGCTGAATGCCTGTCCCTTTGGACCCCGGCCCAGCCCCAACCGAGGGCTGTATGAGGCCCCTTATTTAATATGCGGGAGATAGGGGTGGGGGCGGGGCCTGCACAGTGGGGGCACCCGCAGGTGACCGGGCGCCGGGGCCCGCCATCTTGCCCGGTAGCATAATCCCCAGCGCCCGCCTTTACCATGAATCTGGGAGGGTGCAGGGGAAAACCGCGTGGAGGCTTGGGGTACCTGGGGAGCGCACCCGACCCGGAGATGCCGGAATCGGGCATAGACGCATGGGCGGAAGTGCCGCCCGCCGCGTCATAGGCCTGCACCGCGTGATGCATAGCGGTGCCGGCCTCACCCGCCTGCAAGAGACGCTGGAGGGGGACCCGGAGCGAAGGTGGCGGGCGGTAAGAGCGCGCCTGTGGGAGCCAGCAAGTGAGGGGGCGGGGGAGCCAACGCTGCCGCGTAGCCCGCAGTGGCTGGGCCGGATCCGGGTGCGTCCGGATCGGGCCCTGTATGGAATGGGTACTGGGAGTAACCCCCTGTGGGGGACTCAGACCGCATGCTGCGGGCCCCTGGCACTGGCGCTGGGGGGTGGTGCGTGTGTATCCGCCGCGTCTTTGAGGGGGGGGGGACGGAGCACCTAACTAACTGGAGGGGTGGTAGACATCTAGAAAAAGGCAGGGAGGGGGAGCTGGGTGACGGGGACGGAACCTGTTGCCTAACTGACTGTGTGGAACAAGGGGCTCAAATAGAATCTGAACAAACAGGCACTTAGCTTTTGTCTGGAGAAGCTGCTGGGCTGTGCCTGCATGCTGCTGGGCTGTGCCTGCATGCTGCTGGGCTGTGCCTGCATGCTGCTGGGCTGTGACTGCATGCTGCTGGGCTGTGACTGCATGCTGCTGGCTGAAGAAACTTTTGCAAGAGGAAGTATTTCCTGTAAGGACCTGCCTATATACCCCTCTCCTAAGCTCACGCCCCTAAGCTCTCCCATAGTCTGACCACAAAACAGAAACTAACTTTAGCCCACTAGCAGTCATTAACTCTTTCCTGCCAACCCAAGAAATGTAAGCCTCTTAAGTACGCTCTGGCTTAGGCAGCCCTCGCTTTATCTTCTATTCTCCCTCTATAGGGGTCGTGGACCCCCATGAGGGAAAATAGTGGGTGGCCGTCAGGTAAACAACTGTCGGGAACCATCCGGCACCCATGAAAAGGTCGGAGGACGCGTACTGCCGCCCCTGGAGGGCTCGCTGCGCTTGCCACTCTCCGGGTTGGCGTTCATCATGGGGTGGCGTTAACAATCGGGGGGCATTTGACATACAAATTACCCATTAGGGTGGGTATACAATAAAAAATTGGGTATGGGGGGCCATTTAACATTGGTTCCTATGTAAAATCGTGTCCATCGCATTGGTCGCATTGTATGCCATTATAATGGAATGCGATGGACCCGATTTTACATAGGAATTTAACATTACATACAATGCCTACAATGTAAAATCGGGTCGGTCGCGTCGGTCGCATCGCATGCCATTATAATCGGGAAACCACAAAAAAAGCCCGAAATCGGGTCGGTCGGGTCCCATCGCATACCTTAGGTTAAGGTATGCGTTGGGACCCGATGGGCGCCGTGCTAGGAAACAAGTACCGAGCTTTCATTTGTAAAATCCCATATCTTTAGTTGTTCTCTAATTCTGGCCTTAGACCTACGTAAGGTATATAATGACAACATACATTGGGCACGATTCAGACCTGTTCACTAGGCTGATCGACATAGTCATAAGGTCAACATAGAGAAAGGGTCGAAATGAAAACAGACGATAAGGAAAAGGGT
The DNA here is from genome assembly GCF_055691185.1 of Crinia signifera. Taxonomy (NCBI): domain Eukaryota; kingdom Metazoa; phylum Chordata; class Amphibia; order Anura; family Myobatrachidae; genus Crinia; species Crinia signifera. Next base: position 324,831,181 of record NC_139220.1, on the reverse strand, counting down.
CGACGTGAGTTTTTCATGATTTTTTTAGATGAACCGACTTGTTTTACCATCCCAGTGTGCATAGAGGAAGAAAATAAGGTACTTATGTAGTATCTGGGCTGCTGATTTTTTGATTGTATGCCTTAACTTAAGGCATACAATCAGATGCGATGCAATGACCGAATTTTTCCATAGGATTCAATGTTAATGGTAAATGTAACAATGTAATGTGGGCTAGGTGACGTGAGGGAGATTGCTAGACTGATGAGGGAGAGAGGGAGATTGGAGGTAACTATGATGTAACAGTGTAATGTGGGCTAGGTGACATGAGGGAGATTGCTAGACTAATGAGGGAGAGAGGGAGATTGCTGCTATGTCAGGGAGTCTCCTGCAGAATGCAGGAGGGGAGGTAACTATGATGTAACAGTGTAATGTGGGCTAGGTGACATGAGGGAGATTGCTAGACTAATGAGGGAGAGAGGGAGATTGCTGCTATGCCAGGGAGTCCCCTGCAGAATGCAGGAGGGGAGGTAACTATGATGTAACAGTGTAATGTGGGCTAGGTGACATGAGGGAGATTGCTAGACTAATGAGGGAGAGAGGGAGATTGCTGCTATGTCAGGGAGTCTCCTGCAGAATGCAGGAGGGGAGGTAACTATGATGTAACAGTGTAATGTGGGCTAGGTGACATGAGGGAGATTGCTAGACTAATGAGGGAGAGAGGGAGATTGCTGCTATGTCAGGGAGTCTCCTGCAGAATGCAGGAGGGGAGGTAACTATGATGTAACAGTGTAATGTGGGCTAGGTGAAATGGGGGAGATTGCTAGACTAATGAGGGAGAGAGGGAGATTGCTGCTATGTCAGGGAGTCTCCTGCAGAATGCAGGAGGGGAGGTAACTATGATGTAACAGTGTAATGTGGGCTAGGTGACATGAGGGAGATTGCTGGACTAATGAGGGAGAGAGGGAGATTGCTGCTATGTCAGGGAGTCTCCTGCAGAATGCAGGAGGGAGGTAACTATGATGTAACAGTGTAATGTGGGCTAGGTGAAATGGGGGAGATTGCTAGACTAATGAGGGAGATTGCTAAACTAATTAGGGAGAGAGGGAGATTGCTATGTCAGGGGGTCTCCTGCGGAATGTAGGAGGGGAGGTAACTATAATGTAACAGTGTAATGTGGGCTAGGTGACATGTGGGAGATTGCTGGTATGTCAGGGGGTCTCCTGCGGAATGCAGGAGAGGAGGTAACTATGATGTAATAGTGTAATGTGGGCTAGGAGACATGAGGGAAATTGCAAGACTAATGAGGGAGAGAGGGAGATTGCTGCTATATCAGGGAGTCTCCTGCAGAATGCAGGAGGGGAGGTAACTATGATGTAACAGTGTAATGTGGGATATGTGACATGAGGGAGATTGCTAGACTAATGAGGGAGAGAGGGAGATTGCTGCTATGTCAGGGAGTCTCCTGCAGAATGCAGGAGGGAGGTAACTATGATGTAACAGTGGAATGTGGGCTAGGTGAAATGGGGGAGATTGCTAGACTAATGAGGGAGGGAGATTGCTAAACTAATGAGGGAGAGAGGGAGATTGCTATGCCAGGGGGTTTCCTGCAGAATGCAGGAGGGGATGTAACTATGATGTAACAGTGTAATGTGGGCTAGGTGACATGAGGGAGATTGCTGGTATGTCAGGGGGTCTCCTGCGGAATGCAGGAGGGGAGGTAACTATGATGTAACAGTGTAATATGGGCTAGGAGACATGAGGGAAATTGCTAGACTAATGAGGGAGAGAGGGAGATTGCTGCTATATCAGGGAGTCTCCTGCAGAATGCAGCAGGGGAGGTAACTATGATGTAACAGTGTAATGTGGGCTAGGAGACATGAGGGAGATTGCTAGACTAATGAGGGAGAGAGGGAGATTGCTGCTATGCCAGGGAGTCTGCTGCAGAAAGCAGGAAGGGATGTAACTATGATGTAACAGTGTAATGTGGGCTAGGTGACATGAGGGAGATTGCTAGACTAATGAGAGAGAGAGGGAAATTGCTGCTATATCAGGGAGTCTCCTGAAGAATGCAGGAGGGGAGGGATCTATGATGTAACAGTGTAATGTGGGCTAGTAGACATGAGGGAGATTGCTGGTATGTCAGGGGGTCTCCTGCGGAATGCAGGAGGGGAGGTAACTATGATGTAACAGTGTAATGTGGGCTAGGTGACATGAGGGAGATTGCTAGACTAATGAGAGAGAGAGGGAGATTGCTGCTATGTCAGGCAGTCTCCTGCAGAATGCAGGAGGGATCTATGATGTAACAGTGTAATGTGGGCTAGGTGACATGAGGGAGATTGCTAGACTAATGAGAGAGAAAGGGCGGGATGTACTAAAGGGAAAATGCGGTAAAACCCCCGTTTTACCGCATTTTCCTATGTATCAATACCCGTCCGCCCCGTTTTCGCATGGCAGGGTATCGCCACCATCTGGGTGGCGATACCCTATAGAAGCCTATGGGCTTCTTTCGCCGCCCGCCGTACGCCGTCCGCGCGCCCACCCCCTCCCGTCCTCCTTTGATCTCCTCCTCCCCCTGGTGTGACAGCCGGGAGGACATCCAGCTTCAGGGGGGAGGAGAAGACGCAGGGGGACGCTGGCAGCCGCCGGGAGGTGACGGAGACCCCCGCAGCCCACATTACAGGTATTGCGGGGGTCTCCGTTACCGCAGCCCGATGCTGGCCGCATATGTTAGTACATATGCGGTAGCATCGCGGCGGCTGCCGTGCGAAGGGCGGTGATGTATGTTGATACATCCCGCCCAGAGGGAGATTGCTGCTATATCAGGGAGTCTCCTGCAGAATGCAGGAGGGTAGGTAACTATGATGTAACAGTGTAATGTGAGCTAGGTGACATGAGGGAGATTGCTGGTATGTCATGGGGCTCCTGTGGAATGCAGGAGGGGAGGTAACTATGGTGTAACAGTGTAATGTGGGCTAGGTGACATGGGGGAGATTGCTAGACTAATGAGAGAGAGAGGGAGATTGCTGCTATATCAGGGAGTCTCCTGCAGAATGCAGGAGGGGAGGTAACTATGATGTAACAGTGTAATGTGGGCTAGGTGACATGAGGGAGATTGCTGGACTAATGAGGGAGAGAGGGAGATTGCTGCTATATCAGGAAGTCTCCTGCAAAATGCAGGAGGGGAGGTAACTATGATGTAACAGTGTAATGTGGGCTAGGTGACATGAGGGAGATTGCTAGACTAATGCGGGAGAGAGGGAGATTGCTGCTATGTCAGAGAGTCTCCTGCAGAATGCAGGAGGGGAGGTAACTTTGGTGTAACAGTGTAATGTGGGCTAGGTGACATGAGGGAGATTGCTAGACTAATGAGGGAGAGAGGGAGATTGCTACTATTTCATGGAGTCTCCTGCAGAATGCAGGAGGGGAGGTAACTATGATGTAACAGTGTAATGTGGGCTAGGTGACATGAGGGAGATTGCTAGACTAATGAGGGAGAGAGGGAGATTGCTGCTATTTCATGGAGTCTCCTGCAGAATGCAGGAGGGGAGGTAACTATGTAACACTGGTGCCTGCAAAAATGTTTTTGGTGGAATTCAACCATAATTTAATATAAAGTGCAGTGATCTACAGCAGTGTGTAAAATACTTAAAAAATAATAACAAACAGATCCAGACTGTGCCACCACATAAATAATATAAGCACTGTGAGCCACAGTGTGAGTTATCATCTGTTTGAAAAATAGATATAAATTGTTTTTTTTTGTACAGGTTTTGTATATTCTGGGGCGCAGCAATAATAATGTACGGAAAGCACTGTTAGTCAAAATGAATTAAGAAAAATTCAGGCCTTGCGATTGGTGGTTCTAGAGCTTCTTTCTGCCAGGCATCTTGTTCTGTAACCCCACATGATGAGGCAACTCCTTGGATAAATTTGCTAAGATGAAAGTTCTATCTCACGTCAGTATGCATTTCTTATTTATTTATTTATTTATTTAGCACCTTCTAGAAGATAACAGATAGTATCTGATTGGTTGCCCGTAGCAACATTTCATGTGAAATAAAATTTTCATCTTAATAAATCTCGCCCATAGAGAATCCGCCTTACGCCCCTTTCTGCATCCTTTGCCAAATGTTGGGATGCGCAGCCCAGAGCCGGCCCTAGCCTAAATGACGCCCTAGGCAAGATTTTGGCTGGTGCCCCCTAGCACCGCCACTATTTCCGCCTCTGACCCTGCTCCCCTTTCCCAGCACCATCATCACTCATCACAGCAGTCATCATTTAATTGCTCCTACCCACAATATTTTAAATAGAAACAGTGAACACATTCGGTGTGCAGCCCAAACAGGGGTGTGTCCTTGCTGGGAAGGGGCATGGCCACACAATTTTACCCCCAATTCAAATTATGCCACACAGTAGTGCAACTTTATTCACATTATATCATGCGATGGTTTCCCTTATTCACGTTACATCACACTGCAGTACCACTTTACCTTATGTACATTACTCCTCACATTATTCACATTATACCCTTAGAAAAAAATCCTGAGAAAATATTGTATTTTAACCACCCCCATGGCCACACTTCAACCCAGCACAAAGCAGTGTGTGCTGGGCAGAGGAGAAGAGCTGCAGCTGCCACTTAAGGGGAGGGGGCCCGGGGCCCTTACTAGGCCCTCCCATCAGACTTTGACCTGGGTAATTTGTACCTCCTACCCCTTTCTCTCGGCACCCCTGATAATACCACATAGTAATGTCCCTTACATATGACACACATTATTAATGTCCTTATAAACATAATGCCCCTTACACATTATGTCAACCTTTATTAATGCCCTTCAAACACATAATGACACACATAATGCCCCTTACACGTATGTTGCACATTATTAATGCCCGTATACACATGACACACATAATGCCCATTACACATATGTTGCACATTATTAATGCCCTTATACACATGACACACATAATGCCCCTTACACATATGCCGAACACTATTGCACAACCAACCCACCCGCAGACAGCACTCGCACAATATGACCTCTACCTCTGCTTGGATACAGATGTTTCCTCATACATCTTGACTCAATAGGCCATGCAGCTCCTGGCCAGGTCTGCTAACGTTGGGTGCCTTTTTTGCTGAAAATCCATCTTATTTGCATTGTTATGACCAGCACACACAAGGAGCTTCCAATGATTAAAAGGATATGCAGCATGCCTATATTCTGTGTGTGACTGTGGCTGTACCTGCATACGGAATGCCAGGGCCGGATTTGTGCCTAGGCACGTGAGGCATCGGCCTCAGGGCGGCACCAATTAAGGGTGGCAGGCAGGCTGACATTCTGTTAAATAGCAGCATGGCACAGCGGGTGGGAAGCAGCGAGTGACGAGCGCCGCCGCCGCAGACATGAATTATCATGTGTAGGCGGCAGCGCCGCTCGTCACCCGCCACTGCCCACCCGCTGTGCCATGCACATTACCTCACCACTTAGTGGCTGGGTCCAACGGTCCCCCTGCGCGTCTGGAAATGTCTCAGACTCACTGCTGCCGGCACCCGCCCATTGGCTACCAGCAGCTGAGCTGGGCGGCGCGCAGATCCTCCCTGCGCTCAGTCAGTCACAGTGTGAGAGAGACTGACGGAGAGTGAGATATACTGTGCTGTAAAACACTGTACTAATAAGTGCCTCCCTCCCTCCGTCCGGGTCCTCCGTACAGTGAGCAGTCCAGAGTGCTTAAAAAAATATTGAGGTGGGCTACAGTTACATTTTAATGAAATATATAAATAACATTGTATATACATATATGGTTACATTAAAATAGGAGGGGGGGGGGGGACAAAAATGTTGTGCCTAGGGGCGGCCTGACCCCTAAATTCGCCCCTGCGGAATGCTATGTTACAGTGATTTCCATGAATACACTATTTCATATGCAGATACAGCCTCACTCAGACACAGAATATATGCATGCTGCATAGTAGTAGTAGTAGTACGTTTATTTATAAGGTGCCGCAAAGTGTCCGCAGCGCCGTACATAGCAAACAAAAAAACAAATTACAAGGTAACGTACAGGGTGTGTTGAAAAATACAGTATGAATAGGGGTATAGCTGGTAGAACTGAAATCAGCATCAGTTCAGAAGTAGGTGACAAAATTGTCGAGGAAACTGAAGATGAAGTAGAGGAAGGGAAGAACAGGACAGGAGCGCTGGTGAGGTAAAGAGGTAGGGTGAGTACGTGAGGAAGGAGGACCCTACTCATAAGAGTAACAGACTAAAAATAGGTGGGTGGACAAACGAAATACAATAAGATAAGTAGGAACGGAGGCAGGATAGGAGGATCAAAAGAGGTTAGGAGGAGGGATAGGCTAGTCGAAAAAAGTGGGTTTTGAGGGAGATTTTAATCATTTTAATCAGCGGAAGCTGCTGATGCCCCTAGGCAATTGCCTAGTTTGCCTATGCCTGAGGCCGGCCCTGCGCAGCCCAAGTACAGAAATTGAGGATGCTACTGTGGAAGTGCAACAGGATGAGAATGATATTTGAGTAGCTGACACTGTTCACGAGGATCACTGCGTTGTATCCACCCAGCTACTGTCACCACTACACTAATCCCACTTAGTTCTTGTTGCCACGGTTCTGCACCTGCCAAGCCCCAGTCATGACTTCTACGAACCTACAAACCTCTGCCATCACTGTGCTTAGCACTCATGTCCTTTCATTCCTGCCCTTCATCCTATAACTTCTATCATCACTGTACTTCGTCCAGCTCCTGTCTTCTCTGACCTCCTCCCACCCAGCTCCTGTCCTCTCTGACCTGCTCCCACCCAGCTCCTGTCCTCTCTGACTTGCTCCCACCCAGCTCCTGTCCTCTCTGACCTGCTCCCACCCAGCTCCTGTCCTCTCTGACCTGCTCCCACCCAGCTCCTGTCCTCTCTGACCCGCTCCCACCCAGCTCCTGTCCTCTCTGACCTGCTCCCACCCAGCTCCTGTCCTCTGACCCGCTCCCACCCAGCTCCTGTCCTCTCTGACCTGCTCCCACTCAGCTCCTGTCCTCTGACCCGCTCCCACCCAGCTCATGTCCTCTCTGACCTGCTCCCACCCAGCTCCTGTCCTCTCTGACCTGCTCCCACCCAGCTCCTGTCTTCTCTGACCTGCTCCCACCCAGCTCCTGTCCTCTATGACCTGCTCCCACCCAGCTCCTGTCCTTTCTGACATGCTCCCACCCAGCTCCTGTCCTCTCTGACCCGCTCCCACCCAGCTCCTGTCCTCTCTGACCTGCTCCCACCCAGCTCCTGTCCTCTCTGACCCGCTCCCATTCAGCTCCTGTCCTCGCTGACCCACTCCCACTCAGCTCCTGTCCTCTCTGACCTGCTCCCACCCAGCTCCTGTCCTCTCTGACCTGCTCCCACCCAGCTCCTGTCCTCTCTGACCTGCTCCCACCCAGCTCCTGTCCTCTCTGACCTGCTCCCACCCAGCTCCTGTCCTCTCTGACCCGCTCCCACCCAGCTCCTGTCCTCTCTGACCTGCTCCCACCCAGCTCCTGTCCTCTGACCCGCTCCCACCCAGCTCCTGTCCTCTCTGACCTGCTCCCACTCAGCTCCTGTCCTCTGACCCGCTCCCACCCAGCTCATGTCCTCTCTGACCCGCTCCCACCCAGCTCCTGTCCTCTCTGACCTGCTCCCACCCAGCTCCTGTCCTCTCTGACCAGCTCCCATTCAGCTCCTGTCCTCGCTGACCCACTCCCACCCAGCTCCTGTCCTCTCTGACCTGCTCCCACCCAGCTCCTGTCCTCTCTGACCTGCTCCCACCCAGCTCCTGTCCTCTCTGACCAGCTCCCATTCAGCTCCTGTCCTCGCTGACCCACTCCCACCCAGCTCCTGTCCTCTCTGACCTGCTCCCACCCAGCTTCTGTCCTCTCTGACCTGCTCCCACCCAGCTTCTGTCATCATTGCCTGCAACCTCCCAGCTCCTATTGTCACTTTCCTGCACCTTCAACTGCTCAATCCTGGTCATCCATTCTACCAGCCGGTCCATCTCAGATCGTAAGATTGTCTAATACTGTATATACTGTAGTGTGTGACAAACTTTAGGGTTCAATAAGGACCAAGGGGACATTAATCAATTAATGATATTCTAGTTTTTTTTTACTCCTTATGGTTAATGAATCGGGATCCAGACAATGAGCACCTGTTATTTTTCAACACATGACAGTTAGGAGCTAATTGGCTGGAAAACCATTCAATATTCAAAACAAGTGATAACTATCTATGTATTTATCTTTTTTTTTTTTCATAGAAGACTTTTCCATTGAAAAAAGTGAAATTAACTGTGGCTCCTCTATAGATTATGTGGGTAACATTGCAGGTCTCTCTCTCTCTCTATATATATATATAATCTATATATATATATATATATATATATATATATATATATATATATATATATATATATATATATATATATATATATATATAGACATCAATATAATTAATTACATAATTATAACATTAATGTATTGGATACTTTTTGCACTCAAACTACAGTGCATGCTGTAATACACACACATATATATATATATATATATATATATATATATATATATATATATATATATATTTTTTTTTTTTTTTGTTACATCCTCTTCATCAGTAGATTGTACGTTAATGAACCCACTGTTAATTGCTTCATTCGTCAATCTACATAAACAAACATTTTAATTTTAAATTGCGCAGAGATCTGACAAGTCTGTCTGGGGAGTGGATGTGGTATATGATTGTAACAAGGAGCCTGTGCTTGTAATGAGCCCGGTGGGGACCGGTTAGTCACAATGGGTCTCTGTGGGTGACAGGGGTATTGTCAGATCTGCAACACAAACCATCGGGAATTAATAAGTAAATCAGTGTAAGTGAAAGACATACAGGTACATGGTGACAAAGATGTACATGTAATGGGCCCTATACATCAGCAATCACAATTTATGGATTTCCAGATACAGGGATTTTTTGGCCAGATAAATGGATTTTACAATCTATCTGACTTTGCCCACACATTACAGATTTATTTCAGTGATCGGCAGATTTTTCCATCTAAAGATTGCATCTTCATATCTGGAAATTGCCCAATCGATTGTCATTTCAGCTGTTCATAATGTAAATAGATGAAGAAGACGAATTGGGAATGCCCACACATATAAAAAAGATCTGCAGATAATACCAGATTATTAAACATGTTTAAAAACCTGATTAAGCAATCGATTGGAGATTTTGATTGGGATTGCCAAAAGGGGGAGCCCACACATCTAAAATTAATTGTGGCAATCATCTCCATATCTGAAAATTGTCACAATTAATTGCTGATGTATGGGGCCCATAAGGACACCACGGAATGTCTATATTGTTGTTTTTGTTCAAAGAAAGGTGAATAGACGATCTGCCAAGGCTGAACGGGATACATACAGATGACCGGTGGTCAGAATACCAACACCAGCATCCCAAAAAGGGTCAGGAAAATATACTGACCATCCTGCTGCCTCCTGATATCCCTATTCCTCCCTTCTAGCAGCTTAACGCCAATAGTACCTAACTCTTGTACCCTGCCACCTATATCTTACCACCCCCCACCCTGCAACCTATCCCTAACCCCCCTCAGCCATAACACTCCCCGCTAATGCCTAACCCGTTCTCTCGTACCCCCACCTATATCTTACCACCCCCCACCCTGCTACCTATCCCTAACCCTCCTCAGCCATAACACTCCCCGCTAGTGCCTAACCCGTTCTCTCGTACCCCCCACCTATATCTTACCACCCCCCACCCTGCAGCCTATCCCTAACCCTCCTCAGCCATAACACTCCCCGCTAGTGCCTAACCCATTCTCTCGTACCCCCCACCTATATCTTACCACCCCCCACCCTGCTACCTATCTCTAACGCCCTTCTAGTTGCCTAACTCCCTCAGCCATAACACTCCTCGTTAGTGCCTAACCCATACTCTCATACCTCGCCACTTACAGTACATCTTACCACCCCCCACCCTGCAACCTATCCCTAACCCCCCTCAGCCATAACACTCCCCGCTAGTGCCTAACCCGTTCTCTCGTACCCCCCACCTATATCTTACCACCCCCCACCCTGCTACCTATCCCTAACCCCCTTCTAGTTGCCTAACTCCCTCAGCCATAACACTCCTCGCTAGTGCCTAACCCATACTCTCAGACCTCGCCACTTACAGTACATCTTACCACCCCCCACCCTGCAACCTATCCCTAGCCCCCTCAGCCATAACCTTTCCCGATAGTGACTAACCAATACTCTCGTACCATGTGCCTGATTCAGGCCTGTTCGCTAGGCTAGTGAACAGGTAAACACCGCCCTGCCATTCACTCGCATGCCAGGGGATGTGTACACTAACAAATCCCCTACCAAACGGCCGCAAGGAGGAGTCATAATTTGATGGTCGCATCACCATCGAGTGATTTCGAAAAACCTTTGCTAAGAAAAGTCAGCCTGGATCTCACCTCTCTAGTGGCTGCTGTCCGCCGAATCAGGGACGGGCACAGATGTCATGTGACATCAGCCGCTCACCTCAAGCAGGAATCAATATGTCTGTGTCTGCAGGTGGACACCCAGCATTTTTGTGGGAACGCACATAAGACACGTTCCCTATTTCCTCCCCCTGGCCGCCCATCTTGGAGCTTGGTGTAAAATACTAGTGCTGTCTATGAAGTCTACGGACAACCTAATGCAATATGTTCACACTACCAGTCCATAGGTATAGTCAACAAATATAGACAAACTGGATGCAATGATACAGTTACAAATGCAGCTTCAATTGTTATGCATCCCAACCAGTGGTGGATCCAGAGGTGGGGCTGCAGCACAGTTCACAATTCAAAAAGCCAACTGGCACCAACTGCCACTGAGTCAGATTGGAATTTAGATCTCTGATGCCACCCCTGGACTCAACTTAATTTCTGTCTAAAGGGGATTTTGATATATCTTAGGAAGATGTGCCCCTGGATTCAATGTTCCAAAAACAAGAGCAACATTCCCCATTAACCCTGACTATCTCCAGTACACAATTGGTACGGTACGGTTAGCAACACGTAGTAAATATTAAAAGTTGTGAAGTTTGTAACTGTCAATACAACAAACAAGCGGACACTAGTAATACATAATGAACTTCAGTACATTCCTTCAGTGGAATGCCTACAATAAAGATACTTCCAGTTCTACACATTGCGGCCAAGAAGATAATCAGCAATGGACCAATAGTTACTGGCACTAGTTGGGTTCATGGATGGTGTCGCACAATGCCAGAAAGTGAAGGGGTCCCTCCAGCTCGAGCACACTGACCAGAGGAGCTTCCTGAGCAGAGGAGAGATACAGTATTAGTGGGTAAAGAGCTGTTATATATCCCATATATCCCAGCTTTTTCTCTTGCCTGTCTGGTTGTCTGGGTCCTGTGTAACTTGTTAGAGCAGGGTCAATAGTTCGGCACAAGCATTAAGTCGACATTGGGAAAGTCGACAGTCGAAAGGCTGACATGGGTTTTTCATGTTTTTTTTTGGGGGGGGGGATACGAACATGTGCCAACCAATAGTATTTCATGTCCTACCATCCACCAGGGCATGGAAGGAGAATAAAATAGCTGAGCCCGAAGCATGATGAGCATAGCGAGCCATGAGGATGCGGTGCACTTTTTCGGTGTCCATGTTGACTGTGTCGACATTCGGGGCAAAAAAATTTGAAAAACCCACGTTTACATTTTGACTGCTGACCTTTCCAATATCAATCTAATGCTGACGTGGACCATTTGACCCTGTCGACCTAAGCCATGTTGACTTTTTTCATGTGTTGACCTAAAGCCTGTCAACCTTCCGTGGTCAACTCAATGCACTTCAACCTTCCTCCAATCAACCTAATGGTCCACACCCCTGCTGCCATCATTGTATTCCCTCCTGAAATAGGCATGGTGGAAGCTATGCCCAACCTAATATATAACACCCCCTCCCCATCTTCAGTGTCTCACCACACTTAATCCAGCCCTGTAGCGCATTTTGGGAACCTCTTCTATTCCTCAAGACGCCGCCTTGTAACTCTCTCTAATCTGTTGCATTTTTGTCTGTTATTTTTATTTTATTATTTATTAACAGTTTCTTATATAGCGCAGCCTATTACGTTCCGCTTTGTTGTGAAATGTAGTCAATTGTATCGTTCTGGAAATATGATATTGTAGAATTTTAGACAACAATTCATAGATTTTATATTAATAAGCACTAAATTAAAACCATTTACTTTTAAAATTAACGAAGCCAGACCTTTCCCTGGATAGCCTATTTATACTTAAATATAATCAGGCAACTCCCATGTAGGCAATCAGCCCTAAATACCTTATTAATGCAAAAATATGATGAAAAAAAATAAATAAAAAGCAATCCTCGTGGCATTCGGCAATACATTAAAAGCTCAGACACATCCGTAAACCTACAGATATTACACTCTGCCATAACTCCGCAACAGTTGCCACAGCTTGTATTAGGTAAATACCGGTAACTAGCAATTCAAATTTAATCTCCTTAATAACATGGAAGACCACAAGTCAATGGAACATGCATTACCTCCAACTGTGAGCATCTACTCTACTGCAAAGGTCTCCTGTGAACATGCACTGAATGATTTGCACATGTTCCAGTGTTTTGAGTTACATCTAACTAAAGAATGATTTTATATGGGAAGGAAAATATTTAATAGTCCTGAAAAAATAACCTGTGGTTCATTGGTGAAGGCAACAGGCAATTCTAATGGTGGCTGTGAAATGCAAACAGGTCCTTGTTTGTCAGCCTGACTATAGTAATATAATTTCCTTATCTTCATTCTAGCAAGGCTTGAATTCCAGAATTACTGTATCACACTGAAGTTTCCTAGTATACTATAATTATTCCATGACAGGTGAAACATACTGTAGGTGATCACTAAGAAGAGCAGTCAATGAAGAAAAGTTCTGTGCCCAACACAACCATGGTCCGATGATCTATTTCTCTTCAGAGGTCTTTACAACTTTTGGTACTCTTTACCTAGAAGGGCGCCCGTCGCGGGCATCGCGGGTACATTTATGTATGGCCGCGACGCGACCGACGCGATGCCCGCGATTTCCCATTGAAACCAATGTTAAACTTTGAAATCGTGTCGGTCGCGTCGCGGCCGTCCATAAATGTGCCCGCGACGCGATGCTCCCGATTTCCCATAGGAATCAATGTTAAAAGGCGCGATGGACCGGATTTTACTGTTAAATGGCTCAATCCACCCGATTTGGCCATAGGAATCAATGTTAAATGGGCCACAGAGCCCATTAACCCTTAAATGTCCCCCCAAATTTTTAACGCCACCCCACGATCCACGCCAACCCGAAGCGTGGCGAGCGCAGGGAGCCCGCGAGGGGCGGCGGTACGCGTCCTCCGACCTTTTCATGCCCTACTATCCACTAGGGCGTGGTGTGAGAATATAATAGTGTGGCGAGCGCAGCGAGCCACCGAGCCCGAAGCGTGGCGAGCGCAGCGAGCCCCGCGAGGGGACGCGGATACCTTCACAGTTATACGCGTCCCCTCGCGGGCTTCACAGGTGTCCGTGGCGAGGTGGACACCTGTGAAGCCCGCGAGGGGACGCGTCTACCTGTGAAGGTATCCGCGTCCCCTCGCGGGGCTCGCTGCGCTCGCCACGCTTCGGGCTCGGTGGCTCGCTGCGCTCGCCACACTATTATATTCTCACACCACGCCCTAGTGGATAGTAGGGCATGAAAAGGTCGGAGGACGCGTACCGCCGCCCCTCGCGGGCTCGCTGCGCTCGCCACGCTTCGGGTTGGCGTGGATCGTGGGGTGGCGTTAAACATTTGGGGGGACATTTAAGGGTTAATTTGGCCTATTTGGCCCCAAATCGGGTCCATTGAGGCATTTAACAGTAAAATCGCGGTCAATCAGCCGTTTTAACATTGTTCCCTATGGGAAAATCGCGGTGATCGCGGCCATCCCGATTTACCCGCGATGACCGCGATGACCGCGATCACCGCGATTTTTACCCACGACGCCCGCGATTTCAATCGCTGGCGCCGTTCTAGGTAAAGAGTACCCAACTTTTTCTGTAGGCGCTATGGCTAATTGTGTACATTCAGAGAAATAACGAAATAACTTCTGATCAGTTTGTCAGGCTCAAAATAAGTATGACCAACCAAACCTTGGTCAATGCATTCGTACTATTGGGTTTCCCAAACATCAATGGTTCCAATGCCATCATGTTATTTCTACTGACACTGATTGTCTACTTTATAACACTTATACTCAATTATATGATCATCGTATTGGTGTCAACCAGACCACAGCTACAGTCTCCCATGTATTTCTTCCTCCAACAGTTGTCATTCAGTGAGGTTGTGTTCCTGGCTGTTATCATCCCCAACATGCTACGTGTCATATGGTTGGAAGGAGCCACCATCTCCATCATGGGTTGTATAACTCAGACTTATCTTTATGTTGCTGTAGGATGTACAGAATGTCATCTCCTCGCAGTTATGTCTTATGACCGATACCTGGCCATATGCAACCCTCTTCGCTACAGCACCATCATGACCATGAAACAACAGCATTCCCTTGTTATCTATTGCTGGGTGTTTGGCTTTCTTATCACCCAGATTACTCTTATTTTTCTGTGTCAACTTCAGTTCTGTGGACCCAACGTCATTGACCATTTCTTCTGTGACCTTGTTCCTTTCGTTGAACTTTCCTGCTCTTATAAATATGGCCTACAAGTAGATATTCTAATTCTTTCTATCCCTATAATAGTCATGCCATTTATCTTTGTATTTATTAGTTACATCTGTGTCTTCTTAACAATTCTTAGGATCTCCTCTACAGCTGGTAGGAAGAAGACTTTCTCCACATGCAGCTCCCACCTCTCCGTGGTGACTATGTACTATGGAACCTTGATTGCGATTTACTTGGTCCCAGCTAAAGGACATTCCCTGACGTGAACAAATTTATCTCCTTTCTGTACATTATGGTTACACCCCTGTTTAACCCAATCATCTACAGCTTGAGGAATAAAGAGATGAGGGCCATCATGGGGTATTTATTTGGGATTAAAAGACTATGACAAAAATGAGACATATTTGCTTGTAAGGTTTATCTGAGACTTGAGTGAATTTACAGTAACTACAATTTAATATTATGTTGGCCATATCTACTCATATACATATACATATACTTGTAGAGGCTTGGGGTCATCTTGAGATTTGGCTGCAAGCTAAAATATTTGTATCTGAATATTGTCAAAATTCTCATGCCTTTATTTGCAAGATAGCCACATATTTGTAGTATATTGTTAACAGTGATGGCAAAAGTTTTTTCTGTTTTATATGCATTGAGTATACAGCATTAATACTGTACTAGTATCATGCAGAATAGGGATAAAAAGGAGAAGGGTGCATTTCTTTTCTCATTCCTCTCTGTTATACATATTTGCTGTTAGGTCAGAGCTTGGACACGCGAACAAATTTGAGAATTACTCCAAATTATTGGCTGCCAAACTCTATGGAAACCACAAAATGTATCAAATTCAGTGTCATAAACTCCTCCCACACATGGTGCTGACAACAGAGTTGGACATCGCTGAGGTCTACCAAATGACCCTTACAGTTATCCCTTCCTAAAAGTAAACTAACTGGGCCTAAACCATTGTCACACGCTACACATAAAAGATTTGCCTTTTGCACACGCAACTGTGTCTGTTGTCTACTAGAAGGGGCTAATTTTATTCATAGAATTGCAAGTCAAATTTAGAGACCATGGCAGCAGAAATGTACTGTAAGGGGCATTCCTTGATGGTACCGTAGCTTAGAAAAAACAAGGGTGCAGCTGGCAAGACTCATATCTCCATGCATCATGCCAGCTTCGCCCTTGTTTTTTCTAAGCTACGGTGCATTTTATGGGAATGTTGTGGGCACGTTGAAGGTGTGCCATAGTGCTGGTTCATGTTACGGTGGTGTAACTGGTGGTGCACTCAAAGCAGTATATCAGTCTCTATGGTCACCAAATTTGGGCTTCCCAGCTCTTGCATATTTGGGTGCAGGGATTTACACTGTGAAAGGGGCTAAATAAATAATTAGGCTAAGGCCAACATCCCATCTTCAATAGAACTCTGATTTTAGTAAATTTACACCTACATCTTCTTGAACTTAATTTGCTGTTTTTTAGAGAATGCGAACAGTGAAAATCCCTACATCCAATCCACAAACATGACTATGGTCAACTCTATTCTACTTAAGGAAGCCCTAGGTTATTCATGATTTGGTGATGAAGGAGTGGGTGGGGGGGATAGGTCAGGGGAGAGAGTTAATTTGAGTCTCTTTAGCATGAAGCTTTTAATGGAGGCTGAAGGAGGTGATGAGATTTTTTTAAAAAGTAGAAGAGTTGAGAAGAGTGACAATTCCAGATCTACGGGGAAAACTGAAAGCAAGAACAATGGGGTAAAAAAATCAAAATAAATTATTTTTTTATTTTATGTATTAACAAGTTCTTATATAGTGCAGGAAATTACATTTACAATTGGAAACAATGATACAACAAAACTGGGTAACAATAGACAGGCATAGAGGTAGAAGGGCCCTGCTGGCAGCTTAGCAGGCATTTATACACATGGAAAGGTATTATTTATTGCAGTGGTCAGGGATCAGGGGTAAATTACCCCAAATGTGGTCAGAATTAAATTCCTGGGAGTAATACACGGTGGCGCTGCCAAGACACAGCCAGGCATGTATATGTATCTATATGCATGCCCGGCTGTGTCTTGGCAGCATGGCGGTTTCAATACCCCCAGGAATTTAATTTCATTGCATATAGAATCTATATATATATAATATATGCATGCCCGGCTGTGTGTGTTACAGTACTGCAGTGAACAAGAACCTAAAGCAGTGCAATTTGTCAGGCCCCTGTGTATAACATGCTTCCCTATTTGAAGCCCCGGGCCCTGCCACAAGTCCACCCACTTCTTAAAGTAGAGTCAACTAGTTGCTGCACCATCTCGGCAGCGTGAAGCCTGTACTGCCGCTATGGCGCCGAGTTTCTTTGCCTTGATATAGGTTCCTGTCAAGGTATACCCATCTCTAGTCTAGGGGAAAACATTTGCACAGGCTGTCACTGTATCATCTTGTAATACTGACACTAATAGTTACCTGGACATCACATTATACCACACACAGCCTGGCAGCCATTGATGATGATGACTACCATGTGTGGCTGTGTGCGGTACACATTTTGTACCACACACAGCCATACATGGTAATTGTCATCATCATCTTCAATTGCTGCCAGGAAAAGAGGAGAGAAAGGGATTGTACGGTCGGATGCACACCTTTGATTAAATCTACAGGAAAATGGAGTAAAATTTTCTCTTTGTTTTTCATAAAATGTCCTTCTAGTTTTTCTTTTAGTAATTGAAACTAGGGGACATGAGGACTTTTAGATATGATGAAAACAAGAGGTTAAAATGACGTACAGTTAAAAGATAAATAGACCATAAAGTGCTAGAATAGATTGAAAAGTGAGACAAGTAGTATTAAAATTGTACAATATATATATATATATATATATATATATATATATACTAAATTCAACTCCTGAGTGCCCGGCACAGATATGTTAAATTTGTAGATATACAAACTGATAGCCAGCAACATTAGATAAATGCAAAAAAGATTTTTCTGGCATATTAATAAAGTGCAGAAGTGACAATGTACACATAAAGTATACAAAAAGAGATCCGGTACATGCAAATATAGTGCAGTAAAAAAATACTTAGCAGCATAGTGGGAACCGATGCATCTCCAATAAGGTCATGGCACGACGGCCGTTTCGGTGCAACCAAGCACCTTAGTCATGTGCCATGTGCACATGACTAAGGTGCTTGGTTGCACCGAAACGGCCGTCGTTATTGGAGATGCACCGGTTCCCACTATGCTGCTAAGTATTTTTTTACTGCACTATATTTGCATGTACCGGATCTCTTTTTGTATACTTTATGTATATATATATATATATATATATATATATATATATATATATATATATATATATATATATATATATAGATATATAGATATAGATATAGTAGATTCGAAGAACCGCACTCCATCCATTTTCTTAAGGACAACTTTGTGGTGCTCCGCTCTAAAGGAGAATGTCCCAAATATAGCAATTTTGTGGAAGCAGGCACTCACCATAGACACCAAACGTAGTTGAAGCAAGGATTTATTGCATTGTAATGGACCATTACAATGCAATAAATCCTTGCTTCAACTACGTTTGGTGTCTATGGTGAGTGCCTGCTTCCACAAAATTGCTAGATATAGATATAGATATATAGATATAGATATAGATATATATATGGAATATACAAGTGTAGGTGTAATGGTAAAAACAAGACATAAGATTTTTATCTTACAATAAAGAATTTAGAACAATTTTTTCCAACATTATTATGTGCTTTATTACAGGTAATATAAAGTGTCAAATGTACATTTAAAAAAGTTTTTTTTGGGTGACAATAAATTACATGTATTCCCTGACAAGAGATTAATGGGTCTATTTACGAAGATTTGGACAGAGATGACATAGACAAAGTACCATCCAATCAGCTCCTAGTTGTTTTTTTTAAAAACACAGGCTGTGTTTTTGGCACTTTGGAGCTTATTGTCTGTTATTTATTGTCTGTTATTTATTTTTATTTTTTAACTTTTTAATACTAACAATGTACTGTTAGTGAATAGACTTTGTGGGGGACCGAGTAATGTGTGTATGTGCGTTCTGCCGGGTACAATACTCTCCATGCATCAAATAGATTATATGACGTGATGGTCTCGATCAGTCTTTTTGATTCTCTAGTTGCGGCATGGCTAGGAGGATTTAGTGATGATCCGACCCATTGTATATCTGGAACTGCATTAAAGTCACCTCTGTGATTATCCTTCCCTTTGCTATTTTATTAAATTGTAAGAAAAAATCTTTATGAAAGACACTTTGTTCCATATTTGGAACATATACTGATGCTAGAAAAGATTGACCCAGGGTGAAAACCAGGATGCTGAACTGTCCTTTCGCAATCAAATAAGATCTTTTTGGCATACCAATGATTTATGTAACAAGATGGCCGTTCCTTTATTTTTTTGTGAAAGATTAGCAAAAATGCCTGGGGAAAAGTAAGTGAGGTCAGAGAGGGGTGTAAAGTTTTAAAGTGAGTTTCTTGTAATAATAATTTATCTATCTTCTGGACTGTATCGCCATGGTTCTTTTGCACGGAGAATTTAATTCGTTCACATTTAACAATGTTAAATTTAGCGTGAACGCGTGAACAAAACAAGTGAGCTGTGTAAGTAGCATTTAAGACAAGGGGAAAGGGAAATTTGGTGAAAATAAACAAAAAGACATATTGGTAAAGATGACCAACTGGACATCAGAGTAACTAAAGAATGGCCGATGGCTCAAGGACACAGCTACCCGCAAATTTAGTAGGTGTCACACTATCCAGTTTTTGTGGGGGTCTCAAAAATAAGGGCTTTGCTGCCGCTATAGATTCTATGTTTTAACACTCCTTTAACTTAATTTGAGGAGAGCGGGCTATTAACTTTATAGATTAGCTTTTCCTTTGACAACTTTCTCCTGAGTATTCTATTAAACAGTTTATTTCTTGAGTAAAATAAGAAATAATAAAGGAAAAAGAATTTAAAAAAACTAATATTCGACAGAGGGAGTCTTCCTGGGAATCCATCTTTGCTGCCACCAATGAAAATTTAACAGCTACTGAGGGATTCAACCCAATGGAAGAGAATAACCTGGTTAACTTCATTTTTTTAGTTTTAATCTTACCCCTTAATTTGACTCTGATTCTCTTCTGAGACTGGATAATGCTTAGAGAAGGAGGTAACCTCTACATAGGTGCAGGTATTACATTTAACCCTATTAGGTAGAAAAAAAGAAAAAAGGGGGAAAGTTTATAAAACCGTGAGCCGTATATACCGTATATACTCGAGTATAAGTCGACCCGAATATAAGCCGAGGCACCTAATTTTACAACAAAAAAACTGGGAAAACTTATTGACTCAAGTGGGACCCTCACTCGAGTATAAGCCGAGGGGGGCTTTTTCAGCATAAAAAATGGTCTAAAAAAGTAGGCTTATACTCGAGTATATATGGTACTTGTGAAAATCTAAACCGTGAAGATGTGTGAGCAATAACTATCCAAAAGAGAAAAGGAAAAAAAAAAAAAAGGTGAAAAAATGTACAGGTAAACTACAAGTGCCAGCATGCGGGACATTAATGGGCCTGCTGGGACTTGTAGTCCACCTGTAAAAAGAATGTTAAAATAAAACATACACACACACACACAGAAAGTACAACTTTGTTACACACACACCTCAATTTTACACCAATATACTTACAGCACCAGGGTCCAGCGCAGCCTTCCTCCTCCACTGCCTTCCTCCTGTCACAGCACTATAGAGGCTGCTAGTATGGTTGGCTCTATGTGTCTCCATGGAGACGCATAGCTCAGCCATGATTGGCTGAAAGCATCTACATGTGACAGCGCTATAGAAGCTGTTAGCAGCAACAGAGGAAGCCGGCTCACCCCGGAGGAGGAAGGCAGCGTTGGACCCTGATGCTGTAAGTATATTGGTGTAAAATTGAGGTGTGTGTGTAATAAAGTTATACATTTCTGTGTGTGTGTTTTATTTTAAAATTCTTTTTACAGGTTGACTACAAGTCCCAGCTGACCCATTAATGCCCCGCATGCTAGGACTTGTGGTTCTCTAAGTCCCAGCATGCGGGGGAGGCCTGCTGTCACTTGTAGTTTACCTGTATAAAGCAATGTTTGGTATAGATGATTTAACCCTATAAGGCCGGTGTCCACAGCCCACGGACACCGGTGAAAGCCCCGGGCTTCAGCCCTGGATGGGTGAAGCCTGGGGGAGACCCCATTATTGGGGGTTCCCACTCCCCCCAGGTACCCAGTCCAAGGCTGACCAGCCACGGTGCTCATGGTACGGCCGGGTGACCTTATGTAAAAAGTGTCCCCTGGCTGTGTAATGACACCGCGGGCTGTTGGAGCCCAGTGCTGATTCCAAAATATGGGGATCCTCAGATTTTTTGTCCCCCGTATTTTTGGAACCATGACCGGTCCAAGAGTCTGGGGCTGGTTTCAAAAATACAGGGGACCCCTACACTTTTTGTCCCCTGTATTTTTGGAACCAGGTCCAGCTCCATGCAGCTGGTTATGCTCAGGAGGGGGGACCCCATGCCATTTTTTTTTACATTTTTACTTTTACACATTTTTAAAGACAGAACCACGCACAGATCTCAATGATCTGTGCATGGTTCTGTCAAATTCGCCTGTCAGAACCTGGTTTATTTTTTGGGCGATTTTTGGTAACGTTTGCCAAAAATCGTACCCTATTACTTTTGCGAGTTGTATACTTTATAATGGGAAAACACCTGGATGCGAATTGATGTGTGAATAAAAATCGTCATTTCAAAATGTGCAAATTCAGGGCAAAAATATTTTTTTACGGCAAATCACACCTTATTAGATGTGCGATTTTCGGAAAATGTGCGATTTCGGACGTTTTTGGCGATTTAATCACAAAAGTCACAAATTTGGACCCTATTACATTTTGCCCATTATGTTGTCTCTCTCTAGGGCCTCTCATGCATTGGACCATTCTGCTTGTGGGGGTGCTCTGTCTTTGACCTTATCCGTTTCTGTTGCGTTTGGGGGTAGCAAAGAAGTTCCCTTCAGGCTCAAACGTTTAAGGGTCTCCAGTCCCATTTCAGGGCTTTTTTCTATCTGTATAGTTCTGTTTAGGGTGAACTGAAGTGAAAATGGGAATCCCATCTATACAAGATCTTCTGTTCGTGAAGAATTTTACTCACAGGACCCATCTCTCTTCTTTTTCTCAGGGTCGAGGGGGCTAAGTCTTGAAATATCATCAGGTTTGATCCCTTATATGAGATCGGTGATGTCTATCTAGTTGCTTCCATAATTTTTACTTTGATATGTGAATAGTGCATTTGCAATATAATGTCTCTAGGAGGCTGATCTGTAGAGGGTTTGGCTCTGAGTGCTCTATGGGCTCTGTCCAATAGGAGTTGATTTTCTGTGCTCTCTGGGAGTATTTGATGAAAGAGACACATCAGATAGCTCTTGAGCTCCTGATTATCTACTAATTCAGGAACATTTCATATACGCAAATTGTTTCTTTGCAATCTGTTTTCAAGATCCTCGATATGGTCCCGCATTTGGTCCATTTCTGCTCTCAGTTCTGTGATCTCTTGTGACATACAGATGGAGCCGGCCTAGGTCTTCCAGGGGCTAGCGATTCTACCGCCAGCCCCCGCCAGTGGCTGGCTTTCACCAGGGGCAAGCATGAGATGCTCCTTGGCTATGGTGATTTCTCCACCGCCCGCCGTCTCCCCCAGTGACCCTCGCCGCACCGCCGCCCCCCCCCCCCCCCCCCCATCCCTGCTCGTCTGCCTGAAGTGGAGACGGGCAGGGACCCACAGCGGTGCCGTCCAGAAACTGGGACATGCGTGCGTGCGAGACGCATGCGCATCCCAGTCAGATGGAGCGCCTCTGTGCCGGGGATCGCCAGCGCAGGCATGCTGGCGATCCCTGGGGAAATACCAGGGGCGCTCCATCTGACTGGGATTATCTGTTTTATGTTCTAGCGTATCTGTGTATGTGCCTAACAAGGCAATTTCTGTTTTCAGTTCTTTTGTGACCGCTTTAAGTTCAACTTTTTAAAGTGGTTATTAATCTCTGGATCAGTGATTCATATGGATCTATATCATGGCTTCTGTTAGACATTTTTATATTAAAATGTTAACGAATAGTAGCTTATACTAGTAGTAGCTTGATTTTACTGTTCCATAGTTAATTATCCGCTATTATCGATTTTAAACAGAGGAGGCAACCCATAGGCCCTTTTTACTTGATGTATTCCATCTTAATCAGTCATTGAGGGAGAGGAGGAGGTCTATGAATAAGTGCCGGGTTTAATGTGATCCACTTCATTGGACTGCCTGTTGCTTAAATTATATCATTTTACCACCCAATAAAAGTCTTGCTCAAAATCAATTATTATTCAAGATATGACTGTTTTTTCTTAGTTGACCCTTTAGGGCTGATAGAAGCTTCTGTGTGGCCCCTTGAGGAAGCTGATTATAATCTAAGCACAGAGTTCACCTTTCCAGCTGATCGCAGCAGAGGCAGGTTGTCAGGGTTTCCAGCCCTCTGTCCTCTCCCGCTCAAGCCGGGCACGGAGAACCCCTCGAGCAGGTGAAGGCAGGGGATGTACAAGTCCTGTTAGTTGCTGTAGTATTCCAGCCCTGATTAGACTCACTGCTCAGGCATTGTCCGATGGGGTGCAATCCACGGGAGCTCCAAGGTGCTTCACGATTCTGCATCCCTTGTACTCTGTGGTCCACTGTATCTTAGAGCACTCCTCAGTCCTCCGTCATTACCCTAAATCAGGTAAGGATCTCCCCTCAGCAGCTGTATCCCAAAATGCCGCTGCCTCCTCTATCTCTCCTCCCGGCTACTATTCTGACCACTCAGCTTTGCTGTGTCTCTGCCATCTGGCCTCCTGGTAAGAGCTCCTGTATCCTACCTCACTCCCTTCATTGCAGGCCGCCTCAATCCACAGTGCACCCAGTTCTGAGGATTCCGCGATGTCCCTAGGGGGGCGAGAGGGTGGTATTTTCCCAGACAGGGAACCAGGATGCCAGTCACACTCCAGTCCAAGTGCGTGGTCTTCAGCACCCGCCGGAGATGCCAGAGCATACCAGGACTCGGGTTTGCTCAGGCAAGCTCTGTCAGAGTGGAGGTGAGGGGGGTTTCCAATGTCCTGTGGTGGGTTTTGCTGGGGCAAGACAAATCTGCCCTGGTCGGTTTGTCCTGCCCTCGCAAAACCCACCACTCAAGGGGTTAAAGGTCACAATAAAATTATATGCCCAACCCAACCCAATATAAGCCGCACATGCTTCCAAATGGATATTAGAGTGTTTCTATCACCAGCCATTGCCAAGGGGTACGAGTGCATTAGATGCTCACGCACCCTGTTGTGACAGAGCTCCCCGACGCCATCTGCCGCCACCCCCACCACCATTGTCGTTCCCCACCGCTTCCCCAATCCCCCTAACCCTGCCCGTCTCCCTGAAGTGGAGACAGACAAGGTCCTGCTGCCCAGCAGCTGAGAGACTGGGACGCATGTGCGTGTGAGATGCATGCTCATCCCAGTCTGAGTCCCTCTCTGATGGTGCTCACCATTGGGGATGTTCTGGCGAGTGCCGGGCAAAGAAGAGAGGGGCTCCATCTGTACGTTGAGCCTGTGGGGTCGACCGAAAGACTGTCGACCATCTTTAGGTCAACCAACTGTCCGTACCCCTCCAAAATACAGGGGACAAAAGTAATAGGGGTCCTCCATATTTTTAAAACCATCATGGACTCAAACAACCAGCAGGGTAATGCCATTACCTGGAGAAACTATTTATATCAGTTCCCCCGGCCAAAGCATTAACCCTGTGGCTGGTCAGGTCAGACAGGGACTCTGTAAATAGTTAAATAAAACACACAGACACACACAAAAGTACAAGTTTATTACACCCAGAGTCCATACATACTGATACTTATCTACCTTCAAACAAATCATCGGTCCCCTCTCCAGTAGAGAACCATATGGGTTACCTGTAGAAGGAAATTATACTTACGAGCTCCTCTGGCATGGATCAGTCCTCTTCATGAAATGTGGCTCCTGATTGGTCACAGCACAGCCAATCACCCATTTCAAGGGAGGATCGGAGAATATAAACATTACATGGGAGAGGGACCCTACGCCATTTTTTAAAATTATTTATTTATTTTTACTATTGCTTAACACTGCAGCCTGCAGGAGTCTGACTGATCTGGGCAGGCTGTCTATTTATATTTGTATTTGGCAGCCATATATACAGCAGACATTCCGAATATGAATGCCGAAATACACTAGAGAAGTGACGTTTAAGAGGGGACATGCTCAACATGTACAAATATATCAAAGGCCAATATAAGGAACTGTCAAGCACAATTTTTACTGCAAGGAAAGGAGTCTAGGCCATGTGGGAACGAGTTTAGATTAGAAGAAAGAAGATTTCATTCCCTTAGAAGGAAAAATTACGGACACTACTCACCACCGCCTCCGTCGACATCCAGCGGCCGCAGCTGCTCACACAGTACAGCATTGCCCAAAACAAATATGGCTGCCAATGCTGCCGTTCGTGACCAGGCTGGGCTGCGGCCGCTTCTAACGAAGCTAAGCGGCCCAGCCAGAGTGAAATCTGGTCCGGCCCACCGGGAAACGGCCCGGTTTTCCGGTGGGCCAAATCGTCTCTGATAGACAAGCATTTACTGGTTAAAAACATCCAAGGGTACAAATAAGAATTATAAACTGTCTTTAAAAATATCAGAATATACTATATAACAAGGGAAAAGCTATTAAAACCTAGGTTGAACTCGATGGACGCAAGTCTTTATTCAGTCTGACCTAATATGAAACTATGTAACTATGTAACTATGGTCCTTATTCTGGTTGGTGCGGTAATATCCGCGTGCGTTCGTGCCGCCGATGTTTTGTGTCTGCGCATGTGCAGAGGCGTCTCTGCGCATGTGCAAGCGGGACGCACAGCATCATTCCGCATGAAATGTGTACACTATGAACAGGGGGTGGAGAGGGGTGTGAAGGGCTGTTTGGGCTCATTACCACCCCGCGTTTCATGGGCGTTCCCATGCAAACGCTGGGCGTACGTATGGTAATGCGGCCGTGACGCACGTGTGGGGGGCGGACATATGACATTGCCGGATGTCAGCTACCCGCTCAGATCCCTGCTTTTGCACGGAGAAATGCCCGTGTGGTCTGAGGTTGCGGGTGCTGGTGGAGCACACGGTCCTGCATTCGATGGTCTGCGACCATCGGATGATGGGGGAGGTTCCCTGAGATGGAGGAGGTGTATTCATGAGAAATACACGTGCGGTCCGTTCGGACAGCGTCTTACCACGTACGGACGGAGTTGGCGATCCGTATGGAAGGCGGGGTTTAGGACGCACGGTGCTGGCCGCATATTCGGATCCGGCCGCACCGATCAGAATAAGGCCCCATGTGACTGAAAAAATCCAGAAATAAAGCAGATTATTAAATTTGCCCTATTTACAAATTGTATTTTCCAGAGAATATGGCTGATGCTGGTCGTATGAAGTCGTACCTGGCATGGGCCATATTCAAAATTTTTTAGTAGTTCCCCCCCATAAGTGAAGATATGTGTGGACTGTACAGTGGGGATGTAATTTGATAGGACAGAGGATATGTGTGGACTGTACAGTGGGGATGTGATTGGATAGGAGAGGATATGTGTGGACTGTACAGTGGGGATGTGATTGGATAGGAAAGGATATGTGTGGACTATACAGTGGGATGTGTTTGGATAGGAGAGGATATGTGTGGTCTGTACAGTGGGGATGTGATTGGATAGGAAAGGATATGTGTGGACTGTACAGTGGGGATGTGATTAGATAGGACAGAGGATATGTGTTGTCTGTACAGTGGGGATGTGATTGGATAGGACAGAGGATATGTGTGGACTGTACAGTGGGATGTGATTGGATAGGAGAGGATATGTGTGGCCTCTACAGTGCGGATGTGATTGGATAGGAGAGGATATGTGTGGTCTGTACAGTGGAGATGTGATTGGATAGGAGTGGATATGTGTGGCCTGTACAGTGGGGATGTGATTGGATAGGAGAGGATATGTGTGGACTGTACAGTGGGATGTGATTGGATATGAGAGGATATGTGTGGACTGTACAGTGGGGATGTGATTGGATAGGAGAGGATATGTGTGGACTGTACAGGGGAGATGTGATTGGATATGAGAGGATATGTGTGGACTGTACAGTGGGATGTGATTGGATAGGAGAGGATATGTGTGGACTGTACAGTGGGATGTGATTGGATAGGACAGAGGATATGTGTGGCCTCTACAGTGCGGATGTGATTGGATAGGAGAGGATATGTGTGGTCTGTACAGTGGAGATGTGATTGGATATGAGAGGATATGTGTGGACTGTACAGTGGGGATGTGATTGGATAGGAGAGGATATGTGTGGACTGTACAGTGGGGATGTGATTGGATAGGAGAGGATATGTGTGGTCTGTACAGTGGGGATGTGATTGGATAGGAGAGGATATGTGCGGTCTGTACAGTGTGGATGTGATTGGATAGGACAGAGGATGTGTGTGGACTGTACAGTGGGATGTGATTGGATAGGAGAGGATATGTGTGGTCTGTACAGTGGGGATGTGATTAGATATGAGAGGATGTGTGTGGACTGTACAGTGGGATGTGATTGGATAGGAAAGGATATGTGTGGACTGTACAGTGGGGATGTGATTGGATAGGAAAGGATATGTGTGGACTGTACAGTGGGATGTGATTGGATAGGAGAGGATATGTGTGGTCTGTACAGTGGGGATGTGATTGGATAGTAGAGGATATGTGTGTGGACTGTACAGTGGGATGTGATTGGATTGAAGAGGATATGTGTGGCCTGTACAGTGGGATGTGATTGGATAGTAGAGGATATGTGTGTGGACTGTACAGTGGGATGTGATTGGATAGGAGAGGATATGTGTGGACTGTACAGTGGGATGTGATTGGATAGGACAGAGGATATGTGTGGCCTCTACAGTGCGGATGTGATTGGATAGGAGAGGATATGTGTGGTCTGTACAGTGGAGATGTGATTGGATAGAAGTGGAAATGTGTGGCCTGTACAGTGGGGATGTGATTGGATAGGAGAGGATATGTGTGGACTGTACAGTGGGATGTGATTGGATATGAGAGGATATGTGTGGACTGTACTGTGGGGATGTGATTGGATAGGAGAGGATATGTGTGGCCTGTACAGTGGGGATGTGATTGGATAGGACAGAGGATGTGTGTGGACTGTACTGTGGGGATGTGATTGGATATGAGAGGATATGTGTGGTCTGTACAGTGCGGATGTGATTGGATAGGACAGAGGATATGTGTGGACTGTACAGGGGAGATGTGATTGGATATGAGAGGATATGTGTGGACTGTACAGTTGGGATGTGATTGGATAGGAGAGGATATGTGTGGACTGTATAGTGGAGATGGGATTGGATAGGAGAGGATAGGTGTGGACTGTACAGTGGGATGTGATTGGATATGAGAGGATATGTGTGGACTGTACAGTGGGGATGTGATTGGATAGGACAGAGGATGTGTGTGGACTGTACAGTGGGATGTGATTGGATAGGAGAGGATATGTGTGGACTGTACAGTAGGGAAGTGATTGGATAGGAGAGGATATGTGTGGCCTGTACAGTGGGGATGTGATTAGATAGGAGAGGATATGTGTGGTCTGTACAGTGGGGATGTGATCGGATAGGAGAGGATATGTGTGGTCTGTACAGTGGGGATGTGATTGGATAGGACAGAGGATATGTGTGATCTGTACAGTGGGGATGTGATTGGATAGGAGAGGATATGTGTGGTCTGTACAGTGGGGATGTGATTGGATAGGACAGAGGATATGTGTGGCCTGTACATTAGGGATGTGACTGGATAGGAGAGGATATGTGTGGTCTGTACAGTGGGGATGTGATTGGATAGGAGAGGATATGTGTGGTCTGTACAGTGGGGATGTGATCGGATAGGAGAGGATATGTGTGGACTGTACAGTGGGGATGTGATTGGATAGGACAGAGGATATGTGTTGTCTGTACAGTGGGGATGTGATTGGATAGGAGAGGATATGTGTGGCCTGTACAGTGGGGATGTGATTGGATAGGTGAGGATATGTGTGGCCTGTACAGTGGGGATGTGATTGGATAGGACAGAGGATATGTGTGGTCTGTACAGTGGGGATGTGATTAGATAGGAGAGGATATGTGTGGCCTAAACAGTGGGGATGTGATTGGATAGGACAGAGGATATGTGTGGTCTGTACAGTGGGGATGTGATTGGATAGGACAGAGGATATGTGTGGTCTGTACAGTGGGGATGTGATTGGATAGGAGAGGATATGTGTGGTCTGTACAGTGGGGATGTGATTGGATAGGACAGAGGATATGTGTGGCCTGTACATTAGGGATGTGATTGGATAGGAGAGGATATGTGTGGTCTGTACAGTGGGGATGTGATTGGATAGGATAGGATATGTGTGGTCTGTACAGTGGGGATGTGATCGGATAGGAGAGGATATGTGTGGTCTGTACAGTGGGAATGTGATTAGATAGGACAGAGGATATGTGTGGTCTGTACAGTGGGGATGTGATTGGATAGGAGAGGATATGTGTGGCCTGTACAGTGGGGATGTGATTGGATAGGTGAGGATATGTGTGGCCTGTACAGTGGGGATGTGATTGGATAGGACAGAGGATATGTGTGGTCTGTACAGTGGGGATGTGATGAGATAGGAGAGGATATGTGTGGCCTGTACAGTGGGGATGTGATTGGATAGGACGGAGGATATGTGTGGTTTGTACAGTGGGGATGTGGTTGGATAGGATAGAGGATAAGTGTGGACTGTACAGTGGGGATGTGATTGGATAGGACAGAGGATATGTGTGGACTGTACAGTGGGGATGTGATTGGATAGGAGAGGATATGTGTGGACTGTACAGTGGGGATGTGATTGGATAGGACAGAGGATATGTGTGGTCTGTACAGTGGGGATGTGATTAGATAGGAGAGGATATGTGTGGCCTGTACAGTGGGGATGTGATTGGATAGGACGGAGGATATGTGTGGTCTGTACAGTGGGGATGTGGTTGGATAGGAGAGGATATGTGTGGCCTGTACAATGGGGATGTGATTGGATAGGACAGAGGATATGTGTGGACTGTACAGTGGGGATGTGATTGGATAGGACAGAGGATATGTGTGGACTGTACAGTGGGGATGTGATTGGATAGGAGAGGATATGTGTGGCCTGTACAGTTGGGATGTGATTGGATAGGAGAGGATATGTGTGTGGACTGTACAGTGGGGATGTGATTGGATAGGACAGAGGATGTGTGTGGACTGTACAGTGGGATGTGATTGGATAGGAGAGGATATGTGTGGACTGTACAGTGGGGATGTGATTGGATAGGACAGAGGATATGTGTGGTCTGTACAGTGGGGATGTGATTAGATAGGAGAGGATATGTGTGGCCTGTACAGTGGGGATGTGATTGGATAGGACGGAGGATATGTGTGGTCTGTACAGTGGGGATGTGGTTGGATAGGAGAGGATATGTGTGGCCTGTACAATGGGGATGTGATTGGATAGGACAGAGGATATGTGTGGACTGTACAGTGGGGATGTGATTGGATAGGACAGAGGATATGTGTGGACTGTACAGTGGGGATGTGATTGGATAGGAGAGGATATGTGTGGCCTGTACAGTTGGGATGTGATTGGATAGGAGAGGATATGTGTGTGGACTGTACAGTGGGGATGTGATTGGATAGGACAGAGGATGTGTGTGGACTGTACAGTGGGATGTGATTGGATAGGAGAGGATATGTGTGGACTGTACAGTGGGGATGTGATTGGATAGGACAGAGGATATGTGTGGTCTGTACAGTGGGGATGTGATTAGATAGGAGAGGATATGTGTGGCCTGTACAGTGGGGATGTGATTGGATAGGACGGAGGATATGTGTGGTCTGTACAGTGGGGATGTGGTTGGATAGGAGAGGATATGTGTGGCCTGTACAGTGGGGATGTGATTGGATAGGAGAGGATATGTGTGGTCTGTACAGTGGGGATGTGATTAGATAGGAGAGGATATGTGTGGCCTGTACAATGGGGATGTGATTGGATAGGACAGAGGATAAGTGTGGACTGTACAGTGGGGATGTGATTAGATAGGAGAGGATATGTGTGGCCTGTACAATGGGGATGTGATTGGATAGGACAGAGGATATGTGTGGACTGTACAGTGGGGATGTGATTGGATAGGAGAGGATATGTGTGGCCTGTACAGTTGGGATGTGATTGGATAGGAGAGGATATGTGTGTGGACTGTACAGTGGGGATGTGATTGGATAGGACAGAGGATGTGTGTGGACTGTACAGTGGGATGTGATTGGATAGGAGAGGATATGTGTGGACTGTACAGTGGGGATGTGATTGGATAGGACAGAGGATATGTGTGGTCTGTACAGTGGGGATGTGATTGGATAGGAGAGGATATGTGTGGCCTGTACAGTGGGGATGTGATTGGATAGGAGAGGATATGTGTGGCCTGTACAGTGGGGATGTGATTGGATAGGACAGAGGATATGTGTGGTCTGTACAGTGGGGATGTGATTGGATAGGAGAGGATATGTGTGGCCTGTACAGTGGGGATGTGATTGGATAGGACGGAGGATATGTGTGGTCTGTACAGTGGGGATGTGGTTGGATAGGAGAGGATATGTGTGGCCTGTACAGTGGGGATGTGATTGGATAGGACAGAGGATATGTGTGGACTGTACAGTGGGGATGTGATTGGATAGGAGAGGATATGTGTGGCCTGTACAGTTGGGATGTGATTGGATAGGAGAGGATATGTGTGTGGACTGTACAGTGGGGATGTGATTGGATAGGACAGAGGATGTGTGTGGACTGTACAGTGGGATGTGATTGGATAGGAGAGGATATGTGTGGACTGTACAGTGGGGATGTGATTGGATAGGACAGAGGATATGTGTGGTCTGTACAGTGGGGATGTGATTGGATAGGAGAGGATATGTGTGGCCTGTACAGTGGGGATGTGATTGGATAGGAGAGGATATGTGTGGCCTGTACAGTGGGGATGTGATTGGATAGGACAGAGGATATGTGTGGTCTGTACAGTGGGGATGTGATTAGATAGGAGAGGATATGTGTGGCCTGTACAGTGGGGATGTGATTGGATAGGACGGAGGATATGTGTGGTCTGTACAGTGGGGATGTGGTTGGATAGGAGAGGATATGTGTGGCCTGTACAGTGGGGATGTGATTGGATAGGAGAGGATATGTGTGGACTGTACAGTGGGGATGTGATTAGATAGGAGAGGATATGTGTGGCCTGTACAATGGGTATGTGATTGGATAGGACAGAGGATAAGTGTGGACTGTACAGTGGGGATGTGATTAGATAGGAGAGGATATGTGTGGCCTGAACAATGGGGATGTGATTGGATAGGAACAGTATAAGAGGGTATGTGTGGCCTGTACAATGGGGATGTGATTGGATAGGACAGAGGATAAGTGTGGACTGTACAGTGGGGATGTGATTAGATACTGTAGGAGAGGATATGTGTGGTCTGTACAGTGGGGATGTGATTGGATAGGACAGAGGATATGTGTGGACTGTACAGTGGGGATGTGATTGGATAGGAGAGGATATGTGTGGCCTGTACAGTGGGGATGTGATTGGATAGGAGAGGATATGTGTGGCCTGTACAGTGGGGATGTGATTGGATAGGAGAGGATATGTGTGGCCTGTACAGTGGGGATGTGATTGGATAGGACAGAGGATATGTGTGGTCTGTACAGTGGGGATGTGATTAGATAGGAGAGGATATTTGTGGCCTGTACAGTGGGGATGTGATTGGATAGGACGGAGGATATGTGTGGTCTGTACAGTGGGGATGTGGTTGGATACGATAGAGGATAAGTGTGGACTGTACAGTGGGGATGTGATTAGATAGGAGAGGATATGTGTGGCCTGTACAATGGGGATGTGATTGGATAGGACAGAGGATATGTGTGGACTGTACAGTGGGGATGTGATTGGATAGGAGAGGATATGTGTGGCCTGTACAGTTGGGATGTGATTGGATAGGAGAGGATATGTGTGTGGACTGTACAGTGGGGATGTGATTGGATAGGACAGAGGATGTATGTGGACTGTACAGTGGGATGTGATTGGATAGGAGAGGATATGTGTGGACTGTACAGTGGGGATGTGATTGGATAGGACAGAGGATATGTGTGGTCTGTACAGTGGGGATGTGATTGGATAGGAGAGGATATGTGTGGCCTGTACAGTGGGGATGTGATTGGATAGGAGAGGATATGTGTGGCCTGTACAGTGGGGATGTGATTGGATAGGACAGAGGATATGTGTGGTCTGTACAGTGGGGATGTGATTAGATAGGAGAGGATATGTGTGGCCTGTACAGTGGGGATGTGATTGGATAGGACGGAGGATATGTGTGGTCTGTACAGTGGGGATGTGGTTGGATAGGAGAGGATATGTGTGGCCTGTACAGTGGGGATGTGATTGGATAGGAGAGGATATGTGTGGTCTGTACAGTGGGGATGTGATTAGATAGGAGAGGATATGTGTGGCCTGTACAATGGGGATGTGATTGGATAGGACAGAGGATTAGTGTGGACTGTACAGTGGGGATTTGATTAGATAGGAGAGGATATGTGTGGCCTGTACAATGGGGATGTGATTGGATAGGAACAGTATAAGAGGGTATGTGTGGCCTGAACAATGGGGATGTGATTGGATAGGACAGAGGATAAGTGTGGACTGTACAGTGGGGATGTGATTAGATACTGTAGGAGAGGATATGTGTGGTCTGTACAGTGGGGATGTGATTGGATAGGACAGAGGATATGTGTGGACTGTACAGTGGGGATGTGATTGGATAGGAGAGGATATGTGTGGCCTGTACAGTGGGGATGTGATTGGATAGGAGAGGATATGTGTGGCCTGTACAGTGGGGATGTGATTGGATAGGACAGAGGATATGTGTGGTCTGTACAGTGGGGATGTGATTAGATAGGAGAGGATATGTGTGGCCTGTACAGTGGGGATGTGATTGGATAGGACGGAGGATATGTGTGGTCTGTACAGTGGGGATGTGGTTGGATAGGATAGAGGATAAGTGTGGACTGTACAGTGGGGATGTGATTAGATAGGAGAGGATATGTGTGGTCTGTACAGTGGGGATGTGATTGGATAGGAGAGGATATGTGTGGCCTGTACAGTGGGAATGTGATTGGATAGGAGAGGATATGTGTGGCCTGTACAATGGGGATGTGATTGGATAGGACAGAGGATATGTGTGGACTGTACAGTGAGGATGTGATTGGATAGGAGAGGATATGTGTGGCCTGTACAGTTGGGATGTGATTGGATAGGAGAGGATATGTGTGTGGACTGTACAGTGGGGATGTGATTGGATAGGACAGAGGATGTGTGTGGACTGTACAGTGGGATGTGATTGGATAGGAGAGGATATGTGTGGACTGTACAGTGGGGATGTGATTGGATAGGACAGAGGATATGTGTGGTCTGTACAGTGGGGATGTGATTGGATAGGAGAGGATATGTGTGGCCTGTACAGTGGGGTTGTGATTGGATAGGAGAGGATATGTGTGGCCTGTACAGTGGGGATGTGATTGGATAGGACAGAGGATATGTGTGGTCTGTACAGTGGGGATGTGATTAGATAGGAGAGGATATGTGTGGCCTGTACAGTGGGGATGTGATTGGATAGGACGGAGGATATGTGTGGTCTGTACAGTGGGGATGTGGTTGGATAGGAGAGGATATGTGTGGCCTGTACAGTGGGGATGTGATTGGATAGGAGAGGATATGTGTGGTCTGTACAGTGGGGATGTGATTAGATAGGAGAGGATATGTGTGGCCTGTACAATGGGGATGTGATTGGATAGGACAGAGGATAAGTGTGGACTGTACAGTGGGGATGTGATTAGATAGGAGAGGATATGTGTGGCCTGTACAATGGGGATGTGATTGGATAGGAAAGAGGATATGTGTGGACTGTACAGTGGGGATGTGATTGGATAGGAGAGGATATGTGTGGCCTGTACAGTTGGGATGTGATTGGATAGGAGAGGATATGTGTGTGGACTGTACAGTGGGGATGTGATTGGATAGGACAGAGGATGTGTGTGGACTGTACAGTGGGATGTGATTGGATAGGAGAGGATATGTGTGGACTGTACAGTGGGGATGTGATTGGATAGGACAGAGGATATGTGTGGTCTGTACAGTGGGGATGTGATTGGATAGGAGAGGATATGTGTGGCCTGTACAGTGGGGATGTGATTGGATAGGTGAGGATATGTGTGGCCTGTACAGTGGGGATGTGATTGGATAGGACAGAGGATATGTGTGGTCTGTACAGTGGGGATGTGATTAGATAGGAGAGGATATGTGTGGCCTGTACAGTGGGGATGTGATTGGATAGGACAGAGGATATGTGTGGTCTGTACAGTGGGGATGTGATTGGATAGGAGAGGATATGTGTGGTCTGTACAGTGGGGATGTGATTGGATAGGACAGAGGATATGTGTGGACTGTACAGTTGGGATGTGATTGGATAGGAGAGGATATGTGTGGACTGTATAGTGGAGATGGGATTGGATAGGAGAGGATAGGTGTGGACTGTACAGTGGGATGTGATTGGATATGAGAGGATATGTGTGGACTGTACAGTGGGGATGTGATTGGATAGGACAGAGGATGTGTGTGGACTGTACAGTGGGATGTGATTGGATAGGAGAGGATATGTGTGGACTGTACAGTGGGGAAGTGATTGGATAGGAGAGGATATGTGTGGCCTGTACAGTGGGGATGTGATTAGATAGGAGAGGATATGTGTGGTCTGTACAGTGGGGATGTGATCGGATAGGAGAGGATATGTGTGGCCTGTACAGTGGGGATGTGATTGGATAGGACAGAGGATATGTGTGATCTGTACAGTGGGGATGTGATTGGATAGGAGAGGATATGTGTGGTCTGTACAGTGGGGATGTGATTGGATAGGACAGAGGATATGTGTGGCCTGTACATTAGGGATGTGACTGGATAGGAGAGGATATGTGTGGTCTGTACAGTGGGGATGTGATTGGATAGGAGAGGATATGTGTGGTCTGTACAGTGGGGATGTGATCGGATAGGAGAGGATATGTGTGGTCTGTACAGTGGGAATGTGATTAGATAGGACAGAGGATATGTGTTGTCTGTACAGTGGGGATGTGATTGGATAGGAGAGGATATGTGTGGCCTGTACAGTGGGGATGTGATTGGATAGGTGAGGATATGTGTGGCCTGTACAGTGGGGATGTGATTGGATAGGACAGAGGATATGTGTGGTCTGTACAGTGGGGATGTGATTAGATAGGAGAGGATATGTGTGGCCTGTACAGTGGGGATGTGATTGGATAGGACAGAGGATATGTGTGGTCTGTACAGTGGGGATGTGATTGGATAGGACAGAGGATATGTGTGGTCTGTACAGTGGGGATGTGATTGGATAGGAGAGGATATGTGTGGTCTGTACAGTGGGGATGTGATTGGATAGGACAGAGGATATGTGTGGCCTGTACATTAGGGATGTGATTGGATAGGAGAGGATATGTGTGGTCTGTACAGTGGGGATGTGATTGGATAGGATAGGATATGTGTGGTCTGTACAGTGGGGATGTGATCGGATAGGAGAGGATATATGTGGTCTGTACAGTGGGAATGTGATTAGATAGGACAGAGGATATGTGTGGTCTGTACAGTGGGGATGTGATTGGATAGGAGAGGATATGTGTGGCCTGTACAGTGGGGATGTGATTGGATAGGTGAGGATATGTGTGGCCTGTACAGTGGGGATGTGATTGGATAGGACAGAGGATATGTGTGGTCTGTACAGTGGGGATGTGATGAGATAGGAGAGGATATGTGTGGCCTGTACAGTGGGGATGTGATTGGATAGGACGGAGGATATGTGTGGTTTGTACA
The DNA here is from genome assembly GCF_055691185.1 of Crinia signifera. NCBI lineage: Eukaryota > Metazoa > Chordata > Amphibia > Anura > Myobatrachidae > Crinia > Crinia signifera. Next base: position 324,794,313 of record NC_139220.1, on the reverse strand, counting down.
GTGGGGATGTGGTTGGATAGGATAGAGGATAAGTGTGGACTGTACAGTGGGGATGTGATTGGATAGGACAGAGGATATGTGTGGACTGTACAGTGGGGATGTGATTGGATAGGAGAGGATATGTGTGGACTGTACAGTGGGGATGTGATTGGATAGGACAGAGGATATGTGTGGTCTGTACAGTGGGGATGTGATTAGATAGGAGAGGATATGTGTGGCCTGTACAGTGGGGATGTGATTGGATAGGACGGAGGATATGTGTGGTCTGTACAGTGGGGATGTGGTTGGATAGGAGAGGATATGTGTGGCCTGTACAATGGGGATGTGATTGGATAGGACAGAGGATATGTGTGGACTGTACAGTGGGGATGTGATTGGATAGGACAGAGGATATGTGTGGACTGTACAGTGGGGATGTGATTGGATAGGAGAGGATATGTGTGGCCTGTACAGTTGGGATGTGATTGGATAGGAGAGGATATGTGTGTGGACTGTACAGTGGGGATGTGATTGGATAGGACAGAGGATGTGTGTGGACTGTACAGTGGGATGTGATTGGATAGGAGAGGATATGTGTGGACTGTACAGTGGGGATGTGATTGGATAGGACAGAGGATATGTGTGGTCTGTACAGTGGGGATGTGATTAGATAGGAGAGGATATGTGTGGCCTGTACAGTGGGGATGTGATTGGATAGGACGGAGGATATGTGTGGTCTGTACAGTGGGGATGTGGTTGGATAGGAGAGGATATGTGTGGCCTGTACAATGGGGATGTGATTGGATAGGACAGAGGATATGTGTGGACTGTACAGTGGGGATGTGATTGGATAGGACAGAGGATATGTGTGGACTGTACAGTGGGGATGTGATTGGATAGGAGAGGATATGTGTGGCCTGTACAGTTGGGATGTGATTGGATAGGAGAGGATATGTGTGTGGACTGTACAGTGGGGATGTGATTGGATAGGACAGAGGATGTGTGTGGACTGTACAGTGGGATGTGATTGGATAGGAGAGGATATGTGTGGACTGTACAGTGGGGATGTGATTGGATAGGACAGAGGATATGTGTGGTCTGTACAGTGGGGATGTGATTAGATAGGAGAGGATATGTGTGGCCTGTACAGTGGGGATGTGATTGGATAGGACGGAGGATATGTGTGGTCTGTACAGTGGGGATGTGGTTGGATAGGAGAGGATATGTGTGGCCTGTACAGTGGGGATGTGATTGGATAGGAGAGGATATGTGTGGTCTGTACAGTGGGGATGTGATTAGATAGGAGAGGATATGTGTGGCCTGTACAATGGGGATGTGATTGGATAGGACAGAGGATAAGTGTGGACTGTACAGTGGGGATGTGATTAGATAGGAGAGGATATGTGTGGCCTGTACAATGGGGATGTGATTGGATAGGACAGAGGATATGTGTGGACTGTACAGTGGGGATGTGATTGGATAGGAGAGGATATGTGTGGCCTGTACAGTTGGGATGTGATTGGATAGGAGAGGATATGTGTGTGGACTGTACAGTGGGGATGTGATTGGATAGGACAGAGGATGTGTGTGGACTGTACAGTGGGATGTGATTGGATAGGAGAGGATATGTGTGGACTGTACAGTGGGGATGTGATTGGATAGGACAGAGGATATGTGTGGTCTGTACAGTGGGGATGTGATTGGATAGGAGAGGATATGTGTGGCCTGTACAGTGGGGATGTGATTGGATAGGAGAGGATATGTGTGGCCTGTACAGCGGGGATGTGATTGGATAGGACAGAGGATATGTGTGGTCTGTACAGTGGGGATGTGATTGGATAGGAGAGGATATGTGTGGCCTGTACAGTGGGGATGTGATTGGATAGGACGGAGGATATGTGTGGTCTGTACAGTGGGGATGTGGTTGGATAGGAGAGGATATGTGTGGCCTGTACAGTGGGGATGTGATTGGATAGGACAGAGGATATGTGTGGACTGTACAATGGGGATGTGATTGGATAGGAGAGGATATGTGTGGCCTGTACAGTTGGGATGTGATTGGATAGGAGAGGATATGTGTGTGGACTGTACAGTGGGGATGTGATTGGATAGGACAGAGGATGTGTGTGGACTGTACAGTGGGATGTGATTGGATAGGAGAGGATATGTGTGGACTGTACAGTGGGGATGTGATTGGATAGGACAGAGGATATGTGTGGTCTGTACAGTGGGGATGTGATTGGATAGGAGAGGATATGTGTGGCCTGTACAGTGGGGATGTGATTGGATAGGAGAGGATATGTGTGGCCTGTACAGTGGGGATGTGATTGGATAGGACAGAGGATATGTGTGGTCTGTACAGTGGGGATGTGATTAGATAGGAGAGGATATGTGTGGCCTGTACAGTGGGGATGTGATTGGATAGGACGGAGGATATGTGTGGTCTGTACAGTGGGGATGTGGTTGGATAGGAGAGGATATGTGTGGCCTGTACAGTGGGGATGTGATTGGATAGGAGAGGATATGTGTGGACTGTACAGTGGGGATGTGATTAGATAGGAGAGGATATGTGTGGCCTGTACAATGGGTATGTGATTGGATAGGACAGAGGATAAGTGTGGACTGTACAGTGGGGATGTGATTAGATAGGAGAGGATATGTGTGGCCTGAACAATGGGGATGTGATTGGATAGGAACAGTATAAGAGGGTATGTGTGGCCTGTACAATGGGGATGTGATTGGATAGGACAGAGGATAAGTGTGGACTGTACAGTGGGGATGTGATTAGATACTGTAGGAGAGGATATGTGTGGTCTGTACAGTGGGGATGTGATTGGATAGGACAGAGGATATGTGTGGACTGTACAGTGGGGATGTGATTGGATAGGAGAGGATATGTGTGGCCTGTACAGTGGGGATGTGATTGGATAGGAGAGGATATGTGTGGCCTGTACAGTGGGGATGTGATTGGATAGGAGAGGATATGTGTGGCCTGTACAGTGGGGATGTGATTGGATAGGACAGAGGATATGTGTGGTCTGTACAGTGGGGATGTGATTAGATAGGAGAGGATATTTGTGGCCTGTACAGTGGGGATGTGATTGGATAGGACGGAGGATATGTGTGGTCTGTACAGTGGGGATGTGGTTGGATACGATAGAGGATAAGTGTGGACTGTACAGTGGGGATGTGATTAGATAGGAGAGGATATGTGTGGCCTGTACAATGGGGATGTGATTGGATAGGACAGAGGATATGTGTGGACTGTACAGTGGGGATGTGATTGGATAGGAGAGGATATGTGTGGCCTGTACAGTTGGGATGTGATTGGATAGGAGAGGATATGTGTGTGGACTGTACAGTGGGGATGTGATTGGATAGGACAGAGGATGTATGTGGACTGTACAGTGGGATGTGATTGGATAGGAGAGGATATGTGTGGACTGTACAGTGGGGATGTGATTGGATAGGACAGAGGATATGTGTGGTCTGTACAGTGGGGATGTGATTGGATAGGAGAGGATATGTGTGGCCTGTACAGTGGGGATGTGATTGGATAGGAGAGGATATGTGTGGCCTGTACAGTGGGGATGTGATTGGATAGGACAGAGGATATGTGTGGTCTGTACAGTGGGGATGTGATTAGATAGGAGAGGATATGTGTGGCCTGTACAGTGGGGATGTGATTGGATAGGACGGAGGATATGTGTGGTCTGTACAGTGGGGATGTGGTTGGATAGGAGAGGATATGTGTGGCCTGTACAGTGGGGATGTGATTGGATAGGAGAGGATATGTGTGGTCTGTACAGTGGGGATGTGATTAGATAGGAGAGGATATGTGTGGCCTGTACAATGGGGATGTGATTGGATAGGACAGAGGATTAGTGTGGACTGTACAGTGGGGATGTGATTAGATAGGAGAGGATATGTGTGGCCTGTACAATGGGGATGTGATTGGATAGGAACAGTATAAGAGGGTATGTGTGGCCTGTACAATGGGGATGTGATTGGATAGGACAGAGGATAAGTGTGGACTGTACAGTGGGGATGTGATTAGATACTGTAGGAGAGGATATGTGTGGTCTGTACAGTGGGGATGTGATTGGATAGGACAGAGGATATGTGTGGACTGTACAGTGGGGATGTGATTGGATAGGAGAGGATATGTGTGGCCTGTACAGTGGGGATGTGATTGGATAGGAGAGGATATGTGTGGCCTGTACAGTGGGGATGTGATTGGATAGGACAGAGGATATGTGTGGTCTGTACAGTGGGGATGTGATTAGATAGGAGAGGATATGTGTGGCCTGTACAGTGGGGATGTGATTGGATAGGACGGAGGATATGTGTGGTCTGTACAGTGGGGATGTGGTTGGATAGGATAGAGGATAAGTGTGGACTGTACAGTGGGGATGTGATTAGATAGGAGAGGATATGTGTGGTCTGTACAGTGGGGATGTGATTGGATAGGAGAGGATATGTGTGGCCTGTACAGTGGGGATGTGATTGGATTGGAGAGGATATGTGTGGCCTGTACAATGGGGATGTGATTGGATAGGACAGAGGATATGTGTGGACTGTACTGTGAGGATGTGATTGGATAGGAGAGGATATGTGTGGCCTGTACAGTTGGGATGTGATTGGATAGGAGAGGATATGTGTGTGGACTGTACAGTGGGGATGTGATTGGATAGGACAGAGGATGTGTGCGGACTGTACAGTGGGATGTGATTGGATAGGAGAGGATATGTGTGGACTGTACAGTGGGGATGTGATTGGATAGGACAGAGGATATGTGTGGTCTGTACAGTGGGGATGTGATTGGATAGGAGAGGATATGTGTGGCCTGTACAGTGGGGTTGTGATTGGATAGGAGAGGATATGTGTGGCCTGTACAGTGGGGATGTGATTGGATAGGACAGAGGATATGTGTGGTCTGTACAGTGGGGATGTGATTAGATAGGAGAGGATATGTGTGGCCTGTACAGTGGGGATGTGATTGGATAGGACGGAGGATATGTGTGGTCTGTACAGTGGGGATGTGGTTGGATAGGAGAGGATATGTGTGGCCTGTACAGTGGGGATGTGATTGGATAGGAGAGGATATGTGTGGTCTGTACAGTGGGGATGTGATTAGATAGGAGAGGATATGTGTGGCCTGTACAATGGGGATGTGATTGGATAGGACAGAGGATAAGTGTGGACTGTACAGTGGGGATGTGATTAGATAGGAGAGGATATGTGTGGCCTGTACAATGGGGATGTGATTGGATAGGAAAGAGGATATGTGTGGACTGTACAGTGGGGATGTGATTGGATAGGAGAGGATATGTGTGGCCTGTACAGTTGGGATGTGATTGGATAGGAGAGGATATGTGTGTGGACTGTACAGTGGGGATGTGATTGGATAGGACAGAGGATGTGTGTGGACTGTACAGTGGGATGTGATTGGATAGGAGAGGATATGTGTGGACTGTACAGTGGGGATGTGATTGGATAGGACAGAGGATATGTGTGGTCTGTACAGTGGGGATGTGATTAGATAGGAGAGGATATGTGTGGCCTGTACAGTGGGGATGTGATTGGATAGGACGGAGGATATGTGTGGTCTGTACAGTGGGGATGTGGTTGGATAGGAGAGGATATGTGTGGCCTGTACAGTGGGGATGTGATTAGATAGGAGAGGATATGTGTGGCCTGTACAATGGGGATGTGATTGGATAGGACAGAGGATAAGTGTGGACTGTACAGTGGGGATGTGATTAGATAGGAGAGGATATGTGTGGCCTGTACAATGGGGATGTGATTGGATAGGAACAGTATAAGAGGGTATGTGTGGCCTGTACAATGGGGATGTGATTGGATAGGACAGAGGATAAGTGTGGACTGTACAGTGGGGATGTGATTAGATACTGTAGGAGAGGATATGTGTGGTCTGTACAGTGGGGATGTGATTGGATAGGACAGAGGATATGTGTGAACTGTACAGTGGGGATGTGATTGGATAGGAGAGGATATGTGTGGCCTGTACAGTGGGGATGTGATTGGATAGGAGAGGATATGTGTGGCCTGTACAGTGGGGATGTGATTGGATAGGAGAGGATATGTGTGGCCTGTACAGTGGGGATGTGATTGGATAGGACAGAGGATATGTGTGGTCTGTACAGTGGGGATGTGATTAGATAGGAGAGGATATGTGTGGCCTGTACAGTGGGGATGTGATTGGATAGGACGGAGGATATGTGTGGTCTGTACAGTGGGGATGTGGTTGGATACGATAGAGGATAAGTGTGGACTGTACAGTGGGGATGTGATTAAATAGGAGAGGATATGTGTGGCCTGTACAATGGGGATGTGATTGGATAGGACAGAGGATATGTGTGGACTGTACAGTGGGGATGTGATTGGATAGGAGAGGATATGTGTGGCCTGTACAGTTGGGATGTGATTGGATAGGAGAGGATATGTGTGTGGACTGTACAGTGGGGATGTGATTGGATAGGACAGAGGATGTGTGTGGACTGTACAGTGGAATGTGATTGGATAGGAGAGGATATGTGTGGACTGTACAGTGGGGATGTGATTGGATAGGACAGAGGATATGTGTGGTCTGTACAGTGGGGATGTGATTGGATAGGAGAGGATATGTGTGGCCTGTACAGTGGGGATGTGATTGGATAGGAGAGGATATGTGTGGCCTGTACAGTGGGGATGTGATTGGATAGGACAGAGGATATGTGTGGTCTGTACAGTGGGGATGTGATTAGATAGGAGAGGATATGTGTGGCCTGTACAGTGGGGATGTGATTGGATAGGACGGAGGATATGTGTGGTCTGTACAGTGGGGATGTGGTTGGATAGGAGAGGATATGTGTGGCCTGTACAGTGGGGATGTGATTGGATAGGAGAGGATATGTGTGGTCTGTACAGTGGGGATGTGATTAGATAGGAGAGGATATGTGTGGCCTGTACAATGGGGATGTGATTGGATAGGACAGAGGATAAGTGTGGACTGTACAGTGGGGATGTGATTAGATAGGAGAGGATATGTGTGGCCTGTACAATGGGGATGTGATTGGATAGGAACAGTATAAGAGGATATGTGTGGCCTGTACAATGGGGATGTGATTGGATAGGACAGAGGATAAGTGTGGACTGTACAGTGGGGATGTGATTAGATAGGAGAGGATATGTGTGGCCTGTACAATGGGGATGTGATTGGATAGGAACAGTATAAGAGGGTATGTGTGGCCTGTACAATGGGGATGTGATTGGATAGGACAGAGGATAAGTGTGGACTGTACAGTGGGGATGTGATTAGATACTGTAGGAGAGGATATGTGTGGTCTGTACAGTGGGAATGTGATTGGATAGGACAGAGGATATGTGTGGCCTGTACAGTGGGGATGTGATTGGATAGGAGAGGATATGTGTGTGGACTGTACAGTGGGGATGTGATTGGATAGGACAGAGGATGTGTGTGGACTGTACAGTGGGATGTGATTGGATAGGAGAGGATATGTGTGGACTGTACAGTGGGGATGTGATTGGATAGGACAGAGGATGTGTGTGGACTGTACAGTGGGATGTGATTGGATAGGAGAGGATATGTGTGGACTGTACAGTGGGGATGTGATTGGATAGGACAGAGGATGTGTGTGGACTGTACAGTGGGATGTGATTGGATAGGAGAGGATATGTGTGGACTGTACAGTGGGGATGTGACTGGATAGAAAAGGTTTATGTAGGTTATGTGGGTGGTGCTGGAATCTGATAAGCTGCCTGAAGTGGTGAGTTTTCAGGGACTATTTGAAGTTTTGGACACTAGAGGAGAGTCTTATTGTGCTTGGGAGAACATTCCACAGAATGGGTGCAGCCCGAAGAAAGTCCTACAGTCACATGAAATAGTCTTAACAATACACTATAATAATACACTATAAATTGCTGGAGCAGGAAGCGTTATCCCAGACTGCATGGATGTGGATAAACTTTGTGCGCAATTAGTGTATAAGGTGTCGGGAGTCCCACAATAGTTCTATTAATTATCGAAGTAGACGGCTTTACAAGCAGATTAAGTGGATGTGTAGTATCGCCAAGCCCCTATGCCATAGCCTATAAAGGAGTTGTGGGTACCAGGGCCGGATTAACAATGGGCCTGATGGAGCTACAGCTCCAGGCCCACTCTCCAAATAGGCCCATTTTATAGCTGAGGGCCGGGGCTTTCCAACGAGACTAGCCCCGTGTCTCTAGCCCCCCGGAAACCGGAGACACAGTCGGGAAAAGCTGGAACGTTTTCTCCATAGGATAACATGGGACCCACTAATTCCGACCCCCACCCGGTTCCAACGGCTGCCAGCATCACAGACGCTTGAGGTTGATCTCAAACCCAAATCGCTGGGCCTTCAATCTGATACCAGACTGGTCCATATGGGTTAATTGGTTCCAGAGATATTGCCGGTAAACCAAATTTTTCATTTCTGAAATGTAATTTCATGGCTATTCATGTTGTTTGAGGGCAGATTACTCTGGAACCAAATGGCTCAGTTTCACGGGACCAAAATAATTCAAAGCCCATTCAAAAGTTCTTCAATATGATACTGATCTCATGTAAATGGGTCAGTTGGTTCCGAAGCTATAACTGGTTAAAGGGGGAGGGGGTTATTATAGCTGGGACCTGTAGTGCTCTGAATACAGCCGGGCAGCGCCTTGCTCTCTGCACCGCTGTCAATGGCTGTCACTTCTGCCCGGCGACAGCTGTCCTCCAGTTACCGCAAGCATGTATTCTCCCTTGGCAATGAGCATGTAATCCCACATGGCAACAAGCATGGAACCCCTGGCAATGAGAATGGAACCCCTGACAATGAGCATGTAGGTAAGCAGCACTTATGTAGCATAATTTTTAATAGGCACTATGCTGTTTGGCATAATACATAATGGAGATTATGGTGTGTGGCTTAACATGTAATGGGCAAATATTTAATGCGTGCCTTTGGCGCGCAGTGCCCCTATTTATAAAGCATATTGGGGCAGATGTATTAAGCTTTAACAAGAGATAAATCCAAGGGTGATAAGGAGAGATAAACGTCCAGCCAATCACATCCTAACTGCCATGTTACAGGCTGTGTTTGAAAAAAGTCAGTAAGGAGCTGATTGGCTGGACTTTTATCTCTCCTTATCACCTTTGCATTTATCTCTTGTTAAGGCTTAATACATCTGCCTCATTGTGCATTATTGCTCAATCTGTTTGGTATAGTGCAGGCATGTCCAAACTATGGCCCTCCAGCTGTTGTGAAACTACAAGTCCCATCATGCATTGCCACAATTTTGTTATTAGGGGATGCTAAAACTATGTCAAGGCATGCTGGGATGTGTAGTTTCACAACAGCTGGAGGGCAACTATTTGGAAATGCCTGGTATAGTGTGTATTTTGGCTCAATCCATGTGGCACAATGTGAATTTTGCCTTAATCTGTGTGGCATAACGTGAGTTTTGAATCAATCCGTGTGCCATAGTGTGAATTTTGTCTCAGTCGGTGTGAATTTTGGCTCATTCCATGTGGCACTATGTGTAAGAGGCAAGTACAGTATAAGGGGGTTACTATTGTGTTGCATGATTTTTATAAGGGGTATATGGTGTGGTAAACTTATATGACCAAAAGGTGCTGAAGTCAACCAAGTTTCGGCTTTCAGTATTTTTGTTATGACTGGAGTGCCGCCTCACCCCGCAAGTATGTTAGGACATTGGCATCCTGCGGGTACACTTTTGTAGTGCACCCGCCAATATATCTCCCTGCATTTTTCTTATGCCAGCCCCTGCCTTTTCCAGGTATATATAATTAGTTAAAAAGTATTTACACAAATACAGACACACCCATGAGCAGACCACCCAACCAGAACACTGGTCACTCCCCCCACATTATTAGGAGCTAGCAACAACCCCAATTATTGCGGATAATAGGCCCTTGATAATTGTCAGCTCCAGGCCCATTTAGACCTTAATCTGGCTCTGGTGGGTACCCATGTCCACACTGTCATATATATATAGAGTGCAGGGTGTGTTGTGCACACGGATCCCTGTGTCCATGGGTGCTCACACACCTGACACCCTGCAATCATTTAATTACACTCACCCCTCCATTGATCTGGCAGCACAGAGTCAAAAATCACTGGAAAAATTAAACTACTGCAGCCATTTTTAAATGTGATTCATGCATGTGCAATAGAGGTGTCCTCGGGAACATGGCACGGGCACCATTTTCCTGGAGACCTGCACATGTGCAGAAGACTCTGGCATGTTCACAGGTTTTAGTGCACCGCCGGAGAGGAGAGAGTCCAATCAGAACCTGCACACAGGCCCCTCCTCTCGTAAATCGCCTCTGTATGTTGGTGGCAGCCCCATGCTTGGAAGAACTGCATTCTGATCAATAATTTGAGAGCAGGGAATTCCCCCAAAAGTCAGGGATAAAGTGAGGTCCCCGACATCTGGCATTTAAGTAGTTTATTTTATTATAATTTAATATAATTGTTTATATTATATAATTATTTATATTCTGTAAAGTATATTATCTGTTGTTGTTTTGGTGTGATCCTAAATATTAGGAACCATGCTTTACCAAGTCATCCTCATGTATAGCACCCAAGGCACCTCACAATGGGGTTTATTCTAGTTCATTCTTTCTGACAAAATCCTTCTTAGATGGACAAAACCACGTGCACTGCAGGGGGGCAGATGTAACATGTGCAGAGAGAATTAGATTTGGGCGAGTTATTTTGTTTCTGTGCAGGGAAAATACTGACTGCATGATTTTACACTTCAATATAGATCTCACTTTGAAGAAAAACCCCACCCAAATCTAATTCTCTCTGCACAAGTTACATCTGCCCCACCCGCAGTGCACATGGTTTTGTCCATCTAAGAAGGATTTTGTCAGAAAGAATGGACTAGAATAACCCCCAATATGTGCACTGTAAGATATTACTGGTTGAGTATTTAGTGCTGCAAAAAATGTGTGTGCTATATAAATAACAATAAATAAAAAAATATTGTCTTATTGGCACCATGTCCATGTTTATTGTGCATTTCTACAGATTACATCACTATACTATTGTTTATAAAGGCAATTCCAAATGATAATGTTTTGGAATTTTAAATAATGGAATAATTATCCAAAATTTGTCTACACATATTTGTGTTTTGAGTTAAAAGTTTGAAGACAACTTCTCTACATCCAACTTCTCTACATCCTTCTCCTCTACATCCTTCTCCTCTACAGCCAACTCATTTACATCCAACTCATATACAGCCAACTCCACAACATCCAACTCTCCAACATCCAACTCCCCTACATAGAATTCCCTATAATCCAACTTCTCTACATCCATCTCCTCTACATCCAACTCCTCTACATCCAACCCCCCCCAACATCCAATTCATCTATGTCCGACTCATCTTCATCCAACTCCCCTACATCCATCTCCCCTACATCCAACATCTACATCCATCTCCCCAACATCCACATCCAACTCCTCGACATCCATCTCCTCTACATCCAACTCCTCTACATCCAACTCCTCTACATCCAACTCCTCTACATCCAACTCCTCCACATCCATCTCCTCTACATCTAACTCCTCCACATCCATCTCCTCTACATCTAACTCCTCCACATCCATCTCCTCTACATCCAACTCCTTTACATCCAACTCATCTACATCCAACTCCTCTACATCCATTTTGTCTACATCTATCTCCTCTACATCCAACGTCTCTACATCATCTCCTCTACATCTGGATCCTCTAAAATATTTATTTCCTCTTTACCTTTACCTTTATGACACTACTAAATTTTGCCATTCTACAAGAAAAGATACTTTTTTGTAATTTAGGATGCATTTGACACTTTCCCTGATATTCATACAGTATTACTTTTAATAGTACAAGTGACATTGTAAAAGAAAAAACTGTGTAACATAATTAAAATACATTAATTTCTTGACATTTTCATGGTCACTTAAAGCTTAATAATTTTCCAATGATAAGTCTCATCTCTTTATTCCTCAAGCTGTAAATGATTGGGTTAAAGAGAGGAGTTACCACAATATATGAAAATGCAATCAATTTATTTATAGTCAAGGAATGTCCGTTAGCTGGAACCAAGTAAATAGTGATCAAGGTTCCATAGAACATGGTCACCACGGAGAGGTGGGAGCTGCAGGTGGAGAAGGTCTTCTTCCGACCTATTTTAGAGGAGATCTTAAAAATTGTTACGAATATATAGATGTAACTAATAACAACTAAAATAAATGGGATGACCATTATTGGAATAGCAACAATCAAAATCTCTAATTGTAGTGCATAAGTGTAAGAGCATGACAGTTCAACAAAAGGAACAAGGTCACAGAAGAAATGGTCAATGACGTTGGGTCCACAGAATTGAAGTTGGCAGAGAAAGTTAAGGGTGATCTGGGTAAGCAGAAAGCCAAACACCCAGCAATAGATAACCAGGGAATACTGTAGTTTGGTGATCATGATGGTGCAGTAACGTAGAGGGTGGCATATGGCCAGGTACCGGTCATAAGACATGACTGCGAGGAGATGACATTCTGAACACCCTATAGCAACATAAAGATAAGTCTGTGTTATACATCCTATGACAGACACAGTGGCTCCTTCCAACCATATGACACGTAGCATGTTGGGTACAATTACCGTCAGAAACACAATTTCATTGAATGACAACTGCTGGAGGAAGAAGTACATGGGAGAGTGCAGTTGGTGCCTGGTTGACACCAATACTATGATAATAATATTTATTATGAGTGTTACGATATAAACAATCAGTATTAATAGAAATAAAATAGCAGCATTAATACCATTTATTTGTGGGAATCCCAATAGTATAAATTCAGTGACGGTTGTGCGGTTTTCTTTGATCATTGTGAGACCCTAGAAAATAAAACATTGTGATGTCACCATGTATTTATATTACACAATGATGTTCGTCCTCTTTGGACATTTTTGTACATTTTTCTTTATATATACTTTACGTTTGATTATCGGTACATGATTCACGTTTCTGTCTGCGTGAATGTAAAACCCAACCTCATTTAGGAATATAACCATTTTATCGAGTACAAGGGTGTGTACATAGAACAGTTTAGATGAATCTCATTATCAACCTCACGGCAATGTTCACACTTCTTTCTTTTCATTGCCACTACTGTAGTTTTATTTTTTTAATGGTTTATGTAAGTTTTTTTCATTAAAAGTGAAACCAGAATTTGTCGATTTCCACAATAAATCAAAAATCCTGTCCTTTTTTCAGAATGTATCAGTTGCAGAGCATAGAGCAATGGGGTTCTGCATAAGTCTGTATAGGTGTGGATAATATCGGAAGTAGCTTTGTGGAAAAGGCATGGCTTCAGGTGTGGCTATGTGTCTTGACCTGTGTTTCCATCACTCCAGGCAGTGGCGCCGGAACGGGGGGGGGGGGGGCGAGGGGGCAGCTTGCCCCCCCTAAAATTACTGAGGCGCTAAAGCAGCTGTGCGGGCGGGCGGCTGATTAATCAGTAATATAGGCGGGCGGGCGGTGGGCTGATTAAGCTTGATCCAGCCTCCCGCCCGTCCGCCTATATTACTGATTAATCGCAGCCGCCCGCCGAGCAAGAATCCGATTCCTATTCGCAGCCGTCCGCCCACATGGATGACTGCTGCGGGGAGATGTTGAGAACCAGCGCCCGCCAATCACAGTGGCTGTGGATGTGATGCGTCCACAGTGATTGGCGGGCGTGATGCGGGCCGTAGGGAGGGAGACTGGTCGCATGGATCAGTGCATGGGCGGGAGCCGCGGGAGCATCCTACAACAGCCGCAGCAGCAGCCATCACGCTGTGCTGCCACAACTAAAACTTAAAGGTAAATGCTGCTCCTCTCACCCTCCCTTCCCCAGTGACTGACAGATCCAGGGGTTGTCATTTACCCCTGGATTCACACCCAAACAGGTTTATGTAATTATGTCTGATCATCATAATCAGACATAATCACATAAATCTGTTTGGGGGTGACACTGCCACTTTTTCCACTTTTTACGAGTAAATGACAACCCCTGGATTAATGTCAGTCCTGGTGTCTCTGGCCCCATGTATATGCCGCTGCCCGGTGTATAATGCCCACGTGTATATGCCGCTGCCCTGTGTATAATGCCCATGCGTAAATGCCACTGCCTTGTGTATAATGCCCACGCATATATGCCGCTGCCCTGTGTATAATGCCCATGCATATATGCCGCTGCCCTGTGTATAATGCCCACGTGTATATGCCGCTGCCAGTGTGTATAGTGCCCGGGGGGAACATATAGCAATTTAGGGGGCGCCAAAATGAGATTATATCTTGCCCCCCCCAACCTAAAAACGTTCCAGCGCCCCTGACTCCAGGGATCCAGGAGACGTTTGCCTTGTTGTCAGTGCTGGGTTCTACACATTGACCCAGCCCTGGTCACTAAGATGGAGCCGGCACATTGGTTTCACCCCTTAGAGGGTGACACCTGTGTGCTGCCCACACTTCTTGTCATGCCACCAGAACTTTCTCAAGTGGAGGCACTCGCCATACTTGCTCATAATTAACTATTTTGGCCATTTCAGATGCTTGAAAGGGAGGAGTTGTTAAAGACTTTGTTTCATATATAGTATTCATGTGATTTTAAATTGAGAGTAAATACTGACCTGGAGGCACAGCAGGATCAACCAAGATGGCACTACAAGGATCACCAATACCTTCAGCTACTGAGACTATACCTCTTAGAAGAGCGAGAAACAAACTGGAAGTTATTCATAATCAATTTATTGACTCATCACAGGTGATTGTAAGTGGGGTTAGTCTAGAGTAGTGGACAAAAAATCCCCCAGGTTATTTACAAATATGTCCAATTGAGTCCTCCAGATGAGGTGGTTCTCTGCGTAAAGCTATTTTTCTGTAAAGTAAGACCACCTGAGCGGGGAGCCCCTGGTCATATATCATACATTGGCAAATCATTTATCAGCTGGAGCAAGGGCCATTTTCTAGAAGAAAATGGCAAATGCAACAGTGGCTCCAGTATTTGCACGGTACACCTATAGTTTGTATTCTGGTGGAAATATGGGTGCAGTCCCACAAATCACGTGTATAGCGGGGGCAGGCCAATAAATGCACTGCAGAGATATATTTTTACCTTTTGCAATAACATTTTTGGTTTAAAATTACTTTTTGGGAATTTAACCTAACATACAGTATCGATCCACCAAGAGTAATATACACCTATCTAGAGATGCGGTTAACAATATACATTAGCATTGCATTCAGCAAACAGTCGTGAGCAAGGCTGGCATTACTGACATTGTTTTCATAGAGAATAATTACAGTAAACAGCAATCAGGAAGAAAAATGTGAAAATTAGGTCCTCATTCATGTTCATTTGGAACGGGGCAAACTCATCCCCTTTCAGATGTTTGGTGGTCTGACAATGTGCAAGCGCATATTTGCACATGTGCAGACCCTGACAACCAACGGCTTTGGTGATTTACACACTCACAGGGCCATATGTTGTGGTAAGGGAGGCCCAGGGGATTGAAGGGGCCAGTGACGGCGGTGAGCCAAGGGAACGCCCAGAATTTTATCGGCATACCCAAGAAAATGCTGGTCATTTCCATTATTATGCGGGCAAATGGATACCTGCCAGGGGTAGGCGGCTGATGTCACAGGACATCAGCAATCCCCGTCTTCGTCCAGGTGCACGCAAACTGACTTCTATTTGCGAATGCATGAGAAATCATTCCATGGTCGGCGACCATGGAATATTTTCCCCTGCTAGCGGAGGCATGTGAGGGGATGTGTCCCCTTGCATAGGGCGTTCAGACGGATGGCGTCTCAGGCACTCGGTAAGCTGCAATGTTTGCAGATTACCTGAGCAAACTTGAAGCAGGCCCTTAGTGAAATCGCAGCACAGAGACCTGGTCTAGGCAGTAGAGCAGTGCATGCGTAGCACTTAAAACTTGATCCTGAGGAAGCCGGACTTCAAATTATCCGGGGAAACGCGTTTAGCTAATTTACTCCATTTGGACCCATCCATCCACCTATCTGAAGTGACCTGTCCTATCTCCCACCGACGTTTGTACTCCAATTACTGGACTCTTGCTACTGGGACTTTGCATGTTCCTAATCCAAACAATCCAGCACGAAAAGGAGGTTTAACATGCCAAATCGGGAGGCCCGAGCCCTTGGAATCATAGGGCACCAAAGGACACCTACAGTCACCATCTACTGGACTCACAAAATTCCAGCAGATTTAAACGGATGGTAACTGATTATACAATTTCTAATATTTCCAAAAGTTGGAGGTTCCAATTTGCTCCTATATTCAGCTCTGAGTACTCTCTTTCATATTGCTCTTTTTAACCATATGTTTTTATGTTATTTTGTACATTTAATATGTTAGAATTTACTAATTATTAAATATTATCAATTTAGAACCGTCTTGTCTTAATCATTGGAACAGCTAGCGCTGGCACATCCTCTATACAGTTATCAAGACACCAAACAGGATCTATTTTGCTTATCTCTAATTTGTTAAAAAGTATATTTATGACTGGTTGACACATTGTTAAAGGTCCACATGTGGAGCTAAGTATTTGACTTGTGACACTGATGTAATCTGTAACACATGTGCTGTTAGGGTGCCCTGAGGATTGGAATTCTGAAACATTGGTCTACATGGCAAATGCACATTTAAGATATTTTTCTCACCATGAAAATTAATTCCTAGAATGGTTGTGACTTTGGACACTTTCAGCTGTTCTTCAGAAACCTTGGAAATGAGTCTGGGAGATGGAAATGAGTTTGATTCAATTTTTGCAGGTGAGAGCATTTCATGTTCCGCTTTCTTCTGTTGGACCACACAATCTCCAGCTGCGGGTGGTGCCCTGTTCCCAGCTGTCAGAGCAGCTTTCCGCAGTGTGGAAGTTACTGCAGATGGCTTATGAAGTTCTCAGGGCTTTATATATCTTACCGAATACCCTGTGGATCATCTACATTTGAAACATTAATAAGCTTCAGCATCCAGAGAAATAATATTTACATGAGATTTGTTTTATGCTAATTAAGTAACCGGGGAAAAATATTCACATGAGATTTTAATACACATTGACACAAATGTGCTAGACTATCTGGACAGAGTATTGTGACTTTATTTGTTTTAATATAAACATTGTTTTCTTACTTAATATAGATATAACATTTTATTATGAGATTTCTTATCAATTTATTATTTTGTTATTACCAGTTTCTTATATACAGTAGCACAAACATATTCAGCAGCGCTGTACAGAGTATAGTTGAACAGTCACATCAGTCCCTGGCCCAGTGGAGCTTACAATCTATATTCCCTACCACATGTACACCCACACACAGACAATCTAGGGTTAATTTTCTTAGGAGCCAATTAGCCTACCAGTATATTTTTGGATTGTGGGAGGAAACCGGAGTACCCGGAGGAAACCCACGCATGCACGGGGAGAATAGGCCTGTAGCACTGACATCGGTGGTGATGACGACATTGGAACGGCTGGTACTGGCTAACCTAAAGCCCACAGTGGGTTTTCTCCTCGACCCTCTCCAGTTCGCCAACAGAGCCAACAGATCGGCAGAGGACGCGGTTCCACTGCACAAAAGCGGAAGCAAAGAAGAAGCAAGTAACTACAGACAAGTGAGCCTTAAATCAGTAGTAGGGAAATTAATGGAAACACTATTAAAAGAAAGAATAGTGGATTATGTTAAATTAAAAAAAAATTACAGGATCCAAAACAGCATGGTTTTACTGCAGGGAGATCATGCCAAACAAATCTTATTTACTTTTTTGACTCTGTGACTTTAGTAAGGCATTTGACACTGTCCCACATCGCAGGCTGCTAAATAAACTTGAAAGTGTGGGATTGGAGTATAAAACAATTAAATGGATAAGAACCTGGTTGCAGGATAGTAAACAGACAGTTGTAGTAAATGGAGTGCATTCTATGGAGGGACATGTTACCAGTGGAGTACCCCAGGGATCTGTACTTACATAGTTACATAGTAGGTAAGGCTGAAAAAAGACTTGCGTCCATCTAGTTCAACCTGGTATAGATATCTCCATTGCTGATTTGGTAGGTTCTGGTATTTTACAGACAAATTATATTTCTTATTTGTACCCATGGATGTTTTTCTCCAGTAAATGTTTGTCCAACTTTGCCTTGAACGTATTTAATGAGCCAGCCGTTACCACCTCTCTGGGAAGAGAGTTCCAGAGTTTGACTGTTCTGACCGTAAAGAAATTCTTTCTACTAGCTGAATGAAATCTTTTTTCTTCTAATCTATACTCATGCCCTCGCGTCCTAGATTCCTTTCTAGTAGAAAATAGGGTGTGTGACAGTTCCTTATATTGGCCCTTGATATACTTGTACATGTTGAGCATGTCCCCCCTTAAACGTCTCTTTTCTAATGTAAATAGTCCCAAATTGCTTAATCTCTCCCTGTAGCTTAAATTCTCCATTCCCCTAATAAGCTTTGTTGCTCGCCTTTGGACTTTTTCTAATTCTATGATGTCCTTTTTATAGTGTGGGGCCCAGAACTGTACTCCGTACTCTAGGTGAGGTCTCACCAATGCTTTATATAGTGGCATAATTACCCTTGAGTCCCTAGTTTCCATTCCCCTCTTAATACATGCCAGAATTTTGTTGGCCTTTTTGTAGCTACATTACAATGGGCACTACATCCTAGATTGCTGTCTATTTGGACTCCTAGATCCTTTTCAAGTATGGAATTACCCAGTTCCTCTCCGCTAAGGTTGTAACTTGCACACTGGTTGTGTCTCCCAAGGTTGGACCGGTGCTCTTTAATATCTTTGTTAGTGACATTGCAAATGGTATTGAAGGGAAAGTATGCCTTTTTGCAGATGACACAAAGATATGCAACAAAGTAGACCCACCAGGAGGGGTAAATCAAATGACTGATGATCTAGGTAAACTTGAGAATTGGTCAAGAGAATGGTAACTACAGTTTAATGCTAAAAAATGTAAAATTATGCACTTGGGACTCAAAAACCCAAAGGCTCATTATAGTATTAAGGGTACTATAATGGAAACTACTGAGGAGGAAAGGGATCTAGGTGTCACTATTTCAAGTGACTTAAAGGCAGGAAAGCAATGTAGCAAAGCAATGAGGAAGAGTAGTCAGATGCTTGGTTGCATAGGGAGAGGAATCAGAAGCAGAAAAAAAGACGTAATAATGACACTTTATAGGTCATTGGTACGGCCTCATCTGGAATACTGTGTCCAGTTGTGGAGACCATATCTTCAGAAGGATATAAATACATTGGAGACTGTACAAAGAAGGGCAACTAAAATGGTGCATGGCCTACATCACAAAACGTACCAGGAAAGACTAAAATATCTTAACATATATAGTTTGGAGCAGAGAAGGGAAAGGGGGGACATGATAGAAATCTTCAAATATATTAAGGGTTTTAACATAGTACAGGAGGGAAATTTTCTTCAAAGGAAAATAAGTAATAGAACACGAGGACATGCACTGAAACTGGAGGGAGGTAGGTTCAGGGGAAATGTTAGAAAGAATTACTTCACAGATAGAGTAGTAGATAAGTGGAATAGCCTCTAGTCAAAGGTGGTAGAGGCTAAGACAGTAGAACAATTTAAACATGCTTGGGATAGGCATATGAATATCCTTACAACTAAATAAGGATTAAAAATGGTTGAAATTACCTGTTGGGTAAAAAAAGGGGCAGACTAGATGGGCCAAATGGCTCTTATCTGCCGTCAAATTCTATGTTTCAAATTCTATTATACTGTTTGTGGACTTCAGCTTGGCATTCAACACCATCCTACCAGGCCTGCTGGACTTGAAAATGCGACAACTAGGCATCACAGAAGGTTTATGCTCGTGGGTGTTGAACTTCCTAACGGAATGGAAGCAGAGAGTCAGGATGGGTAAATTCACCTCTGGCATACGATCCACCAGCAAGGGAGCCCCTCAAGGGTGTGTCCTCTCCCCCTTCCTCCTCTCTCTTTTTACCAATGACTGCAACGCTGAGGACACATCGGTAAAACTCATCAAATTTGCAGATGACACCACACTAATTGGTCTGATCACAGATGGAGTAGAGTCTGCCTACAGGCAATAGGTGAATCGGCTAGTCATATGGTGCGGCGCCAACAACCTACAATAAAATGAATGATGAGCACTAATGTTACATAAGAACAGAGAAGAAAAAGTAAAGTGAAAAAGGAGGAAAAACACCTGAAAGAAAAAGTTATATTAATATGCGTTTACAGCTCTTCTGAGCAAATGTGAAAAAGTCCGTGGGGGCGCTGTGCTTTCCCTACCGCTATTGACCAAGGAGCGGGCTGCAGACCGGGACACAGTGTGATGCGGCTCTTCAATGCATTTCATGCTAGGGAGCACTTTTTCAAGAATGGATTGTTTGTGGTTTGATTCCGTTTTTTTATTTGAAAAAACTTTATTGGATAACCGGATGTGGTCATAAAAAGCGGTGGGAACCGCATGGTAAAAATACTATTTGGATAATAGGCATCATTATTATATATAAAAAAAGGTTGTTCAAAGACAATTGTCTTAAAAATAAGGGAAAAGGTGTTTTATTCAAAAGGTATAAAAAGAAGAAGGAAAAAGAAATTGGTAAAGATTAAGAAAACTATAAAAAGCATTTAATTCAAAACCGATGATTAATCCTTTTGGCAGAAATGTTTGCATTTCATAGATCCATTTAGTTTCTGTCTGTTTCAGTGATTTGATGAAATCGCCACCTCTCCAGTGTTGGCTTACTTTTTTTAATTCCAAAGCATTGCAGACCTGCTGGGTTTTTATTATGGGTTTGTAGGAAATGGTTAGACAGGCTGTGTGTGGTGAGACCTCTTTTGATATCGTAGATATGTTCGGAGAGTCTTATAATTAATTTTGGTTTGACCTGTATATTGTTGGCCACAAGGGCAGCACAGAAGGTATATGACTCCTTCGGATTCACATGAGATGTGTTCTTTGATGGTGTATTCTTTGTTTGTGACATTGGATGAGAAAGCAGTGATTGGTTTTGTTAAGGTATTGTGTTGGTTTTTGCAAGCTTTACATTTGAGACAGCAGTGGAACCCTTTAGTTAGTTTTTTGGTACTTATATATTAGTTGGGCGCCCGTTACGTAGTTTGCGTAGTGGTGTATTGAGAATACCAATACACCACTATGTTAGTTACGTAAACTACGTAATTTACGTAAACTACGTAAATTACGTATTTTGACCTACGTTAATGCATAATGTTTCATACCTCCACTATCCACGTCATACCTCCACTATCCACGTCATACCCCCACTATCCACGTGGGCGTGGAGTAAATTTTCTAAAGTGTGGCGAGCGCAGTGAGCCACCGAGCCCGAAGCCTGGAGAACGGCCGCATATCCCCTCACAGATGTACCCGCGTCCGTTCACCACGCTTCGGGCTGGCCACACTTTATTAAATTAACTCCACACCCACGTGGATAGTGGGAGTATGACGTGGATAGTGGAGGTATGACGTGGATAGTGGAGGTATGAAACATTATGCATTAACGTAGGTCAAAATACGTAATTTACGTAGTTTACGTAAGTTACGTAGTTTACGTAACTAACATAGTGGTGTATTGGTATTCTCAATACACCACTACGCAAACTACGTAACGGGCGCCCAACTAACATATAAGTACCGAAAAACTAACTAAAGGGTTCCACTGCTGTCTTAAATGTAAATCATGCAAAAATCCACGTCATGTGGATAGTTGGGGTATGACGTGGATAGTGGGGATATGCTCTCCGTGGGTCCGCCATGACAGTCCTAGCGCTTAGAGATGGCCATCGACCATCGATGTTTACAAAAAATCCCTGGATTACCATTGATGTGTAAAACATCAATGGTCATCCATTGCATACGTATACACCATCGATGGTGAGTTGCATTTTTGCCATCGATGGCAACCATTGATGGCAAAGGCAATGATGGCCATCCCTGGATGACCATCGATGTGTAAAAACATCAATGGCCATCCATTGCATACTTATACACAATCGATGGTCAGTTGCACTTTTGCCAAGGTGGCTGGCTATTGCTGCTGGGGAGCCAGGAAAACATGTGATGCTCCCCCAGTGGCTGCATCGCGTCACCACCGCCCACCTATCCTCCCGTGTCACCACTGCCCACCCACCATCCCACGTCACCACCGCCTCACCGCCCACCCTCCCATCCACTGCCTAGCCGGCCGTCGCCACCCTCTGCCTCACCACCCGCCTGCCCGCTGGTAGCCGACTGCCGCCGCCCTCCCGCCTGCTGCCTCACCACCTGCTGGCCTGCCACTTAGCCGGCTGCCCGGCAATGGCTATGCTGACAATGTAGCCAAAGCTACGTTGTCAGCATAGCGTAGCCGGGCGCCCGGCTAACATATAAGTACCAGTTTTTCATTTTTCTGAGAAATGGGTTTGATGAAACTGGAGACAAGTTCTTGGCGAAGGTTCTTTGCTTTTTTAATAGATTATTCTTGGTTTTTCTGTTATCATTGGTTTAAGTCTGGGGTAGCCAACCCTAGTCCTCGAGAGTTACCAACAGTGCATGTTTTGCAGGTCTCCTCACAGAATCACTAATGAGCTAATTAGCTCCATCTGTGATCTTTTAAAATGTGTCAGTGTTTAATGACTGCAGCTGTGCAGCAGCTAGGTTGTCTGGAAAATGTGAACTGTTGGTAGCTCTCGAGGGCTAGAGTTGGATACCACTGGTTTAAGGTCTTTGTCCAATTAGAAAATGTGCCAGTTCTTTTTGAGAATATTTTAAAAAAATGTGGTGGTTGCTACAGTATTAAACTGGGTAATAAAAGTAATGTCTCTATTGGAAGCTTGATTCTTATTTTGATATTTGATGGTTTCTTGGCGGTTCAGATTTGTGACAGTTCTCAGTTGGTTACGTAATGTTATTTCTTTGTAGCCTTTCTGTATGTAATTTTGTGTTAGATATTCGCTTTGTTCCAAAAAAGTATTCTGATTGGTGCAATTTCTGCGCAGTCTTCTATATTGTCCAAGCGGTATATTTTTGACCCAATTCCTATGATGGTTGCTATAATTATTTTATAATAGTCAGGATGTGCGAAGCATCAGCCACATAGTGCACACACTAGATGATATTTAGATTTTGTTGTTCCGAACCACTGGAATTGGCAAAATCGGTAACAATATTGTTTAGTGCATACACAGATTTTCTCTATCCACCTGTTATACGTTCGTAAGGTCGATACTATTAAGGTCGACAAGCATTGGGTCAACCACTGAAGGTGGCTTGCGGTAAGAAGCCTGTAGGCTTCTGCAGGTAATCGCCAGCTTCTGCTGGTGATTCCCTCCACAGCGCTGACACTGTTTTGACCTAATGGCTTAGGTCAAAACATGAAAGTATGTAGGTCAACATGGCTAAGGTCGCCAAGGTCGGAAGGTCGACAGTCAAAAGGGCGAGTTTTCGCCTTTTTTTTTGCTGCCATGTGCCAACAGGCAGTATTTCATGTCCTACAAGCCACTAGTAGTGCCACTTAGCCCGAAGCATTGCGTGCACAGTGAGCCATGCATGGGGACAAGCAGCACTATTTCAGTGCTCATGTTGACTGTGTAGAAAAGAAGATGAGCTGTATTGTTTAATAAAAATAACCCAGTTGGTTGATCTATCACAATATTTATTTACTATTAAATGCTAGAATGTGGATTCAACCAGCAACATACAAAAACTTCAATGTTAAAAATTGATCAATTATCCATTAAAATAGTCAAGAGTCCTCACCAACCATGTAACTCTGGTGTTCTATCGAGTCCGGGATGTATGAGTCCATAAGGAAAAGCTTATTTCCCAAGCAATAGTACAGGGAGAGAACCACTGCGATGCAGATGTTAGCAGGAGTGGCCCAAGGTGGCACAAATAACCAACTCCTGCCGCAAAGCTTTTGAAGCAAAGTGATGTCCTCGACCTCCTGGTGTAGCAGTGAAATAGAGATTTGTATCCAAATTTGAAAAGTAAGGCAAAGAATCTGAGTAGGAATCACCGGGTCTGTGATCCAGGAACACATGGTTGGGAGAGTGTAGCAGTAGTCTCCTTACGCATTTTGCTACATCTGGTAGCTTTATCAAAGGATGACTCTTGCATAGACCTGGCTGGCTATCTATACCTATATTACATGGGTCATGTGACCAATCAATCCTAATTAGACCAACCAATCTGTAAAACTGAATAATAAAATAACGTCTGAGTAGGAGGCAAGGAATATTTATTAAATCTTATTAATATTATGCCTTAATGAATGCAAAAAATTCTAATGTAACAATTCCATAACTAATAAGATTTAATACATATTCCTTGCCTCCTACTCAACATTAGTTTATTATGCAGTTTTACAGATTGGTTGGTCTAATTCAGTGGCGTAGCTAGGGTGTCGCAGTCCTAGCGATCGTGGGGGGGGGGAGCCGGCGCCACGGGGGCACAGGGTCATGGTGCAGTGACTTGTGGAAGGCAAGATTATTGTGGAGGGCTGTGACTGCTCTCCGGCCATGAGAGCAATCACAGCCGGACAGTGAGAGAGAGCTTCCGTCGGTACTGCTGAGAGCAGCAGCAGGGGAAGTCCCACTCCCTGCACCTTCCTCTCCGTCTCTCTCTCTCTGTGGTGCAGAGCTCCTCTCTTCCTCATCAACTCAGCACAGCGTCAGGAGGACAGCATGTGCCTGCAAATGCCTAGCTGTGATTGGAGATGGTAGGCAGCCACATGCTGAATAGAAGTGCCCCTGATTGGAGGAGCTCATCTGATCCCTGGAACATGGAGGATCTGACAGCATGGACCTGCCTGTGCGTATTCCCTCTGCCTCCACTGTAGCTCCTGACTCTCAATGCAGTCTCTCTCTCTCTCACCCTCCCTGCCCAGCATCTTCCCCCCTCTCCATGCCTACCATGTCTCCACACTACCTGCCCACCATCTGTCCCATACTCCCTGCCCACCATCTGTCCACCCTTTCTCTTCCCAGCATATCTCCTCTCCCTGTGCAGCATCTGTCCCCCTCTCACTGCCCATTATCTGTTCCCCATCCCTATCTGCCCAGGATATGTCCCCCTCTCCCTGTCCAAAATCTGTACACCAATCCCTCTCTGTCCAGCAGCTGTCCCCACCTCCCCAGAATCTGTCTCCTCCCCACCCTCTCCCCACATACAGTATGTACCACATTCTCCCTGCCCAGCATCTAGTGCCCTCTCCCTGTCAAGCATCTACCCCCTCTCCTTGCCCTTCATCTCTCCCCCGTCTTTATCCAGCAGATTTCCCCCTCTCTCTGACATATTTCCCCCTCTCTCTGTCAGGGGAGCTAAGTGCATACAGTGACTGCAACCCATGGCAACGAGCATGTAACCCCCTGACGATGAGCATGGAAACCCCCGGCAAAGAGCACGTAGGTAAAAAAAACTTTTTTGACAGGGGGCGCAAAAATTCTAGTTACGCCACTGGTCTAATTAGGTTTGATTGGTCACATGACCCACGTAATATAGGTATATATAGCTAGCCAGGTCTATGCAAGAGTCATCCTTTGATAAAGCCAACAGGTGTAGTGAAACGTGTAGATTAAGCGAGGGCTGCATAGGCATGAGGGCATATAACAGCCTTGCAATTTTGTGATTGGTATAATAAAGTTAGTTGAAGTGTTTCTTACCCCATAGATTCCAGGGTTGTAGGTGTAGCCAATCAGGTGTAGAATGGGCGGTAGCTTATGCAGGGGTATATAAGGAGTAGTCAGGGTTTCCTTCTTCCTCTTGAGTCTGGATTCCCACCCTCCCTCCCTTGCTTTCTTCAATTACCACCTGGCCTTCCGGCCTTCACACAATTTGGGGTACTTGTTTCCTAGCACGACCACTACGATTTCTATCGTGGTGGTCGTGTCGGAAAAAATTGTGTCGGTCGCGTCTGGTGCATACCAAAACGCACACGACGCGACCGACGCGATGTACCCGATTTCTCCATAGGCTTCAATGTTAATATAATTTAACATTGAAGCCTATGGAGAAATCGGGTCCATCGTGTCCATAGGCTTCAATGTTAGATTATTTTAAAATTGAAACTGAGTCCATTTAACATAGTAAAAAATGGGTAAAGGGCCAATATGGGCCATTTCTCATTGGGTATGGCCCCGTCAAGTGTGTAACAAATAATGGCCCCCCATTGTGGCCGCCACCCCCACGATTGACGCGAACCCGAAGCGTGGCGAGCGCAGCGAGCCCGCGAGGGGCGGCGGTGCGCGTCCTCCGACCTTTTCATTCCCCTACTATCCACGTCGGCGTGGAGTTGAGAATAGATTAGTGTGGCGAGCCACCGAAGCGAAGCGAGGGGACGCGGACAGCTGTGAAGCCCGCGAGGGGACGCGGATACCTGTGAAGGTATCCGCGTCCGCTCGCCACGCTTCGGGCTCGGTGGCTCGCTGCGCTCGCCACACTAATCTATTCTCAACTCCACGCCGACGTGGATAGTAGGGGAATGAAAAGGTCGGAGGACGCGCACCGCCGCCCCTCGTGGGCTCGCTGCGCTCGCCACGCTTCGGGTTCGCGTCAATCGTGACGCGGCCATACCCAATGAGAAATGGCCCATATTGGGCCTTTTCCCATTTTTTGCTATCTTAAATGGACTCAGTTTCAATGTTAAAATATTTTAACATTGAAGCCTATGGACAAATCGGATCCATCGCATAGGCTTCAATGTTAAATATTTTAACATTGAAGCCTATGGAGAAATCGGGGGCATCGCGTCGGGCGCTCATAGGCTTCAATGTTAAAATATTTTAACATTGAAGCCTATGGCGAAATCGTGGGAATCGCGTTGGTCGCGTCGTGTGCCTTCTTAAGGCACACGACCGACGAGATGTACCAGAGTTGTGGTTTTTTCAAAGGAAATCGCGGGCATCGCGGGCATCGTGTGCCTTAAAGTTAAGGCACACGATGCCCGAGATTGTGGCCGTGCTAGGAAACAAGTACCCAATTTGGCTCCACAAATATCAAATTATAATTGGCGGGAGGGCGCTCTCGATCAGCGGTCAAGTTTGAGGTACAGGAGGTCACTGTGCGGTATTGCCACCCTCTGCCAGGACGGCTGGTAAGTCCCGCCCCCGAGGGGGGACGATGGCCACTTCCTTGTACTGTCCTCACCATGCAATAGGAGGGGTGGTAAGACCATCACAGTGTGGGCTGTGCCTTGAATTCAATGGGGGCGGTTCATCGCCCTGGTTACAAGTTGGGGCGTTGTAGTCGCCGCCATTGTTAACGTTTGTGACTTAGCTGGTCTCCAAGCGCTCTCCTGGCCATCACTTTCAACAGGGTCATACCAACAATAAATACTGTTGACCTTTTAAACTTATGCAGTGGTTGTCCGTGTGGTTATTTCAGGTCATGTGTCCGTGTGATTCATTTCAGGTCATGTGTCCGAGTGAGTTATTTCTAGGGGTAACAAATGTTAATGTTAAGGTAAAGGTCAATCACAATAATTCAATAGGCGCCATAAGTAGACTACTGCTACACTCTCCCAACCACGCATTCCTGGATTACAGACCCGGTGATTCCTACTCAGATACTTTGCCTTACTTTCCAAATTTGGATACAAATCTCTATTTCACTGCGACACTAGGAGGTCAAGGACATCACTTTGCTTCAAAAGCTTTGCGGAAGGAGTTGTTTATTTGTGCCACCTTGGGCCACTCCTGCTAACATCTGCATCGCAATGGTTCTCTCCCTGTACTATTGCTTGGGAAACTAGCTTTTCCATAAGGACTCATAAATCCCGGACTCTCCAGAACACCAGAGTTACATGGTTGGTGAGGACTCTTGACTATTTTAATAGATAATTGATCAATTTTTAACATTGAAGTTTTTATATGTTGCTGGTTTAATCCACATTCTAGCATTCAATAGTAAATAAATATTGTGATAGATCAACAAACTGGGTTATTTAAACTAAACAGCGCTACTCATCTTATTTTCTACATTTTTGTTCCATTATACAGGACTGATTATCCTGTTCCAGAGCAGCAGCTTGGTAAGGACAACTCCTATCAGGCACCACTGGTCCAACCTCACTGAGTAAACCGTGTTCCAAACCCACCTTTTCCCTTGATGACTATGTCAACCTTTAGGACAAAAAAGTGAAAACACTCATGTAGACCTTTTGACTGTCGAACTTTTTATTGTGACCTAATGCTTGTGTCAACCTTTTGGGTAGAGGGTGGCAGCCTGGTGATGTGGGCAACTTTTTGGAAATTTTCCCAGGGCCACCCATACGTGATCCCTATGCATATGTCAGTCAATATGATAAATAGTTTGGACGTTTGGTGTGACAATCAAGATTGGCGCCAAGAGTTAAAATATGACAGGGTTTATTGATACATAAACTTATATAAAAATGGTGTTTATAAAAGACATGAAACATGAAAAAAACATGTGAAATCTTCTAGTATTTGGAGCCAGCAAGGATGGAATATGGCAGGATGCATTCCGGATTGTGCACCCTGCTTGACTGCTTGATTGTGCCCAGAAAGAAGAGCACCCAGATGCTCGAAACGCATCGGAAGTGACTGGTATCCACAACCCGAATCAGGACCAAGCCCAGTGCTAAGGTATTTGGAGCCTCAAGCAGGGTGCACAATCCAGACTGCATCCTGCCATATTCCATCCTTGCTGGCTCCAAATACCCTTAGGGGTAAGAAGATTTCACATGTATTTTTCATGTTTTATATGTCTTTTATAAACACCGTTTTTATATATTTTTATGTATCAATAAAATCTGTCATATTTTAACTCTTGGCACCAATCTCGATTGTCACACCAAACTTCCTTTAACCTGAAGGTCTGAGGGTGACCTTAGTGATAATCTTTAGGCAGCCACAGTAGGCGCACAGGACCGAGTCCCCCCAAAAAACCATAACCAAAAAACCTATTAAATAGGTTTAATAATATATTACACACAAAGTAAAAAAGTGAATACCCACACACAAAGTAAAAAAAAAATTATTCTTCCAATTAGCAAAGCAATTAATTGTCCCTGGTTATGTAACTTATTTATATAAAAGACAAATCCCATGGTAATATGCGTCCCTGGGTACCTGATTAGTATTCAGTGACAGCCAATTTACACGGCATTCAGTAATACATAAAAGTCTCTAGGATCCGAATTCTGCGGTTATTACACACAAGTTTTGTGTTAACAACTCCCACAGGAAACTGCTCCCAAATCTGGAATCAATACACAGAATATGCGAAAAATGTGGAGCCCAGCAAATGAAACTTTTCCTTCATGAAATACTGAATCCAATACCCACAGTCAGTGGGTTAAGTTCTGCTATCTGTGTAAATCAAATTATACATCATCAGATTATTAAATGATATAATCAACATTATGCAATTATAGATCATCTCTAAAACCTTTTTTGACTTCCAAGATCTCTCAAGAATATCCATTATTGGCCGGCAAAATCATCAAATGTTGAACTTCTGTAACCGATATTTAATCAAACTTAAAAAGATTGTTCCATGATTTAGTCATTCTGTAAATTAAATTATTGTGCTAAAAAAGGAACATC
Source organism: Crinia signifera (assembly GCF_055691185.1). Classification (NCBI taxonomy): domain Eukaryota; kingdom Metazoa; phylum Chordata; class Amphibia; order Anura; family Myobatrachidae; genus Crinia; species Crinia signifera. The sequence goes on along the minus strand of NC_139220.1, from coordinate 324,764,649 downwards.
CATTGCTAACTCATTGCTTTTTGTTGGTCAACGTAATTGTAGCAATTTCCCAATTTTACCAAAATTTTACATTACAGAAGTAGCTCTGAAAAATTCAGACTTCTATATAGCTTGTTATTTTAATTACCCAATTGAGTAGGTTAACATAGGTTCTTAACGGCTATGAAAATTAATGTTATCATGATTATACAGTATTGCAGTGTGATGTTGCAAGGTTTTGAAAAACACTTTTGTGTTGGGTGGACCTTGAGTTGTGTGAGGAACCGTTAAATTCCGAGAGCACAGTGGTTTGCTGAGCAAAATTGATACGATACTGGGGAACCTCATAAGACATACATGCTTCTCTGCACACCCTGGTGAGATCCTTACAATGCATTGATTTTAAACTAAAGGACTTTCTTACAGGTAAAGAGAGAGAGAGAGCTCTAGGACTGCATTCATTTAAAACTAAAGGACTTACTCATGGGTAAAGAGAGAGAAGGACAGAGAGCTCTACGACAACTCAACTGAAACATCAGCTCATAATAATCATATTGCAAAGGTTAATTATAAATATTGTAATTTCCCAAAGAACCCAGAATGATTCATGATAACCACACAGTCTATGACTTTTTACTATTAGGATTTTCACAAATGAATGGCATAAATGCTGCAGTTGTATTTCTACTGATACTGATTGTTTATATGATGATACTTATACTAAACTCTATGATCATCGTATTGGTGTCCACCAGATCACAACTATATTCTCCCATGTACTACTTCCTCCAGAAATTATCCTTAAATGAAATTGGGCTTGTGACTGTCATCATCCCTAACATGCTACGTGTGGTTTGGCTGGAAGGAGCCACCATCTCCGTCATGTGTTGTATAACCCAGGCTTATCTTTCTGTCGCACTTGGATGTACAGAATGTCACCTTCTGACCATCATGTCTTATGACCGATACTTGGCCATATGTAACCCACTACGTTACAGCACCATCATGACCATCAAACTACAAAATTCCATGGTTATCTATTGCTGGGTCTTTGACTTTCTATAATGAAAAAACTGGGGTGAAGGTTACCGTAGCGCTAAATGATCTGAAGTTCGCCCTTCTGAATGACTTGGGGTCTTACCCTCAAGTACCCCCACAAAGGAACACAAAATATACGCAAATTGTATTCAGACGCTAGGCGCTCTTCATATGAACATAATTTTGTGGATCATAGGGAAACATATGAAAAAAGTTTTTTTCTCTACTTCCCTTTATAGTGGACACCTCTTCTGATGATATTTCTTGTTCTTTTTTCCTCTCCTCTTTTTTTCCTTTTTTGTTCTTCTTTATTGGGTCTCCTCAAGTGGATTTTGGAATATGTGGAAAATACATATATATATATGGTGTTATATCCTTTCAGATGTTATATATAGAATAAAGACTTTCTTTTTCCTTGATAGTTTTAACGGCGTACCAAAACTCACTATAAGGATTGCATAAACAGGTTTATCAAGGTATCTTTGTGGGTGACACGCACCCGTACTCACGATGAAATCTGCAATATAACACTCATCAAGGTTTCTTTTTTTCTCCTTTTTCGTTTTCGTTTTAGCGTCTGCCTTTTTGGAGCTGTCGAGGGATGTGGAATAAAGGAGCCTTCTGCAGGAAGCAACTCTGTGTCTTCCCCAAACACACAGAGAAGCGGCAGCCAATCGCGCGTCACCTCCCAGAGAGCCGGTCAATCAATAGCATAGGTGCTATTGATTGACCGGCTCTCTGGGAGGTGACGCGCGATTGGCTGCCGCTTCTCTGTGTGTTTGGGGAAGACACAGAGTTGCTTCCTGCAGAAGGCTCCTTTATTCCACATCCCTCGACAGCTCCAAAAATGCAGACGCTAAAACGAAAACGAAAAAGGAGAAAAAAAGAAACCTTGATGAGTGTTATATTGCAGATTTCATCGTGAGTACGGGTGCGTGTCACCCACAAAGATACCTTGATAAACCTGTTTATGCAATCCTTATAGTGAGTTTTGGTACGCCGTTAAAACTATCAAGGAAAAAGAAAGTCTTTATTCTATATATAACATCTGAAAGGATATAACACCATATATATATATGTATTTTCCACATATTCCAAAATCCACTTGAGGAGACCCAATAAAGAAGAACAAAAAAGGAAAAAAAGAGGAGAGGAAAAAAGAACAAGAAATATCATCAGAAGAGGTGTCCACTATAAAGGGAAGTAGAGAAAAAAACTCTTTGACTTTCTAGTCACACAAATTACACTTAATTTTCTGTGCCAACTTCAATTCTGTGGACCCAACGTCATTGACCATTTCTTTTGTGACCTTGGACCTTTCATTGAACTTTCCTGCTCTTCCACCTACGCACTACAGTTAGAGATATTAATTTTTTCTTTCCCTGTAATCATCATACCTTTTATATTAATTGTCCTTAGCTACATTTACAACTATTCTTAGGATCCCCTCTAAAACAGGTCGGAAGAAGACCTTCTCCACATGCAGCTCCCACCTCTCCATTGTGACCATGTACTATGGGACCTTGATCGCTGTTTACTTGGTCCCACCTTCTGGAAACTCATTGACCATAAACAAGTTGATGGCCCTTTTGTACGTAGTGGTACCACCACTGTTTAACCCAATCATCTACAGCTTGAAGAATCAAGAGATGAGAGTTATCATGGGGAAATTACTTATGATTAAGTGAACATTGCAAAAAAATATATATTTATTTGTAGAAACGTATAATTCAGTGATATATTAGGAACAAGTATAAAATAAATCTCGACCCTTTTTGAACCATAAGTGTTTTGTAAGGATATCCTTATGTCTATCACATGCATGTATAAATTACTCTAATTGTTTTAGCATCTACCACTTCTGATGGTATGTTTGCTCATAACTATGATCTGTAATGCGCTGTGGAATTTGTATGCGCTATATAAGAAACTGTTAATAAATAAATAATATTCCACTTGTCCACTACCCTATTTTATGATGCTATTTTCCCCTAATTTTCCCCAGAAACTCCCTCCCCCCCAGTATCAGTTCAAGTCCTTGTATTCTAATACTTCTCTCCCTTTGAAGAATAGTTCTCTGCTGTACTTTCTTATACTGTATTTAAAAGTTTGTCCTATGTCCAAATCTTAAATCGCGATCTTAAATCGCCTTTCTTATAGCTTGTTGCTTACCGGCCTTGAAGTCACGTGATAAAGTGACTCCTAGATCCCTTTCCTCATAAATAGTTCCCAATATAGTGCCCTTTATACTATATTCAGCCTTTGTGTTAATAAGACCCAATTTAGCATTTTTTAGCATTAAACTGTAATTGCACCATTCCTAGTCTACCTAGATCATCAACCATTTGTGTTACCTCTCCTGGTGTGTCTACACAGTGGCGCATGCAGGGGGGGGGGGGGGTTCTGAGTACCCAGAAACTCCCCCCAAAGAAAAGTTTTTATTTTTATTTATTTTTGCTATGTAGGCACTGGCAGAGGCAGCTTTTCCGCCTTCTGTCTGCGCAGCGGCGGGACCTCGCAGTGGAAGTAGCCGTGGGCTTTCAGCCATGGTGAGGCGGACAGCTGCTTCAGTTCTAAGACCTGTGAGAGGTAATCTGTACCACTGGGAGCCGGTTCTTCAGCCACAGATTGTAAATGGCAGCAGCAGGTTTCCAGCAGTGGCAGGTAAAAGGCAGCCGCATGGGAGGAGAGGAGGGAACTGCGGGTCTTCAGATGCGGCCGGTAATTAGAAGCTATGGGGAAACTGCTGATCTTCAGCAGTATTGGGCACTTCACAACAGCTGGTATTTGGCAGCGGTGCGGGAGGGGGTGCAGGTTGGCAGCTATGGGAGCTGCAGCTCTTCAGGTACAGCAGCAGAGGTGAGGGTGTAGATGTTGGAATGTGAATGTATTGTTATGCAATGTTAGGAAGACCAGAGTGTGCCATTCCTCTTAGAAAATTCACTGTTAGTGTATAAATTATTGTCTTTGAAAAGTTTTCTGAGTAGCACCAGTGGGTGTTGGAAGCAGATGGGGCACTCACCACATCAATAGTAGAAAAGAGGTATTTGTCGCCATATCGTTGTAGCTGGTGGGAGATGGCAGACGGCAGGATGGAGATGCTTGAATGTCTCACATGCTCGCTAGTCCCATTATCAAGAATTGGGCATGCAAGCACCTTGTGCACACACGCCCTATTCTAGCGGACAGCACATGATGGATGGCACGATGGAAGTCACCAAGATAGATATTAGAGAGCAATGGTCCCAATACAGATCCTTGTAGTACTCAACTGGTAACATTGCCCTCCTGCGTGTGCACTCCATTTACTACAACTCTGTGTTTTATCCTACATCCAGGTTCTCATTCATATAATCCAGTCCCATGCTTTTATGTTTATTTAGCCACCAGTGATATGGGACACTGTCAGATGCATTACTAAAGTCTAGATAAGCTACATAGTTTCTTACTCTACTATTTTTGTCAATGAATCAAAAAAGTCAATACGATTTGTTCAGCACGATCTCCTTTCAGTAAATCTATGCTGTTTTGGGATCCTCTAAGTTGTTTTATTTAAGATATTTGATGATACACTCTTTTAATAGTTTTACCATTTTGTCTACCACTGATATACTTATTGGTCTGTAGTTACTCACTTGTTCCTTGCTTCCACTTTTGTGCAGTGGTATAATCTCTTCCAATAGTCTGGAATTGCACCTGTATCTAGTGACTGGTTGAATAGTTCTGTTAGTGGTGGAACCAGCAGCCCTTTAAGCACTTAGATTTAAATACTTTCAGTTTTATTGAGTTCTGCTCTACTTTTCCAATGTAAATGTAATTTTATGTACCTTGTGTTTATTAATGTACTTGCAACTTAACTGTGGCCCTTTCCTGTACCCCTCTGTAGTGAATAATGAGCAGAAATAATTATTTATATGACCTTTTATTGCCATGTCTCCTCCAAATTCTCACTCTCTGCCTTAAGTCTTAATAATTCCTCAGTTTCATTTTATCCTTTCACTTTTATACTAAAAACAAGTTCTGATGCCTTTACCTGATGTCTTGGCCATTTTCTCCTCAGCTTCTGTCTTTTCATGCCAAGTCACCTTCTTATCCTCCTTCCTTCTGGCTTGATACACTTCTATGCAGCATTATTTTTCAGGAAAAAATAGGTTCAGGAATTGAGAAGCTATTTAGGAAAAATATTATATTGATATATAGGCCCTTATTCTGGTTGGTGCGGATATGTCCGCGTGCGTTCGTTCCGCCGATGTTTTGTGTTTGCGCATGTGCAGAGAGGCATATCTGCGCATGTGTGAAAGGGACATACGTCCAAATTCCACATGAATTGTTTACACTACGAACAGGGGGAGGAGAGGGGCGTGAAGGGCTGTTTGGACTCATTAACATATGCATACGCCCCGCGTTAAATAGGTGTTCCCATGAAAACGCTGGGCGTACGTATGGTAATGCGGCCGTGACGCACGTGTAGGGGGCGGACATTGCCGGATGTTAGCTGCCCGCCCAGATCCCTGCTTTTGCACGGAGAAATGCCCGAGTGGTCTGAGCTCGCGGGAGCTGCCTGACCACTCGGTCCTGCATTCGATGGTCTGCGAACATCGAATGATGGGGGAGGTTCCCTGAGATGGAGGAGGTGTATCCATGAGAAATCCACTCGTGCTCCGTGCGGTCAGCGGCTTACCGCATTTGGACAGAGTGAGCGATCCATACGGAAGGCGGGGTTTAGGACGCACGGTCCTGGCCGCATATTCGGCTCCGGCCGCACAGACCAGAATAAGGCCCATAGATAGAGAAATATATATATATATATATATATATGTGTGTGTGTATATCACAAACAAAATAATGACATGTGCTAGTTTTTTAAGTAGTACCCAACAATAATGTATACCAATTAAAAGAATATAGACCACTCTTCATGTGTCCGATATCTGGATGTGGTCGAAATAAACTGCAGAATCCATTGTATGATGTAGCCATTTATTATAGAAGATAGCCTATGGGGTATCTTCTTTAATAAATGGCTACGTGTGGTTATCACCCACATACTGTACTGTGTAGGTCTCGTATCCTGTCACCATTTGTGATTATTAAATATAATATAGTGTTCCCTCACCAATTGTTTGAGGGATGCTCCTTGCAAGAATTTAGAAATTTGCCACTTGTTGTTATACTTGCAAAGACCCCTCCCAATATACATCAGGTAGATTTAAAATCTCCCATGATTACAACCTCTCCCTATAAAACCGATTTAGTGATACCCAGCAATAAGTTCTTGTCCAAATCCTGTCCCTGGCCTGTTGGCTCCAGTCCATGCTTTAGAGCAGCAGGAGAGAAACAAATGTGGTCAGGATTTGGCTGATTAGCAGCACCTGTGCTCTCCTGATATAAGTGTTTCTAGGGCTGTTCAAGTGATAAGCCAGGATGTGGGATACGGTAGAGACCACTGGAGCTTTCTGAAGAGTTTGTGCTTTGCTATAACATCTGTATCCTGCAATGCTATAACCATACTTGCTTATTCTGATTACCTGGTAAGCTGTTCACCGGCTCACAAATAAAGGCCAAGACTTTGTCATTTATTTATTTACAGTTTCTCATATAGCGCTGCATATTCCATTGCGCCACAGCAGACAGTGACACCCCAGGCAGGGAAGAGGAACTGCATGTATTTTCAAAGATCTGGCGGGTGCCAGAATGAACACTACACACGCATATCTTTATCTACGGTATGCTGTAGGTTGACAGTTAATAATCAACATACATATCGTTGACATACATATGGTTAACATGGTCAAAAGTTTGAAAGCAATATGGTCAACATAGCAATGTGCGACACTTGGAAAAGTTGACATGAGTTTTTCTTAGATGTTGGACTTTTTAAAATGTTACCATCCACGTGGACTATTCTCAGAAACGGTAAAGTTTGCCTGAAGCATGGGAGTGAAGTGAGCCACATAATTAGGTACACTAATTGGCAGCAATATATATATCAGCAAAATAGTGCATTTGTCCATACAACCTATCGGATTTGGCATTAACAGTGTCATCTAGTAGTGTCTTTTGTGTCTCCACTTGACCTATCTCCAATCTTTAGTAAATAGACGCCTAAATCACTATGTATCCCTTCCAATTTACCCCTATGCATAGACGTATTATTTAGTTTTATTTGGTCTTAGTGACATTTAATGTGAAACATACTTTTAGTAAATTAACACACGTACACAAAGTACAAAAAAATATTCTTCCAATTTGCAAACGCAAGTAATTGTCCCTTGGTACCTCGTTTATATGGAGGCATACAAATCCCATGGTAATATGTGTCCCTGGATATCTGATTAGTGTTCAGTGACAGGTCATTTACACGCATTCGGTAATACATAAAAACCTCAAGGATCTGATTTCTATGGTTATTACACACAAGATTGTCATTACCTCCCACAGGAAACTACTTCCACAGCTGGAAGCAGGTACATGGCAAAAGTGAGACCCATCAAATGAAGCTTTTCCATCATGAAAATACTCAATTATTTATTTATTATTATTTATGACCAGTTTCTTATATAGCGCACACATATTCCGCAGCGCTTTACAGAGAATATTTGAACACTCACATCAGTCCCTGCCCCAGTGGAGCTTACAATCAATATTACCTACCACAAGCACACACATTCAATCTAGGGTTAATTTTGTTAGGATCCAAATAACCTACCAGTATTTTTTTGGGATTACAATCTGTCATCAGTGAAAATCCAAGTATAAGTCATCTCTAAAAGCTTTTTCCAATTCCAAGATCTCTTAAAACTTTCCGTTACTGACTGGCAAAGTCGAAACTGCTGTCAACTATTGCAAAAGTTGATTGCTTTATTTACTTATTTGGAAAATGGAAAATTAAATTGGTTACTAACACATTACTTTTAGTTGGTCAACCTGACTGTAGTAATTTCCTAATGTTATCAATTCTTCCACTTACAGAATTAGCTTGGTGAATTCAGACTCTATATACTGTAGTTGGTTATTTTTATCACCAGATTGAGTAGGTCATAAACTCTATAAAGATGAATGAAATCATGTTCAGGAAATGTTCAATAATGGTTTATGCTACAAAGGTTCTGTAAAACAGTTTGGGGCTGGCTGCACCTTAATTTGTGTGAGGGACCAGAATATCCCCCAGACCACTTGATATGTTATCGGAGAACCTCCTTAGGAACTTCGGGCTTCTCGACACACCCTGGTAAGATTTGAGCTGGTGCTGCTATCAATGCATTGATTATAAATGAAAGGATTTACGTACAGGTAATGAGAGACAGATCTCTAGGACAACTTAACTCAATCATTGGCTCCTTATGATCATATTCCCAAGGTAAATTATAAATATTCTGAATTGTTTATTTCCCAGAATGAGTAACGATAACCACACAGTCTATGAATTTTTACTAGTAGGATTTTCACAAATGAATGGCATTAATGCTGTAATTGTCTTTCTACTGATACTGATTGTTTACTTGATGACACTCATACTAAATGCTATGATCATCGTATTGGTGTCCACCAGACCACAACTATATTCTCCCATGTACTTCTTCCTCCAGAAATTATCCTTAAATGAAATTATACTTGGAACTATTATCATCCCTAACATGCTACGTGTGGTATGGCTGGAAGGAGCCACCATCTCCGTCATGTGTTGTATAACCCAGGCTTATTTTGCTCTTGCAACTGGTTGTGCAGAATGTCACCTTCTCACCATCATGTCTTATGACCGATACCTGGCCATGTGCCACCCTCTACGTTACAGCACCATCATGACCATCAAACTACAAAATTCCATGGTTATCTATTGCTGGGTTTTTGACTTCTTGCTCACCCAAGTAATACTTGATTGCCTGTGTCAACTTCAATTCTGTGGACCCAACGTCATTGACCATTTTTTCTGTGACCTTGGACCTTTCTTTGAACTCTCCTGTTCTTCTACTTACGCACTACAGTTAGAGATAGGCATTTTTGCTGTCCTTGTAATCGTCATATCTTTTATATTAGTGCTCATTAGCTACATCTGTGTATTTACAACTGTTCTTAGGATCCCCTCTAAAGAAGACCTTCTCGACATGCAGCTCCCACCTCTCCGTGGTGACCATGTACTATGGAACCTTGATCGCTGTTTACTTGGTCCCACCTTCTGGAAACTCATTGACCATAAACAAGTTGATGGCCCTTTTGTACGTGGTAGTAACACCTCTGTTTAACCCAATCATCTACTGCTTGAAGAATCAAGAGATGAGAGTTATCATGGGGAAATTACTTAGATTTAAGTGAACATTACAAAAAAAAAACATATTTTTGAAGAAAATTATAATTCAGTGATTTTCATATATTAGGGACAAGTATACAGGTGGTTAAAATTTAAATAAAAAAGAGAAGAGGAACATATTGTTTTTAGGGCGGCACATGAAATAGTTCAACAAAGCTAAGGTCGAAAGGGTTGGAAGATCGACACAAGCATTAGGTTGACAATGGGAAGGTCAACAGTTAAAAGGTCAACATAAGGTTTTCATGTTTTTTTTGAGCTGACATGTGCCCAACCATCCATTATGGCATGGAGGGAGAACAAAATAGCGTGCCAGAGCATGGCGAGGCACTGTGCCCAGAGCATGGCGAGTGCAGTGAGACATGCGAGGTGATGTATTACACTTTGCGTTTTGACTGTCGACTTCTCCATTGTCGACCTAAAGCTTGTGTTGACCTTCCAACCCTTTTGATCATTAGCCATGTTGACTTATTTCATGTGTAATGTATCGACTTAAGCTCTGTCAACCTTCAATGGTAGACCCAACGCATGTTGACCTAAAATTGGGTCGATACGTTGAGATAGATAGATTGAACGCGATGGACTAATGGACTTAATTATTATGTTACTACTGTATGTTACAATGACCCATACCCCAAAACATATTTATAATCAGGGGTACATTCCGGCATTATACACATGTGTAGCAGTATATACTGCTGGAGATTCGCTGAGTTTTGATAAGAGATGTGCAGAAAAGGCAGCCAGGTGAGGCACTGCCTCACCTGCCATAGACTTTTTACTCCACAGTTTTGACTATAAAAGAATAATAAAAATACGATTTTTTTTTTACATACTTTATAAACTCAAAACTCCGGCGTATACGCTCTGCCTCACCTGCCTCACCCCACCGCACGCCACATAAGGTACATGATGCCCCCCACCAGAGTAATTTTGCACCTCAATTCCCTGACACTCCCAGAAAACAGCTCTACAACCCTCAAATGCCAGCTTTCTGCCAATCAGCTTGTGTACAGCCAGTAATAAAAAGGTAGCACGATTTTATCGCAGGATAGCCATGCGCATGAGCCTAGCCCAGCCTGAAAATTGGCAGCCATGTCAATAACCGGAAGAAGTGTGTCCCTAGGGGCACCTAGGAGTGCGGTGGGTACTGTACCAGGTGATGTATGACACAATAAAAGAATAAGGCAAGGCTGCTGCTTCTTTAATGAAGAGGATGTGTGGCCTCTTACTATTGGGAAAGAACAGACAGGGAGTGACTTAATCCCAGAATATGGGACGCTGTCACTTTAAGAAGCGCAGTTCTGCCTTATTTTTCACAATATTAATATACACAATAGTTAGAATATCAAATTGTATTTATTAAAAATGGGATACATATTAATATGAAGTGCACTTCAACAATCAACATTGAATACTACATAAAATCCACATACATGACAAACATGTTTGACTCAAACTGAGGAAGCCGCCGATAGCTACAGAAGGCGGAGAAACGCGTTTTTGAGCTCCATTGCTGCATCTTTTATCCATACATTTCCAGCCGGGTCACGCTCACAGTGGACAGCAGATATCCAGTTAACCTACTGGTAAAGGAGGAACAGTGACGTGCCACCAACAGAATTATACCTGCTTCAGGAGGCATCCCCATCCACAAACCATTGCTGGAAAACACTGACTGTGACATGGACTGGTAACTATACAAAGGATTATAAATTACAAACAAAGAAATAACCATCATGCCATAATATCTCAAGCCTGCCTAATTGCCTCAAACACTCAGCCAGTTATATATGTTACTGTCACTTTAAGAAGCGCAGTTCTGCCTTATTTTTCACAATATTAATATACACAATAGTTAGAATATCAAATTGTATTTATTAAAAATGGGATACATATTAATATGAAGTGCACTTCAACAATCAACATTGAATACTACATAAAATCCACATACATGACAAACAACAAATAACATATATAGCTGGCTGAGTGTTTGAGGCAATTAGGCAGGCTTGAGATATTATGGCATGATGGTTATTTCTTTGTTTGTAATTTATAATCCTTTGTATAATTACCAGTCCATGTCACAGTCAGTGTTTTCCAGCAATGGTTTGTGGATGGGGATGCCTCCTGAAGCAGGTATAATTCTGTTGGTGGCACGTCACTGTTCCTCCTTTACCAGTAGGTTAACTGGATATCTGCTGTCCACTGTGAGCGTGACCCGGCTGGAAATGTATGGATAAAAGATGCAGCAATGGAGCTCAAAAACGCGTTTCTCCGCCTTCTGTAGCTATCGGCGGCTTCCTCAGTTTGAGTCAAACATGTTTGTCATGTATGTGGATTTTATGTAGTATTCAATGTTGATTGTTGAAGTGCACTTCATATTAATATGTATCCCATTTTTAATAAATACAATTTGATATTCTAACTATTGTGTATATTAATATTGTGAAAAATAAGGCAGAACTGCGCTTCTTAAAATTACAGCGTCCCATATTCTGGGATTAAGTCACTCCCTGTCATGTCAATAACCGTTTGTGATGTTTTTAATTGATTAATATTTGTTATATACATGTATGGATCTACTGTAACATTACAATTTCCCCAAATAATCACCTTTTTTCCCCTAACCTTTTGTATTTCTTTCAATATTTTCTTAATACATTTTTCTTGTGCACTATTAGGGGCATATACAGTTATCAAAGTTACTGATTGTCCACTCAATACACCATTCAAAATAATATACAGTATCTACCTACTTTTACTACTATTTGCGATTCTATTTAAAAATGTATATTTGTCTTTATCAGAATGGCTGCTCCTCTTTTCTTACATAGCGCACGTTAAACATATATTTTTGTGTCATTTCGATCCCATCATTTAGTTGGGTTTATTTTTGAAAAGTAAGTTTCTTGTATTGCGGATATATCTATTTTTTGAGAATGCAAATAGAGGAGTTATATTCTTGTCTTCTGTGGGACATTTAGTCCCTTTACATTAAAAGTTAACAATTTTATCTTTTATTTATTCATAGGTTTGATCTTCAAATTCTTCTCATCCCTCACCGACTGCCCTATACATGTCTCCTGAAACATTTCTGTTTGGTCAATTCCTGGAAAAGCTATCATTCGTAACACACATACTTACATAAAATAACATAGTATACATTACACACCACACACTTATAGCTAGCTCTTTAGAACTTTAGGAAGAGTTTCATTTGTCTCTCTACCTGAGACCTTCTTTAATATTTTTGGGAGGGGGGGGGGGTAGTAGATTTACCCATCATCATATGCTTTTCATTATTGTAGACTAACCCGGTGGGCAGGGACACCGACAGGGGGTTTCCCTGGCTACAGCTGCCCTCCAGAGGCCAGGGCCCTGGCAGCTGCCCACAGCCCCCCGCACCCAGCCTCCCCCACCCGGTTCCGGTGGCCAGGCACGCACAATACACGGTGCAGCCAGCAGAGCCTAGGTCACAGAGGGGCTTGACGCACTGCAGGCTGCACTGTGCAGTGTACGCTCTGGACCTGACTGTGGATACTGAAGGAGATGGTGGACAATGCGTGACGCAGGTGATGGTAAGTAATGGGGATGGGGTAGGGGACTACCCCTGTAGGTCAGTCCCGGGTCCAAACATTTCTAGTGGCGCCCCTGCCGGGGGGGGGGGGGCAGTTGGGACTACTGTGGACATGATATGTAACTGGCACTACTGGGACATGATATGTAACTGGCACTACTGGGACATGATTTGTAACTGGCACTAATAGGGACATGACATGTAACTGGCACTACTGGGATATGCTTTGTAACTGGCACTAATAGGGACATGACATGTAACTGGCACTACTGGGATATGCTATGTAATTGGCACTACTGGGGACATGATTTGTAACTGGCACTACGAGGGACATAAAAACACACAAAAATAGTAGCGCTGAACAGTTAAACAATTAAACAGATTTATTACATGTAATGCACACATAGATTAAGAATATTATTAAAATATTAGCACCAGCACCTCAAACAATATTGTCTACAACAAGGTCCATTCCTAGTATGCCGCCTATTATCCGGAAAGGAAAGTCTCCTTGTAATTAAGGTGGAAATATATTTACCGCAGAGTAGTCCAAAAGTGGATTGTTCCTTTTTAAGGTTGCATATCAGCAGTGTCCAACAGTTGGTATTAGGGAGATTAACTCCAAGGTTCCATGGAAGCGGTTTCCTTATGAAGATGTAACACTCCGGTGGTGGCTGGTCTGGATCCTGAATTGGTCGATGGATGACAAGTAGGGTGGCTGGTGCAGTAGTGCCTCTAGGGACATGCCCTACTAGGGACATGATATGTAACTGGCGCTACTGGGACATGCTATATAACTGGCACTACTAGGGACATGATTTTTAACTGGCACTACTGGGACATGATTTGTAATTGGCACTACTGGGACGTGATTTGTAACTAGCACTACTAGGGACATGACATGTAACTGGCACTACTATGGACATGATACATACCTGACACTATTGGGGACACCTGTAATTGGCACTACTGGGACATGATATGTAACTGGCCCTACTGGGGACATGATATGTATCTGGCACTACTGGGGACATGATATGTGACTGGCACTACTGGGGACATGATATGTAACTTGCACTACTGGGGACATGATATGTGACTGGCACTACTGGGGACATGATATGTATCTGGCACTACTGGGGACATGATATGTAACTGGCACTATTGGAGACATGATAGGTAACTATCACTATTGGGGATATCTGTAACTGGCACTACTGGGACATGATATGTAACTGGCACTACTCGAGACATGATATGTAACTGGCACTACTGGGTACATCTGTAACTGGCACTACTGGGGAAATTATATGTTACTGGCACTACTGGAGACATTTGTAACTGACACTTATGAGGAAATAACATATAATTGGCACTAAATACGTGCATGGACATGATCGCTTGGTATTCAATTCAGTATCTAAAATAGGACACAAACTGTGTTTCATGTTTTAAAACCTAGTTTAATGCACACATATATATTTGTGTGTGTATATAATTGATGTGATGTGTCTATATAACACAAATGCAAGATACCTCATCCAAATATAATAAGATTCCAAAATATGGAATAATATGGAATAATCCATTATCCAATATTTTTGGAGTCCTGAGCATTTTGGATAAGGTATACTCAACCTGTAGTAAACATTTTACAGTATATACAGTATGATAGTGGGTACCCGCTTATTTTCTAAACACGTGCCCCTCCCGTCATTTCTGGCATTCTTTTTTTTTTCTTTTAGTTTAGCTGCCGCCCGCTGCCCTGGAAAGAATTCACAGCCGGGCAAAGAGCATTGAGCTGCCCGGCTGTATTGTCAGGACACTGCGGCAGCACAGCCCTATGTCCCGTGTCCTGGCTATTTTAAATCTTGCGCTGCCGTGGCCGCCTGCCGATCGGAACTCGCTTGCGGTGACGGTCCGACAGCCACCACTCCTGATTGGCTGCTGAACCGCGAGCGAGCTCCGATTGGCTACAGGCCGCAGCAGCGCAAGATTTAAAATAGCCAGGACACGGGACATAGGGCTTTGCTGCTGCAGTGTCCTGACACACTCAATACAGCCGGGACCTAGGGGTGGTCCTGGGGTGCACTGGAACACCCCTTGGACACAGGGCTGAATTAATAATCGGGCCTGTCAGGACAAACGGCCGACCAAACAAACCACCCTCCACTCCCCAACCGACGGGTGATGCCCCAGAGTCCTCAGCCCTGTATCTGGACACACTTTCAGTGCAGTGCAGTGGAAAGCATTACACAAGCCCTCCCTGCACCGCATAGCGCACCTTTGGTCCCTATGTTATGTTTCGTCACGCCGCCATGCACATAAGCGCCACCACGCACGGCTCATCGCGTGGGTGCTGTTGCTGCAGATGACTGTCATATAGATGGGAGGCGCCCCTGTATCCTCCCTAGTACTGCTGGATTGCTGGCTGCCTGTGGCTGTTGCAGGTTCCTGGTTGTACCACTGGCAGGTTGTACCACGGCGCTGACCCATGAAAAGAGAAAGCCAGGAGGAGGAGCCAAATCAGAGGAACAGAGAAGAGAGAAGGTAAGGGAACTTCAAAAACGAAAAACAAAACAATAAATATGCAAGGGAAATAATAATGGACATAATAATGGAAAACTAGGGGGAAGGGGGCATGATAATGGACAGCTAGGGGATGGGGGCAAAGTAATGGTCAGCTAGGGGTAGGGGGCAGTGGCGTAACTACAAAGGGGGAAAGGGGATGCAGCTGCTATGGGGCCCGGGGGCCTGAAAGACCAGCTGGCTATCCCCTGCACCCTCTTGAATCTATTTTCCAGGTTTTTTTTTAAATAGTACAGCGCGGGCCGGGGCAGTGGCTGCGCCGTTGTCTTGTGTCTCCATTCATGTAAGCAGGAGACCAGGCGCAGCACAACTGCCTGTGCCGTGCTGGACACTGGAGAGCCGGCGCATGTGTGACCTGAAATACCCGGCGCTGCTTCCCTGCGTCCCTGGAGACTGTGTCACCGCCGCTGACCCGGAGACCACGTCACTGACGCTTTCCTGGAGATCCCGGAGCTGCCCTTGCCGCTGTAGCTGCCTTGGTGAACACATCACTGCTGCTGCCCTGGAGACCCTGGCGCCACCGCTGCCCTTGGTACCCCATTGCTGCCCTGGAGAACCGGCCGCCACTGCCCCAGAGAGCCACTTCTGCTAGTGAATAGGAAACCTGGCAGTAACTGCTAGTGAGTGGGAGACCTGCTGTGAGTGGGATTATGATTATTTCACTCAACCTCTATCTGACCGATCTCTACCCAGTTTCTCATCCCCCTTCTCTGCTTTTTCATATTTTCCCCTCCTCCTTTTTTTTATCTTTTTCTCTCGCCCCTTCTCTTTTATCTCCCCTCCAACCTCTCTCTCGGTGTCCCTCACACCCTCTCTCATTCACTATCGATCCCTCGCACCCTCACTCACTGTCTCTCCCTCACTCTTTGTCCTTCCAGTGACAATTTTTTGTGTGTGGGGGCCCCTTTCAATATTTTTCTATGGGGCCCACAAAGTGCTGGTTACGCCCATGACTGTCACCGTCCCTCACTCTCTCCCCCAATCGCTTTCACCTACTCACCCCATCACTGGGGGGGATGGGGGCCCTTGAGGGTACTTTGCTATGGGGCCCATGAGGTTCTTGCTACGCCTCTGGTAGGGGGGAATGATAATGGACACCTAGGGGTTAGATAATAATGGTTAGCTAGCATAGGCAAATTTAAGGGGTGATCCAGGGGTGCATCGGACCTCCTATTAGACCACCTATCTATAAAGGGCTGTCCTGATCATTACGCACTTTAAAGCAGTGACAGCCAGGCAGAGAGTGGTGTCCTGCCTGGCTGTATACTCAAAGCAGGTCCACAGCTATTTTGAACTCTCTCGCTGGGCTGCAAGCCAATCGGAGCTCACAGTGCGGCAGCCAATCAGGAGCCACAACTGCTGCTCCTGATTGGCTGCCGGACCACAAGCTGCGATTGGCTCGCGGGCCAGTGGGAGAGTTCAAAATAGCCACGGACGGCTTTAAGTATACAGCCACGGACCAGCTCTGCGTATACAGCCGGGCTGTAACGGCTTTAAATTGTGTGCGGCTGTCTTACGTAGTGTTCCCGCTAGGCTTTTTTAGCGCCGATGCGCCCTGCCCGTTTTTTAAAGGGCAAAATGCGCCCTGCCCCTCTAGCAGCGCCCCGCTAAAACAGCCTGGTGCCTGCCCGACTCCTTGCACGTGGAAGCCCAGTGCCGCCTTAGACGGCGATGCCCGGCGCTTCCCCGGCATCAAGGCACCTTCCCCCTGTGGTGACAGCATCTTCGGCGCGGCCGGGCCCGCCCACTTTAGTGACGCCGGCGGCCCGGCCCACCCACTTTAGTGATGCCACCGGGCGGGCCCGCCCACTTTAGTGACGCCAGCGGCCCGCCCCGCCCACTTTAGTGACGTCGGCGGCCCGGTCCGCCCACTTTAGTGACGTCGGCGGTCCGGGACTGCCCACAAGTGTGCCGTCGGCTGCCCCGGCCCGCCCCCTGGCACCCTGCCCGGCACAATTTCTAGAGTGAACACTATTACTTACAAGGAGCGGCAGCATTTCACTCCCCCTTGGGATTAAGATGTAAAAACAACTTGGGTTTGACAAGAATTTATTGATGAGGACATTAAAACAAATGAATAAAATAAAATAATAACATGTACTTCTATTGGGGACTTCACCTAGATACCATATATTGCATGAAATTTCACAACAGTGCATGGAGGTCTTGATCTCACCAAAGTCAGAGGGCTATGCTTCGAATAGAAGGTCTGCGGCACCACCGCAGATGGCTTGCCTGGATCAAGGTCCTTGTTGGTAAAGTGCTGGTGCGTCCTTTATAAAGTGTCCTGTGCCTTCTGTAAAGTGCAAAATGTTTCTTATTGCACTGATGAAGGAAAAGTGTCCGTGAGCAAACAGGGTTTGTCATCCTGAGGAAAAAGCCATGGGGCTTTGAAATGTCGATCTAAATAAAAGACACAGTTTTGTTTTACTAAAAGCCCGCTGAGTGCCGCCTGCTATTTCTCCTGCCAAGGGGGATGCATATGTAATATATATATATATATATATATATATATATATATATATATATATATATATATATATATATATATATATAAACAAATGGATGACAGGAAGCTCCTAAGAGGGACACAGTCACCAACGCGGCACTCCAGGGCTTGTGATGAAACCAAAGTTTAATGTGCAACAGTTTCGGGGAAACAACTCCCCTTCCTCAGGCAGACAGCAATACAACAAATCAATCATAGGGTCCTACCTTATAACAGTGTGGGTGGTATGAGGGCACCTCCTACCGCCGTGCGTGGCCGGTGGACTGGGTGAGAGCGGGAGACGCCGTCAGCCGGGTGCAGGGTGAACGCTGCTTCCGGGTTCTGACGTCATTCCGTCACGGCTGACTAGCTGACGTCCGTTGCCAGGCATACAGCGTAGCGTAGATGTTTACAGGCCGTCTCCAGGCAACCAGGCTCATTGTCACGGCGGTTATACGGGAGGATGCTGAAAGTGAAAAGATACAAAAGGTGCTGTGTGAAATAAATATACCTACATACACTGTTAAAAACACTGGGCTGAGGTACAGTGATATACAAATTTGTAGCTATTAATTATCTGGCGCTAGGTCAGTAGCTAGGGCGCACTGGTATATAATAAAGCATTGCTACTATAATGTGGGGCATTTGGTTTACCCCAGTTACACTGGTAGATAGAGTCCGTTGTACTTATACTAAACATAACTATGCAAAAAGAAGTCCTTATAGAACATAGATAATCATGAGAGCCGGTACCACACTTATCAGCCACGAATGGCAAGTTCAACATCACTTAGGAAGCGTTCCAGTATGGATGGGTTTACATCAGTGTATTCCACATGATGCGCTCGTTGAGGCCATTTGGTGAGGCGGTGTTAAGCCTAAAGATCCACTTGGCTTCTAATCTCAATAAGGCCTTTTGTCGATCACCTCCTCGAGGCATTGGTGGAACGTGGTCTATAATGACATATTTGAGTGATGCGAGAGTATGGCCCTTGAGCTTAAAATGGGCTGCCACTGGTTGGTCCATAGGTTTGTTTGCTAACGCTGCCTTAATTGCCGAGCGGTGTGCGGCCATCCTTTCTTTGAACTGTCGGGTGGACATTCCCACATAATAAAGTCCACAAGGACAAATTATGATGTAGACGATGAATCTTGTGCTACATGTAAGGATCTGGCGTATCTTATAAATTTTGTCCGTATGCGGATGTTTAAATGTGGAGCCTTGGATTAGGTGATTGCAAGTTGTGCATTTTATACACTTATAGCATCCTGGCGCTTTGATTTGCCTAGTAGATGTTCTGTTATCATCAAAGCCTGTTATGTCCGTATGGACCAACAGGTCCTTGAGGTTCCGTCCTCTTTTGTAGCACGTCATGGGTCTAACTTGGGAGAAGCATGGCAGTTTGGGATCGGTCGCCAAGATGGGCCACAGGGCTTTGCTTGCGATGGGTATCAGGCTGCTGTTAGTATCAAATCTTGTGGACCACGGGAAAGCTTTAGAGTCATTATTATGTGCATTCTTTGGTTTAAGTAACTCATCCCGATTAAGGGCGAGTACTCGCTGTTTGGCCTTGGTTAATGCTGACAGATGGTAACCTCTCTCATGAAATCTTTGTATAATGATGTCGAGTTGGGCAGGCAGTTCTTTTACATTGCTGCAGATGCGTGCTGCTCGGAGCATCTGGGAGTACGCCAATCCTTTTTTCAATGGCGGAGGATGATGACTGCTAGATAGCAGTAAGGTATTGCGATCCGTCTCTTTGTAATAGATGGAGGTACTTATGAACCCTTCTTTAAGTGTAACAGTCATGTCTAAGAAATTTATGGTATGACAACTGTGTGTGTAGGTAAACTTGATTGGACCCGGCATCGCGTTGATGGTGGACATTAGGTCGACGAATTCCTCTGTCATGCCCTGCCACAGCATGAACAAATCGTCGATGTATCGACACAGGAGTATGATGTTTTTGTTGTTAATTTGCTCTGTGAAGAAGATTCGTTCCTGGGCAATCATAAAGACATTGGCATATGCCGGTGCCACGGCCGATCCCATGGCACACCCGGCTTGTTGTAAAAAGATTTGGCCATCAAATCTGAAGAAGTTGCGCCGTAGAACTAATTCTAGAAGTTGTAGATAGAGCATTTTGTCGAAAGTAAAGTCGTCACCTAAAGAGTCCAAGAATTCCTTCATGGCCAGGAGCCCCTGGTCATGTGGTATTGATGTGTATAAAGATGAGACGTCCATCGTACATAACAAAGTTGTCAAGGGTAATTGTGGAAGTTGTTTTAAACGATTCAAAAAACTGGTGGTGTCCAGGAGGTGTGTAGCCTGTGTGACGACATGAGGTTGTATCAACACATCCAGCAGTTGGGAGACAGGTTGGAATAGGCTACCTTGAGCAGAGATTATCGGGCGGCCTGGTGGAGAGGTGGGGTGCTTGTGTATTTTTGGCACACTGTACAAGATTGGCATGATGGGATGAGCAGTATGTAGTGCATCCTTCAATTTGATGTCAATTTTGTGAAGGTCGACCGCTTCTTTGAGTAATCCTGTTAGCTCTTTCTGGTATTTCTCAGTGGGGTCGCTGAGCAATTTTTTGTAAGTGTTGCCGTCCGATAGTTGCCGCATAATCTCTGTTCGGTACGTGCTGAGATTCTGAACGACGATGCCCCCGCCTTTGTCGGCGGGGCGGATGATGATGCTGTGGTCATTCTGTAGCGTTTTTAATGCATGGGTTTCTCCTCTGGATAGATTGGCATGAAAAGGAATAGATGCTGCTTTAAATCTCTCCATGGACGAGTCCAGTAGACGTGTGTATGTCTTGATTGAAGGGTTATGAGACATTGGGTCGAAAACAGATTTGCTGTGTGACCTGATAAATTGCATAATGGGTGTAGGTTGAATAGGGGCTTCATGGTGTTGGAAAAACTCCCGTAGTTTAAGTTTACGGTTCATTTTGTGTATGTCAAGCTGCCACTCAAAGTCGTCATGTCGGGTGGTAGGTATAAACGACAGACCTTTAGTTAGAACGTTTTCTTCGTCAGTAGTGAGTGGGCGATCGGAGAGATTGAATATGGCTTTTATTTTGGGCCGGCTCGCTTTGAAGAGCCTCTCCCTCTGGCCACCGCGACGGGTTCTTTTGTAGTGGGACCCCTCCTGGTTGTAACCCCTAAAGGGGGGCGTCTAGTGATGGTGCCGTCATCAGACTCTACTGGTGCAAAATCACTGTCCGATTGTGAGGACCCAGGTTGTTGAGCTGTTGGAGATTTGCGGGATCTCCAGTTGCGTCTGGCTGGTCCACGGGAGCTGCGAGGCTGTGGTTCACTGCCTGTGAGCCACCTGTAGACCTGATTGGTCTCATAATCAGCTTCCACTGTGGTTAATTTGGTCCTCTTAAATCGTGCCAAGTCTCGACGGTAGTTGTCACATTGTACTTTGAGTTTGGCTGCCCAGGAGTCAAATTCGGCAGATGCCAGGAGGACTGCATTAGCGGTTTTCAGGTCCTCAATTTTACTCCGAGTGGCTCTGAGTTCCTTGCCCGTCTCTTCCACCACCAGCACCATCAAGTCCAGGCTGCATTTGTTAAGTATGGCTACCCAACGCCTGCAGAACTCTGGACTCGATCTGCCGATGGTGGGGATGTTCCGGACTCGGAATCCCCGCGGTATAATTTTTTTGCGGTAATAGTCCGACAAAGATTGGCCATGAAGTAAGTAGTCGGTTTCCCGACGTCTTAGTTTGAAAAGCATGTTATACACATCTTCTGCTTCAATATCAGGGTTTTTGCCCTCATACCACCCACACTGTTATAAGGTAGGACCCTATGATTGATTTGTTGTATTGCTGTCTTCCTGAGGAAGGGGAGTTGTTTCCCCGAAACTGTTGCACATTAAACTTTGGTTTCATCACAAGCCCTGGAGTGCCGCGTTGGTGACTGTGTCCCTCTTAGGAGCTTCCTGTCATCCATTTGTGTTTGTATACTACTGCGGGAGCACCCAGGCCATCGACCGCCTTACCGGGAGTGCCGGATCGTGAACTGTCTATATATATATATATATATATATATCTCCAATGTTGCCCGGCACTCCACAATCATAAGCGGGTATAGTACCTGGTGCCTTCCTCACGGGACCGTAATGTCCCAATACAGCGTAGGATAGATCAGGCGGCACTCAAGGATTCCAATGCAAAAAACAGGTGTTTATTCCTCCGACATGTTTCGGGCTATTGCCCGTCCTCATGGATCCCTGAGGACGGGCAATAGCCCGAAACATGTCGGAGGAATAAACACCTGTTTTTTGCATTGGAATCCTTGAGTGCCGCCTGATCTATCCTACGCTATATATATATATATATATATATATATATATATATAGTCCCAATAAACCGGCACTCACGGGGTAAACCAATATTTATGTCTGTTACCTTGCTCAGGTGCCTTCTCAAAGCGATACTTGGGTCCAGGCCCAGCAGCATATACATACACAGATAGGGAGCGGCACTCGGAGACTTGTTATGAAGGTGAAGAAACTGTGGTTTATTAAAGCGACATTTCGGGGCTCGCACCCCTTTCTCAAGCCACACACAAGTGATACAAATAAAAGCAGTGCATACATTTATACTTACAAAACGCGGCAAACAACCTTCAACTCCTCCTTCCCGGCGTCTCCTCCGGCCTCCGTCTCCATCCACGCCTTCCGGGGACGCTCATTCCGTTTCCAGGAAGTGCGTCACCCGGATGTGATGTGCCGGGAGTCTCCGGCCGTGGTACGCCCAGTCAGGACAGCGTCCTGTTGCCATGGGGACACGGCTGTATACAGAAAACATCACATGACAAACCAACAATTACAGATAGCGCCGGCCTTATGCTTGCTGGCGAATCGCCAGCAGCATGCTGCTGGCGATCCGCCAGCAACACGGCGCGCCATCTGACTGAGACGCGCGTGCGTCCCCCACGCACGCGCTTCTCAGGATCCAGGCGGCCGGGCAGCGAGGCGGACGCAATACTGTCCGCCTCCCGCTCGAGGGGGGCTGGGGGGACCCGAGGAGGCTGTGGGGGGGTGCGGGCGCCCGGTGTGGGCACCGGGCGACCGTCGGAAGGGGACGGCAGCACCGTCGGAAGGGGACGCGCGCGCACCTCGTGCGCGCGCGTCCCCTTCCGACACACTGATGGCGCGGGAGCAGGGAATGGCGATGGCGTCGCCATCGCCATCCCCTGCAAAGATGAGCCCGGCCCCATCTGTATATATACATTAAAAACTAATTCTATACCATAAAACCTTGCTTGCTTATAAAAATCCGTGCTATATCTATTTTTAAACCACGTCAATGACGCGGAGTTACATGGTGGCTGGCAATAATATTTGCCCCCCACACAGTGTTGTAATTTGTGTCCGACAAGTGCACATGATACTTGTTTTTTTTTTTAAAAAACAGACTATATAGTCTTGATTAACGTGATGTGTTCCTAAAACCCCCCCTTCCCCGGTGATCACATACATGGAACTTTCTCACTATACACGTATATAATTAGAGGTATCCCAAATGTTCTGCTGTCTGTGTCTTATGCACTACAACTCAGCATGTAATTTGACTAGCACCATGTTCTACACAAAAACATTTACCAAAGAACATATTCACATACAGGCTATAACCATTATCATTGAGACATATATCATATAAAACAGCTCAGCCAAAGGCTGTCATTGAGTCCCCTGGGTGTGACTGTATCCAGCCTATAGATCCACTTATTTTCTAACTGGACCAATTTTTTCCCTCTATCCCCCCCCCCCTCGTGGGGATGGGGACACCTGGTCGATTATTTTGTGACGTAATGTAGCAACAGAATGTTTATGTTGGGCAAAGTGGCGGGCCACTGGCTGGTCACTGGTGCCACTACCCAGCGCTGCCCTAATGGCCGCCCTATGTTGTGCCATGCGTTCCTTGAACTGTCGCTCTGTTTTGCCCACGTAGTAAAGCCCACATGGGCAAAACAGAACGTACACAACAAACCTAGATGTGCATGTGAGGGGCATCCTGATGGCAATTTTTTTGCTTGAATGGGGATGATCTATAAACTTTCCTACCGACATGTGACTACATGTCGTGCAGCCGGTGCATTTAAAGCACCCGTTGCCCTGTTTTAGGAACCCGCTGGTGCCTCCTTTAATTTCAGGTTTGCCCAGATGTGTGACATCCGTCTTTACAACCCAATCTCTCAAGTTGCGGCTCCTAGTATAACTAGGCATTAACTTGTGATCTTTGAACATCTTAAGATCGGGGTCAGATGTAATGATGGGCCATAATGACTTGGCCTGTTTATTAAGGGCCATACTTTGTGTGTGGAATTGTTGCACCCAAGGCACTGCCAATGTCTTACTCTTTTTGTCAAGCTCTTCCAATAATTTGCTGCGTGACACCTTAGTGGCCCTATGTCTGGCTTGTTTGAGGACCTGCTTGGGGTATCCCCTCTCACTGAACTTATTGGTCATTTCATCTAATTGTTGGTCTGCTATTACAAGGTCACTATTACACCGCAGAAACCTAACGTACTGGGAATAAGGCAATGAATTCACAGTTGACCGAGGATGAAAACTTTGATAATGCAACAAAGTATTTCTATCGGTCTGCTTTGTGTGCATAGATGTTACAATATTTTTGTTTTCAATGGCTATGTTAATATCCAAAAAGTTGATTAGTTTTTTATTGTGGGCTACTGTTAATTTAATGGGATGACCTGAATTATTTTGCCTTTCAATTACACCCAAAAACTGTTCGATGTCCCCTGTCCAAAAAAACAATAGATCATCTATATATCGATAATATAAAGGCACAAATGGGGTAAATGACTGATCTTCAAAAAACATTTTACCACTTCTGTTGTTTAATCAAATGATTTGGAAGGAGCACTCTCATGTGTCTTAGCTTTGCGTGTTCCCTGTCTAGGTACAGGGCGGGCAGGTGACATTCGGTGATGTCAGCTGCCCACCCCCGGCAGCCACGTCGCTGCCTAATTTCCATGGGAATGGCAAGAGTTTTCATGGACATCCTATGAAACACTGGGCATTCCCATGGGTGCTTCCTCTCGCTGCTGCCCAATGCCCCCGCCCACACTGGCAGTTTGCCATGCCCGCTCGCACCCAGTGTATGCACATTAACATAAATGCTTAGCAAAACATCCCCCCCCCCCCGTGGGAGATTGAATGAACAAGAATCAGGCCCTTAAACTTTTCACTTGCTCCACTAGTGTGAATGCTTGGGGTGGTTTTGGGGGTGCCCCATGCCCCAGACTTGAACCCTAAGAATGTAAGGGTCTTACCTGAAGTTGCCTAATGGATAAATCCATCACCCTGACCAAAATTATGAAAAAATTTCCCCAAAATCCCACATGTAATAACGTGCAAATTGTGGGACCTGTCTAAAAGTTGCACATTCAAAATCAGATCCAGATGTTTTCTCATAGAGAACATTAAAATGACAAATGTAAAAGGGTGACATTTTCAATTTACAACCTTAAAATTACCTAAAATTGCAAAACAAATAGACTAGGTCCAGACTGGTGAGTTTGACAAAACCATGCACAGATCAGTGAGATTGCATGGCATGGCATCACCCATCCAGGGCTGCTGTCGGGGCTGTCCCCGGTGTCCCGGGGCAGTAGATGCCGGGTTGATGTGTGTGAAAATCACTATTATCTATTTATTTATTTATTATTTATTGCTTTTTACAGAACTGCAATGCACAGCATGGGGGACATACTTATCGACTTTATTCCGATTTCCGGAACCCTCCCGGCCATTCCGGGAGGGTAGGCAACCCTGATGGGGAGGATTAATGTGCCTTGTAATTCACCTGTAAAAAGAATGTGTAAATAAAGAGACACACACCCACATGTCACATGTGCTATTTTTAGACAGTCGAAAATATCGCACCTTTCTACTGTACATTTTGCTCATTATTGAAAAATCAATTAGCGTTCTTAGTAGCAATGTGTGGAGTTTGTATATTCTCCCCGTGCTTGTGTGGGTTTCCTCTGGGTACTCATGCTTCCTCCCACAATCCAAAAATATACTGGTAGGTTAATTGGCTCCCAACAAAATGAATCCAAGAATGTATGTGTGTGTGTGCATGTAGTAGGGAATATAGATTGTAAGCTTCAGTGGGGCAGGGACTGATGTGAATGTTCAACTATACTCTGTACAGCGCTGCGGAATATGTGTGCGCTACATAAGTAACTGGTAATAAATATATAATAATACATAATATAGATGTACTGTAGGTATAATGAGATTTACTGTAGCTAAGTACTTTATGTGCTACTACAGGTGAAGACAGTAGGACCGACACAAGGCAGAATCAGACTGTATTGGAACTAGGACTAAGACCAGATGATGGACTGGGCATCGGCCTCGGATGGACTAAACTCGATTTTGAGCCAGAACCCTCTTTGAATTATACAAGGCTGGGACCAGCTACACAAGATACCGGAATCAGGCTGGGACTACTGTAGCTATGCTGCAGAGTATCCAAGCTGGAGCTGGAACTGGAGTCTACTGACTGGAGCCTGTCTTGCTGTCGAGCAAGCCCCTCCTGTGGTCCCGTCCTATCTCTCTACTTGATTCCCTACAGTGTATGGCTGTCGTACTCTGATTGGAGGATAGCTTCACTCATCCACCACTCAGCATGATAATTGCTATTTATGATCTAGCTGCAGGCTGGGAAACAGGAAGGGAAAGCGGCCTGGCTGCTCTGATTGGGCCTGATTCCCATTATCTCAGTGCCCTGTGAATTCGCTGTGGGGACTAATTTTTTAAGTCTGCGAATGCGTACCAGCGAATATCCGCATTTGCACACCCAATGTGCGAACACCTTCAGCGACTATCAAAGTGGTCGAGGCGTGCGCACACAGCGGGGCGAGAAGTGGGCGGGCAGGGGGATGTCACATTGGGATGCTCAGCATTACCTGGGTGTGCCCACAAAATGGTTGGTGTGCCCAGAAAAAGGCTGGGCGTCCCCATGTGAATGCGGTGGGGGGGGGGTGTTCTGATTTCGCATTATACTACCAGGAGATGCACGAAGAGCACATAAATCGCATTCCATTTCCTTATATTATTATTATAATTATTATAATTTTATTTATAAGGCGCCACAAGTGTTTCGCAGCGCCGTACAAAGGAACAATACAGGGAGACAAAAACTTGGCATAACATTGAATAAATAACAAAAATACAGTACAAATAAAGAGCACCATAGTTCAATACACATTACAGCTTAAATGTAAGTAGTGAGGACCCAATCAACATACAACTAGAGGCTTGAGGCCAATGATGGAGATGACTATGAAGATGGTCACTGAGTGTTGGAGTAAAGGAGAGCTGTGAGTGAAATGTGAAGAGAAGTGGGCTTTGACAACAGGAGGGAAGAGGGCCCTACTCGGAGGAGCTTACAATCTAGTAATCTTATATGATTCATGTCATCCTACTCAAACTCTCCTTCACTTTATTAACCTTTGAGGTCCACCCAATCCGCCTCTTCGACCCCATTCACCTCTATATGGATGTCATCCATATGGAGGTAAATGGGGTAGAAGTGGTGAATAGAGTAGATTTCCACTCTCTAATCTTATCCTCTCTTCCCTCCACTTGAATCCTGGACCCCTTCCCCTCCTGCCTCTGCTCCCTCGCCCCCACTGCCCACTGTCACCTTGCTCACCTCTTCAACCTTTTACTCTCTACTGGAATCTTTCCCTCACCATTCAATTATGCTCTTGTATATTCTTAAAGAAAACCACCTTGACCCTTCCTCACGTGCTATCTACGCCCCCCCCCCCCCCCCCCCCCCCCCATCTCTTCTCTCCCGCTTGCCTCCAAATGACTTGAATTCAGTGGCATATTTGTAATGGGTACAATGTGTGCATGTGCCAATGAGTCCCAGGGGGACCCACACCACACACTGCACCCATATTTAGTACCTACCCCTCTGAAGTCCTGGATGAAGGCAGCAACGCTGCCAGAATCGCGGAAAAAATGGCCGCATTGCCCATTTTTTTGAGAGTTCTGTGCATATGCAGTAGAGTCTGAGCCCTCTAGAGCCCAGACTCTACTGCACTGTGTACTAGGGCGGCGCTAGTTCGGAGAGAAGAGGTGGCCCGAATGGAGGAGGCTGCACCCTGGCCTCCTCCTCTCCTAAAACTCCTCACCCTCACAGACAAGGCCCTCTCTAACTCCACTGCTCCCTAAATCTCCAACCTCATCTCCCAACACACTCCCTCCCACCCTCTCCAGTCACCTTTCCTCTACCTTGGATACTGTATTCCTTGCACAAATCCAAGCTTTTGCTGCCCCCTTCACTGTAATGAACCCCCTCAATATATTAGACTCTCCCGATCTGCAATGCTTCAAACGGACACTGAAAACCCACCTATTTATCAAGGCGTACCCACTTGCATAACCTTGCACCAAGGCCATGCTCCCTACTTTCCTGTGGTCAGACCACCTTGCTTGCTCCTCATGTCACCTGTCAGCTCTCTCCTACTCAGCGACCATCTATACACGCCTATCTTCTCACTCATTATCGTTCTTGCCCCCTAATGGCAACAGCCCCCCCCCCTGCCAGTAGTGTGCAGATAATTGCTTCCCTACATCCCAGCTGTTTTGTGTACTGAGAATTGTGCTGCTGTTTTAGTGTCTCAGTCACTGTAATATTTTGATCTGTGTATCCTGTATTGTTCTAAAAATTCAGAAAATTTTTGCAGCTCAGCAAGCAGGTTAACGCTGCCCCATTGTAGGCACGCCAGTCCCCACCCCCCCTTCCGACACTCGTGCCTCTGTTCAAGGTTGCAAACGGTTGTGTATGAGTATGGTTTAGGTGGTATACTCGGGATTGGGCGCTCTCCTCACGGGCTCAAATAATTAATACTTGCAGTAAATAAATAATATATGATATTCTGCTTGATGGAGTACTATTAACCCCTTCCCGACATTTGACATACATTTACGTCATGGCCGGGATGTACTTCCCGACGCATGGCATAAATGTACGTCATGGCTTTAAACTGTCACCGCGTTCAAATGTGAACAGCCAATTACAGCGTTTTCTGTGTACCGGCGAATAACGTTCGCCGGTGACACAGGGATCGGTGGTGATTGGTGCTGTAAAGTACAGCACCAATCACCACGGGGTGTAAGGGTGACACTGGTGTCACCCCACCTCACCCCACCCGCCCCCAAAGGCTGTGATTGGTCCGTCGGACCGACGGACCAATCACAGCCATGGAGGGTGATTTAAACTAACGGTGACTGCACTGCAGACGCCATTCCGGTCTGGAATTGCGTGCAGTGCGGTCACCGTGCCTATCTGCCGTGATATACTGACCTGATCCTTGCAAATACTTACCTGATCACTGCTTGTAGCGTGCTGGATGCTTCCTGGATCTTGTGACTTCTTGTGACTTCCTGTGTTGTGCTGCTGCAGTGTGATAGAGTTATAGATAGAGAGATAGAGAGAGATAGAGAGAGATAGTGACAGAGAGTGCTATATTTTGTGTCTGCTGCCCCCCCCCCCCCTGTTGTGCTGATCAGTATATCTGTGCTGATCAGCAACTTTTTGGGGGTGCTGGGTTTTTTTTTTTTATATATACAGCTGTGCTGCGTGTGCAACTGACTGCTGCCCCCCCTTTTGTGCTGATCAGTATAAATTAACTGATCAGCAACTTTTTGGGGGTGCAGAGTTTTTTTTTTAATATATATACCTGTCAGTGCTGCTGCTGCAGTGTCATAGAGTGATAGATAGTGAGAGATAGAGAGATAGAGAGAGATAGTGACAGAGAGTGATAGAGAGTGCTATATTTTGTGTCTGCTGCCCCCCCTTTTGTGCTGATCAGTATATCTGTGCTGATCAGCAACTTTTTGGGGGTGCAGGGTTTTTTTTTTATATATACCTGTCAGTTGCTGCCAGTTGCACTGTCAGTTGCACCAAAGGTTGTGCACCTGCTGCCCCTCACTGGTAATCAGTGTCGCATCAGTGATCACCTTTTTTTTTTTTTGAGGGTGCTGTGGGGTCTTTTTTTAATTTTTTTTTTACACACACTGTGATTTTGTGGGTGTCCTGTGGCCACTGTGCGCTGATCAGTGACGTACATCACTGATCAGCTTTTTCGGCACAGGGTTGATCTATTTTTTTTTTTTGATCAAATTCCTGTTGCCTTTGAGCGCTGTTCAGTGACGGACGTTACTGACCAACATCTGTGCTTAATTTTTGGCGCAGGACCTTTTTTTTTTCTGCACTACATACACACTACACACTACATACCCCCCCCCCCCCGGGTTGAAATAAAGTTTGTACCCCCCCCTACACTATACACGTGTTGAAACATTTCACTACCAGAAACACAAAAATAAAAATAGCATCCCAAATGTCATCCCAAATGTCATCCCAGTCATCCAGAAGAATGTATTCAGCGGAGGAGGCATATGCCATGCTTGCCTCTGACTCTGACACAGCCAGTGATGCAAGCGGGGAATTTGAAGGATTCATCTTAAGCTCCTCTTCCTCCTCTAGTGATGAGGGACCCCCTCAAAGACGCCCCCGTAGAGCAGCTGAGACCCCCCCCAATAATTGATCTCGTATGGACCCCACCACCAGACAATTTTGAGCCCCAGGTTCCTGAGTTTTTGGCCATCCCAGGAATCCAATTTGATTCCACAGGTCTCAGAGAAATTGACTTTTTCAAATTATTTTTCTCTGATGATTTTATAAATTTAATGGTGGACCAAACTAATTTATATGCCCAGCAGTTTATTGCTCAAAACCCCACGTCATCATTTGCTAGGTGGACCCCTGTAGATGCAGTAGAGATTATGACGTTTTGGGGTCTGGTGTTTCATATGGGCATAGTAAAAAAGCCAGAAATTAGGCAATATTGGAGTACAGATGTTCTGTACAGCACCCCACTTTACCGTATGGCCATGACCTGGACTCGTTTTGAGTTAATCCTTAAATTTTTGCATTACAACGATAATGCACAGTGCCCACCCAGAGATGATCCCACCTTTGACCGGCTATTCAAAGTCAGGCCGGTCATTGATCATTTCAGTGCCAAATTTTCAGAGATGTACATCCCAGATAAATTCATTTGCATAGACGAGTCCCTTATACATTTTAAAGGAAGGGTTAAATTCCGCCAGTACCTTCCCAATAAGAGGGCAAGGTATGGCATAAAAATGTATAAGCTGTGTGAAAGCACCTCAGGGTACACCCACAGGTTTAGGGTATATGAAGGGAAGGATTCAAGAATTGAACCGCCAGAATGCCCCCCCTCCCTCGTAGGTGTTAGTGGAAAAATTGTCTGGGATTTAGTGCACCCCTTCCTGGATAAAGGTTATCACCTCTATGTGGATAACTTTTACACTAGCATCCCCCTGTTTAAGGCCCTTGGTTCAAGAGGTACAGCAGCTTGCGGTACTGTGCGCAAGAACCAAAGAGGCCTCCCAAAAACGCACATTGCCCAAGTAATGAGAAGGGGTGAAAGCAGGGCACAATCCACCGAAAATATGTTGTTGGTCAAATATAAGGACAAGAGGGATGTCCTTATACTGACAACAATTCACGGAGACAGTACCACCTCCGTCCCTGTACGAGGTACCAGTACCCACACCTCAAAATCTAATTGTATCCTGGATTACAATAAGTACATGGGCGGAGTGGATCTTTCAGATCAGGTACTGAAGCCGTACAGTGCCCTGCGGAAAACAAAAATCTGGTACAAGAAGCTGGCCGTGTATATCATCCAGATGGCACTGTATAACGCTTACGTGCTATTCCGTTCTACCAGCCAGAGGGGGACATTTATGCACTTTCAAGAGGAAGTCATAAAGGGCCTAATATTTGGGAACCAGCAGTCAGAGGGCCCCAGTACTTCTAGTACTGGCCCCCGTATTGTACCAGGGCAGCATTTTCCTGATGAAATCCCCTCCACTGGAAAAAAGGGCAGGACACAAAAAAGGTGCAAAGTGTGCTATAAAAAGGGAATAAGAAAGCAAACTATTTTCCAGTGTGACACTTGCCCCGACTAACCCGGCCTATGTATAAAGGAGTATTTTAAAATATACCACACATCTATGGATTAATAGGTTCATCATTTCACCATGCTTCGGGGGTCTTGCTAATGCGACATAGCACCCACCAACATTCCACCAGAATCTGTGCTGCAAAATCCAAATATCACTCCTTCCCTTCTGAGTCCTGCCATTTTTTGGTCACACATGAAGCATTGCCGTACTCGAGAGAAATTGGGGCACAGATTTTGGGGTGCTTTGTCTCCTTCATTCCTCGTGAAAATGAAAAATTTTGAGCCAGAACTGCATTTTTGTGTAAAAAATTAAATTTTTCATTTTCACTGCCCAGTTGTACCACAATTGGTGAAACCCCTGGGGGTTTGAAATGTACATTATACCCCTAGATGAATTCCCAGAGGGGTGTAGTTTGCAAAATGGGGTCACTTGTGGGGGGCTTCCACTGTATTGGTGCTTCGGGGGTCTTGCTAATGCGACATAGCACCCACCAAAATTCCACCAGAATCTGAGCTGCAAAATACAAAAATCACTCCTTCCCTTCTGAGTCCTGCCATGCACCCAAATGGTATTTTTTGGTCACATATGAGGCATTGCCGTACTCGGGAGAAATTGGGGCACAGATTTTGGGGTGCTTTGTCTCCTTCATTCCTTGTGAAAATGAAAAATTTTGAGCCAGAACTGCATTTTTGTGTAAAAAATTTAATTTTTCATTTTCACTGCCCAGTTGTACCACAATTGGTGAAACCCCGGGGGGTTTGAAATGTACATTATACCCCTAGATGAATTCCCTGAGGGGTGTAGTTTGCAAAATGGGGTCACTTGTGGGGGGCTTCCACTGTATTGGTGCTTCGGGGGTCTTGCTAATGCGACATAGCACCCACCAAAATTCCACCAGAATCTGAGCTGCAAAATACAAAAATCACTCCTTCCCTTCTGAGTCCTGCCATGCACCCAAATGGTATTTTTTGGTCACATGTGAGGCATTGCCATACTCGGGAGAAATTGGTGCACAGATTTTGGGGTGCTTTTTCTCCTTCATACCTTATGAAAATGAAAAATTTTGAGCCAGAACTGCATTTTTGTGTAAAAAAATGTAATTTTTCATTTGCACAGCCCAGTTGTATCAAAATTGGTGAAACCCCTGGGGGTTTGAAATGTACACTATACCCCTAGATGAATTCCCTGAGGGGTGTAGTTTGCAAAATGGGGTCACTTGTGGGGGGCTTCCACTGTATTGGTGCTTTGGGGGTCTTGCTAATGCGACATAGCACCCACCAAAATTCCACCAGAATCTGAGCTGCAAAATACAAAAATCACTCCTTCCCTTCTGAGTCCTGCCATGCACCCAAATGGTATTTTTTGGTCACATGTGAGGCATTGCCGTACTCGGGAGAAATTGGGGCACAGATTTTGGGGTGCTTTGTCTCCTTCATTCCTTGTGAAAATGAAAAATTTTGAGCCAGAACTGCATTTTTGTGTAAAAAATTTAATTTTTCATTTTCACTGCCCAGTTGTACCACAATTGGTGAAACCCCTGGGGGTTTGAAATGTACATTATACCCCTAGATGAATTCCCTGAGGGGTGTAGTTTGCAAAATGGGGTCATTTGTGGGGGGGTTCCTAACTTTTAGCATCTTATGGTGCCTAGAAACCTACATGGTGCCTAAAAAATAATCTCATAAAAAGAAGGCTCCAAAATCAAGTAGGTGCTCCTTCTATTATGAAGCCTGTGGTTTGGTCAACGTGCACACTAGGGCCACATATAGGATATTTATGAAAACAAAAGAATTGGGGGAATCAATTTTTAGTCACATTTCTCTAGTAAAATGTACTGTGTTCCTTAGAAAAATGTATTAAAATTGAAAATCTGCAAAAAAAATGAAATTTTGAAATTTCACCTACACTTTGTTTTAATTCCTGTGAAACACCTAAAGGGTTAACAAACTTCCAAAATGCTGTTTTGAATACTGTGAGGGGTGCAGTTTTTGAAATGGCATCATTTATGGGGGTGTCTCACATACAAGTCCCTCAAAGTCACATCATAACTGAACTGGTCCCTAAAAAAATCAGTGTTTGAAATTTTCTTGAAAATTTGAGAATTTGCTATTCATATTTTAAGCCTCCTAGTGTCCAAAAAAATTAAAAGGAGGTTGAAATAATGATGGCAACATAAAGTAGACATATGGTCTATGTTAGTTATTAACTATTTTGAGTGGTATGATTATTTGTCTCACAAGCAGAAAATTTAACATTTTGAAAATTGCTAAATTTTCCATTTTTTTACGACATTTTGGTATTTTTCACAAAAAAACACAGACTGTATCGACGAAAATTTACCACTAACTTGAAGTACAATGTGTCACGAGAAAACAATCTCAAAATCAAAGGGATAAGTAAAAGCAAAAAAAAGTTATCCCCACTTAAGTGATACATGTCAGATTTGAAAAAAAGGGCTCTGTCAGGAAGGCAAAAACAGGCTGCGGCGGGACGGGGTTAAAAAGAAAATGTGAGAAAGATTACTCCCCTTCTGGTAGATCTTTGATTCTTTTCTTCTTCAAACGTGGTCTCTTTTTAGTCTCTCCATTGTAAACATAGAAAATGAAACAAAAAATGCAAAGGGACCAATGTGTGAACCAATTTCAAAATAGCTTAAGGAAAAAATCTCCTATTTGGTTTTTCAAGGTTGGTCTATTATAGGCGTACCCCAACTCACTCGTAAATTCTGGTTTATACACTTATCAAGGTATCTTTAAGGATGGGTAGCATACCCGTACTCCCGATGGGGTCGGCAGTTGAACACATATAACGGTATCTTTTCCAGCGGTTTGTTTTACTTAAATAGGAGATTTTTTCCTTAAGCTATTTTGAAATTGGTTCACACATTGGTCCCTTTGCATTTTTTGTTTCATTTTATATGTTTACAATGGAGAGACTAAAAAGAGACCACGTTTGAAGAAGAAAAGAATCAAAGATCTACCAGAAGGGGAGTATTCTTTCTCACATTTTCTTTTTAATAGTACTCCATAAAGCAGAATATCATATATTATTTATTTACTGCAAGTATTAATTATTTGAGCCCGTGAGGAGAGCGCCCAATCCCGAGTATACCACCTAAACCGTATTTGCTAATCAGGGATAAGGGAAATATATCACCCGGGATAGGCGAACTTCAACCATAGTAGCGCTAAAAGTTTTTCTAACTCTTGAAAACCGGTTGTGTATGAGTGCACATCTATTTGCAAGCACCTGCACAGAGGAAAAAATTGCCCGATGGTTACTTACCATCAAATAATCTTTCCTCCTCTCGCTGGAGCTAGCAGCAGCCACCCAACCCAGGAGTCAGTCGGCAGCTGCAAAGATTTCTGGGATGTCTGGGCGGGCGCCCGCCCCTAGCATGCAAGGGAAAACCTGCATTGTTCCGAGTACTCCCAGCGTTTCCATGGGCGCGCCGACTGATTTTATATTAATAGTAGTAATAATAATAATAATAATTACTACTGGATTTTAGCACAAGGTTTAATATATTGTTCAGCTGCATCTTGTCTGCCGATTTCAGGGCATCCAGAGTCCATCCATTTCTGTTAATAACAAGCCGCATATAACCCCTACTGCCCCAGGTCCAGGGCAGCCGAGAGGAATGCCGGGTCCCGGTAACATTTTGGGGGTGTGGCCTACGTGTGGGGGTGTGGGCACCTCCCACATGCTGTAGCAGTGTGTGCTGCTGTTGCTACCCGGGAGGGACGGAGGGGAAAGGGAGGGGTTGGACCAGGGCCCCTGTGGGGCCCCTCCAGCAAGCCTGGGCCCGGGTAATTAGTACCCCCCCTCCCCTCTCGGCTGCCCTGCCCAGGTCTATTCACAGTCATATAAGATCATACAGTTAATAAATAATTGACATGGACACCAGATTTACCAGATTTATTTACTAGGACATGTGGTGGTGAGAAAGGGACAGCCTTGTTATAGGGGTAATGTACATAAATAAAATGAGTAAAATAATGAACTTTAACAATCCAATTATTCCTGATAGGAGCCTTTCCACCATATGTTCTCCAGGACAACGTCACATAGTTATAAAAAATCCTAAACTACGCTGACTCCTAAAAACAAGAACTGTCTATAGGCCGCCACTAAATCCTCAATAAAAAAGGTTCTGCACCCTTCACCCCAAAATGTCATTAATGTGATACATATCCATGTCCCTGACTCTCACCCGGGAATGATGTAGAACGTATCTGGAGATGTAGGGGTGTTTCAGGTTGGCTTGGTATGCAGCGTACGCTCACTACTTACTGAGCGCTTAAAAACCAACCACCGGGAGTGAACGACCATGCCCCCCGCCGGTGACCGAATTTCCACTCCGCTAAGTGAATTGATGTACATGCTGACTCATCCATTCGCATGCAAGCATAAGGGAGATAAATCATTTCGATAGTCACCGACCACCAAATAATTTTTCCCCTGTTCCCAAATAAAAGTCAAAATGAGCTGACTTTTATTTGCCTCGGGAATCACTTTTTTCAGGGTGTAAATACCGTTTTTTGTGGGCACGCCCCATGTGCAAGCTCCGTGTCTGCCTCCTTCCTGCACTGCACATGTGTATATCCGCATATAAGCATGTGCAGAGCCGCACCTTCGGTCCCCGGACCGAACTCGTCTCTTTACGAGCCAACCTGAATAAGGCCCTTAATCTGTTACCTTTTCTTCAGACGATGCTCCAGTTTCTGTAAACCACACACAGTGTTGAGTAGGATGCATATTTTATTAATTAAGACAAGGGCCTTGCCATTGTTGACCTTTGCCAAGTCGACCTATTTCAGGTGTCGACCTAAGCCGTGTGGACGACTCAATGCTATTCGACCTAAAGTGAGTCGACCTAGTGACCATGGGCCTTATTCAGATCTGATCGCAGTACAAATTTGTTTGGAAAATGGGCAAAACCATGTGCACTGCAGGTGGGGCAGATGGAACATGTATAGAGAGAGTTAGATTTGTGTGAGTTATTATGTTTCTGTGCAGGGTAAATACTGGCTGCATTATTTTTACACTGCAATTTAGATTTCAGTTTCAACACACCCCACCCAAATGTAATTCTCTCTCTGCACATGTTACATTTGCCCCACCTGCAGTGCACATGGTTTTGCCCATTTTCCAAACAATTTTGTACTGAGCTCAGATCTGAATAAGGGCCCATATCTCCTCATTGTACAAGTGAATGGAAAGTTTGGATATGGACGCTGTTGCAATTTTATGATAAAATACACTTTCAATATCTATATTACTACTGTATTATAAACATCTTAAAGTCTCTTGTCATCTCACGGTCAACGAATGCTAATTAATTTCCATATTATGACTCTCATCTCTTGGCTCCTCAAGCTGTATATGATTGGGTTAAACAGTGGTGTTACCAATATGTACAAGAAGGAGAGCAACTTGTTCATGGTCGAGGAGTTTCCATTAGATGGAACCAAGTAAACAGTGATTAAAGTTCCATAGAAGACAGTCACCACCGAGAGGTGGGAGCTGCAGGTGGAGAAGGTCTTCTTCCTACCTGTTGTAGAGGAGATCCTGAGAATTGCTGTGAATACACAGATGTAACTTATGACTACTAAGATAAATGGGACAACTATTATTGGGATGGAACCAATCCAAATCTCTAGCTGTAGAGCATAGGTGTTAGAGCAAGCAAGTTTAATGAAAGGCCCAAGATCACAGAAGAAATGGTCAATGACGTTGGGTCCACAGAACTGAAGTTTACAAAGAAAATGAAGAGTAATCTGGTGGAACACAAAGCCAAAGACCCAGCAATAGATAACCAGGGAATGTTGAAGTATGTTGCTCATGATGGTGCTATAACGCAGAGGATTACATATGGCCAAGTATCGGTCATAGGACATGACCGTGAGAAGATTACATTCTATTGTTGCTAGAGCACAGTAAATATAGTTCTGTGTTATACAACCTATAATGGAGATGGTGGCTCCTTCCATCCATATGACACGTAGCATGTTAGGAATGATAACAGCCAGGAACACAATCTCACTGCATGACAACTGCTGGAGGAAGAAGTACATGGGAGAGTGCAGTTGTTGCCTGGTTGACACCAAGATGATGATCAAAGAGTTTATCGTAAGTGTCGTAATGTACATAACTACTATCAGTAGGAATAAAATGATGGCCTCTGAACCATTAGTGTCGGGGAACCCAAGAAGTAAGAATTCATTGACTGCAGTGAGGTTGTTTTTGGTAGTAGTGGTGAGCTCTTTGGAAAATGTGATTGTTTTTACGTTTCTCAGAATTGTTTTTACAATTTGATCTTTTAGATCTCTTAGTTGAATCATTTTTGTACGTTAGGTTTAATCAAAGCAACTGAAGCACGTTTCTGTGGATGTGGATATCAACCCTGGTATGACATAAGAGAACTCTTTGAAAAAGCTCTATCCGAGCGTAACAAGTTAGTACATCTTTACCCGGTAATAAAGCCTCAGTCCTGCCGAGATTGTCTACAGCATACGGCCGCCTCACTCTTCCATTGATTCCCGGCTGGATACGGTCACTAGGTCTACATGCATGAGATCGACAAGCAATAGGTCAACACCACTAGGTAGACATGCATGAAGATCAACATGACTGAAGGTCGATATGTGTTAGGTTGACAGGGTCATTAGGTCAAAACAAGCATTAGGTAGACATGGTGAAGGTTCACAGTCAAAAGGTCGACATGGGCTTTTCATTTTTTTTTTGAGCCAACGTACGCCGACAGGCGGCATTTCATGCCCTACCATCCACTAGGGCATGATGGGAAGATCAGTGACCACTCTTCCTTGGTCTCCAGACAGATGTCAGCACTTTCACCATCAGGATCATCACTGTTAGTGTCTTGTCTAGGCGCCACAGTCCAAGAAATCGTCCAGACTCTGATACTCCCTAAAAAGGGACATTGCATGCAAGGTGGCAAGTGAGCTCCATATGGAATTATATCTTTGGACTATCTACTCACCACTACGAATTATTGCTGGATAAATGACATTTTAAATTCTAAATAAAGAGACTAAAAAACCCATCATCCGTCACAAACTTTATTGACCAGGAGAGGCCCATATTCATATATTTATGCAATAATTAATCTTTTTGTACCTCTGCATTAATGGTTTAATAAAGGTGGCCACCATTGCATTCATGAGATGCACTGTGCTAAAATAGAAATTATATTTCACTCTAAAAAATAAGAAAATTAATAAATTAATAATACAAAAATTATGAAAATGAACAAATCAATCATACATAAATGATACAAATTGACAATAAAAGAAAAACTGTTATTCAATGGGTGAAATGTAATAGGATAAGAGATTCAGAAAGTGAGAGATTTGGTAAGAAATTTCCAGTTTTTTTACACCTTCTAAATCAAACTGGTTTTGCAGTGTAAACAAGAAACAACAGAAAGGGTAGAATCGGCGCTCAAAAACACCAATAAAGTGTATGATATTTAATAACACATTCAAAATTGTTAACATACATAATCACATGAACAATGTGTAAAACATATAGGAGAGTAGATGATTATTATAGTCACCACTGGTGAGTTGATTTGACCTGCACTGATCAAATGGCTTGTGTCCAAAGATTGTCCAGAGGAAGTCTGTTTTATATAACAGGTTTGTGGATCTCCTGATGGATGACTAGGTGTTGGCCCTTTGGCAAAGATGTTGTTTAGCCAGCCCGGGGTACCTTTTTAGAGATTAGCAATCCAATGTCCAGGTTTCCAAATGGTCACAGGCCTCGATGGGTGTTGATTAGACAGGATCAGATGGACTAGCAGGTGTTCAACAATTATCAAGGTGTCTTTGATAAAGCTTTGATAAAGCTGTGAGTTAACACGGTGAAACGCGTTGATGTTTCTTGGACCCTAACTGGAGAGAGTGAGAAAGAATAAGTCCCAATCAGGAAATTGTTAACCACCTGCTAATCCATCTGATCCTGCCCCATCAACACCCATCGAGGCCTGTGAGCATTTGGAACCCTCGACATTGGATTGCTAATCTCAAAAAAGGTACCCCGGGCTGGCTAAATAACATCTTTGCCAACGGGCCAACATCTAGGCATCCATCAGGAGATCCACAAACCTGTTATATAAAACGGACTTCCTCTGGACAATCTTTGGACACAAGCCCTTTGATAAGTGCAGGTCAAATCAACACACCAGTGGTAACTATAATAATCATCTTCTCTCCTAATAGGTCCTATATATTTTACACATTGTTCATGTGATTATGTATGTTAACAATTTTTAATGTGTTATTAAATATCGTATTTTATTTAAATTGATGCATACACTTTATTGGTGTTTTTGAGCCCCGCTTCTCCCCTTTCTGTTGTTTCTTGTTTCCATTGTTTGAGGAACTGACCATCCCCTAAAGCGGCTGCTCCTTAAGGTGACAAACACATATATAGGCGCTCTAAAACAGTGTTTCCCAACCCTGGTCCTCAAAGTACCCCCAACAGTGCACGTTTTCCAGGTCACCAGCAGGTGCACTCATTATTCATACACATTTTAAAAGATCCACAGGTGGAGCTAATTATGTCACATATGATTCTGTGTGGAGAACTGGAAAACATGCACTGTTGGGGGTACTTGAGGACCAGGGTTGGGAACCACTGCTCTAAAAGATTAACCTTGGTTGATCATCACGTAGCATGGTTTTGCAGTGTAAATGATTGCTGCTTTAAAAAAAAACTGGAGATTTCTTCCCAAATCTCTCATTTTCTGAATCTCTCATCCTATTACATTTCACCCATAAATTTTAGTTAGTATATAAGGTGGAAAATCCTGTTTTGACCATGCAGATTAGTAGTTAGTAGTCCCTTAATGCACCCACTCTGTGGAATGCCCTCCCAAGCACAATAAGACTCTCCTCCAGTCTCCAAACCTATAAGCGTTCCCTAAAAACTCATCTCTTCAGGCAAGCTTATCAAATTCCAGAACCAGTCATAGAACCTTGCATTCTGGTGGAATCAATGCAATAAAGAATACAGTATCTATCCTTATGTATCAATGCCTATTTCCCTATAGATTGTAAGCTTGCGAGCAGGGCCCTCCTACATTTTGACTGTCTGTAAATACCCTGTTTTGTTGTATCACTGTCCCCTTTGTAAAGCGCAACGGAATATGCTGCGCTATATAAGAAACTGTTAATAAATAAATAGCCACAGACTGCAAACTGTAGGCACAATGAAGGTAAGACCTAAAAATGTACACTTTTTGCTAGTCTTGGGGATGGATTTGGGGCGCGTCTACCCTCGGGTTGGTGTAACCGAGTTGCTTTCGGGGTGGTACACCCTAACATTTATTTAGCACTATTTATTTTTCAATAATATTATACTTTCTCTAGCACTACACATTTTAACCTCTAGCTTCTGCTACTTTCTTATTAACACACTTCTAGCTTAGTTTTTTCACTTGTGTGCTGCCCTGGGGTGACTTGCTTATGCTGGCCTTTTTGGGGTTCCGCACCCCAGATCCAAACTTAGTATAAGGGACCCACCAGAAATGAGTTCACCGTGAAGCTGGTTGGTGGGCAAATATTTCTTGGCCAATTGATATACCAAGAACCTCTGTTATTGATTGATTAATAATATGGAGTGTATTTTTTTTATACCCCTTTCAGACAGAAAAGTCTGAAAATCCCAGCAAATACACAGCATTTTAAATGCTGTGTCATTTTTCCGGGAGCAGCCTGACACCCCTTCACACAGAAGAACAAATTACCAGGTTGAAAATTTCTACCCGGTAATTTGCTGAATAACACCGGTATTTCTTCTGTGTGAAAGGGTCAAACCGGGTCATAAATCCCGTGTCCTCGACCCTGGTCAATTCCAGGGTCGGAGACACGGGATGTAAGACACTGGTGTGCCCTTTCACACACAAAGAGGACCCGTGTTATTCACAAAATCACCAGGTGAAACTGCTTCACCCAGCAATTTTGTTTTCAGTCTAAAAAGGGGTATCAATCTCTCATTTTCTCAATCCGTCATACTATCAAATTCCCCCCATTGTGTTGAATGTAAATGTACATTATTGCCCCAGTTACAGGTAAAAATAAAGGAATATGAAATATTATATATACCATGTAAGCCCTACAAAAATGTACACTATTTAGAAATATGTGCTAAATAGTGGCAATTATTTTTAAACAATTAGTGGTACAGGTCAGGTCTCCCGTATCCAGTGAACTCTTATTCAAAATATTCCAAAAAACATGGTTTTTTTTAGAATATTTTTCGGATATTTTTTGTCCCCCCTGCCCCTTTTTTCATGCTTACCAATTTCATGCTTACCACATTCGGCTCGTGATTGGCCGCTAGGCGGCCAATAGAATCATTCGGAGGAGAGGTGCGGAAGATTAAACATCTCTGCGTCTCTTCTATCAGTTCGTGACAGGGGACCGCCGGGACACTCGTGTTTTTTTATTTTGCGAAGACCTGGACTACTTCAGGAGAGAAGAGGACAGATCTTCGCCAGAGGATGCTTGTAAGTATACTTTCCTTCCACAGGTGCCCTATAAATTACTTCGGACCCCGGACCCGGACGCCGACATGGAACCGGACGCCGACACGGACGCCGACATGGACCAGGACACCGGACCAAGACCGAGGGCTACCTACGGGCTCAAGATAGGTAAGTATCAGTATGTGTGGGCTTTGGATGTATTAAAGTTTTATTTTTCTTGGGTGTCAGTGTGTTTATTTGAATATTTTTAATACTGTGGAACTAGAAGTGCCAGCGGGCCCTTTAATGCCCTGCATGCTGGGACTTGTGGTTCTCCAAGTCCCAGCTTGCGGGGGAGGCTTGCTGGGACTCATATTTCCACATTATTAAACAATAGTTTTTTCTTTTTTTTTACACAACTTCATCAGCCCGTTGACCACTGCACTGGGTCACCGGGGATGCACCAGGCTTCAGCCTGGTCAGTATTAAGAATACGAATACGAAATATTGT
This sequence comes from Crinia signifera, assembly GCF_055691185.1. Lineage (NCBI taxonomy): Eukaryota > Metazoa > Chordata > Amphibia > Anura > Myobatrachidae > Crinia > Crinia signifera. The sequence goes on along the minus strand of NC_139220.1, from coordinate 324,721,597 downwards.
ATTCGTATTTTTAGTAAATTTCCCCCTTTGTGTGTGTTTGGAACCCTGGGACCAAGCTGGTGAAATAATATTCAGATCAGGTGGGCGGGGTGCTACTCTAAGTTGAAGGAGTCCCAACCTTCAGGTGTACACCATTTTAGCTTATGGGGGAGGGGGGGATCTTAGAATGCACACCCAATATACATGAGGTGCTATCATGCTGGGACTTGTAGTTCTGCAAAGAAAAACACATGGTGCAGATGCACACTCCATATTATTAATCAATCAATCAATAATAGAGGTTCTTGGTATATCAATTGGCCAAGAAATATTTGCCCACCAACCAGCTTCACGGTGACCTCATTTCTGGTGGGTCCCTAATACTAAGTTTGGATCTGGGGCGCGGAACCCCAAAAAGGCCAGCATAAGCAAGTCACCCCAGGGCAGCACACAAGTGAAAAAACTAAGCTAGAAGTGTGTTAATAAGAAAGTAGCAGAAGCTAGAGGTTAAAATGTGTAGTGCTAGAGAAAGTATAATATTAGTGAAAATTAAATAGTGCTAAATAAATGTTAGGGTGTGCCACCCCGAAAGCAACTCGGTTACACCAACCCGAGGGGAGCCGCGCCCCAAATCCATCCCCAAGACTAGCAATAAGTGTCAATTTTTAGGTCTTACCTTCATTGTGCCTACAGTTTGCAGTCTGTGGCTACCAGGGACCAAGCTGGTGAAATAATATTCAGATCAGGTGGGCGGGGTGCTACTCTAAGTTGAAGGAGTCCCAACCTTCAGGTGTACAGGTGTACACCATTTTAGCTTATGGGGGAGGGGGGGATCTTAGAATGCACACCCAATATACATGAGGTGCTATCATGCTGGGACTTGTAGTTCTGCAAAGAAAAACACATGGTGCAGATGCACACTCCATATTATTAATCAATCAATCAATCAATAACAGAGGTTCTTGGTATATCAATTGGCCAAGAAATATTTGCCCACCAACCAGCTTCATGGTGACCTCATTTCTGGTGGGTCCCTAATACTAAGTTTGGATCTGGGGCGCGGAACCCCAAAAAGGCCAGCATAAGCAAGTCACCCCAGGGCAGCACACAAGTGAAAAAACTAAGCTAGAAGTGTGTTAATAAGAAAGTAGCAGAAGCTAGAGGTTAAAATGTGTAGTGCTAGAGAAAGTATAATATTAGTGAAAAATAAATAGTGCTAAATAAATGTTAGGGTGTGCCACCCCAAAAGCAACTCGGTTACACCAACCTGAGGGGAGCTGCGCCCCAAATCCATCCCCAAAACTAGCAATAAGTGTAAATTTTTAGGTTTTACCTTCATTGTGCCCTCAGTTTGCAGTCTGTGGCTACCAGGGACCAAGCTGGTGAAATAATATTCAGATCAGGTGGGCGGGGTGCTACTCTAAGTTGACGGAGTCCCAACCTTCAGGTGTACAGGTGTACACCATTTTAGGTTATGGGGGGGGGGGGGGGAATCTTAGAATGCACACCCAATATACATGAGGTGCTATCATGCTGGGACTTGTAGTTCTGCAAAGAAAAACACATGGTGCAGATGCGCACTCCATATTATTAATCAATCAATCAATAACAGAGGTTCTTGGTATATCAATTGGCCAAGAAATATTTGCCCACCAACCAGCTTCACGGTGACCTCATTTCTGGTGGGTCCCTAATACTAAGTTTGGATCTGGGGCGCGGAACCCCAAAAAGGCCAGCATAAGCAAGTCACCCCAGGGCAGCACACAAGTGAAAAAACTAAGCTAGAAGTGTGTTAATAAGAAAGTAGCAGAAGCTAGAGGTTAAAATGTGTAGTGCTAGAGAAAGTATAATATTAGTGAAAATTAAATAGTGCTAAATAAATGTTAGGGTGTGCCACCCCGAAAGCAACTCGGTTACACCAACCCGAGGGGAGCCGCGCCCCAAATCCATCCCCAAGACTAGCAATAAGTGTCAATTTTTAGGTCTTACCTTCATTGTGCCTACAGTTTGCAGTCTGTGGCTACCAGGGACCAAGCTGGTGAAATAATATTCAGATCAGGTGGGCGGGGTGCTACTCTAAGTTGAAGGAGTCCCAACCTTCAGGTGTACAGGTGTACACCATTTTAGCTTATGGGGGAGGGGGGGATCTTAGAATGCACACCCAATATACATGAGGTGCTATCATGCTGGGACTTGTAGTTCTGCAAAGAAAAACACATGGTGCAGATGCACACTCCATATTATTAATCAATCAATCAATCAATCAATAACAGAGGTTCTTGGTATATCAATTGGCCAAGAAATATTTGCCCACCAACCAGCTTCATGGTGACCTCATTTCTGGTGGGTCCCTAATACTAAGTTTGGATCTGGGGCGCGGAACCCCAAAAAGGCCAGCATAAGCAAGTCACCCCAGGGCAGCACACAAGTGAAAAAACTAAGCTAGAAGTGTGTTAATAAGAAAGTAGCAGAAGCTAGAGGTTAAAATGTGTAGTGCTAGAGAAAGTATAATATTAGTGAAAAATAAATAGTGCTAAATAAATGTTAGGGTGTGCCACCCCAAAAGCAACTCGGTTACACCAACCCGAGGGGAGCTGCGCCCCAAATCCATCCCCAAAACTAGCAATAAGTGTAAATTTTTAGGTTTTACCTTCATTGTGCCCTCAGTTTGCAGTCTGTGGCTACCAGGGACCAAGCTGGTGAAATAATATTCAGATCAGGTGGGCGGGGTGCTACTCTAAGTTGACGGAGTCCCAACCTTCAGGTGTACAGGTGTACACCATTTTAGGTTATGGGGGGGGGGGGGGGGGAATCTTAGAATGCACACCCAATATACATGAGGTGCTATCATGCTGGGACTTGTAGTTCTGCAAAGAAAAACACATGGTGCAGATGCGCACTCCATATTATTAATCAATCAATCAAAAACAGAGGTTCTTGGTATATCAATTGGCCAAGAAATATTTGCCCACCAACCAGCTTCACGGTGACCTCATTTCTGGTGGGTCCCTAATACTAAGTTTGGATCTGGGGCGCGGAACCCCAAAAAGTTACCAACCTGATATCTCTATCGCTGTTGAGAAGATGACAATCACTCCTACCTCTCAAGCTCGCTGCCTAGGTGTTATCCTTGACTCAGAACTTTCCTTTGTACCCTACATTCAATCTGTCTCAAAATCATGCCACATGCACCTAAAAAAACATATTTAAAATTCGCCCTTACCTTACACAAGACACTGCAAAATCTCTAATCCATGCTCTCATCATCTCACGCATTGATTATTGCAATAGTCTCCTTATTGGCCTTCCCCAATACAGACTCTCACCACTACAGTCCATTATGATTGCAGCTGCTAGGCTAATCTTCCTAGCCAGACGTTCATCGTCTGCAAAGATACTCTGTCAGTCACTTCATTGGTTACCTGTATTCTACCGTATTCAATACAAAATTATTTTACTTACACACAAAGCCATAAACCAAACTACACCAACATACATATCTTCTCTTATCTCAAAATATCATCCAACACAACCTCTACGCTCCTCCCAAGATCTGCGTCTCTCATCCACAATCCATTACTCGCTCCCATTCCTGACTGCAGGACTTTCTACGGGCTGCACCCACTCTGTGGAATGCCCTCCCAAGCACAATAAGACTCTCCTCCAGTCTCCAAACCTATAAGCGTTCCCTAAAAACTCATCTCTTCAGGCAAGCTTATCAAATTCCAGAACCAGTCATAGAACCTTGCATTCTGGTGGAATCAATGCAATAAAGAATACAGTATCTATCCTTATGTATCAATGCCTATTTCCCTATAGAGTGTAAGCTTGCGAGCAGGGCCCTCCTACATTTTGACTGTCTGTAAATACCCTGTTTGTTGTATCACTGTCCCCTTTGTAAAGCACAACGGAATATGCTGCTATATAAGAAACTGTTAATAAAAATATTAAATAAATAAATAATGCATGGGAACAAATAAATGGAGCATTATTAGAAAGTATATTTAGTTATCAGTGATGCGATATAGTTACCACTCCTTTTCACAAGCAGCTGTATTTGTTGGCGTGGTTGTGGATGGGTTGGTAATAGGAGTTAGTGGTTCCCGGCCTGGAACCACCCAAAAGGAAGTCACTTCTGTCCACAAAGATAACTGGTACCAGAGAAACGCATTTCTCCACCTTCATACGCTCTGTTGGTATCATCTGGTGGGAATGGGATCATCTGACAGTGGGACAACAAGTCTCTAGACATGGTGTTGAATTTTCCCAACTGGCTCCATAGAAAAAGTTGATTCATTTCACTCTGGATAGCAGCTAGCCAGCTGCAGCTCATTTACTATTTAAGGATTAGGTGATACTCATGGACACACTTTATTCTGCTCCTGGTGAAGCTGGGAGACCTTTCCCACGGAAACACATGAACAATTTACCTATATCCCTGACACTTATATACTCCTGAGTAATACAAATCCAACAGCATATTGGACACGGGACTAATTTCTCTACATGGTCATAATCCAACACCATCAATAGAATGGACTGGACCAGCAGCAATCATCCACTTCACACCCAAGTTTACCGGAAATCTGATCAGAATTCATCTACGCCAATTTGCATCATTTCTGGATATCGGCCACCCGGTAATATATTTGCTGCATATTAATAGAGACGTCCCATTTTTCAGTATATCCAGGATATAGGGGAACCACCAGTGTGTCACAAGGGTATTAATTTGCTGCTATTCAATTTTTATTCCATGAGAATTATATTACATTCTATTTTTATATATATATTCATTTTATTTATATATTGTTTAAATAAATAATTTTATTTTGAAAGAAACCGTCATCCATACTTACATACATAGCCAGCGCTGGTTGTCGCCCCCTTTTCTGCTTTTCGACGCACCTGTGTTTTCAAGGCAACGCCCATCATTTCTATGGCCAAGCACCACCCTCAATGCCTGTACCACCAAGGGTTTTGGATACCCCTGTTTGAGGAAGATGACTTATTCTGCACATACAGTAGATGGCTGAATTCAGGCGGGGCGCTAAAGTCTTGTGATGTCAACCGCCCACCCCAAGCAGGCATCGACACACCTGGTTTGGGAATACTCAGCAATGTATCCATCTTTGCTGATGACACAAAATTGAGCAGAGTAATTAGATCAACCAAGGATGTCTTTGTGCTTCAAAATGATCTTAATAAACTTACTAGACGATTGGGCAAACAAGTGGAAGATGAGGTTCAATGTGGACAAATGCAAGGTCATGCACCTTGGGAGACATAACCAGTGTGCTAATTATAACCTAAACTTGAATGAATTGGGTAATTCAATACTCGAAAAGGATCTAGGAGTACAACAAACTGGGGTGTAGCACTCAGTGTCACATAGCAACTAATAAGGCCAACAGAACTAGCTTGTATAAAAAAGGGCAAGGGCATGGAAACTAGGGACTCAAAAGTAATTATGCCACTGTACAAAGCATTGGTTAGACCGCACCTTGAATACGGATTACAATTCTGGGCCCCACACTATAAAAAGGACATTATAGAACTGGAAAAAGTCCAAAGAAGAGCAACAAAGCTTATTAAGGGAATTGAGAATTTAAGCTACGAGAACAGATTGAACAAATTGGGACTGTTTACACTAGAGAAGAGACGTTTAAGGGAAGACATGGTTATCATGTACAATATATCAGTGGCCAATATAAGGAACTGTCAAATACCCTTTTTTACCACAAGGAAGGACTCCAGGACACGTGGGCACAAGTTTAGATTAGAAGAAAAAAGATTTAGTTCCCTTACAAGGAAAAAAAATTTCACAGTCAGGGCAACCAAACTATGGAACTCTTTTCCTGGTGAGGTGGTGTCGGCAGACACATTAAATATGTTTAAAATAAGGTTGGACAAACATTTATTGGTTAAAATCATCCACGGGTACAAGTAAGAATAATAATCTGTCTTTGAAATAAAAAATTAGTATTCTCTACATAACACAAGGGTTAAGCTGACAAACCAAGGTTGAACTGGATGGACACAAGTATTTTTTCAGCCTTAACTACTATGTAACTATGTAAGGTCCAGGATCAAGAGGAGAAGTAGTAGAGTAGGAGGATAAAAAGAGTGTGGATACTTCCTTCTCATTTGTGGGCTCAAATGAAGAAAAAGTGCCAGAGGGTTCATCAGGGGAAGAAAGTGGGTTAGAGGTTGAGGAAGAGCATACCATTTCATCTCGGATGTTATCAATCTTATCCTTAAAGTAGAAGGCAAGTTCTTGTGCACTGATTATTGAGTATTACTCTAAAGGGAAGAGGCTCCGGGTGGACGTATCTAGCCCAATATTGTCCAAAGCAATCAATTAACTTCTGCCATGTATCTAGCGCAGTCTTCAAAACTATAGCATCTGTTTGCATTGGATATCTATGGAACTTTATCTTTTTTCCAAGGCTGCATACGAAACATGTCTCCTACAGAAAAACTATACAGATTATTAAACCTATTGTATATAAGACTGTATTATATGTGTAGAAATTCCCTTACCATAAATACTCATTGTCGGATAAGCTTTGTTTTGGTACTCGCGAACCACACAATTTCATTGGAGAGATTTATGGCAATGAGTTGATATTCACCCAGTAAAACTTACCTGGGATCTCCAAACAGTTATAAATGGATGGCTGCAATGGCATAAATAATATAGGATTTACTCTGATTCCATCAGTTTCCAGCCAACAGATTCCTGGGTGATAATGGCAATGCCTGTGTAGGATAAAAGACAATGGACAATAAATGTAGAATCTTATGGAGTTTTATAATCGTGTTAGGTATCACTTGGGACCGAGGGACTTGTATGTTGTATGAATATAAATAAACTCTCTCCAGGGACAAATAGTTTCCAAACTGAAAGAGAAGAAGTTTTAGTTTTGTAAGTTTTACTTACAGTAAGTTCCCTGATTGGATTGTTCATCAGTTATTGATGGAGCCCAGCTCTTCTGAGGAACAGAATGACCATGTGAGATGAACTCATGGCGTGATTCACACAATTCTGCCTGCAGATGGCTCTCTGCAAAGTGCCCATGTGGCAAGGAAAGCATACACAAAGCAGAACAACTACGAGTGACTCCTAAGCACACAGGCCTCAGTCATATATTGGCGGGGGCTACTGGGCAGTAACTTGACATCTGCGCTAAACACAAGTGGACTTAGATCTCAGAGATCCAAGCCTAAGCAAAATGACCCAATCCAGAGGTATCAAGACCTGCCACTTGGTACTCCTTGCCAATTCCAGGCATCAGAATCAGGCAAAACATCATCAGCCTTTAACGTGCGTGGGTGCGTGGGTGCGTGCAAGCAGTGGTGGTGGACAGAGCGAGACCGCTGTTTAGAACGGCAATGGCAAAAACCCTACTCTGACTCTATTGGCCTCCTGGGCAGGTGACCGTAGGTTGTGAGGTGCTAGGCTTCTCCTTTAGTCGCCGCGTTCGAAGGAGCGAGTTAAGCCCGCTCCGACCCCGATGCAACCAGGTTGTAGGATGGTACAAACCTACGGTGACCATCAGGGACAGGACCAAGAGGACGATCTAACTAACAGGGCCTATCTGGACTGAACACCCTAGCAAAGGAGTCTGACTGAGTCACAGGCACCGGACAAAGTAATAATGGGGTGCCACCAAACAAAACACACGCTAACACAAAACACTACGCTAACAGTAATGGTACCCCAAAACAGGTGTGAGCCCGCAACCAATTATGGTTATCACAGATAGCTGGACTAAGACAATAATAATGATAACTCAGTATAAAGGGCTGCTTGCCCACAGAAATACAGGAATAAGGAACCAGGCTCCACTGGAGCACTTACGTGACCGGATCGAACCCTCCAGCAGCACAGGATGGTAACTTGCATGCCAGGAGCAACTTGGCAGGATTAGATGATGATACGCTGACCAAGACGGAACCGGATCAAGACTGGACCAGGACAGGACCAAGATGGTACCGTAACTGGACCAAGACTGGACAGAGACCAGACCAAGACTGGATGCAGACCGCAGCAAGATGGCAGCTGGACAAAGGCTGAACCACTGCTGGACAGTGACAGGAACACGACAAGACAATGGCTGAACCACGGCTGGACCACAGCTGGACCAGACTAAACAGCACAGGGACACAGCAGATCGGGACAACAGAGTGCTGCAAGCACTCTGCAGGGAATAATATCACCGGCGGAGCTGAGCTGGGCCAGATCCCTTAAAAGGGATGCCCTGACCAATCAGCCGCCAACGCCGGACCAAGTCCTCTATCTGTGCTAATTTTAAACAGCTGGTCGGGCGCACGCCGCTAGATGTCCCCCGGTTGCTAAGCAACCTCCGGGTGGTGCGGCCCGAGCCCTATCAGTGTCCGCCGGCCGGGCAGAAGAGATGCGCCGCTGCCGGGTGGACCTGTCACTCAGGCTCTCCCTGCCGGGTGGAAGTGCTCGGTCCGCTCTTCTAAGGGCGCCGGTATGCTGTGATGCAGCGCTTCTGTCAGCGCTGCTGACACAGCCGTTGTCGGATCTCTCACGAGTTTTGGATTTGATATACAAGTAAGACCAAGATGGCGGTGAATCCGGCACTAGTTCCACTTGTCTATGCTGGTGTCTGCTCTGTCTACATACTCTAGTGGCTGCTCATATGCTCAGTGCTGCTAACACAACAATCCAGTGTTCACCCACTCCAGTACTGCTATTGTGCATGTCCAGTGTTCATCCGCTCCAGTGTTGTTGACCAACAAACTTGCCCTGTGTCCATTTGCTCCAGTTTTGATGATGCACACTGTATTATTTACTTCTTACCAGTTACATATATAGCGCACACATATTCCGTAGCACTAAACAGAGAATATTTGAACATTCACATCAGTCCCTGCCCCAGTGGAGCTTACAATCTATATTCCCTACCACATATATACGAACACACAGACATTCTAGGGTTAATTTGTTGGGAGCCAAATAACCTACCTGTATATTTTTGGATTGTGGGCGGAACCCGGAGTACCCGGAGAAAAGCCATTATTATTCAAAGTTTTTTAAAAAGTTGAGTAAGTTTTAAAATTGTCATGAAAAAAGTTAAAAGAATGTTGAAAAAGTAAAAAAAAAAATTGATCTCCATACCTCTATGTACCCATAATGCATAAGTACTGTGACTGTGACTGTGTACAGGCTGTGCCCCACCGTATATCCATGACATAAAAGCACTGTGACTCTACAGGCAATACCCCACTGTGTATCCATACCATACATGTACTGTGACTCCAAAGGCCTTGCCCCACTGTGTATCCAAAATGTACAAGTACTGTCATTCTAAAGGCTGTACCCACTGTGTATCCATTACATACAAGTACTGTGACTCTACAGGCCGTAACCTACTGTGTATCCATAATGTACAAGTAATGTAACTCTGCAGGCCATACTCCACTGTTTATCCATAACATACAAGTAGTGTGACTCCACAGGCCGTACCCCACAGTATCCATAATGTGCAAGTACTGTGGCTCCGCAGGCTGTACCCCACTGTGTATCCATAACATACAAGTACTGTGACTCCATAGGCTGTGCCCCATTGTGTATCCATAATGTACAAGCACTGTGACTCCGCAGGTTGTACAACACTGTGTATCCATAACATACATGTACTGTGACTCCACAGGATTTACCCCAGTGTCTATCCAGAACATATAAGTACTGTGACTCCACAGGCCAATCACCACTGTGTATCCATAACATACATTTACTGTGACTCCACAGGCCATACCCCACAATATCCATAACGTACAAGTACTGTGACTCTGCAGGCTGTACCCCACTGTATATCCATAACATACATGTACTGTGACTCCACAGATCATACCACACTGTGTATCCATAACGTGCAAGTACTGTGACTCCACAGGCTTTACCCCAGTGTCTATCCAGAACATATAAGTACTGTGAATCCACAGGCCGTACCCGACTGTGTATCCATAACATACAAGTACTGTGACTCCATAGGCTGTGCCCCACTGTGTATACATAATGTACAAGTACTGTGACTCCAAAGGCTGTACAACACTGTGTATCCATAACATACATGTACTGTGACTCCACAGGCTGTACCCCACTGTGTATCCATAACATACAAGTACTGTGACTCCACAGGCCGTACCCCACGGTATCCATAGCGTACAAGTACTGTGACTCAGCAGGCTGTACCCCACTGTGTATCCATAACATACAAGTACTGTGACTCAGCAGGCTGGTCCCCACTCTATCCATAAAATACAAGTACTGTGACTCCATAGGCAGTACCCCACTGTGTATCCATTACATACAAGTACTGTGACTCCACATGCCATACCCCACTGTGTATGAATAACATACAGTACATGTAATGTGACTCTGCAGGCTGTACCCCACTGTGTATCCATAATATCCAAGTACTGTGACTTCACAGGCCATACCCCACTGTGTATCCATAATATACAAGTACTGCGACTCCATAGACTGTACCCCACTGTGAAATCCATAACATGACTCCACAGGCTGCACCCCACTGTATCCATAACATACAAGTACTGTGACTCCATAGGCTGTGCCCCACTGTGTATCCATAATGTACAAGCACTGTGACTCTGCAGGCTGTACCCCACTGTGTATCCATAACATACATGTACTGTGACTCCACAGGCTGTACCCCACAGTATCCATAACGTACAAGTACTGTGACTCCGCAGGCTGTACCCCACTGTGTATCCATAACATACATGTACTGTGACTCCACAGGCTGTACCCCAGTGTCTATCCAGAACATATAAGTACTGTGAATCCACAGGCCATACACCACTGTGTATCCATAATATACATGTACTGTGACTCCACAGGCCATACCCCACAGTATCCATAACGTACAAGTACTGTGACTCCGCAGGCTGTACCCCACTGTGTATCCATAACATACATGTACTGTGACTCCACAGGCTGTACCCCAGTGTCTATTCAGAACATATAAATACTGTGACTCCACAGGCCATACACCACTGTGTATCCATAATATACATGTACTGTGACTCCACAGGCCATACCCCACAGTATCCATAACATACATGTACTGTGACTCCACAGATCATACCCCACTGTGTATCCATAACGTGCAAGTACTGTGACTCTGCAGGCTGTACCCCACTGTGTATCCATAACATACAAGTACTGTGACTCCATAGGCTGTGCCCCACTGTGTATCCATAATGTACAAGCACTGTGACCCCGCAGGCTGTACCCCACTGTGTATCCATATATCTGCATGCCTAATTAACAATAGATGAGATGAGAATAAGCTTCATGCGCACAGCACCCCAACAGGTACAGACCCCTATAGAAGGTACCTTCACGGGATATAATCTTTATGGTACTCTGTAAGTGATGTACCATAAAGTGACCGTAAGTGATGTAAGTAAGTGATCATGTAGTTTGGCTCCCGATAATGGATTCTCGGTCATAGAAAAATGAATCTTGAATATCTGAAATAAGCTCCAATTTGGGAGAAATCCAACATAACAGGTCACCAGAAAGGATGGATGATAATTACTGCAGCGACCAGTTCCAAAAAGTGCATGAGTAAGAGGTCCCCGACACCTCATCCACTTTTCACCCTAGGTGGCCAGTCAGCCTTACGGTCTGGTACCGCTGCACATCTTCTTGGGAGTTCTGTAGTCCACCAATGGCTTTCTACCCCAGCACTGGGTTCTTTTTCTAGGTATAACACCTTTACTCGTGACCTGTTATGTTGGATTTCTCCTAAATTGGAGCATATTCCAGATAGTCAAGATTTATGTATTGTACATGTGTTATGGATGTCCACATATACCGTTTTTTGGCCCCATAAGACGCACCTTTCCCCCAAAAAAAGTGGGGGGGAATGTGTGCGTCATATGGAGCGAATACTGCAAAAAAGAGTGCACGTTGGGGCCGAGTCCAGGATGCTGCTGCTGCGCCGGCATCCCAGGAGCTGCAGCAGAGCCCGGATTCTCGGTAGCCATGTGACTTACCCGCTCCGCCCTCCTCCTCCTTCCTCACAAGTGTACAGTGGGTGCAGCGTTGGCCGCTCCCCCCAACCCAGGAGAGCCTGGACGCAGGAAACCACTGACGCAGACATGCGGGCAGTGTAACATCCAGAAGGGGTGTTATGGAGGAGCGCCTCAAGCTCCGGAGACTATAGCAGCAGCAGCTCTGACAGGGAGGAGGCACAGAGACGAAAGAAAGGAGGAGGAGTTCCCAGCCTCAACTTGGTAAGGGTCTGTGTCTACAGTATGTGTATGCTGGCTCTGATATGTGTGTGTGTGGGTGTGATTATTTGCCTACATTTCTTAAGACAATTACAGGCAATTCATAGGTTAATATGACATAGTATTGTATAACTGCTAAATAATACCACATGGGGGGAAATTTACTAAGAATACAAATACAAAAAATCATATTCGTATTCTTAATACAAATGAATACGACTGGTGTAGTCGTATTTTCATTCCTATTCCGGAGGATAATTTACTAATCGGTTGTATTTGACTGGTTCGAATTATCCGATGGCGTATTGATTTGTATTTTTTCTGTTACGAATTCATATTTTAAATACAAATTCGTAGTTTTAAATACAAATTCATATTTTTAAATACAAATTTGTATGTTACAATACAAATTTGTATTTTAAAATACAAATTCGTATTGGTTTTAGCCTGCATGGATCAGTCAGATCCGTGCAGGCAGCAGTGTAAAAAAAAAATTAAAAATAAATAAATAATTTCAAAAGTGTGTACGTGTGCTTAGTGGCCTTTTATAAGTCACACATTTGTGATTTTGATCAGCTGGGGGTTATTTTCTGATTTTTTCCTCATGTGTAAAATTCTAAGATGTGAAATCCACTTCCAAATCAAGGTGTATTTTTTTGGCGTATTTTGTTACGATTCGTATGCGTTTTTCGATTTGTATTCGTATTTTTTACATATACGAATTGTTAGTAAATGACTAAAGTACGTTGTTTTCATGTAAAAAAAGGCGAATTCTATCGATGTCGTATTCATTCGTATTCGTATTCAAAAATATGATTATACCATGTATACACCATGAATACGAATACACATCACCGTATTTTCAGGATAGTAAATCCTTAAAATATGAATACACATAAAAAAATCGTATTTTGCTGTACGAACACAAATTTTTTATACGATTTTACCTTAGTAAATTTCCCCCATGGTATTTTATATAGTATTCAGTTACTATCAAATACAGTATATGGTAAATTGATTTAATGGACATGTTGGTGTGACATAATATGTAATCAGCATGACAGTGTGAGTCATAATCTGTAATGGGCTAGGCAGCTGCAGGCATAATGTGTAATGGGCATTATTTGGTTCAGTATTATGGTCAGGTGTGTCTTATGGAGCGAAAAATACGATAATAAGCATCCTTGCACGTTAAACAGCCTTTCTCGTTGCACAATGCCATGGCAGGATTTGGCAGTGCCATGCGTCTTTTTGTGTGGTTTATCTTCCTTTAATATGGATATTATTTGCAGCGCTATGCATTCAAGACACACAAGCTGATTTAAATGATATGCAGCGTGCCTATATTCTGTATGTGACTGCAGCTGCATCTGCACTACAAATCATATGTTGCAGATACAGCCAAAGTCACAGAAAATAGGCATGCTGCATATCATTTTAATCAGCTTGTGTGTCTTATGTGCATAGTGATACAAATAATATGCATATTAGAGGAAGATAAATCCTTCCATGGCATTCAGCAACTAGAAGGGCTGTACAATGCACAAAGAGGCTAAATATATGTGGTCACACCTGTAAGTGGCCTAGATCTGTTCCTGACAGGGAATAGTGAGATTGTTACTCTGGATCTCTTTGCTCAAACATTCGAAATAAAAATAAATAATATCTTGAATAATACTCTGAAGATACCAATTTCCAGAATAGTTTTATTCCTAAAATTAATATATTCATTAGTACTGTTTTTGTTTTAGAGTTTAACAATATAGAGCTACTTCTAATTTTTTATTTGCATTTTCTTTAATCTTGTTCCAAATATCTGCTACCACTGAACCTTCTATGGGAAAAAAAAAATTGTTTAGTTTTTTTTTTCATCACCTTTGATGCTAACGGAATCAAAAGAACACTTTAGTAAATGCATTTTATAAATGTCCCTTCTTCTAATACAAAGTTGCATTTTGGTATCTAATAAAATTTTACACTTTTATTTAGAATTTATCGATGTCAACTAATCCGTAATAAATTACTAATGATTTCTCTGATCTCTTGATTCCTCAAGCTGTAGATGATTGGGTTAAACAGTGGTGTTACTACGATGTACAAAAGGGCCATCCACTTGTTCATGGTCAACGAGTCCCCATTAGCTGGCACCACGTAAATAGTGGTCAAGGTACCAAAGTACATGGTCACCACGGAGAGGTGGGAGCTGCAGGTGGAGAAGGTCTTCTTCCTTCCAGTAGTAGAGGAGATCCCAAGAATAGTTGTGAACACACAGGTGTAACTAATTACTACTAAGATAAATGGGATGGCAATAATGGGGACAGCAATAATCACAATCTCTAACTGTAGGGCATGCGTGTAAGAGCAAGAAAGCTCAATAAAAGGAGCAACATCACAGAAGAAATGGTCAATGACGTTGGGTCCACAGAACTCAAGTTGACACAGAAAATTAAGAGTAATTTGGGTGATGAGAAAACCAAACACCCAACAATAGATAACCAAGGAATGTTGTAGTTTGATGGTCATAATGGTGTTGTAGCGCAGAGGGTGGCATATGGCCAGGTACCGGTCATAAGACATGACTGTGAGGAGATGACATTCTGTACACCCTAACGCACAATAGATATACGACTGTGTTATACATCCCATGACAGAGATGGTGGCTCCTTCCAACCATATGACACGTAGCATGTTGGGGATGATAACAGTCAGGAACAAAATCTCACAGAATGACAACTGCTGGAGGAAGAAGTACATGGGAGAGTGTAGCTGTGGTCTGGTGGAAACCAATACAATGATCAAAGAGTTTATTGTAAATGTTACAATGTACACAATCATAATCAGTAGGAAAAAAATGACGGCCTTCAAACCCTTCATTTCTTGGAATCCACATAGTACAAATTCATTGACTTCTGTTGTATTGCCTTTATTTATTGCTGTGAGATCTATGGAAAATAAAATATTTTATTATATGGTCACTATAAACTAATTTTACATTATGATTATCAAGATGCTGTATTTAAGATGGTATTTTATACAGTATCAACAGAAGGTTCTGATTTAATCCCAGTAACTAATTCCTGAATTGTTAAATCCACGTTGGTGCATGCTTAGTCCGTGTTGATGGGAAAAAAAGTAGTCACAATTATCAAATAAACACTGTAAATAATAATTTCATTAAAAAAAGAATAAAAATGTAATTACAAGAGGAATGTTGAGAGTAAAAGTGGATTGAAACATACAGGGAGGCCATAAAGGGTTCACCAAGAATATACCCTAACAGTTCATGCAGTACCATTTTTGTCTTTCGACTTTGAGTACTTTCTTTATTTGATTTTTAATTTATTTATGTATTTAATTTTTATTTGTTTATGTATTTATTTATTGATTGATTGATTTATTAATTTAGGTATTGAGGTATTTATTTATTTAGGTTTTTTTATTTTTTTGTTTCAGTATGTTTTATGTCATTGATCAAAGTGTGCCTAGAAAATGTATTTTCCATAGAAGGTAGAAGGCTTGTAATGACTCATTTTGCATTGACTAAAAACTTATTCCACTTATCCAATGTAATTAACAGAAAAATAATAAAATAATTGAATAAAATATTCAGAACAAGGCGCAGTGCTAGACAGTTGGGCTAGTTTTGACTATAACATAAAGCACCGGTTTTCAGTTGATGGTTTTGAACACTCTGGTGTGGCATGGTTAGTACATACTGTAAGTTTGCTACCCAGCCCCCAGGACACAGTAGGAAACACACAAAAGTCAACATCCCAGAACACACATTGGCCATGCCAGCGGCACAGAAAAACATTGCCTAAGCACACCGCTCACATAGCAAATGGACTGACTGTGTGAAGCAACTGCAGAAGATGCCCACCAAAGAAATTTGTTCCTGATTGAGATAAGCAGACCATGTGAGTTTGGCAATGAATTGGGGGCAATGCAAAGTGGTCTATGTGATCTATACGGCTCTGCAGACAAACGTGATGGTGGCATGGTGTGATCTTACGGTACTAGTTGTTGTCATATTGTGCTATAATGCGTACTACAAAGTGCCACAATGTGAACAAAGGGCACAACCAAGAGGCATAATGTAAACTAAAAGTTTTAAGGGGTATCAAGTTTTGGAGAGAGAAAAAATGTAAGAGATACTCTACCAACCATTAAGCTGCTAAGGGGGTAATTCAACGGAAACGGATGTTGATTCTCAAACTCATGGGCGTTTTTTTTCGACAATCCATGCCCACTTTTGCTGATACGCCCACTTTCCAGCACTCAATAGACTGAACATTAAATTTCGGCTGTCGATTTTCCATCAAGCTCGGCGAAAACAGCTCGGGATTCCTACTGCCATGACTTTGCTATGGTCAGAATCCCATATTGAATACCCTCTAACTGTTACGTGCTGTGTTTGAAAAACAATGACAGCTAAGAACTGGTTGGCAGGTACTTTGTCTCTCTCCACTTTATCACTATACTATATATAGACCCTAAATGATCTGCTTAATATAGTGTATAGCGCTCCTAGACAATTTCAGCAGATTTTTCAGTATGTCGGCAGGTGAGAAAAGTTGAAAATCTCTGTTATAGAGGCTACCAGTCTGAGTATTCCCCTCAGTGGGGAAAGCCAGCTTCTGACTCCTCAGCACAATGCTAGGGCCCCTGTAATTGGAATAAATAAAATAATATTATTGGAGTTTGCAATAAGGTCAATGGTATTTTTGAGAGGTCTTTATTTATCTACTTTTTCTTTAATACGATCATGCAGAAGCATGTATAATACAGTTAGTACACATGGGCTCATGGATCAAGAGAGTCCCCACTCCGCACATCCAGAACTACGTCTACAGTTAGCAGTGCTAGAATTTTTAAATGTCTTTGGAAAGATGGTGCAGACCCAGGAGATAGCAAAGACTCTGATACTGTATCCTCTGCACAGTCGTCATCTTACCAAAGACATCACCATAGAGATGACACCATAGGCAGTCAGATATAAGTGGGGGGGGGGGACACTGTTTTAGAAGGGGCGTTAGACCACATTACATTATTGGAGCTTTATCAGAGCTGGATTGCATTCATGATGACATCATAGGATTAACTTCAGTGGGGTTGTCACAGACCCACTGGTCGCTCCTCCAGATACGTCAATCTGAACAGGACTGGCCGTGACTGGAGGTTCACTTTGGACACACGGGTCCCCTATATAAGGTATGTAGCAACCAATGCAAGATTTGAAGGGGTGCTTACGTTCACCACGGACACACAATACAAGGTATACAAAGGCTGTAACAAAACCACGCTCTAGGCATAAATCCTAAGAACACAGATTCAGGACTAGAAATATGAATTATTTATTTCCAAGAATACTTCAGAGCTTTAGTTACAAAAATGCTTCAAAGATGATTAAATATATTTTAAAGATACACACAGTGGAATACAATCTCAAACGAAAAAAAAAAGGAAAAAGATACAGAAAACCTAACACACTTACTCCAACAATCTTAGGTAGTTCTGTTGTGAGGGACCTTCACAGATTTGGAGGTATGGTCATTCCGAAAATATAGCGGAAGTCCCCAAGAAATGTAGGATGTGGTAATGGGTTCCAACAGTTTGGATCCCGACAGTCATTAGCCCGACATCGGGATCCCGACTGCCCGGACTCAGACAACATGGCAAGCGCAACAAGGCCCCTTTGACAGTCGGGATCTCGACGTCGGGTAAATGACTGTCAGGATCCTGACTGTCGGGAACGCGTTCGGCACCTGAAATGTACACAGGTTATTGTGAGAGAAGGGTAGATGTACCCGCAGATTCCTTCATCCGTCCCACCTTCCAGAGTTTTTAACCAGTTTCATGATGGACACTAATGAATGTCCCCAAGTAATTGATCCTTTGTACATGAAATGAAGATTCCACTCTACTTTTAAGTTTCTTACAGATTGGAATGCAACGGGACAGGATTCTAAATCTGATAATAAGATCTCTACTGTTGGAGGGGGGAAAACATCCCTGCCCTCTCTCTGGACATTGTTGATTTAACCCCTAATCTGGTTTATGAGGGGTCTCAGACCTTTATCTGATATCCTGGTTCTTTCAGTTATACAGATCTGTTTTTGTGTTTCCTGAAAGGGACGTCCTCTTAGCACCACTAAGACCCTGGTCTGGCAGCTAATCAGAAAGACAGAATTTGCCATCTAAAGTACAGGACACAGCCATTTCGTGACAGTCCTAGGTCACATTTAAGATGAAAGAATGATTATAAGGTCTACATTATTAATACACTAAATGGGAGACATTCTTTTGGGATCCGATCCTGTGATGGACCGTGACAGGGGCGATAACATATCTTCTCATCATGAAGTTATCTGCTGAATATCGAGACATCTCTGAATACATTAAGCTAATGTTGTAATGTCGAATTGCCTGGAAATAGGGTACAATTAGAACATTAATGTGCCAGGAGGACCAAATGTGACAAGTGAAAATCATGGACACCCTTTGTATTTTCTGTTGACATCCCCAAAACTGGTCTTCAGATTACCGCAACTACAAACTGACTACATAATATACCATAATATATCCAGCATGTTATTTACCATGAGAAATAATTTTTGGACTCATTCTGGCTACAGATGCATTAACAATCCTTCAGTCATTCATGGATGATCTGGATAGAACTTTGAAAATAAATAAATGATCGCAGGTGGCACCAATACATGTTCTTCTGTTGTAGATGAGTCTCTATTTTGATCAAATCATACAGAATTACTTTTTATATGCCTCGCTTCGGCATTGTCATGTTAATTATGATGTTATTGGAGCTATGGTAACAGATTTATGGATGTTGTAGATAAAACAGTGGGAGAAAATCTTGAAGTCTCAATGAAGACACTCTGGGTTTTTATTTGCTACTGAGTGCCGTGGGATTTATCTGTTTGTTTCAAGCTAACCAGGGAGAACATTTTGCATCACCAACGAGACATTACTGTTTTTCTGCTTGTTAATCATGTTTACGTCATTATTTTATCTAACAAATAATGCAGTTTTTTTTTATTTATCTTGAAGTTCTGTCTATATTCTCTACTGGGGGTTTTAGAGACAACAAGATGCTATCCCAAAACAACATTCAGATACATTTTCACATCTTAATCCCATCAAACACCATAATATGGTATCATCAAATTACAATTTATGTTTTAAAAATAATAATAAAAAAATCAACTGTTCTTTCATTGAAAGATTTAGAAAGCACTGGGGTTCAGACAGTGTTGCTGAGTGGTCTTCTGGGCTCGGATAAATATTTGAAAGTGTGGTCTAATAGCGGGAGGTATGGCCATGACCCCTTAGGAAAAAAGATGCAAAAAAAAAAGTATTTGTAGAACTTCGAATTGACGAGTGGAGTATTGGATGGGGGAACTGTGATCACCTAAGCCAGGAACATTTCAAGGGGGGAGCATGATCATTGAGATCGCTCACTGACTATTCACACAGCCTCTCTAGCCTCAGTGTAACCCAGCATTGTCGAGGAGAAAAAAAGCTGGGGAGTGAGAGAGAGAGAAAGCAGTCGGTCGGCAATCACATATTAAATTTCCAATTAAGTCGGTGCCATCCAAGAGACCTTCTGGCATAGAGGTCTCAAATACACAAACTCCACTTCGGCGGCACTCACAGCAAATGAATATCAGTTAGACAGCAGCGTGAAATTCCAACGTTTCAAAAATGTTTAATCTCTTGTCATCGTTGTACAAAGAAATATCAGACAAGCTCACCCTATAAACCCTCAAACACCCGTGCTCCCGCCAAACGTCCGGTACAATGGCATGCGGAAGTGTGCGCCCACAAGTGATGTCACATCCCCCCCAGTAACATATAATAAACAATAACAAAAGCACACTCAGGTAAATTGGAGCACTCACACTGGTATGTTCACAAGCTAAAAAGGGCAAATACATCAAATGGCATCAAAAGCTAAAGCAGCTACAACCATAACTGCAAATACAACAATACCGCCAGATACGTGTGGCATTGTGACAACAACATTATATGTGGCTGTGAGTGCCGCCGAAGTGGAGTTTATATTTATAGCCCTAAATGTCAGTTACACATTCAGGCTTTTATTGGCATTCAATGATGATTGAAGATCAGGAGACAATATAGTGAACACAAGTTGCTTCTCTCACTGAATCAATCAGTCAATGAATGTAGGGCTTCCAGTATAGCATTGAGAGGGTTCAGTCGTAAGCCCCATTTCAGCCCTTCTGAGCAATATTTGAGCGTGTATGCTTAATATGGTTAAGGATGTTCGCACCGAGGATTGGTAATAGCACCCGTGCCCCCCGTCATTAGTGCTGAATGCCCAATATTGATATACCGTCAACGAGTCATGCTACAAGCGATATCACTCTGAGTGCAATGGGACTGTCACATCTGGAGCAGTGCAGGCTACTAATACTTTTTGGTCTGAATATACCATTCCCGCACAGGGTCTGGAAGTTGCAATTTTATTTTATATTTTATTAATTTATTATTGTTTATTAAATATTATTTTTAACCTTATTGATTCACATGGTTAGTTTTCATTGAGAGCGCTGCTTTGTTCTCCTTTTCTTTTTATAAAAATAATGGAACATTAGATCAATATTGTATCAGGGATGTTAGGAAACATCTTATGAAGTCACTGTGACATGGTAGGTGGTCCCACATTTTTTTTTTTTTCTAAGAACCTCAATTTCACGCCATGTTAAATTGTAGTGTTATGTAAATGTTTTAGAGTATAAGTGTTCTTAGTACTTAGAGTGCGTGCTCACGTTCTCTTTTTTTCCCTGTGTGACTCTAGCAAGGTTTATGTTTAAAATTCGAGTGTGCAGTCCAGCTCCCCAATCACCAATTAGGTCACCAGGCCAGCAACAAGTAGAAAGACATTGTGGCTGATTCTAAGTCCAACCCAGGAATGGCTACCGCCATGACTTTTGCCAAGTCGTACCTGCATCTTTATCATAATGCTGATGCAAAGCGTTGCATGGTATACATCCTTGAGTCTGAATGTGCAAGGACTCACATAATGTAGATGAAGAAATATAGCTTGGTGGTCAGTGGCATGGCAATAACCCCCATAGAATCTGTGTAATCTTGGAGGTAGTGGATGGCTTGCAGGTAATGGGGGGACTGCAGGGCCTTTGGTAGACTCCTGCTGGGACCTGCAGATATTTGTCAGCAGTCCCATCACTCCTGCTTCTTTTAAAAATGTCCTCACAAAATGGCTTCCACCTCACAGGAGACAATTATTAAGGATGCTAGAGGAGGCGGTCCATTTTGGGAGGAACCTTTTTAATAACAGCAATAGTAACAGACCCTGCAGCAGCCAATGAACAGGACATGCAGTGGCGGTGGCAGCCCATGACAAATAACAGAAGCAAGATTACTTGTTGATGACGATGATGGTAGTGGTAATAGTGACTGTTTTTTTAGCTGCAAATGTAGCTATATTTAATATTGAATATACAGTACCATAAGATCTGCACCTACTGTAAATTTATTTTTGTGGCCACATTTTAGATATAAATTGTAATTAAATCTCCATTTTACAGTATGGGTATCATACATTGATCAGTACTAAGACAGTATGGGGTAAATAAACTAAGATATGAGCTCTATTGAGATAAAATAGAGATATATTAACAACCATTACCTTATATTATATATTTGTCATTATTCAGGCTGTACTTAAAAAAATGAAAGCTAGGAGCTGATTGGATGGTCATTAATATGTTTTCCCTTTATCTCTCTACAAGGCTTCCTACATACCCCTTATTCAGGATTGTGAAACTGTCTTTGCATACTTACATTGCTCTCTAATATATTACATTTCATGTGGCCTGTTGTGCAAGACATCCCAATGGGATATGTCAACATTCAATTGGTTGACAACATATGGTTCACCTGATCCAAAGGTTGATCCAATCAATGGGTCAACATGGCAATTGTCGACACGTGAAGAGAAATATCAAATTATTTCTTCAGCGCTTGCAGATCTGAGAACCTCTATGGTGTCTCTGATCTGTGGGTGCCATGTGCGAGGACAGGAAGGGCAGCTGACATCTGCTGATGTCCCACCCCCCACACCCATGTTATTGGGGAATTACCATGGGAATGCCAAGCATTCCCATGGCATATTTCCTGGCCCGCCTCCCTACACCCCTCCATGCCCCCCAACCATGCTCATACACAGCGGCTGCACATGCACATAAAAATCTATTTGCATGCGCAGTCGCAAACAAACGGTACCCTGTGCCAACGCGTGGGGGACCAATTGAATTAGATCAACCCCCATTGTACACATCTCTCACAGAGATGCTGGCACTCTAAGGGTTCATATTTGTATGTTTTTTTATATATATAATTGTAGTGATACATTTGAAATGTAATAATTGATTGCATATAATTTGTTTTATGTATCTAATTTTTTCAAGCAAAGATTTTTTTCCACTTTTCCGTCACAGTTTTTAACTTGATACATTTTTCATAGCTTGAAAAAAGCGGAATAAGATGACTTTGAAACCATAAAGCATTAGCAATCGACTAAATTGAAAAGTTTTTTTCACTGCATTTAAATAAAATTAATGACGAATATTTATTTAGTTTACAGCTATTCTGAATATTCAAATTTACCATTTTTTCATGATTATTCAAACTACAAAATTTTTAGTAATTTTACATGCAGCATTCATTACACCATTGGAAAAAAACAAAACATTTTTAGTTACTTTAAAATTTTGAGAAAAAAATGTAACACCATCCAACAATGTGCACATTGTTTCACTCATTTGCAATTTTATGAGATGAAAATAAATGATTAAAAATGGTTATATGTGAAATTAAATATTGTGTTCTACAAAACATACCAAAGCAAACAAGCAACTAGTTGACCAGGAAGAATTAGATGAATTGGACTAAGATATCAAAGTTTGTAAATTATTGTCAGTGAAAGTTGATGTAATTATTAAATGTAATTTAAACCTATAGTTTTGCAAAATGTATAAATACAATAAAGATAAAAAATTGCATTAAGTAAGAATAATAAAAGTTGTTAATAATAGTTGTATTGTTAAATGTTTAAATATATAAATTAATTTGATTTTCAATAGTTCTGTAGATTCCAAAAGACAAAAATTAAAAATCCAAGCCTAAAATATATACATGGAAACATATTTAAAAGGCACCTAAAAGCAGTGACTTTTTTCTATTTTTTTTATTGTTCTTTACCATTTTCAGGCCAATCTGTAATCTTATGACTCCCTTGATTGGAAAGCTACCAAAACTAAACTTAATTCTTGTTTTTTTTTTTTTTTTTTATCTTTTCTGTATGAATTTCTACTTATAAGTTGATTTGTAAGCTATTGATAACACAAAATGGGGGTAAAACATGTTCACTGACCAGGAATTGAGTAGATGATAAAATTTGCAATTTACTGATGTCTAGAACAATTGTAAATATCTTGTTTCATGATGGTAATATTCAGGGATGGGGGAACTATAAAAGTAAAAACACCCAGACACCATATTCACAAGCCTGAGTTTGGTCAGCATGGGGCTGAGTTGATAAAAGGGTCTACATTTTTTTTTAAGATTCTTGCAACTCTATATTATGAAACTCAGTTTTTTTAAGTAGATAAGGTATGCTACAGTTTTTATTTACTAATGATAAAGAATTTTTACTTTTTTTGCAAAATACTTTTCACATTATCACTTATCAGTAAAATACTTATGAATTATGTACTATAGGGTGAGCTTTTTCTTCCTGTACTGTTCCTTTGTACAGTGCTGCAAAACCCTTGTGGTGCCCTATAAATAAAATTTTAGTTTCCATTATCTGGAACTACATAAGTGGTGATCATTGATGCATAGTACATGATCACCATGGAGAAAGTCATCTTCTTTCCGGGTATAGAAGAGATCCCGAGAATTGTTGTGAAAACACAGATGTAACTGATTACAACTAAGAGAAATTGGATGACTAACAATGGGATAGCAACAATCAAAACTTCTACCTGTAGTTCAACAATCTAATAACATGAAAGTTCATAAAAAGTTCATAAGAAGGAACATAAAAAGGAACAACATCACAGAAGAAATGGTCAATGGCGTTGGGTCCTCAGAACTGAAGTTGACACAAAAAGTTAAGAGTAATCCGAGTGAGTAGAAAGCCAAACACCCAGCAAAAGATAACAAAGAAATGTTAAAATGTCATGCTCATGATGGTGCTATAACGCAGAGGGTGGCATATGGCCAGGTACCGGTCATTCTGCACAACCTAGAGCACAGTAGATATAAGTCTGTGTTATACAACCTATGACGGAGATGGTTGCTCCTTCCAGCCATATGACATGTAACCTGTTGGGGATGATAACAGCCAGGAACACAATTTCAGTGCATGACAACTGCTATAAGGAAGAAGTACTTTGGAGAGTGCAGTTGGTGTCTGGTTGTTCTGTAACCTATCACCGTATGCAATTACTCTACATGTATACATTAACTCAAGAAGTGACTTGGTTGTATGTGCTGCACATTTTTGGTTTTTAATTTCATATATTGTATCTGAAGTAGAATTACTAGCTTGATTCTGAAAATTCTCTGCAATTTCTACTTTGTTGTGCTGAGCGCATTTCCCTCAGGGTGCACAGTGACAGATATTGCTGACAGGGCTGAGCTGCAAGTCACTCAGTCCTTCTGCCTGCTACTGTCATTAATATGCCACATGCATAGGTGCCGATTTTCGTTTTTGCTGGTGGGTGCTCAAACCAAAAATATAGAGGAGTGGCTTCATGGGGAAGGGGTGTGACCACAAAATAATACCAATTTATATATTGGAGCACAATTGTCTCCAAAATTCAAATTACAGCAACAGAGTTCCAGGTACATAAATGCCCCCACAGTGCAGGTCTCCGCAAAGAGTTTCCCAGGTGGCGGGTCCGTCAGTGTGGGTGCTGCAGCCGCAAATTAGCAAGTTAATATGGTGGCCCTGCAGCGGAACTCGGGCCTGTGGGTGCTCATCACTTTCCGTGGGTGCTCGGGCCCTTGAGCACCCACAGAATCGGGACCTATGGCCACATGTAGGACAAGGGTTTACTGATGAAAAATTTTTGGAGCCTCTGCTTGACATTTTTGTTGCCCAATCAAAGCAAAGGTATCTTAATCCAAAAATGAGAGCAGTAACAAGGTTTTTTTTCCACCTCAGATCTTGGATTCGGATGGTAATAGCCAAAAAGCAATTCTAACGACTTCCTACTTCTGAATGGTTGAGGGGTTTCTGAAAACCTGGAGGACAGGCAAGTGTTATGTCTTGTCTCCACTTTCTTGTTTCTTCTTGTTTCCAAATGAGGTTATT
Source organism: Crinia signifera (assembly GCF_055691185.1). NCBI lineage: Eukaryota > Metazoa > Chordata > Amphibia > Anura > Myobatrachidae > Crinia > Crinia signifera. The sequence goes on along the minus strand of NC_139220.1, from coordinate 324,695,934 downwards.
GTATTTTGGGCCTGATTCAGCATGGTCGTTTTTGCTCGTTAGAGAAAAAAAGCAGTTGTGATCAAAAAGTTGCCATCCAGGCAGAATTTTTGCGCATTGCATTTGCACAACCATCCTCAAACCTGGAACATTGAAGAGTACTTTCAATTTTGGCATTTGCTCTGGGAATGCCCAGGGGTTCTCTTATTTTGGAAGAGAGTATGGAACGATGTCACGTCCACAGTTCTGATTAATATACAGTGTAGTCCCAGAGCCTGTATCTTCGGCCTGGAAGTGAAAGAATTCTGTTCTAATGAGATATATTGGTACTTGTTTCCTAGCACGGCGCCAGCGATTTTAATTGCATGCATCAAGACCTAAAAAATAGCTTCGATCGCATCGCATGCAAACAAAACGATCGACGCAATTTTTTTCATTGGAAGCATTTTACATTGGGACCAATGTAAAATGCACCCCAGACCCCAATTATCATTGCATACCCCCCTCATGGGTCAAATGCCCCCCCATTGTTTACGCCACCCCAGTATTGATGCCAACCCGAAGCGTGGCGAGCACAGCGAGTCCACGAGGGGTGGCGGTATGCGTCCTCTGACCTTTTCATACCCCCACTATCCACGTCGGCGGGTGGATGCGCATTACTTCACAGGTATTACGCGGACCCTCGCGGGGCTCGCTGCACTCGCCACGCTTCGGGCTCGGTGGCTCGCTGCGCTCGCCACACTTTATAAAATCGACTCCATGCCGACGTGGATAGTGGGGGTATGAAAAGGTCAGAGGACGCGTACTGCCGCCGCTCGCCACGCTTCGGGTTACCGTCAATACTGGGGTGGCGTTAACAATGGGGGGCCATTTCACATACCAAATACCCATAAGGGTGCCTATTCAATAAAAAATCTGGGCCATTGGCCCATTTAACATTGTTCCCTATGTAAAATCGCGTTGAACGCGTCGGTCGCATCGTATGCCATTATAATGGCATGCAATGGATGCGATCAACACGATTTTGTCATTGACGGCTAATTTAACATTGCTCCCTATGTAAAATCACGTTGATCGCGTCGGTCGCATCGCATGCCATTATAATGGCATGCGATGGACGCGATCAACGCGATTTTTTCATTGACGGGAAAAAAGGCTAAAAATAGCCAAATATCGGGTCGGTTGCGTCAGTCGCATACCTTAAGTTACCTTGACTTAAGGTACGCGATCACCCACTACGGGCGCTGTGCTAGGAAACAAGTACCGATATATCAATATATTATGTGCTTGTTTACATTGGCTAAGGTGATAATAGCCCATACATGGTTTTCACCAAAACAACCAGAAATAATAAAATAGAGAGATCTAGTAAATGAAGTACATAGACATTAGAAATATATGTCTCATGAACGAAATACAATCTCTGGGTACCATGCTAAATGGGACGGCTGGTGTCGATCAAGAATGTATAAACCTTAAAAAGTAGTTGATGCTATATGGTGGGTATACAGTAAACATTTAACAACGAGTCTTAAAGCAACTAAAATAAACTCGGAAATGGAAGAAATAAGCTCGACAGTATATGGCGGCGCAATATATGCCAGGCTATGCATATTGATAAACAATATTGGCCTTCCGCCCTTTCTCAATTTTTTTTTCACTAAAGTCGGTAATGGTTCACTTTTAAAGAAGTCACTTGCTTATAGCCTAAATAGTATAAGAGACGAATGATTCTATAGACACACAATGGAGATTTTTATTTTATTTTAATTTATTTTTTATTTTGTCTCTCTATGCACTTTAGAGATAAACAGACTCTACATAATTAGAGTAGACACTTGATTAACACCGAAAGAGATTGTGCACAAAGAAACTGCATAGATGGTATAGATAATAGACACTGTTCTCACTTTAAAGAAGAAAATGATTGTAATAAATACAGAAATGTAATGCACAAAGAAATTGAATAGTCTGTAACACTAACGATATACGCTAGACAGAAAGAAAAAAGGCCATAACGCCTAAGCTACTTCTCTTAAGACAATACGGTACTGTATGATGATAATAGAATAATACAATGGAATCGCTATGTGTCCGAGAATACGCAAAATACAAGACAATAATCTGGTAATGTTGGAGGGGGGAAGGAGAGGCAAGGGATAGAGAGCCAATATGAGCCAAAGAAAAAAATTGGTAAGGGGAGATGACGAATGCAAACAAGACAACTGTATCTATGTTGCATATATGTAATATGTATGTGGTTATGTATGCTATGTGTTTCAAGTTTTATATGGAAAATGAAATAAAGAATATTGAATATTAAAATTGGCAAAAAAAATGGCATGGGGGTCCCCCCTTTTGAGCAAAACCAGCCCTGGTTCCCCAAACATGAGGGAATAAATGTGTAAATGATCCCCTGTATTTCAGAAACCAGCACCAGACTCTTGGACCGGTCCTGGTTCCATAGATACGGGGACAAAAACTACAGGGGTCGCCAGTATTTTGAACCCAGCATCGGGCTCCAACAGCCAGTGGTGTCATGCCACAGCCAGGTGACACTTTTTTACACAAGGTCCTTCAGCCGTTACATGAGCACAGGACAAAATGTGAAATTTTCAGAAAACGTGCAAAATCGCTCATTTTTTTCCAAAAAGATCGCACATGTCTAAAAATCATACCCTATTTCATTTTGCCTATAATCTTAATGACAAATTGTCACCAGAATTTTTATTTAAAAATACATAAATAAATTAATTGTTTACTTTGTTCCATGTCCTTTTTACAGATTGTGTGTAAATAATAACAAAGCAATGAAGAAGGCAAGTCAGATGCTTGGTTGCATAGGGAGAGGTAGCAGTAGAAAGAAATAAGTAATAATGCCACTGTATAGGTCATTGGTACAACCTCACCTAGAGTATTGTGTTCAGTTCTGGAGGCCATATCTCCAGAAGGATATAAATACATTAGAGACTGTACAAAGAAGGGCAACTAAAATGGTGCATGGCCTACATCACAAAACGTACCAAGAAAGACTAAAAGATCTTACTATGTATACTTTGGAGCAGAGAAAGGAAAGGGGGGACATGATAGGAACTTCCAAATATATCAAGGGATATAACAAGGTACAGGTGGGAGACATTCTTCACAGGAAGAGGAGCAACAGAACACGGGGACATGCACTGACACTGGGGGGAGGAAGGTACAGGTGGGAGACATTCTTCACAGGAAGAGGAGCAGCAGAACAAGAGGACATGCACTGACACTAGAGGGAGGAAGGTACAGGTGGGAGACATTCTCCACAGGAAGAGGAGCAAAAGAACATGAGGACATGCACTGACACTAGAGGGAGGAAGGTACAGGTGGGAGACATTCTTCACAGGAAGAGGAGCAACAGAACACGAGGACATGCACTGAAACTAGAGGGAGGTTGATTCAGGGGAAATGTGAGGAAGAATTACTTCACAGAAAGAGTAGTAGATAAGTGGAATAGCCTCCCATCAGAGGTGGTAGAGGCAAATACAGAAGTAATCCTTACAAAAAAATAAGCATCAAATATGGTTTGAGGTAACATGTTTAAAAAAAGGGGCAGACTAGATGGGCCAAGTGGTTCTTATCTGCCGTCACATTCTATATTTCTATGTTTCCATAATAAATGCTAAATTGGTCATTCTTTCTGTAAACATATCCCAACATATTACTCCAGATTTATACTGAAATAAACTCAGATTTTGTAGAGTTTTTCATTCGTTTTAAGAAGTTTTAATCACTGCGACTAGAGTGGCATATATAGTGAACAATAAATTAACTTTAGAAAAGATCCAAATCACAGTAGCAAAATTTCATCTTAGATCCATTTAATTGGATGCATTGGTGCAATTTGTAGACCATATATCCCAGTACCATCAGTAGATATAACACGTAATAAATGCAGAGTTATGCTTTCATTCATTTCTGTTTATTCTGTAGACTCCGATTTGCAAAATGTGTTTCTTGTTTATAAAGGATAATTGAAACAACTTTTACCCATTTCACATATTGAATAGTCCCCTTTATAAGCCAAAAACAAATATCCAACAACTTCTTTATACAGCAACTTCTTCTTAATCCTTCTTTGTAATATATGACTGTGAACTACCTTAAAAAATGCAATGTTTTTATACTGTATTTCCATTTTCCCATTGCCTAAATATGATCTTGTAAGGAGATCTGTAATTTAATGAAACCAAAGTACATTTCTACACTTTCACTTAAAAATAAGATACCTTTAATAAAAGAAAAGCCACAGTTAAATACAGTAGTACCATTACACAAATATAGTTTATCGAATGTTTACTTAATACTAAGCAAATTCTCCATGATGACTCTCATCTCTTGATTCCTCAAGCTGTATATGATTGGGTTAAACAGAGGAGTTACCACGATGTACAAAAGGGCCATCAACTTGTTCATGGTCAAGGAGTCTCCGTTAGCTGGAACCAAGTAAATAGTGATCAAGGTTCCATAGTACATGGTCACCACGGAGAGGTGGGAGCTGCAGGTGGAGAAGGTCTTCTTCCGACCAGTTGTAGAGGAGATCTCAAGAATTGTTGTGAATACACAGATGTAACTAATTACTACTAAGACAAATGGAATGACTATTATGTGGATAGAAAGAATCATAATCTCTAACTGTAGGGCATTTGTGTAAGAGCAGGAAAGTTCAACAAAGGGAACAAGGTCACAGAAGAAATGGTCAATGATGTTGGGTCCACAGAACTCAAGTTGACACAGAAAGTTAAGAGTAACCTGGGTGATGAGAAAACCAAACACCCAGCAATAGATAACCAGGGAATGCTGTAGTTTGGTGTTCATGATGGTGCTGTAACGTAGAGGGTGGCATATGGCCAGGTATCGGTCATAAGACATGACTGCGAGGAGATGACATTCTGTGCACCCAATAGCAACATAAAGATAAGTCTGTGTTATACATCCTATGACAGACACAGTGGCTCCTTCCAACCATATGACACGTAGCATGTTGGGGATGATAACAGTCAGGAACACAATTTCATTAAGTGAAAATTGCTGGAGGAAGAAGTACATGGGAGAGTGAAGTTGGTGTCTGGTTGACACCAATACGATGATCATAGAGTTTATTATGAGTGTCATCATGTAAACAATCAGTATCAGTAGAAATAAAATGACGGCCTTGAAACCCTTCATTTGCGGAAATCCCAAAAGTAAGAATTCATTAACCTCTGTGTAATTATCTTTGCTCATTGCGAGTTCTTTGGAAAATAAACAATGAAGATTTTATTTTGTTACTATGAATTTATTTTACAATGTGATTAATATTATGCCATACTGTATTTAAGATTAGTTCTTGGGTTGACCTTCCCTCTATTCAGAAATTCTATATGACTACATTAAGGAAATGTCCAGGAAATATTAAATCAGACAATGATCTATTCTATGTGCATGTGTATCAGCAAAAATACGCATGTACCCACTGTGTGAATGCCTTCGGAGAGTATTACACTCACTGAGACGTTCACACAGAGAGGGGCGGGCAGAAGTCTGTCTCCTGGGAACGCCCAGCATTACCTGGGTGTGCCCAGAAAAACACTGGGTGTCCCCATGACCAGGGCTGCCACAAGAAAATGTGGGGCCCGGGACTTAGAAAATAAGCAGGGCCCCCCACTACTATTGTTACAAGTGTGTGCAGGATGAAGCAGCAAGCCTGCCCATAATAACTAACAGTGTTTCACCCTGGCTCTGATGCCAGGTTTTTATTTTGTTAGGGGGGAAACACACAAGCCAGCTAGCCCCCCCGCTGTGGGTAACTATTTATCAGCATGCGGAGGCAGGCAGGGTGGAGACACACAGATCTCTCTGCCCTCCTCTGCTGAGTCGGCTCTACTCCTCGTCCTCCTGGTGCGGCGTGACTTCATTACATCACGTTGCGGCGCCTGAGTGTTGCGCGGTGGGGGCTTCCAGCTTTCTTGCTGCCCGCTGCACTGCTTGTTTGATTGGTAGCAGGTAGCTGTCATTATTAAAGATCAGTGGTGGGCTGCGGATGATACACAGCCTGCTTCTGTTGACAGGGGCTGGCGGCTGGGCGCAGCTGCTTGTGAAGGGGGGTGCTGGCAGCCATGTGGGGATAAAGCTGCCTGGGCCCTACTTTCAGTCAGAGTGGCCAGTCTCTTGACAGTTGTCCCCATAGCACCCCCCTGATGGCGGCCTTGCCCATGACAATGCAGGCATGTGAACGCCTGTACAGGACGGGCACCTAAAGTCACATGATGTCAGCACCCTCCCCCTATTCAGACATCTCCGAGGCAAATAAAAGTCAGTCTAGACTGACTTTTATTCGCAAACGGGAAAAAATGTTCGGTGACCATCGAATTATTTTTTTATCCGTACACTCGCATGCGAATCCAAGTGCATGCCTACACTGGACGATCGGAAATTCATTCCTTCTATACTTTTGTATATTTCACCAATAAAGTCAATACTGATCCCAAACAAGATGTACAGTACCTGTAAATCCAACATTGCAACCATCTCGGTGATCAACAAACATCTCATTAACACGAAGGTGCCAAAGAATTTCACCACAACTAATCTACCATAGCCAATGAATCTGTTTCCAATGAGGCAACTGCTTGCTTCGGCATGCCAGGAAACATCTCTGACACACCTCCGTTTTTACAAACATGCCCCATTGTAGCCTCCAAACACCTGTAGCCTGTCAATCAATCTGCAGCTGACACCACACTACGATGGTAGCATGCGCAAAGAATGAAACATTGCTCTTTGTAGATTAATTGGGACAACAACCATATCTGATTCAAATCCTTTGACGTAAGCATTCTTTCAAAGGTGAAGAACTGTTGAGAGAAATTTGTTGGATTTCTAAGATCAATGTTAATATGATGATGTATATTTACTAACGTGCAGGTTTATAGAAGTGGAGATTTTGCCCATATTAACCAATATTATTCTATTTGTACTATATCTAGCACCTTCTAGGAGATAATAGCTAGAATCTATCTGGTTGCTATGGACAACATCTCCATTTCCATAAACCCATGCTTTAGTAAATATACCCCTGTGATTCCATATCCGGTTACAGGATTGACGGTGTCTAGATCAATAATGGTCAACCACGCTTAGTCAAACGCATCCAGTTAGATGCCTAAAGCTAGAAAACATCTAGCTTGATAGTAATGAAAGCAAGCGTTAGGTCGCGGGGAACATGATCAACCGTTCACACTTTACCATCCAAGTGGGCATAGAGTTAGATTATAATAGTGTGCCAAGCAAAACAAGGTGTCTTGCCCAAGGAATGGCAAGTGTAGCGAGCCATGCATGTGGACAATGTATACTTATTTGCTGTCCATGTTCACCTATGTCGACATAGCCACCAAGAAAACCTGTGAAAAATTCATGTCGACCTTATTAATGTTGATAATTTCCCCATTGACCTAATGCTGGAGTCTAACTTTCATTACTGTTGATCTAGATGCTGTCGACTATCTTTAGGCTCTTAACGAGACAAGTTTGATCAAGGGTGGTCGATTATAGCAATGTCGATCTAGACATCATCTATCAGCAATACCAGAACCTGTGATTCTCTATAGGAGTCTCATATCAGCCCTTGATTCCAAAAGAAGTTATAAGGAACTTTATTTAAAATGAAGGAAAAAAGACCAGGGCACTTAGCTTAGGGAACATCCATATTGAAAATATCTTCACCATGATCCAACTTCACAGTTTGAATTAAACTGAAATGAAACAGAAATTTCGGTACTTGTGTAATTTCATGGTGGCACTTCCCAGAGTACCGATTTGCATACGCTTTGCATATGATTTGATCTGCAATGCGATTTAGCACACCACCACATCAGTACGCGTCCTCCCAACCTGTTCATACCCCCACTATCCACATCAGTGTGGAGTTGATTTTATAAAGTGCGGCAGCCCGAAGCGTGGCGAGCGCAGTGAGCCCCGCACTGGGACACGGAAAACTAGCCCGAAGCGTGGCGAGCGGAAGCATAATACACGTCAAGTAATCCGTGTCCCTTGCTGGGCTCGCTGCACTCACCACTCTTTGGGCTTGTTTTCTGCATCCCCACACGGGGCTCACTGCGCTTGCCACACTTTGGGCTCGGTGTCTCGCTGCACTCGCCACACTTTATAACATCAACTCCACACCAATGTGGATAGTGGGGTAGTGGTAGTGAACAGGGCACGCTGCGCTCACCACACTGTGGGCTGACATGGATAGTGGGAGTGTGCTGAATCGCATCGTGGATCAAGTTGTATGCAAATCATATGCAAATTGCATGCAAATCGCACATAATATGATTTGCGTGCGATTTGCATGAAACTGCACAAGTACCGAAATTTCACTTACTAATTTAAAAAACACAATGGGTGAGATTTAATAGGATGAGAGATTCAGAAAGTGAGAGATTTGGGAAGAAATCGCCCTTTTTTTAAAGCGGCAATCATTTACACTTCAAAATCAAACTGGTATTGCAGTATAAATGATTGCCGCTTTATAAAAAACTGGAGATTTCTTTCCAATTCTCTCACTTTCTGAATCGCTCATCCTATTAAATATCACCCCAAATTTCAATTTGCCTTGATTGAGGATCTGGAAAAAAGATTGATGATCTGGGAAACGGATGACGCAGGAACAATTGCCCACCATTATAGTGGAGGCTTTAAATAATTGGGGATATACATATACCACACATCACACACACACATACACATTGTACATACACACAAACACATCACACACACACAGTACACCACATACGCACACACAGCACACTACACATATATACTTAGAACACACACACATAACACACCACATGCAGTACAACACACACCCAAAAACAGTACAACACACACAAACACACATAACACAATTAAACATTGCACAGATACACACAGCACACTACACACACATAAACTGTATATACGTAGCACACCTCACACACTTATACATTGGACAGATACACACAACACAACACACCACTCAAAATACAACACCCACCCACATTCACTACAACACACACAAACACACATAACACAATTAAACATTGCACAGATACACACAGCACACCACACACACATATATTGTATATACGTAGCACACCTCACACACTTACACATTGGACAGATACACACAACACAACACACCACTCACAATACAACACCCACCCACATTCACTACAACACACAACCAAATACAGTACAACACAAAGAACACACACACTTAAACATTGCACAGATACACAAACACTCACGCTTAAACATTGCACAGATATGTGGACGTGGAATTCATCAACACACACAAGCTATCAAGTCAGGAGCGATGTATTTCATACAACAACACAGAATAAGACGAAATATTACAGCAATTTTGGAAATTAAAAAAACCCCAAGGTTTTCCCAGGAATTGCCGGGTGGGTCAGCTAGTCTATAATAGTAATCATGTTTACAGCAATTGATATATCTATAATTGGCTTCTCCCTCCACTAATAATATAGGTACATAGACTGAATCAATTCTGTAACACCAGACTCAATAGAAAACCAACTAAATCCCCGGGCCACCTTTCCATCGTCGGTTGAATGTCAATACCAGTTCAATATTTAAAGTATTTTCCTTACCATGAAAAAAAGAGAACTTTTGACTTGAGCTACATGAACTATCCTAGAGTCTTTCATGAATATTCTTGAGTTATTTTGATCAGATCTTCACAGGTAGCTGAACCTCTTTTCCCACTGATGTGATCAAGGCATTACCTTTGCTCTTCAACTGATTTTAAGGTGTTTTAAATGGTCCACAGATTCCATTAAGGGTAAAGCGTGTCTAGCCTAGCATAGGAGACTATTATTTATAAATGTAAAATGTTTATGGCATTATCTAGGCGTTTTATATATTACTGAATGCCATGGGATTTACATGTTGTGCCACATCAGTAAGACATTTAGACATCATTTGCTTTGCCAACTGGGACGGAAGATGTTATTGTTTGTGGCTGTTTCATTATATTGAGTCTCTATAGTCATATAAACCACCATACCTTATATTAACCTTTTGTTCTGTTTGTATTCTGGTTTTGAGATTTGCAAACACGTTCCATGGGTCTTCAAACTGTGGCCCTTCAGATGTTGTGAAACTACATGTCCCAGCATGAATTGCCACATTTTTTCCTATAAGAGCATGCCAAAACTGTCAGGGCATGCTGGGACATGTAGTTCCACAACTTCTGGAGGGCCACAGTTTGAAGACCCATGCGTTAGACTAATACAACGTTATTTTGTTGGCAGTAGGGCCATCTTTCTGATGATGTCTTCAAAACAATGGCAGCGACACAGGAGATAGCAAAGGTTTACTTGTATACAAAAGCTCTTTTACAGAAGGTTTATGGAAAGGCATACAACCACATCACATTTGCAGAGCTTATGTCCTTGATCGCAGCATTAAATAAATCTATGATTGGCTGCTCAGTCAAGATAAAACATATCATCTCATCCTCAATGTATCATCTCATCTTCTGAATAGAGAGTCACTAGAAAAAGGGCGAAGAATGGGGAAATTAATATGGTCATCTGTGAAGTCCGTGTTCAGATTATTCTGTTTCGATCATTTTCTTGACCAGAAATAAATACATTTTTGGATGAAGTTTGACTTGACTGATGACACTGACCAATACTCATTGTATAACTAGTCATATTGAAGCAATTTTGGGGTAAATTTGCAGTGCCGATTCAGAATATGACAACAGCATTTCTAGATTGACTCAAATTTTTGAGATACACAAACAAGAGACAAGAAATGCACAATGGCCCTTATTCAGATCTGATCGCAGTACAAATTTGTTCTCAAAATGGGCAAAACCATGTGCACTACTGGTGGGGCAGATGTAACAGGTGCAGAAAGAGTTACATTTGGGTGGGGTGCGTTGAAACCGAAATCTAAATTGCAGTGCAAAAATAATGCAGCCAGTATTTACGCTGCAAAGAAACAAAATAACTCACACAAATCTAACTCTCTCTATACATTTTACATCTGCCCCACCTGCAGCGCACATGGTTTTGCCCATTTTGAGAACAAATGTACTGCGATCAGATCTGAATAAGGGCCAATATGTAACACCACCAACATCAAGCACATATCCACTGTCAACTGATAGTGGCCGATTACTTATAATTCAGAATAACTGTGTTTTGAACTCCCAGATTGTTGTATCCAATTCTATAATGGTCTGGTAGAGTCCCATATTCCCAATAGAGACCATCCATTTTCTCAAGAACTAGGGCTGGGCGGTGTAATCCTACATCTGAAAGAACTTTGTAAGCGAATAGATCTTCACGTAGCAATACTTAATGTAATACTCAAAGAATGTTTATTAGGTATGAGGGCTCCTCGGTTGTCATTGTAAACTGTTATGTTAGTCCAGCGATGGCAGTAGCTTCCTGAATAATTAGGCTAATTACTGACTAGAATAAAACATTGGAGGCTCCTCTTGGGCTTCCTTGAACTTTTTATATTAGGTTTTATACATGGCTGTCTTTGTCTCTGCAGCAATTAAGAAATAAATACCTAAAAAAAAAACATTAAAACATTGTTTCCAGCTGTGGCTCCAGCTGATGTTGTGAGCCGGCAGCACAGCAGAGAAGAAGCAGGTGCCGTTAGCAGTGCACGGCGCCATTTGAACCTCTGGCTCCTGGAACTTGAGCTCCACTGGCTCCATGCTAGCTATGCCACTGCTTGTACTGATTGTGCTCCCTGAAGTTCACTTATATCAGTCTTCACTACCCAGTTTCTGATATTCTTACCCCTACTGTAACAGGGCATGATACAGGTATCTGCAAGTCTCAGTTCAGGGTCTAACTATTGGCCAGCGTTGTTTGGTTATTTAAGAGATCCTTTTGCTGTCAGTGTTAAAATGGTTTACCCATGGTAATCTCTTGTCAGTTTTATTTTTGACAGTCGGTCTTAATGTCTCTTCACGACTCAATAGCAGCTCTTTATCTTTGGATTTTATCAGTTGGTGTTTGTTGTAAACCCTCATTACAAAGTCAGTGATAATCATATCTATATTCGCAATCGCCGTTAAGCGATCTGAACAAATTCTGATCGCACGGAGAAATTGCGAATACGGTAAAGAAAATTTTAGTTTGTGGGGGTGAAAGCTAGTGGCGTGCAGGGTGGTGTTTCTGTCAGTAACCTTCTTAAACAATTCCGTACTGATCTTTCCTTCCTGCAAATTTACACGTACATCAAGGTAATTGACAAATTCACTACTCATGTTGTAGGTGAATTGTACCGGGTGTCCGGAATCATTGTGTTTGCCGATGAATGTTTCCAATGTCTCTCTGGTGTCAGACCAAACGACGAATAAATAGTCTATGTAACGAACGTAAAATACTGCATTTTTGGAAAACATATCATCGGCAAAAACGAGCTGGTCCTCAATCATGTACATATAGGCATTCGCGTACGATGGGGCCATGTTGGACCCCATCGCACAGCCTGACGCGTGTAGGTAAAATACATTATCAAAGATGAAGTAAATGCATGTTAATACAAGCTCTACCAAGTCAACTACCAAATTAGCATCGGGACCAGAGTAAGCAGGACTGTCTTCAATCAGCCGTCTCACAACCAAGAGGCCATTCCTATTCGGGATCACTGTGTATAGACTAGAGATATCAAGGCTACACAGTAAGATGGAGTTATCCAATGGTAATGACAATTCATTAAGCTTGTTCAAAAAATGAGTGGTGTCCAACAAATGCCTAGGGTGTTGCACAATACATGGCTGAAGTACAGCATCAAGGTATGTTGAAACTTTGTGAAATATGCCAAAATAATCGGTCGGCCTGGAGGACATACTACCAGAGACTTATGAATCTTCGGTAGTGAATAGAGAATTGGTACTACCGGATTCTCAGTAATAAGGGATTATTTCAAAGTCTCTGGTATGACAACCAACACGACAGCCCTTGTTAATCAATCAGCAAGTTTCTTACCAAAAACCTGTAGTGGGGTCATGATCCAATTTATCATAGACTAAGTCATCACTTAGTTGCCTCAAGAGTTCCTGGAGATAATCGGTCAGATTCTGCACGACAATTGCCCCGCCTTTTTCGGCTGGGCGTATCACAATGTCAGTATACTGTGCCAGGTCTTTGAGGGCTTTCATCTCAGCGACATTGAGATTTGAGTATTTGTCACAGGACACTGTAGATTCAACCAGGACTTCACTGACTTGTTTATCCAATAATCGATTATAGGTCTTGATCGATGGATTAATCGAGGTTGGTTCAAAGCGTGATCTCTTTTGGAGTTTTTTAAGTTGCATCGGACCAGGGTCGGGATCTGTTATAAGAGCCTGGGGACGCATCTCTACTTTTAATCCATTGAAGTACTCATGCAGTTTGAGCTGTCTATTGAGTTTATATTTCTCTATAGACCATTCCATGCTGTCCAATTGGGTTGAGGGTACAAATGAAAGTCCCCGTTGCAAAAATTGCACTTCCATGGGGGATAGTAGATGGTCGGACAGATTGAAAATTAGCCTTCAAATGTAGTGGTGGTCTCTCGACTTATCCTCGCCCTCGTCCTCTGCTGCGCGATTTCACCCCCTTCTACGGGTTCTCCTCCTTTGTCGCCGCGGCGGGAGCCTACCCCTAAAGGGGTCCTTCTTTCAGAGTTGTGACTGTCCGTGTTGCCCTCAGAATCGCTGTTGGTAATCCCTTCTTGTGAGGAGTCAGACTGCCAGAGTTGTTTATAGTCCCGTGGACGTTGGTAGTGATTCCGCTGCCTGTCGTTACTCGCCCACTGATAAACACGATTAAATTTGTAGTCTGCGTTTACCTTTGTTAATTTGTCCTTTTTAAATTGGATCAATTCCCTCCTGTACAATGCAATCTGTGCTTCAATCTTAATGCTCCAATTCTGTTCGGTGTCTTGTTGGAATGCAGCTAGATGCTCCCTTTCAAATGCAGCCACTATCTCCTTAGCTATAGTTAATTCGCGGGATGACTCCTCAATTACTAATAGTACAGATCGAAACTACATTTGTTCAGGACGGCGATCCACCGTTTACAGAACGCGGTGTTGAAGCGTCCTATTGTTGGTGAGTTCTTGATTCTAAACCCGCGGGGTATCTTTTTATCCTTGCAGTAACCGCTGAGGGTTATCCCGTGGTATAAATAGTCAACCTCCTTCTGTTTAAGGTGCTGCCAATCTTTATATAGATGTTGCAATGGAGTGGGTTCAACTGTATCACAAAGCTGTTGATCAAACTGTATGGATTCGGCCTCAGCTTCTGAGAAGGAGAGTATCGATCCCTAGGTCAGCAAAGCAAGATTTTCAATTTCCAAACAGTTGGCAATGTCATCACCCGCAGCATTAGTATTGGTCATAGCAGACCCCTAGTGCTGTAGTAATCGTAATCCTGGGTGTAGATGATTCCTTTTGTAAATCCAAACGTATGGGTGCTATCGCCCAGTACCTTAGCAACCAAAGTTGATGGGTACAAATGTGCAGGGAGCACAATCAGTACAAGATACTTGGTTGAAAAGAAAGAATGTGAGTTATCGGTGCATAAATTGCACGGTGTGTAGTGCGCTGTATACTGGGAGTGACTTTCCCCATCCGCTGACAGGGAAATGTATTCCCATCCGATACATAGTGACATGCACTACTAAATTTATAATCTACCTTATCACCTGTCCCTGCGGCCTCAATTACGTAGGCAAGACTGACCGCACATTGCGTGAACGAATAGCAGGACATAAATCCTCTATTCGTGCAGTGCAAGCCAGTAAACATAGTGACCAGCCTGTAGCACGTCATTTTTTTGAATAAAAGACACAACATTGCCTCCTTGCGCTACATGATCATTGATCATGAGCCTGCGAGTATCCGTAGGGGTGACAGGTCCTTACGTTTATTACAGAAAGAAGCCAGGTGTATCCACAGATTGGGGACCCTGGCACCCAAAGGGCTCAATGAATCTACAGGACTGCACTGTTTCATCTAACTCCTGACTTGGGTTATCTAGCTCCTGATCTGTTATTTGATGGTCGACAGGCTGTGTCGAAGTTTATCACATTGCGAATCTATCGCGATTTGAGTGTTCTAGGCTCTTTTTCTTTAAATAACTGACACTCGTTTGTTCAGCTGCTGAGTCTAGTATAGTCTATTATAGGCATATCCAGGATTTAAAGCATTTAAAACTTTTATTTTGATGTATAAGATTATTTACCAAGTTCATCACCCTGACCATTCATTTTAAAGTGTTTATGTGCGTATTTGGGTGCCTATTGCAGGTACACATGTATGCCCATTATTGTATATATGTAATTTTTTCATGTGGTTTTGTCTCTTCTTCTTTTTCTCAGATTTGTTCCATGTTTATATACACATTTTTTAGTACTGCGTCGCCCTGACAACCGGAACAGACTGATGTCGTCATTGGTGGGCGCGTCACACTGAACCGGGGCCGGACGGGCGACTGCACGTGGTGTGGTGTTTCCCATATAGGTATGTACACTGCTGTATTCTTTATCCTGATGACGATGTTACAATAAACATTGAAAATGTTTGATCTGCATACCACAGTCTTGTCTACAGTTATTTGCCTCCGGGTGCCGCCATACAAACCTGCTATATACAGTATATATATATATATATATATATATATATATATATTTATTTATATATATATATATATATATATATATATATATATATATATATATATATATATATATATATATATATATATGAAATATAAATGTAGTCCCACAGCACAATAGTGGAAGAAAGGAAGAGGTAAGCAACTATCGACCAGTAAGCCTTACATCAGTAGTAGGGAAATTGATGGAAACACTCTTAAAACACTACTATATACAACGCTGCGAGATGTAGCTCATGATGCTAAAGCATCGCTGGCAAAAACATATGAGGATACATCTGTACTGATCATACTCTTTAGTAACTATGGGCCTTATTCTGGTCTGTGCGGCCGGAGCCGAATATGCGGCCAGGACCGTGCGTCCTAAACCCCGCCTTTCGTACGGATCACTCACTCCGTCCAAATGCGGTAAGCCGCTGACCGCACGGAGCACGAGTGGATTTCTCATGTATACACCTCCTCCATCTCTGGGAACCTCTCCCATCATTCGATGGTCGCATACCATCAAATGCAGGACCGAGTGGTCAGGCAGCTCCCGCGAGCTCAGACCACTCGGGCATTTCTCCGTGCAAAAGCAGGGATCTGGGCGGGCAGCTGACATCCGGCAATGTCACACGTGCGTCACGGCCGCATTACCATACGTACGCTCAGCGTTTTCATGGGAACGCCCATGAAACGCGTGGCGTATGCATATGTTAATGAGGCCAAACAGCCCTTCACGTCCCTCTCCTCCCCCTGTTCGTAGTGTAAACAATTCATGCGGAATTTGGACGTATGTCCCTTTCGCACATGCGCAGATATGCCTCTGCACATGCGCAAACACAAAACATTGGCGGAACGAACGCACGCGGACATATCCGCACCAACCATAATTAGGGCCTAAACCACATAGAATGACTCTACTGTGGAGCAACACAGCCTTTACCATGGACCGGGATCCCTCAATGTTTCATAACTGGGCATCGCATGAAATCAAATTGTTTACAGACTTAGCCCCTTGACGTTGCTTCCCAGAGTTCTCTGAGCTACAGAATCGACGTCACCTCCCATCATCATCCCTATACCAGTACTCAAAACTGTGCCATTTATATAATTGGATTATTAAAACTTGCACCCTAGACTACAGTCTCTCTCTCTATGTTTAAGCAGATCTTGTGGACTTATATACACCTTTTATTCCCTCTTCATAAAACCTGATTTATCTGGTCAAGAAACAGTAAAAAACCCACAAAATTGATGGGAGGCATTCATAAAAGAGAAGCTGGATCCAAGGGTCTGAGAACAGATTTGTAGAGAGCTACCCAAAAGCTCAATATGCACGCACCATTCAGAGAATTCCTATAGGCTAATGTACAGGCAGTACTATGGTCCACATCACTTACATACCATCTTCCCTACCTCCTCAGCTCTCTGCTAGGGGAACAGTGGCATGTCTGGCACCCTCTTCTACATCTGGTGTCCTGCCTAAAAATCCAGAAAAACTGGTGCGAAGTAATTGATGTAATATACACTGTAATATAAACTGTGATGTCTCCTCCCCAGCCCACCTTTCCTATGTTCTGCTATATCTCATCAATCATGGCAGCCAGGCACCTTATAGTAGTCAACTTCAAACGAGTGAACCAGCTTACGCTACCAGCCCTCATTAATCAAGTTGGTGCTTATATTCCTGTGTGACTATCACCAGTATATGGATGAACATTGCCCTCACTCATTTGGGGGTATGAAGCCATTGGCTGGTCAATTTTAATGGCAGCACATCTCATAATATAACTCTTCTCTCTTCAACTCTTCTAGATTTCTCAACTCAGTTGATGAACCCTCCTTCTTCCATTTCAATCTTCCACTTTATACTAACACTCCCATGTCTTCTATTTACCCTCTATGTCCCAATAACTCACTCTATACAGAAGCTCGGGATTTTCACTTTCTTCTCTTGATATCCCTAAACCCCTACTTGTAGTATTCTCGATGTAAATTACTCTCTACTGTATATTACTAAAAACATCCATTGCAATATTGCTGTCCATTTGCAATTCACCATAATACCTTGTTCTCCTACCACCACCACCCCACAATGCCTTTATTTTTATGTACCCTCTACCTTGGAAAAATGCTTGTTATTTGTATTAAAATCTAGATTTTTTTTTTTTTTTCAAATAAAAATGTTAAGACTCTTGTTATCTGTTCTAAACAGGAATACGCTTCGGTGACACAAGACAGCATTCCCTTGGTAGCTTGTTATTTATCACAGAAATAAACAGTCCACAGAGTATTGGTTTTATTTGCTCCCAAACAAATAAAAGCTCAGAGATCAGAGAATACTGTAGATATCGTTTTTAGGATTCAGAATTATGAAGTCTCTGGCCACACACTCTGACAACTGTGAAGCCCCTTCAGAGCAGAGGACCACCGCTGGACCACTGATAACCACTAGAGTACTGTATTTCTAAGAAGAGGGAACAAATTCAATTATGCCAGGAAAATAATTTAGTCTTAACCAATGTCTTCTGCAAAAATATATATTTTTAAAGAAACATACAGTTTTGTTTGGATGGACCTGATTAAAAATGTTATAGTTACAGGCATCTCCAATGTTAGGTGGGTATCGTATAATATTATTATTATTAATATTATTATTATTATTATTATTATTATGATAATGATTATTATTAGCAGAAGTATCTTTCTATGATGTCATTGTCTGACCAGGGCATGTCATATACCAAATTAAAGTTCTTGGTCTTGTAAGCGGTTGCTTTATTTTGGAGTTATGCGGCCAGACGTCCAAATGCCAATTGAAGTGTATCTCCATTGGGTTCTGGAAAATGTGACAGTTGATGAACTTCACACCTGCTGGGTGACCTGGAACATGAGAGCTGCTAAGTGGTCTGAAAATGGATGACAGTTATTTGCAGCAATGCACTAAACAGGGAATTTTGGAAATATAAATCATAAACGGGTGAAAAGGAGTAAAATGTTCCACCCAGAAAACCTTTGAAATCTGGCACATTGGCTAGTGATGATAATGAGGGTAATGAACATGAATTATAATAGTAATGTTGTTAGCAGTTTCTATGTTACCATCCTATTACAATTCTCTGCTTGTGAGGGATCTTCCTAAAGTTTCTCCCTGGTATACTGAACAGAAAAATAATCACGAACATGGAAAATGTATGCATGTTTTAAAATAGCTTTCTACCTAGCGTTAATGACTTTCTTTATACACTTTGCAGAAATTAATGATGATTGAAGGGAATCAGACATTAGTAACTGAATTCTTGCTGATAGGATTCCCAGGGCTCAGAGACTCCAAGGCTGCCTTCTTTCTCCTGATCCTGGTCATTTACATGGTCACAATCATGATCAACATTATGATTATCTCCTTGGTCTCAACCAGACCGCGACTCTATTTCCCAATGTACTTCTTCCTCAAACACTTGTCATTGACAGAAATCGCATTCTTGACCATCATTGTCCCCAACATGTTGCGTGTCATATGGCTGGAAGGAGCCACCATCTCTATTACGTGCTGCATTGCTCAGTCGTATCTTTATTTAGCTCTAGGAAGCACAGAGTGCTACCTCCTCACGGTCATGTCCTATGACCGATATTTGGCCATATGCAACCCTTTACGATACACCACAATCATGAATCACAAATTCCAACATTGCCTGGCTACACTTTCATGGGCAATTGGCTTTCTAATCACATTAATTACACTTGTTTTTCTATGTCATCTGCAGTTTTGTGGACCAAAAGTCATAGACCACTTCTTCTGTGACCTCGTTCCTTTTGTAGAACTTTCCTGCTCCCTCAAAGACAGTTTACAGATTGATATATTGGTCCTCTCGTTCCCCATAGCAGTGATACCATTTATATTAATCCTCAGCAGCTACATTTCTGTTTTCATGACCATCCTTGGGATCTCTACCACCACAGGAAGGAACAAAGCATTTTCTACCTGCAGTTCCCACCTTTCTGTTGTGTCTTTGTACTATGGAACCGTGCTTGCTATATACCTGGTCCCAGCTAAAGGACACTCTTTGTCTAAAAACAAATTGATAGTGTTGATGTACATTGTGGTCACACCATTGTTTAACCCGATCATATATTGCCTGAGAAACCAGGAGATGCGTTCCATTATCGGAAATTTAATAAGAATGCAAAGAAAAGGAAAAATAATGTAATATCTAATTATACTACAGTATTCATTTATTTACGTTTCTAAATTTGTACTTTGTTTGAAGCACTTGTAATAATAAATATTTAAATGTCTTCAGAGACTCCTCACTCTAGTTTTGTTTACTTTGAAATCTCATCATTTTACCAATAGGCATACAGCAAATCCTTGACTAAAAACTAAACTCTAAATTCTACAGTATGCAGTTTTACAGTATTTTAAAAATTGCTGATATTTTGTATGCCATGGAGTATGCCACCTATCATTGGATTGGGGCCCAGTAGTTCACAAAGTTCTTAGTCATGGCACCCTGGAGAATCAGAATTGTAGTTTTTTTTTTTTTTTTTTTTTGCTGCACCCCTAGGATAAAAGTTTCTTATTGAGAAATTTTAGAAAAAAAATATTATATTAAATAACTTGTTTTTATAGGTCATCCCTAGGTTTGAATATGTGAGGAGAGACAATTCACTTCTGTTTGTCGTTAGTATGTCATAGTTCAGGACTGGCAGCTCCCAGCACTGGTTTTGCCTATTACAATAAATAATTTACATTAATCCTAAATCAACATCCCGAGGCACCCCTGCAAGTGTCCCGAGGCACCCCAGGGTGCCATGGCACACAGTTTGGGAACCATTGGATTGGGCAATTGTAATTAATTGAACTCAAGCCAGAGTTGCCCATTGACAAATTGTAAGTACACCTCCACTATATTTTGTGTGTTTCATTCGTTGTGCTTCTAATATAGGTTACTTGAAATATACAATGCAACCATTTTATTTCAGTGTCACCTCTTGTATATCCATTTTCTATTAAATCATAGACACATAAAGGGCAATTTGTGACCCATTAAAAGTGACTGCTATACAGGGCTGTAAGTACGGGGTGGTACGGCATACCGGTAAAACATATTGTGCCGGTACCCCGTACCACCATAACAAATGCCCTCCTAAGTGTTTAATACGCATGCGTGCATATCTAAGTGGCGGGGGGCATGGCCTCCGCCGCCCCGCCACAGCTGATTCCTCGCCGCCACTGCTGCCACTGGAGCCGAGTGGAAAGGAGGGGAGTAAATCACGCATCTCTCCTTCCCCTCCCTGTGTCACTGTGACTGGGCTCTCAGCCAATCATAGCTCGCGGTCCGGCAGCCAATCAGGAGCCAGCCCGCGAGGTATGAATGGCTGGCGGACCGGACACAGTGAAGCTGGGGAAAGAGAGATGTGCAATGCACTCCCCTGTCCCCGGAAGAAGCAGCAGCGGTGTCTGTGGAGGAGAGGAGACCCAGACACCAGAAGGGTGAGTTACTTGTGCTGCTGCTGCTGCTTCAGACACTGTGGGCTGTGGAGGCATATGTGTGGCACTTTGGGGGCATGTGTGGCATTGTGGGGGCATATCTGGCACTGGGGGCATAACTAGCACTGTGGGGCATATGTGTGGCATTGTGGGGGCATATCTGGCACTGGGGGAATAACTAGCACTGTTGGGGCATATGTGTGGCATTGTGGGGGCATATTGGCACTGGGGCAATAACTAGCACTGTTGGGGCATATGTGTGGCATTATGGGGCATATCTGGCACTGGGGGCATAACTAGCACTGTGGGGGAATATGTGTGGCATTATGGGGGCATATCTGGCATTGGGGGCATAACTAGCATTGTGGGGGCATATCTGGCACTGGGGGCATAACTAGCACTGTGGGGGCATATGTGTGGCATTGTGGGGACATATCTGGCACTGGGGGCATAACTAGCACTGTGGGGGAATATGTGTGGCACTTTGGGGGGCATATCTGGCACTGTGGGGCATATATGTGTGGCACTGGGGCATACCTAGCACTGTGGGGGGCATATCTGGCACTAGGGGCATAAGGTTTTGTCATGTAGCCACTCCCCCTTGTGTCATATGACCACGCCCATGTCCACGCCACTGACCACGCCCATTTTTGGTGCACACCTTTGGCGCGCAGCACAGTACCACTAAGGCATTTTTTCTACTTGCACCACTGCTACTATAATTGGGTTTTAACCAGCTCAGAACTATTACAAAGCTTTGGTTTATATTGAACTGGAAATGATCAGGTAACTTATCGCTGTGAAAATGTATATATGAAGAGTCCACACTAGTCAAACAATGTCAAGAAAAGAGAGTTTAACATAGAATACCATCATAAAATCCTGTCAAGTTTTTGTTAGAATGCAGCGCCCGGCGCCTGTCTCCATACACTGTTTAGTGTGCAGCCTAACAGACTGCCTTGTCCCCTTCTGGCCACTGTAGCTAGACGTCACCCTGAGTGACAGCTTGCTTAATTGTATAGCAGGGCAGAGACCCCTGACCCTGCTGGCAGCGTTTCCTTTCCTGTAAGGAAGTCCCCGTGTGATAGTGTGCCTCAGAGCGTGTGTGACATCCTCCATGCTGTTTGCAGCTCCACGTGCACCGGAGCGCACAAGACAAAGCCCCGCTGTAATCCCGTTACAAGCGTGACCTTTTGCACAGGGAGATCCATCATCATTGGCAGCAGCGACGACTGGGAGAGATACCGCAGCGTAAACCAGTTAATTGCCAATAACCCTGCACAAGCTAAACGCTACAGCTAAGTAACACCCGAGACTGTGATTCCTATGCAATCAGTTGTATACTGCCTGAAGTTAACTACCAAAGTACTGTTATACTTTGCAAGCCTGTCACTTGAATAAACCTCAAGTTGGTTATATCTTCTAAGTGTGTCGTCTAACAACCACACTGCACGTATTTATAGACACTCTGCCAATAGGTTATGGGCCCAGCACGTCACGTGCGCGAAGATTAACCCCCTAAAGACCAAGTGCTAGCGCAGTACATAAAAGAACACAAAGAAATATTCCTAAATTATCATTTGTGGAAGAGTTAACGAGAATGCACAGTACAGGGCATAGCATGAACTTTCCAAAACTCAAAGGCTCAGAGAATTATACTACATGGAAGTTCGCTATGGAAATGCAGCTTAAAAGGGAGAAGCTATGGAAAGTCACAATAGCCCCAGGAGATAGTCCAAACCCAGAAGAGGTAGACAAGGCCATTGGCACAATAGGCCTGGCTGTGGAGCAGCATGTTTATTCTACTATCTGTGGAAAGGAGTCCGCTAAGGACATGTGGACAACTCTACAAGGTGCTTATGAAAATAAAGGCTTAATGAGAAGAATAAGTCTGAGACGCACACTGTATGGAACAAAATTGAATGCATGCAAGGACATGAACGATTACATTGATAAGATACTATCGATAGCTCAGCAATTGGCATGTGTAGGAGCAAAAGTGGATGAGGAAGAAGTGTCGATGGTAATGCTGCAGAACTTGACAGAAGAATTTGACTTCCTAGTTGTCGCACTAGAGTAAAATGAAACCAAGCTTACAACTGAAGTTGTGAGAGCCAAGCTACTACAGTTCCAAGAAAGAATCCACAAGGATGCCATAGCTGAGGGTTCTGCCTTAGTAGCAAAGGGTGCGAAACCCAAGAAATGCACATTCAAATGTTATGTGTGCCACAAAGTAGGGCACAAGGCTTCAGAATGCAGGATGAAGAACACTAGTGGCATGCACAAGCGGCATGACAAGAAGAACGAGTCAGCACTGAATGTAACAGACAAGCCAAGGAGGGATCTCTGGTACATGGACTCGGGAGCCTCTAGACACTTCAGCTGCAACAAGGAGTGGTTCAATTCTTTAACACAGTGTACACCCACAACAGTTACCGGGATTGGTGAAAAGGTCCTTACTGCATCAAATGTTGGGACAATCACAGTGAGACTAAGAATTGAGGGACAGACAGTAGTCACAGATATCCAAGACGTCCTATATGTACAAGAATTGGGAAGTAACCTCATCGCTATCAGCGTACTCGAGGCAAAAGGCTACAGAGTCCAGTTTGCAAAGGGCAGGTGTATGGTGCATAATGAAAAAGGGACTGTAATTGCTTCAGCAACCCGATGCAACCAACTATACGTCCTAGACACAGATGAATGTGTAGCTTTGGCAGCCTCTGCTGAAAATGAGTCGATGGAACTCTGGCACAGGCGTTTGGGACACTTAGGATATGATAATGTCCAGAAATTAGCTGATGGGATGGCAACAGGAATCACAGTGAAAGACACCGGAAGACCTGTGTGCGAGAGTTGCATAAAAGGCAAGCAGACCCGCAACCCATTTCCCAAGTCAGCGAGCAGAGCAGAATCACAGTTAGCTCTGGTGCACACAGATGTGTGCGGACCAATGGAAGAGGAGTCAACCAGTGGTTACAAGTACTTCATGACTCTCATTGATGACGCCACAAGAATGACACACGTATACTTCATAAGGAAGAAAAGTGAGGTGGTCAAGAAAATTGTGGAGTACAAGAACCTAGTGGAAACTCAGACGGGCCTAAAGCTAAAGGTCCTGAGATCCGACAATGGGGGAGAGTACGAAAATGAAGAGCTAACCGACTTTCTAAAAAGGCATGGCATAAAGCATCAGCTGACAATGGCCTATACGCCTGAACAGAATGGCGTAAGTGAAAGGGCGAACCGAACAATCGTTGAAAGAGCACGAGCGATGGTGAACGATGCTGGCCTGGAGAAGAGTTTTTGGGCAGAAGCTGTATCTACCGCAGTATACCTGAAAAACAGAACACCCACAGTGGCCGTGAAGGGAAAAACCCCCTTAGAGGCCTGGTCTGGGAAGAAGCCAGACATCAGTCATCTCCGTGTCTTTGGGAGCAGAGCTTATGCGCATATACCAAAGGAGAAAAGGAAGAAACTTGACCCGAAATCAAGACAGTGCATATTGCTAGGCTATTGTGAGGAGAGCAAAGGGTACAGGCTCTGGGATGCAGAGAACAGACGTCTTCTGAAATCAAGATATGTGATATTTCAAGAAACAGCATCACCCACAAAAGCAAAAGAGCAAGAAAAGCAAGCACTAGTAGAGGTGTGTGAAATAGAAAACATACCTGAAACAGAAAATACTGAAGAGGGAAGCGAACCAACGAACAGAGCTTCCGTAAGAAGGAACAAGGGCATACCAGCCAGAAGATATGAGGAAGAATATGCGAATATTGCCTTCAGTGAACCTCAGAGTATTCGAGAAGCGAAAGCGTGCAGTGATTGGGCGAAATGGAAATCTGCAATAGATACAGAGCTATCAGCACTGAAAGAGAACGATACTTGGACCATAGTAGATACGCCAAGCAACCGCAAGACAGTCAAGAACAAGTGGGTCTTCTGCAAGAAGTTAAATTCAGACGGAGAAGTTGCCCGTTACAAAGCCCGTCTTGTTGCTAAGGGATACACACAGAGATCCGGAATTGACTATGGGGAGATATACTCACCTGTTGCGAGGTACAACACTCTAAGATTAGTAATTGCAGTCGCCACCTTACAAGACTTACTGCTATATCAACTAGACTTCGACTCAGCGTTCCTAAATGGAGAGTTACTTGAAGAAATCTATATGGAATCACCAGATCACTATAATGAGGATGAACTTCAGACAGAGAAGGTGTGTCTTCTGAAGAAATCCATATACGGCCTAAAGCAGAGTGGTCGTTGCTGGTACATAAAATTGGACACAGTACTACTTGAAATGAATTTTATTAGATCAGAGACTGACCACTGCCTTTATCACAAAACTCTGGGAGAAAAGTTGTTCATCATAGCAGTCTATGTGGATGATATACTTATAGCAGGTCACGAAGATCACATCACAAGTGTGAGAGATCAACTAAAACAGAGATTCAAGTTAAAAGACTTAGGTCCAGCCAATCATTTGTTGGGAATGAGAATTGTTCAAAACTTGCAAAAGGGAACAGTCACGGTCGACCAACAAATGTACATCGAGGCAACAATCTTGAAGTATGGGATGGCGGACTCCAAGTCAGTAAATACACCAATTGACAAAAGCATCAAGATTACAAAAGGTATGTCACCAACCACACGAGAAGAAGTAGAGGAAATGCAAGATGTTCCTTACAAGAACGTGGTTGGAAGTCTTATGTATGCAAGTATTGGAACCCGTCCAGACATCACTCATGCAGTCAGTCGGGTGAGCCAATTTGCAATAAATCCTGGAAGACAACACTGGATCGCAGTGAAGAGGATCCTGAGATACCTAAAAGGTACAAGTTCCTTGAAATTAAAATTCGCCAAGACAAGCAATTCAAATTTGGAAGTCTTCTGCGATGCCAACTGGGGAGCAGATGAAGATGATCGTCGCTCCCACACCGGTTACCTGTTCACACTGGCCGGAGCAGCAGTTAGTTGGGCGAGTAGAAAACAACCAACCGTTGCTCTTTCGACAACTGAGGCCGAATACATGGCTCTTACAGAGACATCAAAAGAAGATCTCTGGATCAAAGAGACTTTGTGTGAGTTAGGTCTACTTTTTGAAGAAGAGACTATCAGCATCGCATGTGATAACAGGGGAGCAATAGATCTTTCCTGTACTACCAAGCACCATGGAAGGTCGAAACATATCGCGATAAGACACCACTTCATCAGGGAACTAGTGGAGAACAAGTCCATCGATGTTGAATACATTGCAAGTGAACAGAATGTCGCTGACATGCTTACAAAAGGACTGTCGAAAAACTTGCTTATTAAGTTCGTGAAGGACTGTGGACTTGTCTAAGTTCAAAATGTTGATTTGAAGTTTTGATGTTCTGAATGTCTTTTCTCTCTAACCATATTTTCGGTTACAGGTATTACAAAAGGACAAAGTATTGTATTGAGTTCTTTTATGTAGCCGAAGACAGCCTTGAGCGAGGGGGAGTGTTAGAATGCAGCGCCCGGCGCCTGTCTCCATACACTGTTTAGTGTGCAGCCTAACAGACTGCCTTGTCCCCTTCTGGCCACTGTAGCTAGACGTCACCCTGAGTGACAGCTCGCTTAAGCGTATAGCAGGGCAGAGACCCCTGACCCTGCTGGCAGCGTTTCCTTTCCTGTAAGGAAGTCCCCGTGTGATAGTGAGCCTCAGAGCGTGTGTGACATCCTCCATGCTGTTTGCAGCTCCACGTGCACCGGAGCGCACAAGACAAAGCCCCGCTGTAATCCCGTTACAAGCGTGACCTTTTGCACAGGGAGATCCATCATCATTGGCAGCAGCGACGACTGGGAGAGATACCGCAGCGTAAACCAGTTA
This sequence comes from Crinia signifera, assembly GCF_055691185.1. Lineage (NCBI taxonomy): Eukaryota > Metazoa > Chordata > Amphibia > Anura > Myobatrachidae > Crinia > Crinia signifera. The sequence goes on along the minus strand of NC_139220.1, from coordinate 324,668,910 downwards.
ATTGCCATTAACCCTGCACAAGCTAAACGCTACAGCTAAGTAACACCCGAGACTGTGATTCCTATGCAATCAGTTGTATACTGCCTGAAGTTAACTACCAAAGTACTGTTATACTTTGCAAGCCTGTCACTTGAATAAACCTCAAGTTGGTTATATCTTCTAAGTGTGTCGTCTAACAACCACACTGCACGTATTTATAGACACTCTGCCAATAGTTTTGCTAACAATTAAATAGAGGCATCAACTGGTGGCATCCATAGTTTTTGCAAAAACACGCAATAGAATATAAAGAATATAGAAAAAAGACTATAAAGATAAAACAACTTTTGATAGGGACCTCATGGACAGATTTATTAAATTTGTGAGGTGGAAAAGTGGCTGGTACTTTGTCACTGGCCATTCAGCTCCTAACTATCATTTTGAAATCCCAGTCTGTAGTCTGATAGTTAAGAGCTGATTGACTGGCAATAAGGTTACCAGCCTTTATCACTTTACAGAGGCTAATAAATCTGCCCCTAAATTTGAAAAATCCATGAAAAAAAGGGGGGGCGGGGGAGGGGGGGATGATATCGTCAAGGGATCTAGGTATTTTTTCATGAAAAACAGGAGGTTTTCATGAGTGATATCTAAATAAGAGTAATTAAAAATTAGCAAAAACCCTGCTTTACATGGCCACGGCACTATCACAAGTATTTTAATGCCCCCCCTGTCCACGTCAGGGCCGCCGAGAGGGGGGTCTGGGGGTACTTGAGTCCCAGGCCCCAGACAGAAATGGGGCCCGACCGTTACGCTGGGTACACAGCCGCCGGGATTCAGCTGTCACTCTTTCAGACAAATGAGGATGGAGGAACCTGGCTGGGCAGACAGAGAAGCAGGAAGAGTGGATTATAGGATTTGTAGTTCATTTTTTACTGCTCAGACGATGAGCAGTTAAATATAAACTTCAAATCCCATGATGCAATTCTGCCTGACAGGCTAGGAGTGAGCCCTGATGCATCACAGGACATCTCCTGCACTTGCCCCTGGAATGTTTGCACTGAAGTTGTGATAAGACTGATTTATGTTCAGGAGGAAGACAGCGCTTCCCAGTTCTCCCCCTCTTCTTCCTCAAAGACGTGCTTCAAACAAACAGTGTAATGATTCTTCTTTTCTTTTTTTTTTTTCATTTAATTTTTTTTATTTAACCACCAGCTTGTGATGTAATTATTTATTTCATATAAAGCAAGTAAACAGGTATAGTGTGTGTGTGTGTGTGTGTGTTGTGTGTGTATATACATTCAGGAGAGGGATGTAGCATGTATAGCCCCATTCACACTGGGCGAAAAAATGAGCAATATTGCTCGTTATATCGCCTGGAGTATTCTCTGCCAGATGGTTACTATTGTGTGACCTCACCACCATCACATGCTGTCACTTTATAAAGTATTGGAGGGATAAATATAAGGGTTTATCCCATTGAGGGACACTTAAATCTACAGTCGCTTACCCAAAGAAATTAAGCGGGCAAAGTGGAACCAACCACGAACCGATGGTCGCTTTTTGATGAGCAGGCAGTCAGAAGTCTGGGCTTGCGTTCTGGCAGCCTATTAGGAGCGAGTGTGTGTGTGGAGGGGGTGGGCTGCCTATTGTGCCTGTCCCGGGCCCCACTATTTCTGGTGGCAGCCCTGGTCCAGGAGGTTGGGAGCGCTCTGCCACCAGCTGACCTTTAACGTGTTGTGGGTAACATCCAGGAAGCGGAAGCGATCGGGGGACATGAAGTAGCCAGCCGCTGGCCGGGGAGGAATCGGAGCTGGATGAGCTGTCCGAGGGAGTGGCGGCCGGGGAGGTGTCCAGAGGCTCCGGCCTATGGGATGACTCAGCTGAGCATCAGTGCAGGTGACAGGCACAAGCCGGGCTCGCTATGCTGTTGGGCAGCTTGAGGGTGGGTTGGGGCAGGTAGCCCAGGTCGCTGTTGGTCATACTCATGCCTGTGCTGGTGCCATACAGCTGGAGGATCGATCTCCCGTCTCCAGCCTCCTCCTCCGCTTCTTCCCCTTCCTCGGTCAGGTCCTCCACACAGCGGTAGAAGGCAGGAGGACTCCCTTGGCCGACGATATCCTCTTGCGCAACCATTTGCTCCGCCCAGCCACCATCAGCCCAAAGCAGCTGCTGACAGGCCGGCCCCGGGAGCAGTGCAGTGACCACCGCCTTGTCCCACTTATTCACTCTGTGGTGAGGGTGGCTACAACCCTCTGCACAAGTGTCTCCCCTGCCAGGACCCATTATATTGAATTTAAATGTTGGGCTGAAGAGGCGCCCTCCAGTGGCCGGCACCCTAGGCATCTGGAGACTGTCGAGACTCTACTACCGTGAAAAAGACAGATAGACTGTCAAAACGCGTTGGTGTAGAGGGATTGTGCGATTGCCTACCTGTATCCTTGGACTACCTGGTCAGCGGTGGGTGGCCAAACATCGCTTCCTCAGGTATAACCCCTTTTTTTCAACATTGTGGTACAGGCTGTTTAATTTGCACTTATCCTTTATTTCAATAAAACTCCTACTGAGACCAATCCTTATCCCCCCCTTCTTTCTTTGTATACTGGATTGGATTGGAGAAAATATACAAAGTGTCTGGCTTATTACAATTGGACCATAAATATACCTTTATAGGAAAAACACGACGTATGTACATGTGAGTACGGTACGCATCTCTTTTGGCTTTCTGTCACATACCAACACGGAGGTGATCCAACTAAAGATACCTTTATATGTTGGTACACATATCACTTTCGAGTGAGTGAGGGTACGAGTAATCTACCTGGGAAAATATTCACTTTATTTGTTTCCCCATCACATCAATAATATAGCAATTTGACTCCCTAATGACACATGTCTTTTTGCTCTCTTCCTTTTTTGTTTATATAACTCCCACAGATCATTTCTGAGGGTACTCTGAGTGGAGAAACAGGAATCCAGCGGCCATTTCACTTTTGGTTTCTTTGCAACATATCTGCCTAAAACTGCCTAGTGGTAGCGCTGGCCCTGGCTGTATACCATATAATGGTCCATATGAGAATATATAATGTTAATAATATAGATTTGCTATAAGTCTATTTCAACAGTATGGAGCAGTACGGATGGTCTAATGGTTAGCATTACTTCCTCACAGCACTGAGGTCATGGGTTCTATTCCCACCATGTGTTATATATACGGGGCAGTACGGATGGTGTAATGGTTACATTACTGCCTCACAGCGCTGAGGTCATGGGTTCTATCCCCACCATGTGTTATATATACGGGGCAGTACGGACGGTGTAATGGTTACATTACTGCCTCACAGCACTGAGGTCATGGGTTCTATCCCCACCATGTGTTATATATACGGGGCAGTACGGGCGGTGTAATGGTTATCATTACTGCCTCACAGCACTGAGGTCATGGGTTCTATCCCCACCATGTGTTATATATACGGGGCAGCACGGATGATGTAATGGTTAGCATTACTGCCTCACAGCACTGAGGTCATGGGTTCTATTCCCACCATGTGTTATATATACGGGGCAGTACGGATGGTGTAATGGTTAGCATTACTGCATCACAGCGCTGAGGTCATGGGTTCTATTCCCATCATGTGTTATATATACGGGGCAGTACGGATGGTGTAATGGTTACATTACTGCCTCACAGCACTGAGGTCATGGGTTCTATCCAAACCATGTGTTATATATACGGGGCAGTACGGATGGTGTAATGTTTAGCATTACTACCTCACAGCACTGAGGGCATGGGTTCTATCCCCACCATGTGTTATATATACGGGGCAGTACGGATGGTGTAATGGTTAGCATTACTGCCTCACAGCACTGAGGTCATGGGTTCTATCCACACCATGTGTTATATATACGGGGCAGTACGGATGGTGTAATGGTTAGCATTACTGCATCACAGCACTGAGGTCATGGGTTCTATTCCCACCATGTGTTATATATACGGGGTAGTACGGATGGTGTAATGGTTAGCATTATTGCCTCACACCACTGAGGTCATGGGTTCTATCCAAACCATGTGTTATATATACGGGGCAGTACGGATGGTGTAATGGTTAGCATTACTGCCTCACAGCACTGAGGTCATGGGTTCTATTCCCACCATGTGTTATATATACGGGGCAGTACGGATGGTGTAATGGTTAGCATTACTGCCTCACAGCACTGAGGTCATGGGTTCTATCCACACCATGTGTTATATATACGGGGCAGTATGGATGGTGTAATGGTTAGCATTACTGCCTCACAGCACTGAGGTCATTGGTTCTATTCCCACCATGTGTTATATATACGGGGTAGTACGGATGGTGTAATGGTTAGCATTATTGCCTCACAGCACTGAGGTCATGGGTTCTATTCCCACCATGTGTTATATATACGGGGCAGTACGGATGGTGTAATGGTTACATTACTGCCTCACAGCGCTGAGGTCATGGGTTCTATCCCCACCATGTGTTATATATACGGGGCAGTACGGACGGTGTAATGGTTACATTACTGCCTCACAGCACTGAGGTCATGGGTTCTATCCCCACCATGTGTTATATATACGGGGCAGTACGGGCGGTGTAATGGTTATCATTACTGCCTCACAGCACTGAGGTCATGGGTTCTATCCCCACCATGTGTTATATATACGGGGCAGCACGGATGATGTAATGGTTAGCATTACTGCCTGACAGCACTGAGGTCATGGGTTCTATTCCCACCATGTGTTATATATATGGGGCAGTACGGATGGTGTAATGGTTAGCATTACTGCATCACAGCGCTGAGGTCATGGGTTCTATTCCCATCATGTGTTATATATACGGGGCAGTACGGATGGTGTAATGGTTACATTACTGCCTCACAGCACTGAGGTCATGGGTTCTATCCAAACCATGTGTTATATATACGGGGCAGTACGGATGGTGTAATGTTTAGCATTACTACCTCACAGCACTGAGGGCATGGGTTCTATCCCCACCATGTGTTATATATACGGGGCAGTAAGGATGGTGTAATGGTTAGCATTACTGCCTCACAGCACTGAGGTCATGGGTTCTATTCCCACCATATGTTATATATACGGGGCAGTACGGATGGTGTAATGGTTAGCATTACTGCCTCACAGCACTGAGGTCATGGGTTCTATCCACACCATGTGTTATATATACGGGGCAGTACGGATGGTGTAATGGTTAGCATTACTGCATCACAGCACTGAGGTCATGGGTTCTATTCCCACCATGTGTTATATATACGGGGTAGTACGGATGGTGTAATGGTTAGCATTATTGCCTCACAGCACTGAGGTCATGGGTTCTATCCAAACCATGTGTTATATATACGGGGCAGTACGGATGGTGTAATGGTTAGCATTACTGCCTCACAGCACTGAGGTCATGGGTTCTATTCCCACCATGTGTTATATATACGGGGCAGTACGGATGGTGTAATGGTTAGCATTACTGCCTCACAGCACTGAGGTCATGGGTTCTATCCACACCATGTGTTATATATACGGGGCAGTATGGATGGTGTAATGGTTAGCATTACTGCCTCACAGCACTGAGGTCATTGGTTCTATTCCCACCATGTGTTATATATACGGGGTAGTACGGATGGTGTAATGGTTAGCATTATTGCCTCACAGCACTGAGGTCATGGGTTCTATCCAAACCATGTGTTATATATATACGGGGCAGTACGGACGGTGTTATGGTTAGCATTACTACCTCACAGCACTGAGGGCATGGGTTCTATCCCCACCATGTGTTATATATACAGGGCAGTACAGATGGTGTAATGGTTAGCATTACTGCCTCACAGTGCTGAGGTCATGGGTTCTATCCCCACCATGTGTTATATATACGGGGCAGTACGGATGGTGTAATGGTTACATTACTGCCTCACAGCACTGAGATCATGGGTTCTATCCCGACCATGTGTTATATATACCGGGCAGTACGGACGGTGTAATGGTTACATTGCTGCCTCACAGCGCTGAGGTCATGGGTTCTATCCCCACCATGTGTTATATATACGGGGCAGTACGGGCGGTGTAATGGTTATCATTACTGCCTCACAGCACTGAGGTCATGGGTTCTATCCCCACCATGTGTTATATATACGGGGCAGCACGGATGATGTAATGGTTAGCATTACTGCCTCACAGCACTGAGGTCATGGGTTCTATCCCCACCATGTGTTATATATACGGGGCAGTACGGGCGGTGTAATGGTTACATTACTGCCTCACATCACTGAGGTCATGGGTTCTATCCCCACCATGTGTTATATATACGGGGCAGTACGGACGGTGTAATGGTTAGCATTACTGCCTCACAGCACTGAGGTCATGGGTTCTATCCCCACCATGTGTTACATATACGTGGCAGTACGGATGGTGTAATGGTTAGCATTACTGCCGCACAGCACTGACGATTCCCACCATGACCCTAACTTTGCGGTGGATATTCTCCCAGTACTTCCATTTTTCCTCCGGGTACTCCGGTTTCCTTCCACATTCCAAATATATACTGGTATGCTAATTGGTTCTAACAACATTAACCCTAGTATGTCTGTGTGCGCGTGTACATGTGGTAGGGAATATAGATTGTAATCTCCACTGGGGCAGGGAATGATTTGAGTGCTCAAATATTCTCTGTACAGCGCTGTGGAATATGTATGCGCTATATAAATAACTGTTAATAAATAATAAATTACTTACATAAATACTATATATGCTCTTGACTCTGTCGTTCCACCAACCACTATTCATCCTCGCAAATGAACACCACAACCCTGGCACACCAAATGCACCAGATGCCTACAAAAATGCTTACGTACTGCTGAATGACATTGGAGGAAATCACACTCCAAGGCAGACTTCCTCCATGTCACACTTAGGCTTTCATCATTCAGTGCTGCCCTTTCCCTTGCTAAACAGTCGTACTTCATGAACCTCATCTCCTCCCAGTATAAAAACCCCCGGCACTTCTTGCCACTGTCACCTCCCTCCTTTGCCCACCACCTCCTCCCCATCTCACTCTCTGCTCTTGACTTTGACACTTGCTTTACATCTGTAATTGACTCCATACACCAGGACATCACATCCCACCAGACCATCTTCAACCAACCACTTCCTCTCCCTCACAATCCCTCCTACTTCCCCTTAATAACTCTCATTTATTCCACCCCCCTCACCACCTCCCCATATGATGCTAACCCCTCCCACCCCCTCCACTTCCTCTCTCCCACTGCCTGAACCCATCTTGCCCAACTCTTCAACCTATCCCTCTCATCGGGTACTGTCCCCTCTACCTTTAACCATGCTCTTGTCTCTCCTATCCTTAAAAACATACCTTTGATCCTAATTCTCTTTCTAACTACTGACCCATTTCTCTCCTCCCTTTTGCCTCCAAACTCCTTGGCGAAATGTAACAGGGTGCGATTTTTTTCGTAAGAAAAAAAATCGCACCAAATCGCACCTTTAAAAATCGCGTTTTTTGCCGCGAATTCGCATATGTAATGAGATGCGAATTTGCGGCAAAAAAGTGCGATATGGTGTGATTTCAGGCGCTTTTTAAGTCCTGAAAATTTGCGATTTTCAGTCATGAAAATCGGCACATTTTCAGTACAGTGCGCTGTGTTGTAAAAAAAAAAAAAAACGAAAAAAAAAACGGCGTGCGGTCCCCCTCCTAAGCATAACCAGCCCCGGGCTCAAAAAGCCGGTGCTGGTGTCATAAAATCAGAGGGACAAACAAATAGGGGTTCCCTTGATTTAATGAAACCAGCACCAGGCTCAAGGTCCAGCGCTGGTTCCCAAAATACGGGGGACAAAATGACTAGGGGTCCCCCCGTATTTTAAGAACCAGCACCAGACCCAACCAGCCAGCAGGGTAATGCCACAGCCTGGGGATACTTATTATATAAGGTCCCGCGGCCAAAGCATTATCCCCGTGGCTGGTCAGCATGGGCAGGGGTCCTGGGGAAGTGGGGACCCCCCCAATGAAGGGGTCCCCCCCCCTCCAGGACTTACCAGCCCATGCTGAAAGTCCGGGGCTGTCCCCGATGGCCCTGGGCGGTGGGCATCGGGCTGATGCAAAGTGTAAAAAAAAGAATAAAAACTATTGTTTTCTACTGTAGAACTATGAATCCCAGCAAGCCTACCCTACATGCTGGGACTTGGAGAACCACAAGTCCCAGCATGCGGGGCATTAAAGGGCCCGCTGGTACTTGTAGTTCTACAGTACAAAAAATAGTTAAATAAAACACACTGACACCCAGTAAAATAAAATTTTAATACATACATAACACACACATACTGATACTTACCTACCTTGAGCCCGTAGGTCGGTCCCTGGATCCTGGGTCCGGGGTCCGGGGCTCCAGGGCAGAAGAGTCCGGTTCCGGGGCCTTGGTCCTGGTTCCGGGGCTGGTCCGGGGCTCCAGGGCAGAAGAGTCCGGTTCCGGGGCCTTGGTCCTGGTTCCGGGGCTGGTCCAGGGGCCGGGGCTCCAGGGCAGAAGAGTCCGGTTCCGGGGCCTTGGTCCTTGTTCCGGGGCTGGTCCGGGGTCCTGGGCTCCAGGGCTGATGTCTCCAGGGTCCAGGATCCGAAGTAGTCCAAAAGGGGTACCTAAGGAAAGAAATCCTACTCACCTGGTCCCCGGCGACGACCTCGGCATCTTCTCCGGCAGACGCGCAGACTGGACTGGAGAGGCGCAGAGATGTTTCATCTTCCGCGCCTCTCCTCAGAATGATTCTATTGGCTGCCTAGCGGCCAATCAGGAGCTGACTTTCTCCTCCCATTACATTTCGCCCCTTGAGTGTATTGTCTACAACCGCCTTACTGCCTTTCTTTCCTCCCACTCTCTGCTTTATCCATTCCAATCTGTCTTCTGTCTCCTCCACTCCACTGAAACTGATCTCACTAAAGTCTGCAATGATCTTCATGCAGCCAAATCTAAAGGCAACTACTCTCTACTTTTTCTTCTTGACCTTTCTGCTGCTTTTGACTCTGTTGACCACCCCCCCCCCAACTCCAAATCCTTCACTCCCTTGATTTGTGTGATACTTCTTTCTCCTGGCTGTCCTCCTACCTCTCTGGCTTCTTCTTCTCTGTCTCCTGTCATGACTCCACCTCCCCTGCACTTCCACTGACAGTTGGTGTCCCCCAAGGCTCTGTTCTTGGTTCTCTCCTTTTCTCTCTATGTACTGTTTGTCATCTCTAGGTGAGCTCATTCACTCCTTATACTTCCTATGTCCCCTCTATGCTGATAATATTCATGTCTTAGACTGAGCTGATCATCTTCCCACCCTCTCAGTTTACCTTACCTTCCACAATGTCACTTTCTATTGATGTAACAACAATCTCTTCTAGCCACCAAGTACGCCGCCTTGGCATTACTCTTGATTCCTTTCTCTCCTTTAAACCACTCTTTCAGTCCTGTTGTTTCCACCTCAAAAAATATTTCCAGGATCAGACCCTATGTGAGGTTACGGGTTCCTCAATCACTCAGACACCGAGCAGATGAAATCACAAACTATCACTTCTCCACACAGCAGTGAGAGCAGAAACCTGTATAAGTCCACACAGCACCGGACGCTCCACACCAGAGCGTAGTAGGATGCCCACCCGGGCAGACGATGTGTTCCACAAGATTCCGTGGCAGAGTATGACCTCTTAGCCAGGATCGTGACTAACATGAGGAGCTGGCATGTGTACAAGTCATTTTAAAACCTTCTAAATTCCCACGGTGCTTGAACCATCAGTGGGGTTGCACTTGGTCCGGATTGGTGGATTCAAGAGACAGGTATATCCCCCCTTTCAAGCTACAGCTGTCCATCTGCTGTTGCCCACCTGCTGTGTCCAGTTCCACAGTGTCTACTAGAGTCCAGAAAGGCACAAAGGAGTGCCAATAAAAGGAACAAACACCGGCTCATTGCGTTATGTGCTGATCACCCCCTGTGAAGATTGTCCCTCCGCTATCACTCTCCTGTAAATAGCAGGAACAATAGTAGGGTAATTGGATCACCCCCTGTGGACATAGCCTTTCTGAAAATATATGGGTAACATCCTCTGATATACAGTCTAATACTATGGTTCTGGAAATACACACAGATATGGGGAATCGAGACATATACGGCGAACAATAGGGTATAGACGGACTAAAAAGTACATTAATCACTACACATAATAAAATATCATAATTACCATCTTGCTATGAGTCTGATAACCTCACACCCAATCTCACCCAGGATGCTACAAAGACCCTCATCCGCTCACTGGTCATGTCCAGAATGGACTACTGTAATCTCCTCCTCTCTGGCCTCCTTGTAAAACACCTCTCTCCAATCTATCCTCAATGCTGCTGCCCGGCTCATCTTCCTCTCCAAACATACTATGTCCACCTCCCCTCTCTTAAAAGCCCTGCACTGGCTCCCCTTTCCCTTCAGAATACAATTCAAACTACTTACAGTCACTTACAAAGCCATCACCCTTCTTCTCCCACCTACATATCTGACCTTGTCTCTCTTCACACTCCCACCCGCCCTCTCCGCTCCACAAATGCACGTTGCCTCTCCTACAAACTGGTTACTTCCTCCCATTCCTGCATCCAATAATTGGGCCATTGTGCTCCATATCTGTGGAATTTTATACCCCTTCCTCTCAGACCTGCCACCTCCCTACATAACTTTAAAAGGGCTCTTAAGACCCAGTTCTTCATTACATCAAATAATTTCTCATCCAGGGTGCAAATTTGCAAGGTGGGAAATGATGCAGGCTGTGGGGGGGGGGGGGGGGTACAGGATGGGAGAGAACACAGTGAGAGAGGGGGCACTAAAAGAAAGTTGGGTGGAGGGTTGGAGAAGATGCAGGGCCACAGTCAGAGAGAGCATCAGGAAGCCGAGCCAGGCTCCCATAGTGGCAGCAGGGGGGGGAGGGGGGGCAATTTCCTCTTCCTCACAAGGCCCCCTGCAGTGATAAAGAAAAATAGTCATGATGTTTCTTTAGAACTGCGATTGCATTGCACTTTTTTGCAATTGCAAATGCAGACCGGAAGGTGGGATGCCCCACCACCAGCAAATGGGCTGTGTGATGTGCACCCTTCTGCACTATAGAAAATATTGAAAACAATGATTTGCTAACTGTCTGTTGTACTATATCTAGCTTGGCCAATACTAGCACTAAAAAGCCTGAGGAGACTGAAGTAGACAGATAGATCATTACACAGCTTTCTGTGTAAAATGGTTCCTGCATTGCTGCAAAGACTTATATCAGATCATCCAATTTCTGGGTGTGTCTAAAATAACACAGTTGTGCCCAGGTGTGTTTTTGGTGAGTCTCTGGCATCAGCCCATCTCAGTTGCTGATTAGTGGCAGTCTTAGACCAAGGGGCAATACTGGGGGAAATGTGTAAGGGACACTAATGTGGGCACTGTGTAAGGGGCACTAACAGAACACTGTATAAGGGACACTACTGGGGGAACTGTGTCAGGGGCATTATGTAAGGGGCACTAATGTGGGCACTGTGTAAGGGGTACTACTGGGGGCACTGTGTAAGGGGCACTACTGGGTACTGGGGGCACTGTGTAAGGGCACAAATGTAATCATTGTGTAAGGGGCACTAATAGATCACTGTGTAAGGGGCACTATGTAAGGGGCATAAATGTGGACGGTGGACAGCACAGGGAAGCGGTGGATGGCAGCGGGGTGCTCCATCAGAATGGGGCCCGCGAGCATATCGTGCGCACACACCCCCTTCCGACAGATGGCGGGGCCTGTCGGCTGGCAAGGGCTAGAGATTCTATTGCCAGCCCTCGCAATTATAAGGGTCTCCATCTGTAACATCCACTACATACACCTCTCACTCATAATGCAATATCACACAATACAGACTGGGTATCGAAGGTGACCCAGTTGCTTAGCAGGCTGATCTGAGAAGTTGGTGTGCAACTTTATAGCCTGGGTCCAGGCCATAAGCTTCTGGGCCCCATAGCCTTTGCACCCTCTATAGTTACGCCCATGGCCCTAGCATTAGAAATTTAATAAAAGTTAGACTAAAATAGACCAGAATCTTATTTAATTGAATTCATTTATTAGTGACCCTGCTTCATTTCTACAATAGAATACATCATATGTATTTTTGCAAATAGGTGTTAAAGAGGTGTTACTCTAGAAAGGGTAAAACTTTTGCAAAGTGCTACAGAGAAAATAGGGTCATGGATGTAAGCATAATGTAAGCAAAACGTAAACTAATACTCATTGCAAGTCAAAATCTCAAATAGAGTACAGATTACACTGATGATGTAAAGTACATAACAGCAGAAGAAAGGGACCTAAAGGTATAGTTTAATAATATCAAGTCTAGTTAAAAAGTTGTAAATGTAGAATACTTGTCTGTATAATAGATGTACTAGTGCAATGAAACTGTCTTGGTTTTGAATCTGTATATTTGTGGATGTGTATATGAAAAGGCCATGTACAGTTTAACAAACTAAGCACTTCAAATACAAGGACTGCCATTTTTGTGGCTGAAGTGCTTGGTTTGTTTGGGCCACTATAAAACAAGCAACCTGTGGGCTTAAGGCAACTAAGGTAACAGTGCTGTCAATGATGTCTACAGTGGCAAGATGCCATCATGATAGCCCTCATGCTCGTCATCATAATCTTCACACATTATGAAAAAATCCCTTCATTTTCCAACCACTCACAGAAAACAGACTGTTATCACCCCCAAATGCCAGCTTCCTGTCAGACAAACTGCGGCTCATTTGCATTTACGATCCATACGCATTTTCAATAATCATGCGCAGTAGTTCGTTTATGGCTTGATTTGTAAATTGTCTAAATAGCAATCAACTCTGAATCAGGCCCAACAGCCGCTTTGTGACCACACATGAATGAGCAGTGTCACCAATCTTTTATCTCTGTGACAGTTTACGCAATCTGTATATAAACAATGTTCGCAGCATTTCAGATTTATTCTTTTATTTCTATAATAATTGAAACCTCGTTAACTTAACATTCTGATTTATTTTCTGAAAATACAATTATTCCGAATTTACTGTTTTTAATTAAACTCTGGTGTACAGTACCAACAAACTCCCCGCAGAATTAGTGATACGTGGAGATGATCACATAGATATATAAATAGGAGCGGCAATAGTGAAGCTTGCCTTACACCGGAGGATGCTGTACTGTAATTCCCACAGCTTGCCCTGGTCTGCCACAATTGTACATAGCTTCTCCTTATACAGAAGGTAGGTTTTATACAATCATAAGATTTGCGTGTTGTCCTGTTGCCCCCGATGGCGAGCTATGATGGTGAACAGTGCAGATAGCTCGATCTCAGTAGTCAACTCCCTCCCCTTCACTCACCGTTTCCACCTCGCTGTTTCTCTTCGGCAAGGTTGAAACGACGAGTGTGGCCATTAAAACAGCGGGTCTCACCACTAAATGCAGCAGACTCGCTGCATTTGCGGCAGATATCGCCGTTTAAGGGGATCATTGCCATTCTCTCACTGCGAGGATTCCTCCATTACATTGAATACAACGGAGGAACGGTGAGGGGGTTTGATGGTGGAGGAACGGTTAGGGGGTTTGACGGCGGAGGAACGGTGAGGGGGTTTGATGGTGGAGGAACGGTGAGGGTGTTTGACGGTGGAGGAACGGTGAGGGGGTTTGTTTTCAGCGAGGAAAAGCCGACCTCGCCTTACAAACCCCCTGACCGAAGGCAATGAATACCGCTCATTGTCTGCCACAAAAGCGTAATCTGCAGAAAACCCACCAACCACAGGAACAGAAACATGATTATTTGGGAAAGTGCTCAAATCTCAAGATATGTGGGGTCATTGCAGCTGAAAATAGGACGATGAATCCAAACAGACCAGAGCCGGGGGTTACTGTAGTTCTTTGTCTACACAAGTAAATCTGATCTCACAATATATTGATAGTTTTGTAGTATGACTTTGCCGTGTACAGGGCAGCAGACACATCTGCGGGGCCTCAGTACTTGTAGGAGGTGTGGACAACTTTTAGCTGAGCTCCCTCCTTACTAGCAGATTGCCAAACATACTCTTTTTAGACCCAGGAAGTGGCGTGGGTGCTAGTGTGTCAGGCAAGCAAAGGGGCAGATCCAAGGGGCCCCCTTCTCTTCCCCACTTGTAATGTATGGAGAGAGGACCGACTGTTGCATATAAATCTGTACTTACGGTACTTATGTAGTATCTGGGCTGCCGATTTTGAAATCGGGTCCATTGCATCGCATCGCATCCGACCATATCGCATGCGATGGACCCGATTTTTCCATAGGATTCAATGTTAAAATGGACTAAGTCCATTTTAACATGGAATTCAATGGGAAAAAGGGGTCCTTTTCATACCCCTACTATCCAAGTGGGCATGGAGTTGGATATAAACCTGTGGCGAGCGTAGCGAGCCACCGAACCCGAAGCGTGGCGAGGGGACGCAGATTTCTTAAACAGTATTCTGTGTCCCCTCGTGGGGCTCGCTACGCTCGCCACGCTTCGGGCTCGGTGGCTCGCTACAGGTTTATATCCAACTCCATGCCCACTTGGATAGTAGGGGTATGAAAAAGTCATATCTCACTCAATCTCACTTGCATCTGACACATTAATGACAACTGTAGTTAAAGATTAATTATATATTTGTAACAGAAAATAAAGCAATCCAACAAATTACTGTGACTTATTAAGCAATGTTAACGCATGGAGGATACGGCCAAATACATCATCGCCTGCTAGAGATTTGCGCCATACAAATTCTGTCATGTAGCTGGCCAGATTGTAGCGAGCTGTTCCGCGATGGCACTTGTTCCTCCACTTGACACAACCCCATAAGCGTTCAATGTTCTGGGTGTGTGCCCCACTTTCTGGATCTACAAAGTTGAAGCGGTGGTTCACCCTGGCATGAGTGTAGCCAGCCGCCTCCAAATCACTGGTTCGGTATGCTCGCCAGCAATCCGACATGACAGTGGATCCAGGTTCAATATTTGCTTCAATAGCTGCCATCAGGGTTGCAGCATCTCTCTGGGCAACTGGCAGCATGAAGCATTGTCCAGTCTCTCTGCAGACACCGCCAAACACCCATTGCTGGGGAAGTAGTCGGCCCACATTGGCCTTGCGACTTACAAAAAGAGTCTCATCCACCTCGACCACTTTTCCTGGGCCTCCAATCCTGCGCTGCGGCTGAGCAAGAATATCCTGCTCACAGGCCTCACGCATAAACGCATTATATGCGACCACTGTCTTGATTGACAGATTCAGTTCCTTTTTGCAGAAGGTCACTGATGTCAACTCCTGGCTCCACAAATAGATGTATCGAACAATTGTAACAAAAGGGAGCCGGCACCCAGGACTAAACAGCGCAGTACGGACACTTTTTTTCTTGCCACAAGCCTTTACATAACACCGCCACTTTTGGTCAGTCATGTTCAGGCGCATGGGATGCCCGTTGTCGCAGGTGGCTGTGGTTAGCAGAAGGTCATGTTGTTGCAAGAAAAGAACAGTCTGTGGCAATGTAAAGAGCGTTGCCGACGACGCAGCTGCTGACATGGACGCTGTAGCCATATCTGTAACCAAATCTCCTCCAAAATCACCTCTCTCAAACCAGCAGTTTCTCCTCTCAAACACCCTCAGATTTTACTCCTTCCTAACCTCCTAAAATACCCTTTCTCCCAATTTTTGGCACCTGTGCCAAAGCCTAAATTAAAAATTAGGTGCAATAGGTGAAAAATCGGGTCCATCGCATCGCATCGCATGCGATTTGGTCGTATGCGATGCGATGCGATATCGCATCGCATCGCATCTGATTGTATTCCTTAACTTAAGGCATACAATCAAAAAATCGGCAGCCCAGATACTACATAAGTACCGTACTTACTTATTATGGGGTAGATGGTACTAAAGCCGTGGAGAGTGATAAAATGGAGATAGATAAAAGGGCAGACTTATTAAGAAGGAGAAGTGATAAAGTGGAAGATGACAACGCAGAAGCCAATCCGCCCCTAGTTGTCAAGCTACAGGCTGGATTTGAAAATGACAGTTGGGAGCTGATTGTCTGCTGCGTTATCGCCGGACACTTTATCACTTCTCCGGGCTCAAAGAAAACTGCCCAGAGTACCAACTAATCAGCACCTAATTTTCAAATGTAGCCTGTACTATGGCAGTTACTAAGCTTAGTATATCTCCCCCTATGTGGGGATACAAATCAGTGCATAGAGGAGCAATTAGCTGCAGCCTCCTTACACTGGGGCCTTGATTCCGGTTCACATGGAATAGGGCAAATTCAGCCGCGTTCCGATGTTTAGGGGTTGGAGCATGCCCAAGCACATCAATGAATGTCCTCTGTGAGTTACACAATCGCCGGGCTCTTCGTTGCGGGGAGGGAAAGCCGGAGGCAGTGACGCTGCCGGACCATGGGGCATCTCCATGAAAATGCTGGGTGTTCTCATGGGTATGCAGGCGGACTGATGCCCGCTCTCACGGGACGTCTGCCACCCACCCATCTGCAACAGCAATACTGAACACATGGGGAGAGAGAGAGATTTGTTTTGCTGTGGTTTTTTTCTTCCATATATGTATTTACATTTCTATTCAGTAAAATCAAGGACATAATTACCAATTACAAATAAAATTGATCATTTATTATCATTTCTGTCTTCTAATATTTTCTGTTTGACTTCTTCTTCCAAGAGACGGTTGTGGTATGTGGTTATGGTAGGAGACACAATTGTACCTCATTTTCTACCACCTCTTGTTATTACCTTTATTGTAGAAAATAATGTCCGGTAACAAGACAACCGTCACCGAGTTTTTCCTGGTCGGTTTCCAAGGTCACGGGCTTTTAAATATTTGGCTTTTTATTTTCATCTTCCTTGCCTATGTCATAACTTTAACTGGCGATATTCTGATCGTCACTCTGGTGTCAAAGAGCCAACGCCTCCAGCATCCAATGTTTTATCTCCTGAAACATCTCTCTGTCTCCGAAATCTTGTTTACAAGCAATATCACACCTAATCTGCTCTCTGTACTACTGAGAGGTGGTGGAACCATGTCCTTTGCTGGTTGTATCATTCAGTTCTACGTCTACATTGCCTCTGGCACTGTAGAGTCCCTCATCCTCACTGCCATGTCCTATGATCGATATCTGGCCATCTGTAACCCATTACGCTACACCGAGATGATGAACCTCCATCTTTGCCAAGCCTTGGTTTTAGCATCCTGGATTCTGAGTTTCACAGTTGTTTTAACAACAATTATTCTTCTTTGTCAACTGGAGTTTTGTGGATCGAACATCGTTGACCATTTCTTCTGTGACTTTGCGCCGTTGGTGGACCTCTCTTGCTCAGACACCTCTATAGTCAGAATAGAGGTCGTTGTGCTCTCCATTCCTGTGGTTGCCTCCACATTTTCCTTTATTATCTGGACTTACCTGTGTATTTTCATGACTATCTTCAGGATCTCTTCCATCATCGGGAGACAGAAGGCCTTCTCCACCTGTAGTTCTCATTTGACGTCAGTGTGCTCTTACTATGGTCCCCTTATTGTAATATATATGGTACCATATCAAAAACAGTCCCATGTTGTCTCAAAACTATTATCAATACTGTACACCGTGGTGACCCCATTGTTTAATCCCCTTATCTATAGCTTGAGAAATGAAGAGCTTCAAAATGTTCTGTGGAAGTTTTTGAACCTCAAGATGGATATCTAATCAGCCCTTGTGGTTCTAGGGGCAAATAAAGTAGTTACCTTACTTGCTTATATTCGGGCATGTAGAAGTTGTGTATATACAGGTTCTATGAATTTCTGTAGTCTTTAAAATTACTTTTTTAAAAAACATCATTAAGTCAGTTTGCTTCCCTAATTCAGACAGTAAAGCAGGGGTGGGGAACCTCAGGCCCGGCGGTCTAAGTTGCCTGCCCACCCGCCTGGCGGCTTTGCCAGGAGTCAAGTACAGGGAAGAGGTCGGTAGTTCTCGCGAGATTCCTCTTAATCAACAGCAGCCGGAGACTGTCAGACCTATTCAGCGGCAGCCGCCGGAGCGTGGGACGGCTGCAGCAGGAATTTTTTACATATGGCCCCCGAAGGATTTTTACCCATACAAACGGCCCTTGGCACAAAAAAGGTTATCCACCGCTGCAGTAAAGTATAAGCAAATACTACAACAGGTAGGAAAAAAACACCAAAAGAGTACCAATAGTGTAGCAGTTCATCAAAAATGTAAAACAATTATCTCTGCAATGTAATTGTCTCTGTAATGTCCTATAAAAAGACACTGGCGCCGATAGCACCCACAGGCTGCTCCTTTGTTAGTATCTCATTAAATGATATTTATTCCATACGAAGATAAAACATGTATAATGGTTCATACATCCTCAAAAAAAAAAGTGTTACACTAAGTGGGTATCCTCTTTAGGAACAGATTTGAGTGAAGACACAACAGGTGGGTCAAAATCATGCTGCACTGCAGTCGGGCAGCTGTAACAGGTGCAGAGAGAGTTCAATTTGTGGGAGTTATTTTGTTTCTGTGCAGGGCAAAAACACCGGTATTTATTCTTACACTGCAATTTATATTTCAGTATGAACACACCCCACCCAAATCTAACACTCTCTGCACCTGTTACATCTGCCCCAACTGCAGCGCAGCATGGTTTGATTGACAGGAAGCCGGGGTTTATGGGTGGTAATCGTCCATTTTCAGGTAGTGTGTGTGTGTGTAGGCGTGCTCTGGCGTTTTCAGGGAGTGTCTGTGACATCAGCACCGGGCTTGATCTTCCTGTTTCCATCGCACAGTTGTGGGACGGTCAGAGGTACGCACACACCGAACACACTGGAAAAATCAATCGATGGAGAGTGAGTTGCAAATAGGCAACCAATCAGAATCTACTTATTTATTAGCACCTTATTTATTTATTATTATTTATTACCAGTTATTTATATAGCGAACACATATTCCGCAGCAAGGATAGAATCTAATTGATTGCCCATAGCAACCAATAGCCCATAACCCCTTATCCATGGTCAGCCTGCATCTCCAGGACAATGATGGAAACGGCGGCTCTAGCTGTTAGGCCACGCCCCCTATCTGGCTTCGTTCTTTACCATGAGGATACACCCCCCTTTTTTACCGGCATGTGGCTTCTCTGTGAGCACAGATTATGCAACACCAGGGGCGAAATGTAATAGGGTGCGATTTTTAGACATGTGCGATTTTTGGTCAAAAAACGGCCGAAATCGCACATTTTCCGAAAATCGCACATTTAATAGGTTGAAAATCACGGTAAAAATCACACTTTTTACCGCGAAATCGCACTTTTGAAAGTGGCGATTTTTAGTCACATTTCAAATCGCATCCAGATGTTTTCCCATATATACAAGTATACAACTCGCAAATGTAATAGGGTGCGATTTTTGGTAAATGTTACCAAAAATCGCAAAAAAAATAGACCAGGTTCTGACAGGCGAATTTGACAGAACCATGCACAGATCATTGAGATCTGTGCATGGTCCTGTTAATAAAAATGTGTAAAAGTGTTTTTATTAAAAAAAAAAAGGCGTGGGGTCCCCCCTCCTAAGCATAACCAGCCCCGGGCTCATTGAGCCGGACCTGGTTCCAAAAATACGGGGGGACAAAAAGCATAGGGGTCCCCCGTATTTCTGAAACCAGCCCCGGACTCTTGGACCGGTCCTGGTTCCAAAAATACGGGGGACAAAAAATCTGGGGGTCCCCCGTATTTTGAAACCAGCACTGGGCTCCAACAGCCCGCGGTGTCATGCCACAGCCGGGGGACACTTTTTATACAAGGTCCCCCGGCCAAAACATGAGCACCGTGGCTGGTCAGCCTTGGAAGGGGTACCTGGAGGAGTGGGGACCCCCCCAATAAAGGGGTCCCCCCCCAGGCTTCATCCGTCCAGGGCTGAAGCCCAGGGCTGTCACCGGCGTCCGTGGCCAGTTACATTGCTTTATACCGGAGAACTACAAGTGCCAGCAGACCTCCCCCGCATGCTGGGACTTGGAGAACCACAAGTCCCAGCATGCGGGGCATTAATGGGCCCGTTGGGACTTGTAGTCCACCTGTAAAAAGAATGTTTATAAAAAACACACACACAGAGAAGTAAAAGTTTATTACACACACACCTCACTTTTACACCAGCGTTACTTACCATTCCTGGATCCAGCGCTGGTCTGGCTGCTTCACAGCCGGCTCCCCCCGCACTGACAGGCAGCGGAGAGAACCGTCTTTCTCCATTGCCTCTAACAGCTTCTGTAGCGCTGTTCCAGCGCTACAGAGGCTGAGAGCGCGATTGGTCGATACGTCTCCATGGAGACGCATAGCTCAGTCCTGATTGGCTGAGCTATGCGTCTCCATGGAGACGCATAGCTCAGCCAATCGCGCTCTCAGCCTCTGTAGCACTGGGACAGCGCTACAGAAGCTGTTAGAGGCAACGGAGAGAGCCGGTTCTCCCCGCTGCCTGTCAGTGCGGGGGGAGCCGGCTGTGAAGCAGCCAGACCAGCGCTGGATCCAGGAATGGCAAGTAACGCTGGTGTAAAAGTGAGGTGTGTGTGTAATAAACTTTTACTTCTCTGTGTGTGTTTTTTAAAAACATTCTTTTTACAGGTGGACTACAAGTCCCAGCGGGCCCATTAATGCCCCGCATGCTGGGACTTGTGGTTCTCCAAGTCCCAGCATGCGGGGGAGGTCTGCTGGCAATTGTAGTTCTCCGGTATAAAGCAATGTAACGTATGATCGATTTAACCCTATCAGGCCGGCATCCACTGGCCACGGACGCCGGTGACAGCCCCAGGCTTCAGCCCTGGACGGTTGAAGCCTGGAGGGGGGGACCCCTTTATTGGGGGATCCCCACTCCTCCAGGTACCCCGTCCAAGGCTGACCAGCCACGGTGCTCATGTTTTGCCCGGGGGACCTTGTATAAAAAGTGTCCCCCGGCTGTGGCATGACACCGTGGGCTGTTGGAGCCCGGTGCTGGTTTCAAAATATGGGGGACCCCCAGATTTTTTGTCCACCGTATTTTTGGAACCAGGACCGGTCCAAGAGTCCGGGGCTGGTATCAGAAATACGGGGGGCCCCTATGCTTTTTGTCCCCCCGTATTTTTGGAACCAGGTCCGGCTCAATGAGCCCGGGGCTGGTTATGCTTAGGAGGGGGGACCCCACGCCATTTTTTTTTAAACTTTTTTTTTTAGCACAAAATCGCATTTATGAAAATGTGCACATTTTCATGACTGAAAATGCGCACATTTTCATGACTAAAAATCGCCCGAAATCGCGGCAAATCGCATTTTTTGCCGCAAATTTCGCATCTCATTACATATGCGAATTCACGGCAAAAAATGCGATTTTTAAAGGTGCGATTTGGTGCGATTTTTTTTTAGTCTAAAAAATCGCACTCTATTACATTTCGCCCCAGGTGTCTATAAAGGTGCGGAAGTCGCTGCTCAAGACAGCTTACCTGCATGAAAGTCCAAGGAGGTAGTGGGTGACAAAAGAGCCCGTAATGCAGTATATAATGGTGTTCTACACATCAGTATAGTTTCAGTGATTTAGGTCCTTTAGGTTATTTCATCATTGCTCTGTCAAATTACGTCCAAAGTGTATTTGGAACAGTTTCAATTTCCTATTTTGTTCAGCAAAATTGTTTGAGGATTTCAAAACCCTGATGTGTTTACTGAATCGTCTGATGTCAGGGTTCCTGATAACGAACATAATATTTCTTATCATATTAACCTTAATATTCATTAACCCGACATTCAACCACCAATTAATGAACAATATTCTTTTATAAATAACGAGGAAGCTTCTGTATGACTGAAACATCTCTTCCATTTAAAATGTTCTTTATAATGAATAGATTTGTATCAAATATCTCAATTTACTAGATCTAGTATTTATGATTGTTCAATTGCATTATGTTCAAATACATCGGAACTCCTCTGCCGGGGCTGTGATATCTAGATCGGAAGACTCAGACACTGTCCCTGGTATAAATATCAAATGCTCCCACCCAACCCCCACCGATTGCCCTGTGCTGGGCAACCCCACCCCACCCCTTTGTCCCACCCCAAGATGTTCCCCCACATTACTTAGCTGTAAAGCCAGGTGGAGGTCAGCCATGTTTGCCTTGTCCTGGCCACCCCACAAAACGCTCAGTCCCGACCTGTAAAAAGTTGGTTGCCGCCCCCCCGTCTTTACTAAAACCGTGATAGTGATGTGATTGCAGTCCAAGTCGGCGACCATCTAAAGATGTGGAAGGTACACGCATATAAAAGTGACTTTTAAGTTACTTACATATGCGTGCACGCTGGGACGGATATGGGCGGGCAGCTGACATCCGGTGATGTAATCTGCCCGCTCCAGCATCACGACCTCATTACCATGAGAACGCCAAGCGTTCTCATGGGAACGCCCATGGAATGCTGGGCGATCTCATATGGTAATGAGGCAGCCCGGCTCCCCCCGCCCTTCTCTGCCCCCCACATGCTGACATGGGTGCGTACACCTGGCGAACCGAAAGTTTGCCGTGGGTGCTCGCAGCCTACGTCTGCGCATGCACAGAAACCTGCCTACGCATGCGCAGATGCGCAACATCGGACCAAACAAACTTGAATAACCCCCTCAGAGTGATGCAGCAAGGATGCTATGCATTGCACCAGAGAGGTGGAAGTTTTTTTAATCTTAATAATAATTGAGACACTGTAAATAATATTTTTTAAAACTGTTATTTTTGTCTGTAGATCTTGGCAGCCCCCCTTGGCAGCCCCCTTAAGCCTAAAGGCAGGAGCCGCCGCGGCTGCTTTCCCTGGAGGTGCCCTGCATTCTTCCCTTTACAACCCACAACAGAGTGCAAGGCAGCAATGTGGGGAAGTATGCCTCAAGGGAAGGTATGGGGTGAGGTCTTAGAAGTTCCACATTTACCACCTGCATTAAGTACAAGGATCCTCATAGACATTCCTAATTTTTTTGATAGGCAGACTTGGTGGCGCCCCCAGATCCCGGCGCCCTAGGCAGCTGCCTAATGGTAGAGCCAGCCCTGCTCCCACCTGCTGCTGGCTCCATGCAAATGATTGCTGCCCCTTGATGGGGCATTGCTGGTGCAGTGCAACATGAAGTATCAGCGCACACATACGTTCTACCCACGCTGATGATTTCCCCTGTAGCAGAGTACAGGTGCCACTGAGGATGCAGGCACCAATGGACTGCTGTACAGGGAGGGATGAGGAGCCCAGAAAGGCCACTATAAATCTCTCTGACCCGAACACAACACGACATCCGAGGGCACACTCCGTGTAACGCATTCGCCCTCGGGTTTTTTGGAATCTTTTATACTGTACATGAAAATAAATACTCACCAAGTGAACTTTGTTATTGCGTGCGAACTGCACAATTGGGCCCCCAGTGTCTGGATATTACAAAACAGATTTATTTAACCAATGTGACTGTTTTACAATACAAAGCAAACATGAGACATGCACTGGTACATATCAGATCCAATGTACTGAGACATTCATTAACTCATTGGCAACTGATGTTACTACAACGCATCCCCTTATATACCAAGGGCGCATCGCTGGGATATAAAATCATTTCTCAGCGTAAGGATGGTGTCCAAGCGCTCTAGACCGTGGGTGACCACCTTCCTGGTTCTCTTCTTGTTTCTGCACGGTAAGTCACTGTCCTGCACTTAAGATATTATATATATATATATAACCAGCAGGAAGAAGGCGGCACTCTCACAGACTTGTATTGAAGTTTAAAAGTCCTTTCTTTCAGCGGTCCTACGCCGTTACGGAGTTACCTCCGTCATCAGGGACACAAATGCATCAAACAAACACAGGCAATAAATACCTATACACATAGAAAACACTCCCCCCACTACCCCACCGATTGGTTGCGCACTCACCATCCCCCGCCCGCCAGCGTCCCGCCGCACACCTGTCCAGCCTGCATAGATCAGACTGCACCCGGCACGCTACAGTGTAGAGAACAGGCCCCTCTCACTGACCTGTACTTCCGCACCACGTGACCGGGCAGACTTCCCAATGCAATTGGATGGAACAGGCGCGCGTCATCAACACAAGCCAGGGTGCCTCAGTGCGCAACACCATCGGTTCCTATGGAAACAATAACAAACACATTACATACAGTTAAAAACACTGATAAAACAGCGATCAAAAGAATTAAAATATAAAAATGGAAAATCCGCATTCACATGAATATAGTATATATATATATAACCACCCACAATCTTATGGGATATAGCATGAAGTATAGCTACAGTATTAATGCTTTATAAATACTCCAGCCTACAATTTAAAGAGACATGGCATAGAAAAAATGAGCATACATATAAATGACAACAAAATGAATAATACATAAGACAAAACCAGTACAGCAAAAACAAGCAGCACCTAAAAAACGCAAGGTGGTCAAATGAAGCACTGGAGCCCCAGAGTCTCATTTAACCCACCCGGGGACATAGTTCCCAGAGAGAAAATCCTGCTACTCTCTCTCTGGAGTAGAATCTTATTCCTATTACCCCCTCTGACAGGCAAAGATATATGGTCAATAATCATCGTGCATGTACTTGAAATATTATGTTTAAAGTTAAACAGTAGGCAGTGGCGGGCCACGGGTTGGTCAATATGCCCACTGGATGAGAGAGAGATAGAGTCGCTGGATTTTCTCTTTGGGAACTATGTCCCGGGTGGGTTAAATGAGACTCTGGGGCTCCAGTGCTTCATTTGACCACCTTGTGTTTTTTAGCCGCCGTAAGGGGACGCGCGCGCACGAGATGCGTGTGCGTCCCCTTACAACAGGGCTCCATTTTGCCGCAAGCGGGTGGGGCTTAGTGATTTTGTTCTCTGTTGTTGGAGGGTGTCTGGGTACTCCCTCTTCCCCCCCACATGTGATACTGAATTACCCCAGCACAGAATATGACTACTGTACGTAACCCCTGCAGGGTGCAGGAATAATCTCACCGCTAAATATTCATCTGTGTCACTAGATACAGACAAAAGTCACATATATATAGGGCAATGCGGTCCGGCACTCACTCCTCTGTGACAACTGCCCCGGTGCCCGTCAGGCGGAGATAATGCAGAGAGAAAGAATCAGGCTGGCACTCGTGGGTCTTTGCAAAAAAAATCAGTGTATTCACTGCAGTTAATTGCTGTGAATACACTGATTTTTTTTGCAAAGACCCACGAGTGCCAGCCTGATTCTTTCTCTCTCTCTCTCTCCAGGGCCGAAACTAGGGTTTCCGGCGCCCGGGGCAAGGCAGTCATTTGGTGCCCCCCCCCCCCCGTAGTGATGCTGGTGCGCGCCTCCGGCGCGCACCGACATTTTCGGGGGGCGTGGCCTAATTTGGGGGCGTGGCCTATAATCGCTGCTCTCCCGCGAGGCCACGCCCCCATTTTGCCGCTATGGGGGCATGACCCAGAGGCTCTGTGAGCCTCTAGCCATGCCCCCAGCCCCCTGGCTGCGGGAATAGACACTGTGCGCATGCGCACAGCGTTTATTCCCCGCTGCTTAGTTAGCAGCTGACAGGGGGGACCGGACCAAATGACGCCTTGTCCCTGGCGCCGGAGACCCCCCCCTCCCCGCACAGTCCTCTCACCGCATCTTACTTTGACTTCGTCCGTCTCCTACTAGCGCTGCGGCGGAAAGCGCTGATGACTTCAAAAAGACTTGCCGGACGCTGATTGGCTGAATTCAGCCAATCAGCGTCCGGCAAGTCTTTTCGAAGTCATCAGCGCTTCCTGCAGCCGCGCTAGTAGGAGATGGACGGAGTCAAACATGCCGCTACAGCGTACACACACCGGACCTCACAGCGCCCCTCACCTCCAGCGCCCGGTGCGCGTGACCCCCCAGCCCCCCCCTAGTTACGGCCCTGCTCTCTCTATATATATATATATATATATACATATACAATGAAATCAAGGCGCCTCTGGAGCGTGTCGCTATCTCCAGCTGACGCTATCTCAAGGGCCCAGCCCCCTTCCACAAGACAGCAGCGGGGGCTCGTCCCCTGGGCCGCTCAGCACATATACAGGAAACATACATGTACTGTACACCTGTGTGTAATAGCATATGGATAATAGGGTTGACAGTGTCTAGGTCGACAGTCAAAAGGTCGATACAAGCAAAATGTCGACATGGAAAATATATATATATATATCATACCTGCCACTACATTGCTGGCAGGGTCGTAACTAGCACCTTGTGGCCCCAGAAAAGAGAGAAAGAGTGGGGGTTACATGGAGGGGAGGGGGGGGGGTGAGTGGGGAGGGAGAAAAAGAGAGCAGGTGAAGGGAGAGAAAGAGCAGGGAAGAAAAAGAGGAGGGGGAGACCTGCATTACTTTTTACAGGGGCGTAACTAGACATTCGTAGGCCCCATAGCAAAAGTTTGTAAGGGCCCCCTATTTAGCAACTGATGGTGATACATGTATATAGCATATACAGATTAGACTGTAAACATGGGCCACCTTCAGCTCTGGGCCCCATAGCAGCTGCACCCCTTGCACCTATGGTAGTTACGCCCTTGACTTTTTACATCCTAATCACACAATCCTTTCACAACTCCCCTCAATCCCCCAGTTCATGCTGCCCTGTCCAACCTTTCCCAGTGTATCTGTGTCTCAGCCAGTGCAGGCTGTCTCCTGGGGGCCTGGGTCTCCCACACCACGCCAGGGCTGGTCACCTGGTAGTGACGTCAGCTATGGGTCTTAGCTGCTGCAGCTGGGGCCTGGGTCTCCCACACATTGCAGCGGCATTCGCACCGGGGCTGTTCTGTGGTCACTAGATAGTGACGTCGGCCCCGACGCATCAGAAAGGGGAGAGGGGAAGCTGGATCAGGCAAACTGCTGGTGGCGGAGGGGGCATAGGACGGCACTATACACAGACACTGCCAGTGACGTCAGCTCCGGGTCTCAGCCGCTACAGTCTGCAGCTAGGGCCTTGCCGGTCTCCCATACTGTCACACCGCTGCAGCATTCGCGCTGGGGCTGGTCTGTGAGGGGGGAGCATGAGGCTGGATCAGGCAGATTGCCGGCGGGGGGAAGGGGCATGGGATGGCACCTTCTGCTGACACTGAGAGTGCGGCTGCGGCACTCTTATGACAATGAATGGCGGGCGAACGAGCACGGGTGGACAGTTATGCTGATAGAGCGCATTGGCTTGAGCATTGGGGCCAGTGCCCATCAAGCCCATGCATTAAGCCTGGGAAAAGGGACAACAAGAGGTTTTTTTATCTGACTTGTTCATACTTTACCATCCCAGTGGGCATAGAGGGAGAATATAATAGTGTGGCAAGCCATGCAAGGGGATGCGTTACACTCAGGGCCGATGGCCTTGTGGGCCGATTTTGTGCAGCCACGGGGTAGCAGAGGCTGCTCCTGGCCGTGGTCTTTTGCTGCCATGTGTGCCCGCCGACTTCCCATTGAGGTGGAAGCTGCCTCTCCTCACCATCCAGTGGCATGCTGGGACAGGGGGCAGGGGACCATGTCTCGGTTTCCTAGTGTTTTTGGCCACTTTAAAATGCCCTGGTGGTCCTGTGTGTCTTGTGGCTACAGCCGTGGCTGAGACCCTTCAACAGTATAGCAGATGCGGCAGTAAGCGGCGCAGCAGTCACGTGGCCGGGAGAGGGTGCTAAGCAGCCCCGGGGAGAGAATGGCTAGCAGTGGCCGGGGAGTGCAGAGGATCAAGACACAAGCAGCGGCCAGGAAACTGGTGCTGAACAGCCTGGGATCAGGTGCAGAACTTCAGCCGGGGAGCGGGAGCAGAACAGCAGCTGGTGCTGGGGCCAAGAGACCCACTGATGCTGGTGAGAAGACTAGCCTCATCAGTGTGCAGCATATTGTGTAATGGGCATCACGGTGTGCAGCATTTTGTGCAATGGGCATTACGTAGTGCGCTTAATGTGTAATAAGAATTACGATGTGCGGCATAATGTGTAATGGGCACTACAGTGAGCGGCATAATGTGGAATGGGCATAACGGTGTGTTCCATAATGTGGAATGGGCATAACGGTGTGTTCCATAATGTGGAATGGGCATAACGGTGTGTTCCATAATGTGGAATGGCCAGTGTAATGCCTCCTTTTTGGGAGGCCATGCCCCTTTTCGCCGCACAAGGGTCCTTCCTACTACAGGTGGGCCTGTGTTCTCAAAATGCCAGGGCCGATTTCTGGTCCCAGTCTGGCCCTCGTTACACGAATACAGTCACCATGTCCACCTATGTCAACATAGGCAGCCAAAAGGTGAAAAACATATGTCGATCATTTCCCATGTAAAACATTTTCCATGTCGACCTTTTTGTGTCGATCTATTGACTATTGACCTAGACATGAGGGACCTATCATGTGGATCCCGTGTAGTATATGTGCAGACGGGCTTCCTTAACTGGGGTCAGCAGCACAACAGCACGGGACACCGGCATATGGTAAACTATAAAACTAGCCAATGGTAGTCTTGGGGTGGGGTTATAGAAGACAGAGATGCATGTCTGTGTCTTATGCTGCTGCTGCAGCTGCTGATTACCTGGGAAAGGCAGCCAGCACATATATAACATATAACTCTACTAGGTGATTCCTGCAGGCACTCTTCACACCATCATAAGGGGCTGCACCCCCTTAATTTGTAAACTTTTGTAATGTGTGAATCGTGGGAAGGGGGGTAGCATGGGTCCGCAAATTGCGGGAGGGTGGATTGTGGGGGTCCGTGAATGACGGGAGAGGGGGTCGCGGGCAGTGGTGTAACTACCTATTTTGCGCCCCCACTCCCCCTCCCCTCGGCTTCCCCCCCATGCCTGTACCTGCCTGGCCGCATCTGTGGTCATGGACCCATCTCTCCCAGCGCACCGGCTCCTGCTGCTATAATGAAAAGTGACTCTTAGAAAATGGCTGCCCCCATACTGCAGACAAAAAACGGTCTGCAGTATGGGGGCAGCCATTTTCTAAGTGTCCGTTTTCATTATAGCAGCAGGAGCCAGAGCTGGGAGAGATGGGACCGTGACGGCACGGCAGCAGGTACCGGCAGAGACAGCACAGCAGTGGGTAACTATAGCCCCGCAGACCCCAGGCGCCCAAACTTTCTCTGCGCCTCCCCGCCACCGCGGGGGCTGCAGAGCTATAGTTACGCCACTGGTCACGGGGGCCGCGAATCGCGGGAGGGGGGTGCTGTGAATCGTGGGAGAGGGGGTCGATGGGGTCCGCAAATTGCGGGATGGGGGGGTTGTGGGGTCCGTGAATCGTGGGAGGGGGGCACGAATCGCAGGAGGGGGGGCCGTGAATCGCAGGAGGGGCCGTGAATCACGGGGGGGTTGTGGGGGTCTGTGAATCGCGGGAGGGGGAGCCGCGAATCGTGGGAGGGGGGGTCGCGGGGGTCCGGGGGGGGTGACACTCACCTACACCATGGTGGATGGTGGGCGAGTACTGTAGCCCTGGCTGCACGGGGGGAGGTGATGTCAAGGGGGTGGTGGTGTGTATAACACTTGTCTTTTCCCTAGGGGGGGGCAGGTTTGTGTATAACACTGGGTGGGAACTTTGTGTGTATAACGCTGTCAATCACTCCTGTATCCCACCCAGCATTATACACAGAGGGGATGAGTGACAGATCTGGCTAAATATATAAGAGACAAGCATGTTTATTTGTGCTGACTGGCTCCACCTGCAGTCTGTGCTCGGCACTGCAGCCTCCGAATAACTTTGCAGTACATATGTATATATACAATGGGGGAAATTTACGAAGATTGGAGTTCTATATCAGTAACCAATCAGATCCTGTATATTATTATGTAGAGGGTGCTAAAAACAATAGTAGATTCTGATTGGTTGCCCATAGCAACATCACATGTGAAATAGAATACACACCTTAATAAATTTCCCCCATTATCTCTCACATAAAAAAAACACACTTTGGGGCTGATTCTAATCCCCTTCAGAAGGGGGCGAATTCCTTGTTCTACTGTAGGTAAAATCTGCAAATGGTCACAATGCTGGACAATAGCACTCAAAGGTATGGGGTCATTAAGCCGACATGGTCAAAAGGTCAACATAAGCAAGAGATGAAAAACTCATGTTGACCTTTTCCCATGTCAACCTTTTGGGAGTCTTCATTTTGTAATTAATTCTATGAAATACCGTTACATAATCCTTCTTTATTTTTTAGGGAACAACTGTAAAAGCGGTTTGGGATCTACATGGAATGACCGGATGAAAGATATTATGATCAGCATTACAGGCAAGATCCCCCCTGTAGAAGGCATACCAGTTGGACAAATAATTAGCATGGTTTTAAAGGTTTTTTGGCCATCATCTGAACCGGATATCTGGAGCCTCATAAAAGACCAAGTGGCAGGGTTGGTAGATCAGAAGATCCTCGAATTCGAACTTCAGGAGAGAAAAAATGAGATTTATGGTCTACAAAAGACAATGCAGATGTACGTAGAAGCTCAGATCAGAGAGAAAGGTTCCTTAATGTCAGCTATGATCCATGCAAGCAATGAGCTATTCTACAAGCTCACCGACTCTAAAAACTCTGTGCAACTAATCCCGGTGTTGGTCACACATAGTACTCAACACTTACTGATATTAAAGGAGAGGCTTCTTCATGGAAAGGACATGTATGATGAGGACAACACCAAGGTCTGGAGAAATGACCTGGAGAGTCAAATTTCTACATATAAAGATAACATAAACAGAATTTACTCAAAATGGGTAGAGTGGAGAAAGGCAAAAATCACTCTAGACATAGGACTTCATACACCTCCCACTCCCATCCCACCATTTTTTAGATTTGAGCCATACGGGAATGTCTATGACGAGTTGACCAAAGAATCTGCAAATTATTTACATTCTGGTCTTATGGGCCCTAACGATAAGAACTATTTTAGAGCTATATGTGAGGCAGTAAAGAAAAACATGTTTGGTCTTCGGAATGGAGAACTCCTACAGATATTGGTACCAACCTTTTACCTGGATAACTTCCTCCCTGGAAATGAAGATAATCCCTCAGTCATACCTGAGTCCATGTCCATTGCTTCATTCGGTCCCATCTCTCCAAGTATTCAGATTATACGGAGTGATGGATATCGCCTATATACACCAGGAAATGACAACACTCAAAATGGTGAAGTTACTGGCTTCAATGTTCGAGAGTGGAACCTCTTAGATGGCTTCCAGGTCATTTATAGCACCCATAGAGGTTCATTTATAGGAAATAGTAGGGGTGGCAAACTCCATGAGGTCCAATTAAATAACAGGCGTGCCAAATCACTCAAGTTTTGTGATAATAACTGCAATATGATTGAAGTAACCATAGGATTCTCCAATGGGGAATCCACTGGACGTCTTGGAAACCGTGGTGGGTGGGATGTGGCTTGTGTAAACACAGGAGGGATAGACACATATGGACTACACAATGTGCGTTTGTCAGGAGGTGGCTGTGATCCTGCTTTGTATCAGATTGAGTTAGATTACAAAGCCTTTCCTACCAGACCTTCTCAAATGGACACACGCCATTTACACGTTCTGGACTTTGCCACTGACCTTTTTAAATATCGTTCGATAACAGAAGAGACAAATTGAGCGCTGCAATGAGACTTAAGAAGAAAAATCTTATTAATTATGCTGCTATTTGGAATCATGGATGTGAAAGCAGTGATTTGAATTAGTGAGAGCAATTTCCAAAGAAAAATGAAAACATGTTGCAATTTGATAATTCATCTCATAATAAAGTTATGAATATGAAACGGTTTCATTTCATTCAAAGAATTGCTTGTCTAATAAAACATCATAAAACATGGATCCAAAAATAGAATGGTAATTATCCCTCTGATACACTGTAGGCTTTCATTCCAGAGCCCAGGAGCATGAGATGTGGAACTGTGTGGTGTGGCCCAGAACTGGTTTTAAAATATCTATTTAGAATATAATTTTGCCAACTTATATGCATTATACTGGTTGGGGGGGGGGTCCTCCATGTGCCCCTCTGATATAATAATCATCTACATGCCCATCTGATACCATCAGAATCCTCCACATGCCCCTCTTTTGCCATCAGAATCCTCCATGTGTACCTCTTGTGAGATCAGATTAATCCACCTGCCCCTTTGATGCCACTCACACTCCTCCACATGCCTCTCTTATGCCATCACACTCCTCCACATGTCCCTCTTATGCCATCAGATTCCTCCACATGTCCCTCTTATGCCATCACACTCCTCCACGCGACCCTCTTATGCCATCACACTCCTCGACATGCCTCTCTTATGCCATCACACTCCTCCACATGCCTCTTATGCCATCAGATTCCTCCACATGTCCCTCTTATGCCATCACACTCCTCCACATGTCCCTCTTATGCCATCAGACTCCTCCACATGTCCCTCTTATGCCATCAGATTCCTCCACATGTCCCTCTTATGTCATCAGACTCCTCCACATGCATATGTTATGCCATCAGACTCCTCCACATGCCTCTCTTATGCCATCACACTCCTCCACATGCCTCTATTATGCCATCCGACTCCTCCACATGCCTCTTAAGCCATCAGACTCCTCCACATGCATCTGTTATGCCATCAGACTCCTCCACATGCCTCTCTTATGCCATCACACTCCTCCACATGCCTCTATTATGCCATCCGACTCCTCCACATGCCTCTTAAGCCATCAGACTCCTCCCCATGCATCTCTTATGCCGTCACACTCCTCCACATGTCCCTCTTATGCCATCCGACTCCTCCACATGCCTCTTAAGCCATCAGACTCCTCCCCATGCATCTCTTATGCCATCAGACTCCTCCACATACCTCTCTTATGCCATCACACTCCTCCACATGCCTCTATTATGCCATCCAACTCCTCCACATGCCTCTCTTATGCCATCAGACTCCTCCACATGCATCTCTTATGCCGTCACACTCCTCCACATGTCCCTCTTATGCCATCAGAGTCCTCCACATGCCTCTCTTATACCATCCAAGTAAGTAAAAGTACAACAAAAGTTTATTTAATTAGCATGGAGTGTCCTGCTGCACATACACCCCAATATCATCAATAGACCCTGAACCTCTAAGCAAGTATGGGTCATAGGGTTGACTCAATGAAAGTCTACATTCATTGGGTTGACCACTGAAGGTCAACAGGGATTAGGTCAACACCTGAATTAGGTCCACACAAGCATTACGCCATCAATGGGAGGGTCGACATGAGCTTTTCACCTTTTTTCCAAATGTTGACACAGTCGACATAGACACCATCTAAGTATACTGAGTCCTTGCATATGGCAGCCTATAATATTCTCGAACCACTCTGTAGTGCATAGTAGGGTATGAAATACCTGTATAGGTTATGTGTAAAATTACACAAAAAGGTGTGATCCCTCCACCGGGCGCAAAAGTGGTGAGTAGTAAAACAATATGTCCCTACTCAGGAGATAGCGTCTCCTCTTCTCCGCCTCCGAACTTCTGGTTCAGTATTTAACAGGGGGGTCGGGGTTCAGCAATCAGACATCTCCCCATCACTACTTCTTGGATCCACTCATCCTCCTGTGTATGCGCGTGCTTTCCCAGGTGTATATACCAGGGGTAGCAACAGGGGGTAAAACACAGTTGGATCCAAATATAGTGTAGTCATTTACTGAAAATTATTAAAATGTATTGCACAAAGTAAAATAAAGCCAAGTAGCATACAGGATAAACTGACCCAGAAGTTCAGAGGCAGAACTCAATCCCTACATGACTCAATCCAGGAGGGACAAACTGTATACTAACATCCCTCCCAACATGTCCCAATCCAAGACGGACATACACTAACATCCCTCCCAACATGTCCCAATCCAAGAGGGACATACACTAACATTCCTCCAAAAATGTCCCAATCCAGGAGGGACATACACTAACATCCCTCCCCACATGTACCAATCCAGGAGGGACAAAGACTAACATCCCTCCCAACATGTCCCAATCCAAGAGGGACATACACTAACTTCCCTCTCAACATGACTCAATCCAGGAGGGACATAGACTAACATCCCTCCCAACATGTCCCAATCCAAGAGGGACATGCACTAACATTCCTTCAAACATGTCTCAATCCAGGAGGGACATACACTAACATCCCTCCCCACATGTACCAATCCAGGAGGGACATACACTAACATCCCTCCCAACATGACTCAATCCAGGGGGGACATATACTAACATCCTTCCCCACATGTCCCAATCCAGCAGGGTCATACACTACCAACATGTCCCAGTCCAGGAGGGACATACACTAACCTCCCTCCCAACATGTCCCAAACCAGGAAGGACATTTACTAACATCCCTCCCAAAATGTCCTAAACCAGGAGGGACATGCACTAGCATTCCTCCAAACATGTCTCAATCCAGGAGGGACATACACGAACATCCCTCCCCACAAGTACCAATCCAGGAGGACATACACTAACATCCCTCCCAACATGACTCAATCCAGGAGGGACATACACTAACATTCTTCCCCACATGTCCCAATCCAGGAGGGTCATACACTACCAACATGTCCCAGTCCAGGAGGGACATACACTAACCTCCCTCCCAATATGTACCAAACCAAGAGGGACATACACTAACATCCCTCCAAACTTGATTCAATCCAGAAGAGGCATAAAATAACATCCCTCCCCACATGTCCCAATCCAGGAGGGACATACACTTACAATGTGTCCCAATCCAGGAGGGACATAAACTAACATCCCTCCCAACATGTCTAAATCCAGGAGGGACATACACTAACATCCCTCCCAAAATGTCCTAAACCAGGAGGGACATACACTAACATTCCTTCAAACATGTCTCAATCCAGGAGGGACATACACTAACATCCCTCCCCACATGTACCAATCCAGGAGGGACATACACTAACATCAATCCCAACATGACTCAATCCAGGAGGGACATACACTAACATTCTTCCCCACATGTCCCAATCCAGGCTGGTCATACACTACCAACATGTCCCAATCCAGGAGGGACATACACTAACCTCCCTCCCAATATGTCCCAAACCAAGAGGGACATACACTAACCTCTCTCCAAACTTGATTCAATCCAGAAGAGACATAACTTGATTCAATCCAGAAGAGGCCGGCCCGAGCCTAATTGTTTTTTGGTAAGAAAACATTTTAGAGCCCCTCACTGTGTATAATGTGGGTCGAGCTACAATGTGGGTGGAGTATCAATTGATACTTAAAAATAGGGACAGTGTGCACTGGAGGAGAGAGTAAAAATTTAGGACGTTGCTAAATAATAGTACCAATTCACATTACACCACACAGTAGTGCCACTTATACACACTATGCCAGCTAGAGCACCTTAGACACAATGCACCAGCTAGAGCTCCTTAGACACATTGTTTTAGGATATGCACACTGTAATGCTCATTACACATTGTGCCATACACTATAGTGCCCATTACACATTATGCCACACACCATGATGCTCATTGCACATTATTCCACACACCGTGATGCCCATTACATATTAATACACACACTGTGATGCCCATTATATATTATACCACATAAGTGCTGCTTATCTACATGCTCATTACTAGGTGTTTCATGCTCGATAACAGTGGCTTCATGTTTGTTGCCAAGTGGGTTTCATGATTGATGCCACGGGGGAGTGAAATGCTAGTTGTCAAGGGGGAGCTGAATTCTTGTAGAGCAAAGACAGTCCATCTGTATTCAGAGCAGGTCTGCAGCTATTTCAAACCTTGCTTCGGCTCGCAAGCCCATCATAGCTCACGGTCAATGTGTGGTGGAGTAAGGCAGGTGAGGCAGAGCCTTTCCTGTCATGCTAGCACATACGCTAGAGCTTTGAATTTATACAGTAGAAAAAAATACAAAAAAAACTCTGGAGTAAAAAGTCTATGGCAGGTGAGGCAGTGCCTCACCTTGCTACCTTTTCTGCACATCTCTTTTAAAAAACTCAGTGAATCTCCAGCAGTATAAACTGCTGTGCCTGTGTATAATGCCTACATGTACCCCCAGGCTCATATATTGTATGCAAATCTGACTCTGGTACTAGCTAGGGATTTTTTTTAGAGATTTACCTCACCACACGTCCATGCACGGTCCGGCAGCTAATCAGGAGCGGCAGTGGTGGCTCGCAGCTAGGGTGTGCATCCAGGGGGCAGCCGGTGTTGAAAAATGTTTACATCCCCCTCGTAGGGTGGGAACTGGCATGTTGTCGCCCTTGTCCTGTGCTGGGGCAGCTCCAAGGATTCGCAAAACTACAAAATAGTCAGAATTAGGTCCTGCTAACATAATGGCAACCATCCTCAAACCATCAGGCCTAGGGAGGGGATGCCAACAATTTTTCTAGCTTTAATATACTGAATTTTATAGGTTGGGGAATCTCAGAGGTCCATCACATCATACCGTATGGTTCCCAATAAAAGCAAAATCCTAGGAGAAGCAGTTACACAACAAATAACCCATTATACTGTACCACCGGAATCGGGACATCTGTCAGAATGAACTTAGGTCTACAGTCATTAGGTCGACCCCACTAGGTCGGCTGGCAGGAAGGTCGACCTGAGTTAAGGTCGACATGGGCCAAGCTCGACATGACTTAAGGTCGAATTTGCATAAAGGTCGACATGAGGAAGGTCGACTGGTCATACGGTCGACATGGGTTTTTCACTGTTTTTTGATCCGAATGTCGACACAGTCGACATGGACACAGTTGGCAATGAGAATCGGACCCTCGCATCGCTCGCTTCGCTCGCGATGCTTCGGGCACGGTGCCTCGCTGCGCTCGGCACACTATTTTATTCTCCCACCACGCCCTAGTGGATGGTAGGGCATGAAATACCGCCTGTCGGCACATGTCGGCTCAAAAAACAGTGAAAAACCCATGTCGACCTTATGACCAGTCGACCTTCCTCATGTCGACCTTTAGGCAAATTCGACCTTAAGTCATGTCGACCTTGGCCCATGTCGACCTTAAGTCAGGTCGACCTTCCTGCCAGTCGACCTAGTGGGGTCGACCTAATGACTGTAGACCTAAGTTTATTCTAATAGATGACCGCTTCCCGTACCACCACATATTTTCCTTATGTATTTGCAGTAATGGGATTTTACATGCTGATATCCGTTTTCAGAGAGGGAAGACTACACAGCAAACATGTGAACATTAATGAGAAATAACAAAAGCCAATGACCCCCAGCCATTCATTAACTTATTAACTTATTTGGCAACACATTTTAAATCCACATATTTGCTGCATACAAAGTGCAGCAGCTGTGGAATCACTGGATTGTGGAACGTTTGCCTGGCATTAGGATGGCATCCAAGAGCTGCAGACCTTGGGTGCCCACTATCTTCATTCTCTTCCTTCTTCTGCAAGGTAAGATGTGTCCTTCTTATACTGGACCCTCTCGTACTGGACTGCGAATACTGCAGCCCATACCTACTGTGTGTAATGGGAGGACTACCGGAGTTAGGGCATGAGTCCGCATCGGTTGCGAAATAGGGAACGCAAAGGGAAATAAAGAACGTGGGAAATAAATAGGGAAACAAAGAATGTGATGGCAGATAAGAACCCCGGGGGCCCATCTAGTCTTCTCCTTTTTTAACCATATTGTTACCTCAATCCCTTTTTGATTCTTATTTCTGTGTAAGCATATCTTTATGTCTACCCCATGCTTGTTAAATTGTTCTGCTGTCCTATGGCCAGATGCACTAAGCTTCAAAAGTGATAAAATGGAGAGTGATAAACAGCCAGCCAATCAGCTCCTACCTGCCATGTCACAGACTGTGTTTGAAAAATGTCAGACAGGAGCTGATTGGTTGGTTGCTTATCACTCTTCATTTTATCACTTTGAAGCTTAGTGCAGCTGGGCCTTAGCCTCTACCACGTCTGATGGGAGCGGGCATGGGGACAGCTGGAGGGAAACTCCCCGCATTTTATGGGCGTCCCCATGAAAATGGTGGGCGATCCCCTCGGAATGGCGACGTGGCGTTCCCTACTTCGGGGCGCACATGACATCAGCGTCTGCCTCGTTTAGGGCGGCTCTCATGCATCCACTTGCATGGGTGGGGGGCATTTAGCCAGGTGGGTAGTGGGTGGTAAGCAAGAACCAACCACTGCCTAGCGAGCAGTACTGAATCAGTCACATTGTGTTTATTTAGTCTTTTAGGGCAGGCTTGTGATCTGGGCCTGGTACAATTTTATGCCCTTCTTTGTACCATCTGTATATCTGTATATGTATTTATATCCTTCTCATTTTTCAGCCATGTTTAAGTATCTTAAAAAAAGATGGACACTGAGGGCAATGACATTGTCCAGGTCAACACGGTCTAGGTAGATACCCCCCCCCCAACCCCAGAGGTATGTCCACCTGAAAAGTGGGCATGCCCTAATTTAATTGGGGCATGGCCTTGAGGGGGATCTCCATTCCTTCACTCTAAAGGCATGTCCAGCATCTCCTGGAGATTCTGCCTGCACCCAGAGACGAGGCTGTGCTTAGTGCCGGGGTGTTAGCTGTGACAGGACCCGAGTACTGTAGGAGAGTATCACACTGTAGCACTTAGCAAACATCACTGCAGAAGATCTGGCTCTTTGGTGCAGCTTATCTCTTTCCTTATTGGTCCTTGGATATTTTCCGGCCCCAACCCCTGGAATTGTCCTTTACCTTCCCTGTCCTTGGGGACGTAGGGTCTACATTTTTACCTGTCTTCAGCCCCCTCCTTTGTTATCTTCAGCCCCCTCCTCTGTACTTCTGTCTCTGGTGTGTTTGTTGGATCCTGGTCCTACCATGGCACCGCTCCTTGCACCTCTCCTGCTTTCTGCAATTTC
Source organism: Crinia signifera (assembly GCF_055691185.1). Taxonomy (NCBI): domain Eukaryota; kingdom Metazoa; phylum Chordata; class Amphibia; order Anura; family Myobatrachidae; genus Crinia; species Crinia signifera. The sequence continues at coordinate 324,630,005 of NC_139220.1, read as the reverse complement.
TACTTTCTTTGCTCAACTCCTGCTCCATGGTCCCTTCCCCCATTGCCCTCCCTGGTACTCCAGTTGCTTTGTCTACTGACATTATTTCTTCAGTTTCAGCGACTGTTCGTCCTTTGAACAGTGGTCCTGGTGTTGGCGAGGCAGACACCACCAAGGTTCCTGTGCACATATATAGAGCCAGTGAGTATGGTTTAATAAATGCTTTTCATTTTGGGTCTCTCCTGAGATTCTTGAAAGTCTGTATACAGTAGGTGTGTGGGTGGTGGTGGTGGGAACAGTAAGATGGAGTTGTGCCTAGAAATCTAATGCTGTGTACACACGGGGGCGATAGGGGCTATAATCGCTGGGAATATGGTCGCAGGCGACCATATTGCCAGTGATGGAAGTGTGCCCCGGCGATAAATCGCCGGGTGCGCGCTCCCATTTTCTGCCCCATTGTAATCGTTGGTCGCAATTGCGCGGAGGACCGAAGCAATTGGAATCATCTCCAAAGTCCGAGTTTGCTTTTTATAAAAAAAAAAATGTTTTCTTCAAAATGTTTGCAGCTTTAAAAAAAAATAATTCAGAATACAACCGGCATCCCGCACCTCCGGGGAAATCGGACTGTATTGCATTCTGCTAAAAAAGTCAAGATGGAGGACAATGGTGGCAAAATATGCTAATCTATGCAACAAAATTAACAATTGTTGTTTTGAGAGTCTCTATTTTGTAGTTAAACAAATAAATGTACTTTGCATATGTGTATATTACAGACTTCTTTATATTTGTATATTCTGCTAAACTTTTCAATAAAAAGATATAAAAAAAAATCATAAACATACAGTAATGTAATGTTTCTACTGTTTTGTAGAACCACAGCAAAAGCAGTTTGGCCACGACATGAAATGACCGGATCAAATATATTTTGGTTAGCATCACAGCTAAGATCCCACCCGTTGAAGGCATACCAATTGGATAAATAATTAGCCTGCTTTTAAAGGTTTTCTGGCCATCATCTGAAGTAGATATCTGGTCCCTCATAAAAGACCAAGTAGCAGGGTTGGTACATTAGAAAATCCTAGAATACGAACTTCAGGAGAGGAACAATGAGATTTATGGTCTTCAAAAGACGATGCAGATGTACGTAGATGCTCAGATCAAAGAGAAAGGTTATTTTAATGGCAACCATGCTCCAGTCAAGCAATGAGCTATTCTACAAGCCCACCAACTCTAAGAACTCTGTGCATCTAATCCCGCTGTTGGTCACACATAGTACTCAACACTTACTGATGTTAAAGGAGAGGCTTCTTCATGGAAAGGACATGTATGATGAGGACAACTCTAAGGTCTGGAGAAGTGATCTTGAGGATCAAATTTCTACATATAAAGATAACATAAACCGTATTTACTCACAATGGGTAGAGTGGAGAAAGGCAAAAATCACTCTAAAACTAGGAGTACATAAATATTTCATGCCCCACCCACCATTCTACAGAAATGTTCCATATGGGGACGTCTATGATGAGTTGACCCAAGAGATAGACAAGCATATAATTTCTGGTCTGCTTGGCCTTGGGAATAAGAACTTTTTTAAAGATATATGTGAAGCTGTAAAGAAAAAAATGTTTGGTCTTCGGAATAGAGATCTTCTACAGCTCTTGATAACAACCTTTTACCTGGATAACTTCATCCCTTGTAACAAAGACAACCCCTCGGTCATACCTGAGTCCATGTCCATAGCATCGTTCGGTCCTATTTCACCAAGTGTTGGGTATATAGAGGATGAATCATATATCCTATATAGACCAGGTGATGATAACTCAGGGGGAGGTGAAGTTATTGGCTTCAATGTAAGAGAAGCAGACTTCTTAGATGCCTTCCAAGTTCTTTACAGCACCCATAAAGGGTCATTTGTAGGAAACCGATGGGGTGGCATGCTCCATGAAATCCAATTAAATAACAGGCGTGCCAAGTCGCTAAGATTTTGTCACAATAACTGTCATATGGTTGAAGTAACCATAGGATTTTCTAATGGGGAATCTACCGGGCCTCTCGGAAACCATCGCGGATGGTCTGTGTCTTGTGCTGACACGGGAGGAATAGACTTATACGGATTATACAAGGTCCGCTTGGTAGGAGGTGGTTGCTCCTTTGGCCTGTATCAGATTGAGTTAGATTACAAAGCCTATCCTAGGAAACCCTCTAAAATGGACACACGTCATTTCCATATTCTGGACCTTGCCAATGACCGTTTTCAATATCAATCGCTATTGGACGAGGTCAAAAGTGACTGATACCATTGGAACTACCAACCAAATATCTTACTAATGATACTTCCAATTGTTTGGAAATTCTCAAGCATGAATATTAAAACAGTACATGGAACATAAATCGGTGAAGAAAACACGGTTTCATTTCATTCATAGAGTAATGTGAAATTCAAAACAGGAAAAACAATAGTTATTTGAACTTTTTATACAGTTTACAAGCAATATACGGTTCAGTCACGGAGATTAGTGCAGACTGCTGTCCTAAAAATACAGCAAATATATTTGTAGACAATGGGTCTGATTCAGGGCTGTTTGCTAGGTGCCAGAATTCTGAAATCAATGATGATGCCAACGCTGGCTTTTTGACAGCCGACATTCCGATTGTAAGTATGCATGGTGGGGGAGGGGGGATTATCACGACGAAGAGGAGGATTAATGGTGCATGCAGGGAATACTGTTCCCAGGGGGCTCCCCAGGCCAGAGCACACTGATGTCACTACCTCTCACTTTTGTGCAGCAGCAGAATCAGGCAGCAGATTGATTGCAGGACAGTGTAGAGTGCATGTAGAGACACAGGAATATTAGGATTCATGAGCTACGGACAGAGGAGAGATGGGAGAGAAGGGAGAGCAGCCGTAAGTGACCTAGTGATGCCAGCTTCTCCTTCTATCCATTTGGGCATCTTAGTACTTTGTAATAAAATATTGTGGGTCTAGAGAGAGAGAGAGAGAGAGAGGGAGAGAGACAGGAGGTTATTCTGATTGACTCGCTTGAATAAGACTTTGGTTGGAGCGCGTTTCTTAGCCCACTGCACATGCGTACCGTTCACTTTGCGCATGTGCAGCCGAACTCCACCGTGTACGGAAGTAACTCAGCGACCAGAAATACTCTGAGTACGGTCGGACACAGTGGGCGTAATGTGGATGTATCACAGGGCACGGCATCAAAACTGGGCAAAACTGGGTGGTAACCGGGGCGTGCATGTGGTGACAACAAGTGCTGGGTGTACGGAAGAAAAAGCAAGTCTCACGCCTCGCAGCCTAGCCGCATCAGCGGGCCCGCATGGACACACAGTATATCTAAATATATAAAAGGCTAAATCCTCCTCACCTTTTTGAGGTGAAGGACCAAATGACTCCTTAAATGAAGGTTTAACCAACACTATGAATCAAGGGAGGGGGGCGCCAGAATCGCGGTGTAGCCCACACCCCCGGCCTATCACCTGGGCAGCTACAGATGCTGCTAAATAGCCCAATCCAGCTGCTGCTGCTGTAAAACCCAGTCTGGAGTTTCCGCATTATCCTCATGTGGAAATATGCTGTATTATGTGCCACTATGTATATACGATATACTGTATATATGTGGAAGCGGTACATCTGTCAGAACAGACTTAGGTCTACAGTCATTAGGTCGACCCCGGAAGGTCGACTGTCCCCAAGGTCGACAGGGTTAAAGGTCGACATGGCTCAAGGGCGACATGACTTAAGGTCGACATGGGCCAATGTCGACATGGTTTTAGGTCGACAGTCATTAGTCAACATGAGTTTTTTACTGTTTTTTTACCCGAATGTCGACACAGTTGGAGTCGAACCGCAGCCCCTCGCATCGCTCGCCATGCTTCGGGCACGGTGCCTCGCTGCACTCGGCACACTATTTTATTCTCCCACCACGCCCTAGTGGATGGTAGGGCATGAAATACCGCCTCTCGGCACATGTCAGCTCAAAAAACAGTGAAAAACCCATGTCGACATAATGACTGTCGACCTAAAACCATGTCGACCTTGGCCAATGTCGACCTTTAGTCATGTCGACCTTGAGCCATGTCGACCTTTAACCCTGTCGACCTTGTGGACAGTCGACCTTCCGGGGTCGACCTAATGACTGTCGACCTAAGTCTGGTCTGACAGATGACCGTTTCCCATATATGTATATGGAAACATTTTTTAATTCAACACAATGTCCTTTGATAATTTCCGCAAAGCACGTCTTATGTCCTGGTTCCTCAGGCTGTAAATTGCAGGATTCAGTAGTGGTGTTACCACAGTGTACAAGAGGGAAATGACCTTGCTGTAATTCAGAGAATGTCCAGAAGATGGCACTGTGTATTTAGCAATTAATGTCCCATAGTAGGCAGTGACAACTGTGATGTGGGAACTGCAGGTGGAGAAGGCTTTGTTTCTTCCCGTAGATGTGGAGATTCTCCGGATAGCGAGGATAATTCTGACATAGGTTGTAAAAATGAACGTAAACGGAAAAAACAGAAGGGGTATGGAAAATACAATAGTTCCTATATCCGTTATGGAGGTGTCTGAGCAAGATGCCTCAAGCAGAGGAGCGATGTCACAGTAGATGTGGTCAATGATATTGCACCCACAAAACTGCATGGCTGACAGTGAAAGCATGGAGGTCAGGCTGAGAAGAAAGCTCAACAACCAAGACCACACCACAAGGTGGAGACGGAGGCTGATGTCCATTATAGTGACATAATGCAGTGGTCTGCAGATGGCCACATAGCGATCATAAGACATCACTGTAAGGAGGAAACACTCCGATATTGTTGATAAGCAGCCAAAATAGTACTGTGTGACACAGCCCCTGATCGACATGGTCTTACCTGACCCTAGTAAGGTGCTTAACAAGTTAGGGACCACATTTGTGGACAACAAGATGTCCGATAAGGATAAATGAAACAGGAAAAAATACATTGGGGTGTGAAGCTGGTGGCATCTCATAACCAACCCAGCTATGAAGGTGTTCCCGGTTATGGTGAAGATGTACGTCACAGAGAATATAGCAAAAAGGGAATATTGCAGAAACCAAGAGCCCTGAATCCCTAGTAGAATAAATTCAGTGATCTCCGTTTGGTTGCACTTTTTCATAGTCATGGAAGACCATCAACTCAACAGCAGATGGTGGGAACGTTGGACTAGTGCTGAGATCTTCAGAAGGCAGCACAGCTCTCCATGAATAACATCACTGTTGTGGTGGGAAAATGCTCATTGTGGTTCCTGATTGTCCACAATGTCTGCTCCAGGGTCTGAGGAGTCACTAGTGTCCTCCACACAAAGTAGGCTTGGTTTACAGAGATGGTATACGCTGCCCATTGTGATTTCCACCAAGGTTGTCAGCCTTCGAAGAGATGTCTACTTGAACAATGTGTTAATCCCAAAAGTTCTACATTTTACTGAAATGAAAAAGGGGGATATGACATGTAAGTGAAGCACAGAAGTCTAAGAAATAGGTTGTTCACAAGAGTATAGTGTTCAGTGTCATCTAGTATGTATTTACTAATGAATATATTTTCCTTATTTTATATTTATTGATGATCAGCAGCCATGGTTTTGGTTCCCAGCATGGAAATACATTACTGCACTGGAGGATTTAGGAAAGAACATTAGCTATATCTTGGGTCTTGTGTCCCTCCTCTGCGAATCCATCTTCCCTGGGACACCTTTGGAAAAATTGTTCCGCATGGAGAGGCTCTTGCAACGTGAGGGAGAATCTTCTCTCTATTGCACATGCTCCATCTTTCCAAATATCACTGGGAAGATGTAGTAAGATGGTCCTACTTCCCGAAGCAAGGTCCCTCCCTTGTATCTGTCCTGGCTGAGGTGGCTTACGGAATTCTTCTGTGGAACAGATTTCCCCTACAATTACTATTTTGTTGATATACATTTTTGTAGGTGGTGTGGCCATAACCTCTGGTTAGGCCACGCCCCCTACAGTACCCGTGCCCATTGCCTCTTTCCTTGCCCCCTGTACTGAAATCCATGTGTGGCTCTTTTTTTCTTAGACGCTCCCATCTTGGCAAATTCACCCATAGGAGTCTGCAGTAGCATCAGAGGTCAAAATTGCCTGGAGTGACCTTCATTGCCCGAATCTCCAGGTAGAGGCAAATAATCCACATAAGCCTAACGTTTATTAAAGGCTCCCAATTAAGGGTACATAGTACTAAATACACCTGCCCATAAGCAATCCTCATAGCTTTAATCCAACATTACATTTTTGATGTAGGGATGATGGAGGATAAAGGTTTTATGTGCCTTAAAGATGACAGGGCAATCAGCCTAGATCTACTTGTTAAAGCCTGTATTACTATAGAGAGCTGTCCTAGGTCCATTCCACTGTGACTAGGGAAGAAGATTATGGAGTTGGAGATGGGATTAGGGAAGTATTATGGCATGGGAATTTTGGCTGGCAGAAGCCCTAATTGTGATAGAGGAACCTGAAAGGAACCAAGGGCAGAAATGAAGTGCACACAATGGTTTGCATTCCTAAATGAGATTTTCCCATGTCTTCCTTAAGATGTTCCTTGGCATGATTTCCAAAGCCATGAAGCTAGTATGGTTGAGACTGAACATCTGCATCTCACCTTCGGACACGTCATTGCCAAGAAGAACAAGGCTTGTGGGGGTATTGTCGATTAGTACCTTTTGCTTCTTCTAGTGCTCTTTGTGTGCTGTCTTCAAGCTGCTCCAGATCAGGTGGAAGGATGCTGCATAACTGGAATAAGAGGTGATTATTGGGTATCCTGGAAATGCCATATTGTCCCATACAGGCGCAGATTGGGCTGGTGGGACATCCGGCTTCCCTGACTGGGCTGGTCCCATTGTCCCCTCAGTGGCTGCGAGTCACCCCTACTTTTGGGTAGCATTAGCTCCACCTCTTACTGATAGAGTTGGTGGCAAAACGGAGGGTTTGCAGGTGGGGAGGAGGCAACAGCACCATGCAGGACATACAGTATACAGTATATGGTGGGGCAGATGGCAGCATGTGTACATAGAGTATACAGTATATGGTGGGGCAGATGGCAGCATGTGTACATAGAGTATGCAGTATATGGTGGGGCAGATGGCCCCATGCAGGACATATAGATGGTGGGGCAGATTACACCATGCAGGACATACAGATGGTGGGGCAGATGGCACCATGCCGGGCTTATAGATGGTGGTGTATCTGGCACCATGCAGGACATATAGATGGTGGGGTAGATGGCAGCATGTAGGACATATAGATGGTGGGGCGGATGGCAGCATGCAGGACATATAGATGGTGGGGCAGATGGCAGCATGCAGGACATATACATGGTGGGGCAGATGGCACCTTGCAGGACATATAGATGGTGGGGCAGATGGCACCATGCAGGGCTTATAGATGGTGGTGTATCTGGCACCATGCAGGACATATAGATGGTGGGGTAGATGGCAGCATGTAGGACATATAGATGGTGGGGCGGATGGCAGCATGCAGGACATATAGATGGTGGGGCAGATGGCAGCATGCAGGACATATAGATGGTGGGGCAGATGGCACCTTGCAGGACATATAGATGGTGGGGCAGATGGCACCTTGCAGGACATATAGATGGTGGGGCAGATGGCAGAATGCAGGACATATAGATGGTGGGGTAGATGGCAGCATGCAGGACATATAGATGGTGGGGTAGATGGCAGCATGCAGGACATATAGATGGTGGGGCAGATGGCACCTTGCAGGACATATAGATGGTGGGGCAGATGGCACCTTGCAGGACATATAGATTGTGGGGCAGTTGGCACCTTGCAGGACATATAGAAGGTGGGGTAGATGGCACCTTGCCGGACATATAGAAGGTGGGGTAGATGGCAGCATGCAGGACATATAGATGGTGGGGCAGATGGCGCCATGTAGGACATACAGATGGTGGGGCAGATGGCACTATGCAGGACATATAGATGGTGGGGCAGATGGCACCTTGCAGGACATATAGATGGTGGGGCAGATGGCAGAATGCAGGACATATAGATGGTGGGGTAGATGGCAGCATGCAGGACATATAGATGGTGGGGTAGATGGCAGCATGCAGGACATATAGATGGTGGGGCAGATGGCACCTTGCAGGACATATAGATGGTGGGGCAGATGGCACCTTGCAGGACATATAGATTGTGGGGCAGTTGGCACCTTGCAGGACATATAGAAGGTGGGGTAGATGGCACCTTGCCGGATATATAGAAGGTGGGGTAGATGGCAGCATGCAGGACATATAGATGGTGGGGCAGATGGCGCCATGTAGGACATACAGATGGTGGGGCAGATGGCACTATGCAGGACATATAGATGGTGGGGCAGATGGCAGAATGCAGGACATATAGATGGTGGGGTAGATGGCACCTTGCAGGACATATAGATGGTGGGGCAGATGGCACCTTGCAGGACATATAGATGGTGGGGCAGATGGCACCTTGCAGGACATATAGATGGTGGGGCAGATGGAACCTTGCCGGACATATAGAAGGTGGGGTAGATGGCAGCATGCAGGACATATAGATGGTGGGGCAGATGGCGCCATGTAGGACATACAGATGGCACTATGCAGGACATATAGATGTTGGGGCAGATGGCAGAATGCAGGACATATAGATGGTGGGGTAGATGGCACCTTGCAGGACATATAGATGGTGGGGCAGATGGCACCTTGCAGGACATATAGATGGTGGGGTAGATGGCATCTTGCAGAACATATAGATGGTGTGGCAGATGGCACCTTGCAGAACATATAGATGGTGAGGTAGATGGCAGCATGCAGGACATATAGAAGGTGGGGTAGATGGCAGCATGCAGAACATATAGATGGTGGGGCAGATGGCAGCATGCAGGACATATAGATGGTGGGGAAGATGGCACCTTGCAGGACATATAGATGGTGGGGCAGATGGCACCTTGCAGAACATATAGATGGTGGGGCAGATGGCAGCATGCAGGACATATAGATGGTGGGGCAGATGGCACCTTGCAGGACATATAGAAGGTGGGGTAGATGGCAGCATGCAGGACATATAGATGGTGGGGCAGATGACACCATGCAAGACATATAGATGGTGGGGTAGATGGCCCCATGCAGGACATATAGATGGTGGGGCAGATGGCACCTTGCAGGACATATAGATGGTGGGGTAGATGGCAGCATGCAGAACATATAGATGGTGGGGCAGATGGCACCTTGCAGGACATATAGATGGTGGGGTAGATGGCAGCATGCAGAACATATAGATGGTGGGGCAGATGGCACCTTGCAGGACATATAGATGGTGGGGTAGATGGCACCATGCAGGACATATAGATGGTGGGGCAGATGACACCTTGCAGGACATATAGATGGTGGGGTAGATGGCACCATGCAGGACATATAGATGGTGGGGCAGATGGCAGCATGCAGAACATATAGATGGTGGGGTAGATGGCATCTTGCAGGACATATAGATGGTGGGGCAGATGGCACCTTGCAGGACATATAGAAGGTGGGGCAGATGGCACCTTGCAGGACATATAGAAGGTGGGGTAGATGGCAGCATGCAGGACATATAGATGGTGGGGCAGATGACACCATGCAAGACATATAGATGGTGGGGTAGATGGCCCCATGCAGGACATATAGATGGTGGGGCAGATGGCACCTTGCAGGACATATAGATGGTGGGGTAGATGGCAGCATGCAGAACATATAGATGGTGGGGCAGATGGCACCTTGCAGGACATATAGATGGTGGGGTAGATGGCAGCATGCAGAACATATAGATGGTGGGGCAGATGGCACCTTGCAGGACATATAGATGGTGGGGTAGATGGCACCATGCAGGACATATAGATGGTGGGGCAGATGGCAGCATGCAGAACATATAGATGGTGGGGTAGATGGCATCTTGCAGGACATATAGATGGTGGGGCAGATGGCACCTTGCAGGACATATAGAAGGTGGGGTAGATGGCAGCATGCAGGACATATAGATGGTGGGGCAGATGGCAGCATGCAGGACATACAGATGGTGGGGTAGATGGCACCATGCAGGACATATAGATGGTGGGGTAGATGGCAGAATGCAGGACATATAGATGGTGGGGCAGATGGCACCATGCAGGACATATAGATGGTGGGGCAGATGGCACCTTGCAGGACATATAGATGGTGGGGCAGATGGCAGCATGCAGAACATATAGATGGTGGGGCAGATGGCAGCATGCAGGACATATAGATGGTGGGGAAGATGGCACCTTGCAGGACATATAGATGGTGGGGCAGATGGCACCTTGCAGGACATATAGATGGTGGGGTAGATGACACCATGCAGGACAAATAGATGGTGGGGCAGATGGCACCTTGCAGGACATACAGATGGTGGGGCAGATGGCAGCATGCAGAACATATAGATGGTGGGGCAGATGGCAGCATGCAGGACATATAGATGGTGGGGAAGATGGCACCTTGCAGGACATATAGATGGTGGGGCAGATGGCACCTTGCAGGACATATAGATGGTGGGGTAGATGACACCATGCAGGACAAATAGATGGTGGGGCAGATGGCACCTTGCAGGACATATAGAAGGTGGGGCAGATGGCAGCATGCAGGACATATAGATGGTGGGGCAGATGGCACCTTGCAGGACATATAGATGGTGGGGTAGATGACACCATGCAAGACATATAGATGGTGGGGTAGATGGCACCTTGCAGGACATATAGATGGTGGGGTAGATGGCACCTTGCAGGACATATAGATGGTGGGGTAGATGGCAGCATGCAGGACATATAGATGGTGGGGCAGATGGCAGCATGCAGGACATATAGATGGTGGGGTAGATGGCAGCATGTAGGACATATAGATGGTGGGCAGATGGCAGCATGCAGGACATATAGATGGTGGGGTAGATGGCAGCATGCAGGACATATAGATGGTGGGGCAGATGGCACCTTGCAGGACATATAGATGGTGGGGCAGATGGCACCATGCAGGGCATATAGATGGTGGGGCAGATGGCACCTTGCAGGACATATAGATGGTGGGGCAGATGGCACCTTGCAGGACATATAGATGGTGGGGCAGATGACACCATGCAGGACATATAGATGGTGGGGTAGATGGCACCATGCAGGACATATAGATGGTGGGGTAGATGGCACCTTGCAGGACATATAGATGGTGGGGTAGATGGCACCTTGCAGGACATATAGATGGTGGGGTAGATGGCAGCATGCAGGACATATAGATGGTGGGGCAGATGGCACCATGCAGGGCATATAGATGGTGGGGCAGATGGCACCTTGCAGGACATATAGATGGTGGGGCAGATGGCACCTTGCAGGACATATAGATGGTGGGGCAGATGACACCATGCAGGACATATAGATGGTGGGGTAGATGGCACCATGCAGGACATATAGATGGTGGGGTAGATGGCACCATGCAGGACATATAGATGGTGAGGTAGATGGCACCTTGCAGGACATATAGATGGTGGGGCAGATGGCACCATGCAGGACATATAGATGGTGGGGCAGATGGCAGCATGTAGGACATATAGATGGTGGGGTAGATGGCACCTTGCAGGACATATAGATGGTGAGGTAGATGGCAGCATGCAGGACATATAGATGGTGGGGTAGATGGCACCATGCAGGACATATAGATGGTGGGGCAGATGGCAGCATGCAGGACATATAGAAGGTGGGGCAGATGGCAGCATGCAGGACATATAGATGGTGGGGCAGATGGCACCATGCAGGACATACAGATGGTGTGGCAGATGGCAGCATGCAGGACATATAGAAGGTGGGGCAGATGGCAGCATGCAGGACATATAGATGGTGGGGCAGATGACACCATGCAGGACATATAGATGGTGGGGCAGATGGCACCATGCAGGACATATAGATGGTGAGGTAGATGGCAGCATGCAGGACATATAGATGGTGGGGCAGATGGTACCATGCAGGACATACAGATGGTGTGGCAGATGGCAGCATGCAGGACATATAGAAGGTGGGGCAGATGGCAGCATGCAGGACATATAGATGGTGGGGCAGATGGCACCATGCAGGACATACAGATGGTGTGGCAGATGGCAGCATGCAGGACATATAGAAGGTGGGGCAGATGGCAGCATGCAGGACATATAGATGGTGGGGCAGATGACACCATGCAGGACATATAGATGGTGGGGCAGATGGCACCATGCAGGACATACAGATGGTGGGGCAGATGGCAGCATGCAGGACATATAGATGGTGGGGCAGATGGCACCTTGCAGGACATATAGATGGTGGGGTAGATGGCACCTTGCAGGACATATAGATGGTGGGGCAGATGGCACCTTGCAGGACATATAGATGGTGGGGTAGATGGCGCCATGTAGGACATACAGATGGTGGGGCAGATGGCACCTTGCAGGACATATAGATGGTGAGGTAGATGGCAGCATGCAGGACATATAGATGGTGGGGCAGATGGCACCATGCAGGACATATAGAAGGTGGGTAGATGGCAGCATGCAGGACATATAGATGGTGGGGTAGATGGCAGCATGCAGGACATATAGAAGGTGGGGCAGATGGCCCCATGCAGGACATATAGATGGTGGGGCAGATGGCAGCATGCAGAACATATAGATGGTGGGGTAGATGGCGGCATGCAGGACATATAGATGGTGGGGTAGATGGCACCTTGCAGGACATATAGATGGTGGGGTAGATGGCACCTTGCAGGACATATAGAAGGTGGGCAGATGGCAGCATGCAGGACATATAGATGGTGGGGTAGATGGCACCTTGCAGGACATATAGATGGTGGGGTAGATGGCAGCATGCAGGACATATAGAAGGTGGGGTAGATGTCAGCATGCAGGACATATAGATGGTGGGGCAGATGGCACCATGCAGGACATATAGATGGTGGGGCAGATGGCACCTTGCAGGACATATAGATGGTGGGGCAGATGGCACCTTGCAGGACATATAGATGGTGGGGTAGATGGCACCTTGCAGGACATATAGATGGTGGGGTAGATGGCACCTTGCAGGACATATAGATGGTGGGGTAGATGGCACCTTGCAGGACATATAGATGGTGGGGTAGATGGCAGCATGCAGGACATATAGATGGTGGGGTAGATGGCACCTTGCAGGATATGTAGATGGTGGGGCAGATGGCAGCATGCAGGACATATAGATGGTGGGGCAGATGGCACCTTGCAGGACATATAGAAGGTGGGGTAGATGGCCCCATGCAGGACATATAGATGGTGGGGCAGATGGCACCTTGCAGGACATATAGATGGTGGGGCAGATGGCAGCATGCAGGACATATAGATGGTGGGGCAGATGGCACCTTGCAGGACATATAGATGGTGGGGTAGATGGCAGCATGCAGGACATATAGATGGTGGGGCAGATGGCACCTTGCAGGACATATAGATGGTGGGGCAGATGGCACCTTGCAGGACATATAGATGGTGGGGCAGATGGCAGCATGCAGGACATATAGATGGTGGGGTAGATGGCAGCATGCAGAACATATAGATGGTGGGGTAGATGGCAGCATGTGTACATATAGATGGTGGGGTAGATGTCAGCATGCAGGACATATAGATGGTGGGGCAGATGGCACCATGCAGGACATATAGAAGGTGGGGTAGATGGCAGCATGCAGGACATATAGATGGTTGGGCAGATGGCGCCATGTAGGACATACAGATGGTGGGGCAGATGGCACCATGCAGGACATATAGATGGTGGGCAGATGGTGTTTCGCCGGGATCGGCTTCATCAGTATGGCGCATACTGAAGATGCCGATCCCGGTGGAACACGTGTCTAAACGGACACCCCAGCAACAGTAGCAGCGGCGTTACCGGACCAGAGACCTTCCACACTGTGAACCTCAACCAGCCGCAGCTGAATTTCCCCCTGGACTCTACGCACCAACGCCTGGCGGCGGCGTCCCAGGTACCAGTGTCCTCTATCTGCGCCTGGCAGTGGAGCAACACTTTTCTTATTACAACAAACTGCTACAAACACTCATCTCTACATTGTAACAAGTGGTGATTCTATCTTTGCTAGCAAGTTTATGCAGTAGCCAGCATAGGAGCTGTGCTACAATTAGAGTCAGCAGCAGTGTGGATACTAGAGAACCCTATTTGACATTTACCACCAGAAACCAGCAGGCAATTTAAGCTAAGCATAGAGGCATTTAACCCAACATTTACTCAATACTACCTCAGGCCTAAAATTCCAGATATACAAGGAACTTCAAATAGATTAAAATAACGTATATCTGCCAATTATATCTGCCATTTGAGCCTCATTAACTACTAATTGCTTCCACCCCTTCTTCCCAATCTCCAACTTCCCGTCTCCTCCCCCCCTCTCATTATTTTCCTTAACCCCTGTTATGTCATGATTACAGCAATTTTGAGGACAAGTACTTAGCTGTAAATCCATTGGTGGCTACACAAGTCGGGTGTCCAGTCAGCTATTAATGCTCTAACCGCAGTTAACCAGGCAATTTGAATATTGGGAAGTAATCCTTAAGAAATACCACCATACCTCACTGGAACTGTCCAAAAACTTCCAGAACTTGGAAGCTAAGCAAGGACGGGCCAGAATAGTATTCTTGTGGGAGACCCCTGAATAACACCTGGTGTGGTATTAATAGAAGGTAGATGTATCCCTAAATAAATTGCACTGGACACGCCTACTGCATGAGCAATAGAAGCTGTAAAAATACCAAAAGTACCGTTGCTGGGGCAACATATATCCCTACAGGTTATTTAAACCTACTGGGTATCCAAACCCAGAATACAAGGGACTAAAACCATTTATTTTCGCCCATAATCACATTGTCCATATATCAATGATGATAAGGACGTAATGCGCTGAATGGAGAGTAAGGTGTGAAAAGTGCCATCACACTACATTTTATGTACTATATGTTTCTTACATTGGTGCCCTTTTCTCACCCTTTGTACTCTTTTTCTCTAATCTTTCAAAACCTTGGTCATTCTATATTAAAAGATCGAAATAAATGCTAAGTTTTAAGTTACTTCATATATACAAAAACAAGAGTGCGCCCACAAAGCCTTTTTTCTGTCTTCTGTTTGCCCTCTTCCGAGCAAACAAAAAAAAACCCACTCAGTTGTCATACTGAAATCGTGGGCGCACCACCAATCATTGACTATTAGAATTTACTCATCATAGTCCGTACGTTGGTCATCCTAATAACAACTAATCAATAGATGTCAGTGCGGCTCCAAACCCCACCCTGCATTCCAATATATGGCTGAGCAATATATTGCTCAGTTTCTCCTTTTCATCAGCGACCAGAGATGGTCGCTGATGAAAGGGAACCTCTGCTGGCGGTGCCGCAGAGGTAATCAGCTGGTCGCAGGAGCAAACTCCTGGGACCAGCGATTAGAACGGTGCTGAAAACGGGAGCGCGCACCCGGCGATGTGCCGGGGCACACTCCCAATCACTGGCACTAAGGTCGCCTGCGACCATATTTCCAGCGATTTCAGCCCCTATCGTCCCCGTGTGTACACAGCTTTAGATGGACAAGACCATGTGCACTGCAGGTGGGGCAGATATAACTTGTGCAGAGAGAATTAGATTTGGGTGGGGTTTTACTTCTAAGTGAGATCTATATTGCAGTGTAAAAATAAAGAAGCCAGTATTTACCCTGCACAGAAACAAAATAACTCACCCAAATCGAATTCTCTCTGTACATGTTACATCTGCCCCACCTGCAGTGTACATGGTTTTGTCCATCTAAGAAGGAATTTGTCAGAAAGAGTGAACTAGAATAAGGCCCACTGTCCAGTGTGTACCCAGTTTAAGCATTCTCTGTGGCTCACGTACAGCTGATGTTCACAGTCACACATAGGGCCTTATTCTGCTTGGTGCGGTCCGTTCTGTCTTCTTTTGGAGGGCGCTTTTTAGCTATCTGCACATGCAACGCAATGCGCACGTGCAACGTAGTGTGTGCGCACTCGTTCTCACCAACACCGTGTAGAAATGTGCACCGAACTCCCTCTGGAAATATGGGCGTTACATGGGCGTCATGTGGGCGTACACAACGGTGCGGTTTCCAAGTGGGAAAAACTGGGCGTAAATCTGGGCGTACACGAACAGTGGTAGGTGTGCATTCGGACCGGGCACTGCGTGCAAGCGAACCAACACGGCAGAAATCTCCGGAGTCCATAAGCAAGTTTCAGTTCTCGGAGAGCACTGGTTCATGCGCTAGGCATTCGGATCGCCCAATTAGTACGCCCGCACCTTAAGCACTCGCAGCTGACCACAATACAATCCAGTCCTCTACTCATTAGTGATCAATTACACTCTTTTCACAGGTTCAATTGGAACCACTAAGACAGGTAAAGGGGCAACAATGAAGTAATGAAACTTAACATGATGTAAGGGTTAATCTAAAGTGCAAGTAATGTGTTACAAGTGTCAATTAGGAATTAATTGATTACATTAAAAATAATATTTATGTTATGAGGTAGCCTAATTGGATAAATGTGTCATGTTGCTGAAGCATGACTTCCAAATAGATTACTGAGGATTGCGGAAATACACCAACTCGGTGCGTACGGTCAGCTTCCCGTCTGTTCGGACGCAGTAAGACCGTGCAGAATCTTTGTGTTCCGACCGCACACGCACGTTTGGATGCAGTCTGAAGACATACCCTCTTCTTAGCCAGTCCGTCCGAAGGGATGCGGACGACCTGTGGGCGTGTGTTCTTAGAATGTCCGCCGTGCATGGCGTTCGGTCATTTCCGAAAGAAGTCGGAACGGACCGCAGCAAGCAGAATAAGGCCCATAGAGATTTAGCTTACAAAAGAAATAAAAAAGCATGCAAATGGACAAATCCATGCTGCACTACAGATGGGGCAGCTGTAACATGTGCAGAGAGAGTTAGATTTAGGTGGGGAGTGTTCAAACTGAAATCTAAATGACAGTGTAAGAATAAAGCTGTCTAACATATGTGGGCTCCATGCAAAAGCCGCCAGTATTTACCCTGCACAGAAAAAATATCAATGTATTTGCTACCCCTGCATAGCAGCATGGTTCGTTCCAGACGCAAATGTTCAGGCTTTTTTTGCGTTGCTGAATCTGACCCTGTACTGTCGATTCACAATGTAGAAAGACAGAGTAGGGAAATCTGCCGCACAGGACTCCTGAATATCCAAGTCCCCCTCATTGTATGAGCAGTAAACTGTAGTTGTTGGTACTTTGTAGGGGTGTGGCAGTGGCTTAACTACTGTAAGGCAGCCCCAGCTGCCGCTTGGGGGAGCAAGTGGCAGTGGGATCTGTGTGGGCGCCAGCACCCGCTCGACACACTTACATGCTGCTGCCTGCCACTGCCCACTGACTGAGCACCGGAGGCGTGTCAGCCGCAGCGTGAGTGCGGCCATGGCAGAGATGACAAATCCCCCCACTGGTTCAATTGACTGTACACAGAGCAGGGGGGGGGGGGGGGGGGGCACAAGCTTTTTGGAAGGGGGGGCAAAATTTATAGTTACACCACTGGGGTGTGCTACCACTGACATTGTCTTCCCTTGTTAAAATCTAACTTTACCAAAGAGTGTCCTGGTGCGGTGCACCAAAGAGAAATAACTAGCAACAATAACATGTAACCTTTATTGGAAATAGTTATTAAAAACTGCGCAATATAAAAAACATATACCAATGACTAACAAAGAGAAGGTGGTGCGTGTTTAAAACCAGCATGTGCGGGGACTGCCTGTGTGTATCATGAGTCTCGATTGTATTAATGTGACTTGTACGTTCCGAGATTTGTCCGTTTGTTGTAGCAGTGTCTCTGAGGCAGACGGAGTCAGATCTCCGTGCTGTGGGATCACCCCGTTACTGTGTCATTACATTATTTGTAGACATGATTTATATACAATTAGAAACTGTTACTTGTCAGGCAGGAGATGTTTATCATAGACAGGATCGTGTATGAACAGCCGATATGTGCAAATGTCTGAGTTTGATTACAATTTAACGGTGTGTAGAAATAGTTGACACGGTGTGTCGATTATATGTTGATCATACAAACTTAACAATTAGTGCACTTGATGAGAGAATTTTCAGTATGCATGTGTCATAGATTGTGCATAGCACATTTATATGTATTGTATCTCAATATCTGATCCCCACGGTCCTGCCGAGGATGCGGGTGTGTTCCGTCTCTCTCGGACTTACTGACAATCGTCAGCGTTCCTAACATCTAGCCGTTCTAAGGGCTCTAATTTGCAAAATGTATATTGTTTTCTCTTGCCTGTTTGTTCAGTGTTAACCAGGGCCGTCTTAACAGCAGTGTGGGCCCACGGGCAAAGCAATGCACTGGGGCCCTTACCCATTCTCCCCTCCTAGGAGTTGAGGGTGCTATCAGCAGCAGCTTTGATGTCCCACGGGTCACATTAATACAATAGAGACGTATGATACACACAGGCAGTCCCCCCATGTGCTGGTTTTAAACACGCACCACCTTCACTTTGTTAGTCATTTGTACTGTATATGGTTTTTATATTTCGCAGTTTTTAATAACTATTTCCAATAAAGGTTACATGTTATTGTTGCAAATTATTCCTCTTTGGTGCACCGCGACACTCTTTTTCTTACCTCATTACAATCCGATTCATAATGTATCAGGCCTTACAAAAGGATTTACAGAATCTCCATCTAGATTTACATAAATCTCCATTACTATGTCAGTCACAATGCGACAAAAGCCTCTGCGCGGAGCAACGATATTTAAGCCACCAATGACATTGTGCAAAGAAGCAGAGATGGAAAACTAGCGTGCGGTACAGCTATCAATTAATATGCCGCAGTTGTACATTTAAATTCCCTGTTTCTGCACAATAATGGAGAGTTTTTCTATGGGAGTGTGCATTTTCTGGTGCAGTACATACACAGTCCATGAGAGGGTGTTAGAGAGCGCTGCTGATCCCAGTCTAGTGCATCTGACTGCTACAGCCCTGCAGCTGCAGTGTCCACAGACATCACATACAGTAGCAATGCACCTCACATACTGTATATTATAAATGTATGATATAGCCAAACAAGAAGATACAGTAACAAGTGCCGTTATACAATCACACTTGCCTCATTGGTATTCCCATCACCTGTCTGCACGGATTGTACAGATCAGACACATTCATGAATAATGTACAGCAGTGTACAGTATATGTATATATCTGTAGCGGACGGCCCCTTGCGGACGTTTCTATCCGGCTACATAACCCGAGAGACCAATTAATATAGGATATATTTGGATAGAGATATTCCCCTGTATGTTTATCACAGTCTCCCGTATATGGAACCCTCGGGACCAGAAATATTTTAGATTTACCGTAGCATGGAAAATGTACATGTACCATAATATAATAAGCCGTCTTGGGGATATGGTCCAAGTCTCAGTACACAGAATGTAATTACTATATGTATCATATACACCTTATACACACAGCTTAAGGTCATTTTATACAATACTTTTGTCCAGGGGCGTAACTATGAATTGGACGCCCCCCGCCATTAATGGGGGGGCGCCCCCCTCCGCAGCACCCCCCATCCCATACCCACAGCCTTACCTGTCTTGCTGCCGCTGGTCCCGGCTCCCTTGCTGGCTTCATTCTTCTGCTATGGAGACGGACCAACACAAAATGTCCGCCCCCATACAGCAGACAGTTTCAGAGAACTGTCTGCTATATGGGGCGGACATTTTATTGTGGTCCGTCTCACTAGCAGAAGAACTGAAGAGAGGTAAGGCTGCGGGCGGCGGATTGGCGGGCGATGGGCGGGCGGGCGGCAAGCAGTGGATGGGCGGACGGGAGGACGGGAGGGTGCTAACTATAGCAATGCAGCCCCCCGGCGCCCCCACATGCACAGCGCCCCCCCGCGACCGCGGGGGCTGCGGTGCTATAGTTACAACACTGCTTTTGTCCATGAAACAAAAGGCCCAACCGCCGGCTAACCGATTGCCCGTCCCCTCAGAGCGCGAATCTGTGAGAGGATTGTGGCAGAAACAGCATCTTTCCACATGGGTGGAGGATCCAGACCAGGTTGTGTAATCAGCAGCACCTGTGCTCGCCTGATATAAGTGTTTCCAGGGCAGAGGGTAAATGCTCTTGATGTTGGATTAGCTGCCCAAGTGATAGGCCGGAGGTGGGCTTTGGTAGGGAGCACTGGAGCACTGTGAAGAGTCTGTACTATCCTGTGGTACCTGTATGCTGCTATGATGTACTACACTTGCCTGCGAAATTGACCTGGTATACTGTTACCTGATAACCAAAATAAAGACCAAAGACTTCGGCCATTATTGTGGTTCATTCGCAAAGGCAAATTCCTTCTCAAATGAACAAAACCATGTGCACTGCAGGGGGCAGATGTAACATGTGCAGAGAGAATTCGATTTGGGTGAGTTATTTTGTTTCTGTGTAGGGAAAATATAGATCTCAATTTGAAGTAAAACCGCACCCAAATCTAATTCTCTCTGCACGTGTTACATCTGCCCCACCTGCAGTGCTCCTACTTTATTTGATGTTCACAGTCAGAGAGGTACCCCAATCCTCTATACCAGGCCTGGCCAACCTGTGGCTCCCCAGATGTTGTGAAACTACACATCCCAGCATGCTTTGCCACAGTTCTAGCATTCCATAAAAGAAAAACTGTGGCAGTGCATGCTGGGACTTGTGGTTTTGCAACAGCTGGAGGGCCACATGTTGGACAGGCCTGCTCTATACGGTTTAGTCCCTTTGAGATCCTCTATGGGAGGCAGCCCAGAGTGATTCTGTATGTCTGAAAAGAAGGGTTGGTGGAACAACTGTGCCAGGACCCTAATATTGTTCAGTTTGTGGCCCAGTTATACAGCCCTGTTAGATTGAGCCACTCCTAAATGAACACAAGGAAAGGTCCCACAACGTCAGAACCAAAGGTAAGATCCCCATGCTATGGGCACATGAGTTCGGGAAGGGACGGTGATGCCCATGTTATGAGTTTAATTTGGTTGTCATAGATGCCTATGTTATTAACATGGTTGTCTATGGTGGGAACTGCCCATAGATGCCCATGTTAAACTCTAACATGGGCATCATCGCCCCTTCCCAAAGAGAAAGGGGCTGAGGGCATGGCCAGAACCTTACAGAGTGCTAGTCATGCCCCCACAGCAGCTAAAACAAGGGCAGCTTTTAACAGTTGGGAGGTGTGCACATATGGTCATTATATCTGGCAAGCCACA
This sequence comes from Crinia signifera, assembly GCF_055691185.1. Classification (NCBI taxonomy): domain Eukaryota; kingdom Metazoa; phylum Chordata; class Amphibia; order Anura; family Myobatrachidae; genus Crinia; species Crinia signifera. The sequence continues at coordinate 324,608,701 of NC_139220.1, read as the reverse complement.
TTCCTGGCCAGCCTCATCAGCCCCCCAACCCAAAAGTAGGCAAGTATGTCGTTGCTAGAAGTCATTTTTGATCGGATTTACCCAACGTCGGATTGAAGAAGGGAAAAAAATAATCAATGTTATTCTGTGGCGGGCTTCCAGGGCTAAAACACATTGGATAGGAGGGGGATGCAGTCACAATCCCGGTGGTCGGAATCCCGGCATTCAAAATCCCAACGCCGGAATCCCGACCGCCGAAATCCCGACCGCCGAATTCCCGAAATTTTCTCCACCACGACACCCGTAGAGTGAGAATAAATGCAGAGCGAAGCGAGGCCCCGGGTCCGCAAGGGGGGGGGGGGGCGATCCACGCCCCCCCCCCCCTTGTCGGGATTTCGACGGTCGGGATTCTGGTGTCGGGATTTTGAACGCCGGGATTCCAACCGCCGGGATTTCAGATGTATTCAGTAGCGCACGCAGGGGGGGTTTCTGAGTACCCAGAAACCCCCGCACAGGAGTCTAAGGGCCCTATGCTGAAAGCTGAGGGTCCCCTCTTTCCATGGGTACAAGAATTTTTTAAATCGGCCCTTGGGAACCGGAGATATCTGACTTCAAATCAGTGGTCCCCATCCAAGCCTGTTAATTGCTCTTCCCAGTCAGATATTTTAGGTTCTGTCTGACTTAAGGCCCATACACACTTGAAGATTTTAATTTCAAAAGACTTTACCAAAATCTTTGATAGCTTTATCTTTCACCAAAGTAGTGCGTACACACTGAGCTATTGTCCCCAAAGAGCAAGAGATTTTCAGAAGGCGAAAGACTTTGCTGAAAATCTTTCATTATAAATGGGCTGGGTTTGAATTCCAAGGGTTCCGACGCGGCAGCCCTCACTGCATCACCCGCCGGCTTCCCCCCCATGGAGCCATGCAGCGCCGGCCGCATCACCCGCAGCCCCTTCCCTCCCTCGGAGCGATACCCCGTGGAGCAACGCGGCACCCGCATCACACCCCCTTCCCCAGTGCAGCGAGTAGTGCCGGAGCGCCCCCCCCCCCCCCCCCGCCTGGGGCACTACCTGGCCATATAATATATATATATATATATATATATATTATTATATTATAAATATATATATATATATATATATTTATATACATATATATATATATATATATAATAATAATAATAATATTTGCTGACTTTAAATTAATACATTGGTGGCAGTGGGCAGAAATATATAAACATTGGTGTTCAGTGTAATTAGCTGGGCAGACAGCACTTCTGTGCTGTCTGCTCCGTGTTGTGCAGGGAGGGGGGCGGGGCCAGCCGGGTGTTTAACCTGGCCAGGGAGCAGCAGCAGCAGCAGCCGGGCGGCCAGAGGGAGAGCGCAGGGTGCCGTGAGTATGACAGGCGAGGGGGCGGGGGGGCAGCGGGGCGGTCCGCCGGGCTGAAAGTGGTTATTCTTTCAGCCCGGCAGGCGTACACACATGGCGATGATGGATGGAAAACCATCCATCATCGCCTCATCTGCTGGTAAAACCAGCAGATAAACCACTTTCCTAGCGATGATGCGGGAGCGCGCATCATCGCTAGTGGGCAATCTCTGGGCCATACACACTAGGCGATTTTCAGCTGAAAATCGTCAAGTGTGTATGGGTCTTTAGAGTTTTTCTGAGGGTATATTCCAAAAGCTAGGACTCTCCCCCTTTGATGGACACTAGTAGCTTGTCTCTACTGTTCCCAGAACCAGAGATATCTGCCTTCCAGCAGCTGGTTACTGCTGCAGCTCCACACACCTGGTATGTAGTTTTATATACTCATTGGCAGATTGCTCTGTCTCCTGAACTCTGATCCCCTAGGCCCCAATACCATTTGGTAGGTGGGATCCTCTAGTTTTTAATTCCATTAAAATCTAAGAAATCTATTTCCGGGAACTGGAGACATCTCCAGTCAAGCAAGCTGTCCTCCACCAGAAAATTATGAATAATAAGCCCACTCCACTATACACCCCTCCTCTGCATATTAAACATCCTCTACCACCCTGGAAGTTATGTATCAGGGCCCCTTCATTCAGCACAATGCCCCCTTCTACCACCCCATCTCCCACCATCTGTGCAGTAAAGGGGTAATTAGTGGAAATTACTGATCCAGGCCCTACATGCAGAGCGGTTGATATAATACCCCCTACCACCCGCGGGACATCAAAGCTTCTGCTCATAGCACCCCCTACCGCTGGAGGATCGGTAGGGGCCCTAATACATTGCTATGCCCAGGGGTCTACAATGCTGTTATGTATGTGTATATATATATATATATATATATATATATATATATGTGTGTGTATTATTATTATTATTATTATTATTATTTATATACATTTGGTCTATCTATAATACTTTAACTGACCCGGCATATACTGGGTCACCTAAAGGTGGCCATACATCAGAAAGATATTGTACCCAATCATACAATCTCAACTGATTGTAAGATGGATTGTATGCAGATTGTGTGCACATCTTATGTACATAATCATACAATCAATCAGCAGATGGATTGTATGACTGATTGTAAGATGGATTGTATGCAGATTGTGTGCACATCTTGTGTACACAATCATGCAGTAGATGGATTGTATGATTGATTGTATGATCGATTGTGTGTAGATTGTGTGTCCAAAAACCACCAAGGACTGCCGGGGATTTCAAGGGAAATTGTACACAATCATGAGCGCAATCGATCTTAAGATCGATCTTTCTGATGTATGGCCAGCTTAAGTGTCCATCTCCGTGCTTTTCTCCGCCCCTCTGGAAACCCCCTTCTGAAAATCCTGCGTTTGCCACTGGTATTCCATAGGAGGAACTAACGGAAAATTCTGGGTTTTTTTTCTCCAGAATTTCCCAAGGCACTAAGCTGGCATTACTCCGCGGTGTGGCGATTAACGCCCAGCAAAGTCTGGTGGTACTCTATAGAAGCCTAAAGGTCAGATGGACCTTTATAAATTTCCATCTGAGTGAAACGCGTAGATCCTGTCAGAGGAGAGTGACAGAAACGCGTAGATCCTGTCAGAGGAGAGTGACCAAAATGCGTAGATCCTGTCAGAGGAGAGTTACCACAACGCGTAGATCCTGTCAGAGGAGAGTGACCAAAATGCGTAGATCCTGTCAGAGGAGAGTGATAACAACGAGTAGATCCTGTCAGAGGAGAGTGACCAAAATGCATAGATCCTGTCAGAGGAGAGTGACCACAACGCATAGATCCTGTCAGAGGAGAGTGACCAAAATGCGTAGATCCTGTCAGAGGAGAGTGACCACAACGCGTAGATCCTGTCAGAGGAGAGTGACCAAAATGCGTAGATCCTGTCAGAGGAGAGTGACCACAACGCGTAGATCCTGTCAGAGGAGAGTGACCAAAATGCGTAGATCCTGTCAGAGGAGAGTGACCAAAACGCGTAGATCCTGTCAGAGGAGAGTGACCAAAACACGTAGATCCTGTCAGAGGAGAGTGAACAGCCCCATTCTTCTGGATGTATGTATTGGATTATTTTTATTGCTTGTGATTTTTATTTAATTTTTGGGGGATTTTATTGTCATAGTCCCACTGGTGCTTGTATGGGATATGTAAAAAAAAAACTTTTTATGGATTAAAATCAGTGGAACATTTTTTTTATCAAGCCTGGACTTCTAAATCTGTCTGGGAAAATTGTTCACCTGTGATATACTGTTGGAAAAGAAACTGCTACGGGCGTTGGCCCCTAATTAAAAGGGGTGAGTAAGGTACGCCTGTTTATGGTGTTCTTACCATTGGTGGAATTCCTCTCATTGGTATACACCCAATCACACATTGAATTATTTTTTTATTTTATATGCACTTTGAACCATCGGAGTCACCAGATCACAGGATATTAAGACGTCCATTTGACCGCAACACACCTAGCCATCGTTGAATAGCACATGTAAAGAAAACTTTATTGGTTTGAAAACCCCAGACTACATCGTGAGTGGGGGGACGCCCATTAAATTAAAAAAAAGAAACCTTTACACGTTTGTTAACCTATATAAGGGTAAGTGAGGTACGCTGTCAAAACTAATAATTTTTTACAGCCCCTCACTCACCAAAAACACATTTTTTCTACTTATGTATTATACATAAGCCATTTTACTCTTTCCCATTTTCTTATGAGCATGTGTGAAAACACTTGGCCACCTGTATGGAAGAAGTAGATCACTCTCATTAAGAAGTGGAGTTTCTTAGGACCGTACCAAAGAAACCATTATAAGTGTTACACAGTGACCACCTTAATCAACGTGAGTCTTGGTACGCTTCATGGAAACAACCCACTCTTTCACCTAACTGATTCACTCAGTCACCCAATTCAAGAAAACACACAGAAACTTGAAAATTATTGTTTATTTCTTCTTTTTTTGCACCTTACAGGCTTGAGATCAACATCTGCTGAGAAAGACCACATTCCGACAAAAGAGGACATTGAACGCAGGGCCGGTGCTAGGGTGTCCGGCGCCCTCCTGCAAACCATACATTTTGTGCCCTTTCACATTGCCATTGCAAACTGCAGCCCGATTGTGGGAGTGTATGCAACATGCGATCCTATGGAGGATCTTGGGTGCATGTACATGTATGCATACACCATCTCAGTGCTGTGTCCGCAAAATGTTGCAGGCACTAAAGGTGCCCATACACGCTGCGAGAATCGCATACTTTATGGGCTAGTGCACAACGCACAGCATGCATGCAATGTGTGTGTGATGTGATCCGAAAGCAGTACAAAAAGTATGTGCAGCACTCGTGACTGAGGGGGAAAGGAGGGGAGAGAAGGAGGAGATGGAAGAAGATGCGAGGAGATAGAGGGGGTTGAGGACTGGCAGTGGCACTGGCACAGCACACTGAGAAGAGGGAAGGAAGGGGAGGAGGCGCTGCTGCCTGTTCGTCATTTGATTGACAGCTGACAGGCGCAGGGAGCAATGGGTAGGGGGCGGATCCGGACATGACATGTCATCCAGGCATTCACAGACAGCGCTACATACCTCAGCGCAAGTGTCCGTGAGGAAGAGGGGGCAGGTCGCAGGAGGAGGACAGTGTGTGCGCGGTGCAGGGAGCTGCTCAGCTTCTCCATACTGCCGCTCGCTGTCAGACAGGCACTGCGGGTGGTGTAAAGGTTGTAGTAGTAGTAGTAGTACGTTTATTTATAAGGCGCCGCAAAGTGTCCGCAGCGCCGTACATAGCAAACAAAAAACAAATGACAAGGTAACGTACAGGGTGTGTTGAAAAATACAGTATAAATAGGGGTATAGCTGGTAGAACTAAAATCAGCATCAGTTCAGAAGTAGGTGTCAAAATTGTGGAGGAGACTGAAGATGAGGTAGAGGAAGGGAAGAACAGGAGAGGAGCACAGGTGAGGTAAAGAGGTAGGGTTAGTACATGAGGAAGGAAGACCCTACTCATAAGAGTTAACATACTAAGGTACTTGTGGAGTATCACGGCTCCCATCGTATGGCATCGTATGCCATATGTAGTGGCATACGATGGCATACGATGGTATACGATGCGATGCGATTTTTACCGATTTTTCAGCATTTATGGTCAAAAATCGTATGCGATCGCATCGGATGCCATACGATGGCATACGATGCGATGCGATGGCATACGTTTTTGATCTTAAATGCATCCAAATGCATTAAAATAAGTATGAAACATGTTAATTGGCCCCCAACTGTCATTTTTCACTGTGTACCACCCCCAATATCAACGCCAACCCGAAGCGTGGCGAGCGCAGCGAGGCCGCGAGGGGCGGCGGTACGCGTCCTACGACCTTTTCATACCCCCACTATCCACGTCGGCGTGGAGTTGAGAATAGAAAGTGTGGCGAGCGCAGCGAGCCACCGAGCCCGAAGCGTGGCGAGCACAGCGAGCCCCGCGAGGGAACGTGGATACCTGTGAAACCCGCGAGGGGATGCGTATAGCTGTGAAGGTATCCGCTGCGCTCGCCACGCTTCAGGCTCGGTGGCTCGCTGCGCTCGCCACACTTTCTATTCTCAACTCCACGCCGACGTGGATAGTGGGGGTATGAAAAGGTCGTAGGACGCGTACCGCTGCGCTCGCCACGCTTCGGGTTGACGTTGATAGTGGAGGTGGTACACTATGAAAAATGGCATTTGGGGGCATTTCACATGTTTACTACACATTTCAATGCATTTTGATGCATTTCAGTGCAAAATCGGGTGCGATCGCATCGCATGCGATTTGATCGTATGCGATGCGATGTGATTTTTTATCATACGATCAGCATACGATCAAAGTCGTGGGAGCCGTGATACTCCACAAGTACCCATACTAAAAATAGGTGGGTGGACGAACGAAAAACAATAGGATAAGTAGGAACGGATGGGAACGGAGGCAGGATAGGAGGATCAAAAGAGGTTAGGAGGAGGGATAGGCTAGTCGAAAAAAGGCATTTTGAGGGAGCGCTTGAAGGAGGTAAGGGAATCAGAAAGCCTGATGGGTGGCGGGAGGTTGTTCCAGTGCAGGGGGGCAGCGCGGGAGAAGTCTTGGACATGGGAGTGGGAGGAGGTGATTAGGTGAGAGGTCAGTCGGCGGTCAGCGATGGAGCGAAGAGGACGGGAGGGAGTGTGGATAGAGATCAGTGAAGAGAGGTTAGGAGCGGTGGAGGAGGAGAGAGCCTTGTAGGTGGTGGTGAGGAGTTTAAAGAGAACTCGGAAAGGAATGGGGAGCCAGTGAAGAGATAGACAGAGGGGGTAGGCGGAGGTAGAGCGACGGGAGAGGAAGATGAGCCTAGCAGCAGCGTTAAGAATGGATTGGAGAGGTGCGAGGCGGGTGAGAGGTAGCCCAGAAAGAAGGATGTTGCAGTAGTCAAGGCGAGAGATGACAAGAGAGTGAATGAGAATTTTGGTCGCGTCAGTGGAGAGGAATGGTCTGATGCGCGAGATGTTGCATAGGTGAAAGCGGCAAGACTGTGAGAGAGCACAAATGTGGGGGGTGAAAGAGAGGAAGGAGTCAATGATGACACCGAGGCAGCGCGTTTGGTCGGTGGAGGTGATCTCGGTTTCACCAATGCTGATGGAGATAGTGGGAGAAGAGGGGATGTTCGGGGGATGGAAGATTAGAAGTTCAGTTTTAGCCTTGTTTAGTTTCAGGAAGCGTTGGGTCGGCGTGCAGGAGGCAGTGACAGTGAGAGCTGAGGCAGCTTTAGCAGAGCAGGGAGGGAGACAGCGCCTTTTCAGCATGGCACCTCCTGCTTTGCAGGAGCTGCTGAGTGGGTAGCGCCAGCCCTGATTGAACGTAATGTTACTATTGCGCCTTTTTATCTATATTCCATTTTTTTCCAGACATACTGTACTGTAAGGTGTTAATGGTTTAGTTTAACAAAAGTTTTTTTTTTATTTAGGAAAGTTTACAACAACTACACGATCTAAAGAACTGTAACTTAATTCCCTACAGACCCCCTGACTATTCCGTACTAATGATGTGACGTGTCCTGGCAGCTCTCTGCTGTATTCCCTCACCTCACAGCACAGGTATATAACGTAGCACACCTACAGTATATCACACTGCAGAAGCCTCCCATGCCATCCCATGCTCTGTCTGACGAACACATGGACGCGCTGTGATCTGCCGGAATCAGAGCATGTAGGGACTGGGGACAGGCACAGAAATGTAAGTACACGTTCCTCAGCTGAATAGTTCTATGTCACAATAGCGAATGTTTGTAATCACCAACTGCCTCGTTTCTTACAGAAAGTGTTCCTCACTACAATACAATGGGTGACAAGTAACAGGATGAGATTTTTGGGACACGGTCATTGGGTCTGCAGTATGTTAGTCGACAAGCATTGGGTCGACACCGTTAGGTCGACATTTGGATAGGTCGACATGGGTCAAGGTCAACATGGGTTTAGGTCAACATGGGTTTAGGTCAACAGATCATTAGGTCGACACAAGCATTAGGTCGACAGTGTCTAGGTCAACAGTCAACAGGTCGACATGGTTTTTTTTCCACTGTTTGTTGAGCCGACATGTGCCGACAGGCGGTATTTCATGCTCTACCATCCACTAGGGCGTGGTGGCAGAATAAAATAGTGTGCCGAGTGCAGCGAGCGATGCGAGGGGATGCGGTGAGCTGGAAACTGTGTCCATGTCGACTGTGTTGACATTCGGGTAAAAAAAAAACAGTGAAAAACCCCATGTCGAACTTTTGACTGTCGACTTAGACACTGTCGACATAATGCTTGTGTCGACCTATTGACCTGTCGACCTAGACCCATGTCAACTGTGTCCCATTTCGACCTAGAACCATGTCGACCTGATGTTTGTCGACCAACATACTGTTGACCAAACCATCCCAAACCGAGATTTTTAGCATGAATCTGAAATCGCACAAAATAGCATTATTTGAAATTGCTAATTTTAGTAAAAAATCGCAAATGTAATGAGAATTCAGCTGTGAAAAATGTGATGCCCTGCGATTTAGGGCAAATTATAAAAATGTGCGAATTAATACACATGTTCGATTTGTTAGACATGGAAGTGTGCTGTATTTATCTAAAACAAAATGGCATGAGGACCCCCCCCCCCTCCCCCAAGCCCCGGGCTCATTGAACCAGTCCAGGTTTCAAAAATACAGGGGACAAAATGTGTAGGGGTTAGGAAACCAGTACCAGGTTCTTGGACCGTTCTGGATCCAAAAAATACAGGGGACAAAAAAACTGGGGTCCCCGTATTTAGCAACCAGCACCGGGCTCCAACAGCCCGCGGTGTCATGCCACAGCCGGGGGACACTTTTATACAAGGTCCCCAGATGGGGTACCAGGGGGAGAGGGGACTAATGAAAGAGTGACACCACCACCACCCCCCCCCCCCCCCAGGCTTCACCCGTCCAAGGCTTCAGCCAGTGCTCAGTGGCATAACTATAAATTTTGCTCCCCCCTGCGAAAAAAGTTTGTGCCCCCCCCCCCCCCCTTTACAGGGAAATATTAAATGAAAGGGTTAACTTTGCAAGTATGCAGAATAAGAGATGCATGGATATCACAGGCAGGTGTAGCAGACCTGGCTCTCCACCTCTGATTCTGTCTCTCCAGCTGCTCTCTCTCAAGGTGGCCTCTCTTTCTCTCACACTCCCAGGCCTGACGGTCGCCAAGGTGGCGGTGTGGGTTTTCTCCTCTCAGCCTCATGCACCCACAGTGTCATTCACCCTGAACCCTCTCTCCTTTTCTCCTCCTTTGAGTCTCACTCTATCCGTCTATACTACCCCTACCACCTCCGTGTCGCTGCAATCTACCGCCGCCCTGGCCCTATCTCCCAATTTCTTGACAACTTCGCCGCCTGGCTTCCACACTTCCTCTCCTCTGACCTGCCATCTGTCATTCTTGGTGACTTTAACATCCCCTTGGATAACCCCGCTGATCCTGGCACCTCCAAACTCCTCTCTCTCTGCTCCTCTCTTGGCCTATCTCAGTGGACTACCTCTCCCACCCACATCCAAGGACACTCCCTCGATCTCGTCTTCTCTCGCTCTTGTACCTCTCCGATCGCTCCTTCTCCGTCTCCACTCCGAGCTCCTCCTCTCCTACTACCCCCCAGCCAGTCGGTGTTCCCCAAGGGTCAGTCCTTGGCCCTCTCCTCGTCTCCCTCTACACCACCTCTCTGGGCACCCTCATCAGCTCCTATGGTTTTCATTACCACCTTTATGCTGATGATACCCTAATCTATCTCTCCTCCCCCGACTTATCCCCATCACTTCTGTCCAAGGTCTCCGAATGCCTCACGGCCATCTCAGCCTGGATGACCCAACGCTTCCTGAAACTAAACATGGCTAAAACTGAACTTCTAATCTTCCATCCCCCGAACATCCCCTCTTCTCCCACTATCTCCATCAGCATTGGTGAAACCGAGATCACGTCCACCGACCAAACGCGCTACCTCGGTGTCATCATTGACTCCTCCCTCTCTTTCACCCCCCACATTCGTGCTCTCTCACAGTCTTGCCGCTTTCACCTACGCAACATCTCACGCATCAGACCATTCCTTTCCACTGACGCGACCAAAATTCTCATTCACTCTCTTGTCATCTCCCGCCTTGACTACTGCAACATCCTTCTCTCTGGGCTACCTCTCACCCGCCTCGCACCTCTCCAATCCATTCTTAACGCTGCTGCTAGGCTCATCTTCCTCTCCCGCCGCTCTACCTCCGCCTCCCCCCTCTGTTTATCTCTTCACTGGCTCCCCATTCCTTTCCGAGTTCTCTTTAAACTCCTCACCACCACCTACAAGGCTCTCTCCTCCTCCACAGCTCCCTACCTCTCTTCACTGATCTCTATCCACACTCCCTCCTGTCCTCTTCGCTCCATCGCTGACCGCCGACTGACCTCTCACCTAATCACCTCCTCCCACTCCCGTGTCCAAGATTTCTCTCGCGCTGCCCCCCTGCACTGGAACAACCTCCCGCCACCCATCAGGCTATCTGATTCCCTTACCTCCTTCAAGCGCTCCCTCAAAACCCACTTTTTTCGACTAGCCTATCCCTCCTCCTAACCTCTTTTGATCCTCCTATCCTGCCTCCGTTCCCCTCCGTTCCTACTTATCCTATTGTATTTCGTTTGTCCACCCACCTATTTTTAGTATGTTAACTCTTATGAGCAGGGCCCTCCTTCCTCACGTACTCACCCTACCTCATTACCTCACCTGTGCTCCTGTCCTGTTCTTCCCTTCCTCTACTTCATCTTCGGTCTCCTTGACTATTTTGACACCTACTTCTGAACTGATGCTGATTTTAGTTCTACCAGCTATACCCCTATTTATACTGTATCTTTCTACACACCCTGTATGTTACCTTGTAATTTTTTATTTTTTTTTGTTTGCTATGTACGGCGCTGCGGACACTTTGTGGCGCCTTATAAATAAACGTACTACTACTACTACTAGTTAATACTGATAGCATGTAATACAGGCAGGGTACACAGGTGTATGGTGCAGGATACTTATCGTTCCTGTTGCTGGAGGAAGATGGATGGAGTGGAGGATGGAGGTCTCTTTCCAGGCTTGAAGTCTGCACAGCGCAACTGCCTCCCTGAAGTTCAAAAGAGATCGGGTTAGGTACTTTCAGTGCACCCAGCCAGTGCCGGCTCCCCCAAGCCGCTGCAGTGGTTGCCGCACCATAGTTAAGCCGCTGCCGGGGCTGTTCCCAGCGTCCCAGGTCGGCGGAGGCCGGGCTGATGTGTGCAAGAATATATTTAAACACATTGCTTAATACAGGTGAACTACAAGACCCAGCATTTGGGACATTAATATGGCTGATGGGTCTCATAGTTCACCTGTATAGTAATGAGTGTGGAAGTAACATTTCACGTCACAGGTACCCCTACCTGTGCGTCTGTCAGTCCTGAGTGAGGACAGTGCTGGAGCTGGTATGCATGTGTGTGATTTCATGGTGTCTTATGTGTGCTAGTAAAATGATACTTCTTTGGTGTCTGTATTGTTATTTCCACATTCTTTATACAGTCGAACTGTGAGACCCAGCAGGCATATTAATGTCCCGCATGCTGGGTCCTGTAGTTCACTTGTGTTAAGCAATGTGTTTAAATATATTTTTGCACACACCAGCCCGGCGTCCCCCGCCCAGGCTTCACCTATCCATGGCCCTTTATTAAGTGGGTCCCCCCTCCCCCAGCTACCCTGTCCAGGGCTGACCAGCCATGGTGCACATGGTACGGTCGGGGGATCTTACATTAAAAGTGTCCCCTGGCTTTGGCATGACACTGATGGCTGTTGGAGCCCGGTGCTGGTTCCAAAATATGGGGGACCCCCAATTGTCTTGTCCCCGGTATTTTTGGAACCAGCACCACCCACCAGCCAATCATGGTCTGGGAAATCCCGATAAGGGGAACGGAGCCCCAGAAGTAAACAGAAGACCAGAGCGTGGCTGCAGCAGTGCAGGGGTCCCGGAGAAACACTGAAGAACGCCAGTGAGTATGTTTTCTATCCACAGGTACCCCAAATGGATAGTACTGGAGAAGAGGACCGATGCTTCGTGGCAACATAGATATGTATTGAATGAATGGGCTCTGTGTGTAATAAAGTTGTACTGTAAGTGTGTTTGTTTGTATTTATTTAACTATTTGTACTACTGTGGGACTACAAGTCCCAGCAGGCCCTTTATTGCCCCGCATGCTGGGACTTATGGTTCTCCAAGTCCCTGCACGTGGTGCAGGCTTGCTGGGACTCATAGTTCCACAGCAATACACAATAGTTTTTCTAATTTTACACCAGTTATCAGCCCGATGCCCACCGCCCCGGGCTTCAGCATGGGCAGGTCAGGGGGTGATGCTTTGGCCGGGGGGACTTGTATAAAAAGTCTCCCCCTGGCTGTGGCATTACCCTGCTGGCTGGTTGGGCCAGTGCTGGGATCTGCAGGACCTTTACTCATTTTGTCCCCCATATTTTGGGAACCAGGACCGGCCCCTGAGCCTGGTGCTGGTTTTATAAAATTCACTTGGTTTGTCACATGATATTATGAAACCAGGACCGGCTATTTGAGCCCGGGGCTGGTTATGCTCAGGAGGGGGGACCTCACCCCATTTTTTCTGTTTTTATAAATTTTTCCCTTTTTTGGGACAGATCACACTGCTCTGTCAAGATCGCCCATCACAAACTGGTTTGTTTGTGTGGTGATTTTTAGTAAAATTTCCTCGATTTCGCATCCCATTAAATATGCGATTTGGGTACTTGTGGAGTATCACGGCTCCCACGTCCTTCATCGTATGCTGATCATATGCTAAAAAATCGCATTGCATCGCATCGCATACGATCAAATCGCATGCGATGTGATGCGATGGCACCCGATTTTGCACTGAAATGCATCAAAATGCATTGAAATGTGTATTAAACTTGTGAAATGCCCCCAAATGCCATTTTTCATAGTGCACCACCCCCACTATCAACGTCAACCCGAAGCGTGGCGAGCCCGCGAGGGGCGGCGGTACGTGTACTACGACCTTTTCATACCCCCACTATCCACGTCGGCGTGGAGCTGAGAATAGAATAGTGTGGCGAGCGCAGCGAGCAACCGAGCCCGAAGCGTGGCGAGCGGATGCGGATACCTTCACAGCTATATGCGTCCCCTCGCGGGCTTCACAGGTATCCGCGTCCCCTCACGGGGCTCGCTGCGCTCGCCACGCTTCGGGTTGACATTGATAGTGGGGGTGGTGCACTATGAAAAATGGCATTTGGGGGCATTTCACAACTTTAATACACATTTCAATGCATTTTGATGCATTTCAGTGCAAAATTGGGTGCCATCGTATGGCATCCGATGCGATCGGATACGATTTTTGAGCAAAAATGCTCAAAAATCTGTAAAAATCATATCGCATCGTATGCCATCGTATGCCACTACATATGGCATACGATGCCATACGATGGGAGCCATGATACTCCACAAGTACCGCAATTTGTATACTTTATAATGGTAAAACATCTGGATGCGAGTTCCAGTGTTACTAAAAATCGCAACTTCAGAATGTGTGAATTTGCAGCAAAATGCGCATTTTTTGTCGCATTTTGCTTCACATTAACTTGGCAATTTCGGAAAAAGTGTGAAAACGGCAGCTGATTGGCTAAGAGAATTCAGCCAATCAGCGTCCTGCAAGTCTTTTCAAAATCTGCTTCCCGCCGGGTGAATAGCGTAGCTTGCTTCCAGCTCCCCGGACCCCGCTGCCCATCCTCGGACCCCCGCTGCCCATCCTTGGACCCCCACTGCCCGTCCCCGGACCTCCACTGCCTGGCTCCCAATGCAGCGCCCAGTGCGCATGACCCCCCCAGCCCCTCCCCTAGTAATGGCCCTGGATTATATAAGCTAAATCAAATAGAAAAATAGCCAAAATTGAAATCGGGAGAAGCCCGGAGTGGAGTGAAAAGGGGGGGGGGGGGGGCTGGACAAAGCTTCATTTTGGGGGCGGGGCAAGGCTACCGTCACCAAGCCCCGCCCCCATGTCTGCCAGCCGCATTAATTCACGGGTCATATGTGTGCGCTATATAAGAAACTGCTAATTAATAAATAAGTTAGTAAGAAAAACCTGTAAACATTAAAAAGGATGTTTGGGCACCAATGGTGATACAATTGTTTTTAAATGTAATATTTGATTGTAGACCTGTAGACAATTTGTATGATACTAAGGTGTAAATTTACTAGGTGGAAGTTCTATGGAAGATGAGATGTTGTACATAGCAACCAATCTTGATTCACACCACACATGTGCTCTTATGTACTGTACAGATTGACAGTACAGCTGCAGAAACATAGCTGTACAGTACACCAGGTCAGAGCTTGGCATTGTCCTTGGTATAAAGTGGATGGGGGGAGGGGCTAAAATGATGTGAAATGCCATCATTCGCATCATTTTAGCCCCGACCCCTCCCCACGGACCCGTGAAATTTGGAAATTTTTACCGTGGGGAAAGGGGGAGCAGGGGCTGTTACTACAATGCGGGAAACTTACCCACCTTACCGGGGGGCCGGGAGGGGGACCCGATTTGCCGGACTCTCCAGGCCATTCCAGGAGGGTAGGCAAGTATGATTAAGGAGAGGATTCTTCACCTTGAGAGCGGTTACGTTCTGGAACGCTTTGCCAGGAAATGTGGTAACAGCAAACACAGTAAAGGAGTTAAAAAAAAAACTGGATGCATTTATGGACACAAAGGGAATATTATAGTTATTTGCTAGTCTGATAGACAATTAGAGAGGTTGAACTCGGTGGACTAATGTCTTTTTTCAACCTAAATTACTATGTTACTATGAAATGCTTGGCTTCCCCTATGGACGCTACCCATGGTCGCCACCCAACACCCACTAGCACAAAGATGCTGCACAACATCGCTCCCCTGCACAGGGGATGGAACCAATCAGACTGACGGCCCTTATTTGTTTATCATACCTTTGTATTAAACACAGCAAGCGCCAAGTGTTTATCAGCATAGAAAACTCTCCAGCATTGTTACATCACATTGTATGGTTACACCTATTGTGTCTAGTAAGCTACTGTATACTTACCTCCCAACTGTCCCATTTTTCACGGGAACATACTGTTTTTTTTAGACGTTCTCATGTCCCTCCCGGGGCCTGCAGTGTCCCGCGGTGGGGAGGGGCAATTAGGAGTCCCTCCCCCTGTCCCCAGTGAATAGACAATGTGTCAATGCACACAGCCTGATGGCTGCAGGAATAAATGCACCCACAGTGGAGAAAATGGGAGTGTGGCCTCACAGCAATAGGTGGCCACACACCCAAATTTTCAGGCACGCACCGTCCCTCCTCCCTCAAGCTGAATGTGGGGAGGTATGCTGTATGTATCATATCCCCACACACTGTGCCACATTTTCTCCACAATTCATTATTTTTCACATGTGTAATAAATTGTACATGCGCAAGAATTGCTGATTGTCTGTAACACACACGGTATTGTATTATGCATCTGTGTTGTTTGCTTTATATACAAAAATCAGTGACCACATATGATTTGTGTATGGTTCCAACACATGAGTTACCTTGACCCCATTTGGCTTATCACCCCCTCCTCCCTCGTTTCCCCTCACCCCCTTTTTTTCTTATTCATATTTTGATCTGTTTTCTAAAGTTTATCAATAAATATGAATTTTAAACACTTCTTCCTCTTCTTCTTCCTCTTCTTCCTATACTTCCTCTTTTTCTCTTCCTCTAAGTCCTTTAGAACTCATTGTTGCCAGGTTGTTCTCCAATCATTTGTATTTGAAATGTATCACTTGACCTTCATTGGCTGAATGCCTGAAATTCTAATTATTCTTCAGATTTCTAGTTTTATGTTTTGTGATTGGATGAAATGAACTTTCATTCATGATGTGCAAGGGGTGACTTTAATACCTCAAATCCATTTTAAAACCATTCATCCTGCTGTAAAAATAGTTTCCACCAAAGCTGCCTCACGTCCCATCATTCTGTGGACCATTCCTTTTATTAATGCTTGTCAATCATAGGCGTGAGAACAAGGTGCCTCGTGTGCAGAGGCAAACCATATTGTCAGGCACCCCCACAGCTCTGCTGCCCCCCCCCTTCAACCCACTCAAGACCGGCACCACCTCTTTCCCCTCCCTCTTTCCACTGAGGCTGCAACTGTATGGAGGAAATATCAGACGGAGTGCCTTCCCCCATTAGAATCCCCTGCAGCTGCTGGTGACAGGTAAAACCCACCCCTACTTGTGTCCTTCTCGTTCACTTCCCCTACTCTCCTTCTCTACCTGGCATATTGTGTGTATAATGGAGACTCCGCCTGGTTGACTGGGGTAATGTATGTAAAGTGGGCTCTGCCTGGCAAAACTTGTGTATAATGGGACTCCATTTGTGTAAGTGTATATAAGGGGGCTCTGCCTGGTGAAACTTGTGTATAATGGGACTCAGTTTGTGTAATGTGTGTAACAAGGGCTCTGCCTGGGGTAACATGTTTAATGGAGCTCTGCCTGGTGTAACGTGTATATAAGGGGGCTCTGCCTGGGGTAACATGTATAATGGGGCTTTGCCTGGTGCAATGTGTATATAACAGGGGCTCTGCCTGGCGTAAAGTGCATAATGGGGCTCTGCCTGGCATAGTCTGTGTAATAGGGGTTTGCCTTGTGTAACGTGTATGGTAGGGCTCATTCTGGTGAAACTTCTATTGGTGGCTCCACCTGGTGTCTACATGTCTAAGGGGGCTCTTCCTGAATCCTGACATATCATGTAATGGGGTCTCTGCCTGGCATAACATGTAATGGGGGATATGCCTGGCGTAACATGTAACGGGGCACTGCCTGGCGTAACATAAAATTGGCTCTGCCTGGCATAACATGTAATGGAGGCTATGCCTGGCGTAAAACGTAACGGGGCACTGCCTGATGTGACATGTAACATTGGCTCTGCCTGGCATAACATGTAATAGGGGCTCTGCCAGGTGTAACATGTAACGGTGGACTCTGCTCTGCAAACCATGTTATGGGGGCTCTACCTGGCGTAAAGGGTAATTACACTCCCCTCCAGCAATGCATACCCTAATAAAATGTGCTGCACCCGCCAATACTGTATCGTCTATAAATTTAGAGCAGATATGATTTATTCATGAATCCAGTACTGGTTTCCTATACTCCTTACACATCTGTACAAGGAGAACCTTTATGTGATGCTATTTTCTTTTGCAGGTTGTGTTCTGAAGTTTTGGAAAGATGAATGCCAAATGTTTGAGGACATTTCAGAGATTCCCAGATGACCCCATGACTTTCTGAGTGGCTGAAGGTTTGATCTAAATGTTTGAAGGCCTCAATGTCATCGTTAAGTCATGCTGTACAATTTAGGGTTAGCTAAAGATGCAGAATAGACCATAGGAGAGGACAATTGACCATGGGGGGTTCCACAAAGATATAATAAATGATGAGTGATAGATATTTGGTATAAGCCTGTGATGCACATGATTCTTCTGCAGATGACTGTATAATACATCTATGTATTCGTATGCTGCTGATATGCTATTGATAAGTTGCTGGTGACCCATGTATTGATAATCTGCTGGTGACCCAGCATTCATTTTGCATGAAAGAATGTACGAGAACTGGACATCAGGCAGGGAGGTGTATCTCCTTGGCCTCCAGGAGCTTCAGAAATTCCGCTTTGTCATCTTTGGACTATTCCTTGTTATCTATATCTTAACCATATTTGTAAATGTTATAGTCATCGCATTGGTGTACAGAACCACCCACCTTCACTCACCGATGTACTTTTTCCTCTGCCACCTGTCATTATCTGATATAATATCGATGACTGACATTGTCCCCAATATGTTATACATCATATGGATGGGTGGAAGCCATATTTCTTTGGTTGGGTGCCTTGCCCAGTTTCAGGTCTATGGAGAGTCCTTGTGTATCGTAAGCATTCTCCTTGCTGTGATGTCCTACGACCGGTACCTGGCTATCTGCAAACCCTTGCACTACTCCTCAATTATGGATGGGACACTTCAAAGTAGACTGGTTACTCTGACGTGGTTATCCAGCTCCATAATGACGCTTTTCATTATTATACAAATGTCTCTGTTGGAGTTCTGCAGGGATAATGTTATTGACCATTACTTCTGTGACTTTGACCCATATTTAGGTCTATCATGCACTGATGCCTCCCTATTAAAAATACAAGTCATTATCATCTCTGGTGTTTTGGTTGTCCCCACCTGTATGTTCATCATCATCACGTACTTGTACATTGGCCTCACCATCTTCAAGATCAGCTCCACCTCCGGAAGGCAGAAGGCCTTCTACACCTGTAGCTCTCACCTCGCTGTCATCTGCATTCACTATGGGTCATTGATGGCCATTTACTTGTCATCTACCCATGGACAATCATATAATGTAAAAAAGTTCCTTTCCCTACTCAACACTGTGGGCACGCCATTGCTCAACCCCATTATATACAGCTTGAGGAATATGGAAATCAAGAAAGCTTTGCTGCAATTACTTGATGGAGTAAAACACCCAAATGTATGCTTATGTCATAGAGTAAATCCAGAAGTAGGCACGGCCGGTGTAAGGCTTCTCAGCACCCTTGGCAAAACTTCTGCCTAATGGCTCCCCAACCCTACATTGCCACCAATACCAACTTTCCAGCCCTTCAAGTGAAAGTGTGAGGGGCTGTCTTAGAAGTTCCTCAGCCACCTGCACTAAGTACAACAAGGATCTTCTTCAGACTCGGTGGTGCATCACTAATCCCAACGCCCTAGGCAGCTGCCTAAATCTGACCAATGGTAGAGCCGGCCCTGTTGTAGAGGTGTTAAGTTTTTGCTATGCTACAATTTGAAAAAGAAAAACTACTTTCATTTTTCAGTTTGGTGATCCCCAAACACCCTAAATGTGTTCAAATATACATGGAAATTCAACAATATGTTTTTTTATTGGGCAGTGTAATCATATGATGTAATAAAGCAGAAGTATTGTAACAGACAGTATTGTAAATGCAGTGGTATAACAATAGCTCCGCAGACCCCATGGTGGCTTGGGGGCGCTTGGTAAGTTTGGATGCCAAGGGTCTTCGGGGGTTAATGGGACCACCTCCATCATCATTGCTCAAAGAAGGGGTCCCCCCCTCAAGAATTTACCTGCCCATGCTGAAGCCCGGGGCGGTCCCCGATGCCCCTGGGCGGTGGGCACCGGGCTGCTAATTGGTGTAGAAATAGAAAAACCTATTATGTATTGCTGTGGAACTATGAGTCCCAGCAACCTGCACCGCATGCAGGGACTTGAAGAACCACAAGTCCCAGCAAGTGGGGCAATAAAGAGCCCATTGGGACTTGTAGTCCCACAGTACTACAAATAACTAAATAAATACAAACACACAGACTTACAGTAACATTTTATTACACACAGAGCCCATACACACAGATACTTACCTATGTTGCCACAAAACATCAGTCCCCTTGTCCAGTAGTATCAATGTAGGTACCTGTGGATAGAACGCATACTCACTAGACGTCTTCAATGCTTCTCCGGGATCCCTGCACTGCTGTACTGACAATCCGGTGAAGTGTTTACTTCTGGGGCTCTGCCCCGTGACTGTGACTTAGGCCCACCCATCAGCCAATCATTGTCCGGGAAATCCTGATATCCACCCAACTCATTGAGCGTGGAGCTGGTTGTAAAAATATGGAGAGAATGATAAGTAGGGATTCCCCATTTTTTAGATGAAAGAACTAATGCCACAACCGTGGGACATGCTCAGGGGGTTAGCTGGCCAAAGCAATAACCCCCCCCCCCACACACACACACACACACACAAACACCCCAACTAGTCAGCCCAGGCCAGGGATTTCTTGGAAATTGGAAACCCCCAATAAATGTGTACCACCTCCAGAATATACCAGGCCTGTGCTGTAGGCCAGGGCTAGCCCTCCAAACACCTGAGCGGTGGATACAGATAAAGATATATTTAAAGTAATATTGTCTTTCACATGGAGAATTAAATGTGCCTCCCAAGCCTCCCTATATACCCGTATTTGGAGAACCACATTTACCAGCATGTAGGGTATTAAGTGCTTTCTGGTACCTATAGTCCCCATGTTAAAAAAAAAAACACAGTACACCAACACACTGTACATACTTACCTTGTCCCTGGTGCGAGTCAGTCGCCTTCTCCAACAGACGTCCATGGTGCTGATCAGTACTCTTGTCCCCTGGTTAAAAAATAATAAAAAACACCAAACTCCTCATAAAACTATGGCCGCTACACAATCAGAGGCTGCTAGGATGGTGACAGGCCACAGATTGGCTCTAAGTGGGCTATCTGGTAGCCATTTGGCAGATTGCATACAATTATACATTTTCTCATCTGATAGGCATTTGGTTTGTTCAAAATTATGGAGTTTCAAAGATTTCATAAATATTCATACCTTCAATGAAATGAGAAACATACAAAGTGAATTACAGTCTAACCCAGGGGTGGCCAACCCTCTTCTCAAGATTTACCAACAGTTCATATTATCAGACTCCAGCACAAAGGAAAATACTGTACATCCTGGTTTTATGGCAGCTACTGAAAACATTTGAAATTATAATCAAATAAATCAGTTCAGACACTGCCAACCTGAGTCATGATTCCTTTTATTAAACTACTGTACTCCCTTAAAACTACTGGAAGAGCAGCTAGAGAAGCTGAAGGAGGAACAAGAACAAAGTGATTCTGATACGTATGTTGGACATGTTGCTTCCACACAGAAAAAGAAAATGCAGATGCATGCAGTATAGTACTAAGCACTGCTAATGAGAATCATTCTAATTAACTCTGCAATCTAACATAGAGCAAAAATATGCAATGACCAGGTCACTTCATGGGTTGGGTCCCTAACACAGTTTCAAGTCTAGTGCACTTGACCTCTTAATTCATCATAGGTCAACTGCCACAAGGCATCACACTAGTGAAAAGTTAAAGTGTTGGTGTTTCACAAAAAAAGAAGCATTAGCTATGTGCCAGGAGTGTTTCATTGGTAGATTACAATGTGATGCCCCAAAGCAGCCAGACCACACCAACCCAGGGGGCCATGTGTTCCAAACTCATCCTTAAAACGGTCAAATTATATAAATTTGTTCAGGACTTACCACCATAGTGCCTTTGCCAAAATACAGCCTGTAATGATCCATGCTAATTAAAAAGATTATGGATTCGCGGATTGACCGGGTACAAGTAGATGATACCATCGTCAACCACTAGGGGAAAACGGCATCAAGTTTGACGGCTATACTTGATTGTCTGCATTTACTTAGACAGTGATGCTAGATCAAAAGACACAAAGATATGGATCTCCACAGCGCTATCTCCAGATTTTCTTGATTCCCTTAATGTGAGTGGAGGGAGAGTAAAAACCCTCCAAACGTGTAGGGTAAAATAAAAACAACACAGTTTCCTTATTAATACAGATTTGTGAACAAAGTTCCACGAATTCTGGGTCCTAGAATGACTCACCTAGTCAAGCTAGGAGATGTTCCCGTAACGGTTTCTTTATAGGCTGTCAACACATATAATAAAAATACGAGAACTCACCAGGGGACAGTGCCCTATTTTCATCCAAAGGTTTCTTTTTATTTCGTCCTCCAAAGGACAGGACCATATAATTATTCCAAACAAAGAAGATTTTTATTCCATAAAAGCAGGACCTCCATCCTCCCACCGGACAGGACGCTCCTCTCCCACCCGGAATGAGAGAAGTGTAGTCCAGGTCGTGCACAGATGACAACACACTGGTGGATAGGGGTTCAGTCCAGAGTTAAAATGTTCCTTAACACCAACGCGTTTCGAACTAACACAGTTCTTCCTCAGGGTGTGGAATAGGAATTCAAAGTACACCCGGTGGGGTATTTATACCTAACATGTCCCGGTCTTTACTAAAACGTGGCATCAATGATAAAAATCCTTATACACATACTATAAAATCTCTGGTGATTTCCATTCTAAAAATTCCAAATGCACATACACAATTAGAAACAACATATAAGTACAAATACACATTGCACATACAGTAATCTAAAACATCCTAAAAACTTCCTCTACCGTTAGTGTGCACTCCGTTTCGTGTATTCCCTGATAACCGCCGCAAAACACCATGTCTGGGAGGCTTAGCATCATTTCCGGCTCCGGCTTCCGGTCCTTTGGAACGAATCCTGCGTTCCACGTGTGTCCACATAATTTCCGGCATGACGTACTTCCAGTCTTTGAGCCGCAAGCCGGCATACATGATCACGCTCCTCTGGCCCACACAATAGGTCCATATAGACCAGTGGCGTAACTATGAATTGGGTGCCCCCCCCGCCGTTAATGGGGGGCGCCCCCCGCCACACCCCCCGCCCGCAGCCTTACCTGTCTTGCTGGTCCCGTCCCGGCTCCCTTGCTGGCTTCATTCTTCTGCTAGTGAGACGGACCAACACAAAATGTCCGCCCCCATACAGCAGACAGTTTCAGAGAACTGTCTGCTATATGGGGCAGACATTTTATTGTGGTCCGTCTCACTAGCAGAAGAATGAAGCCAGCAAGGGAGCCGGGACGGGACCAGTGAAGTCAGGTAAGGCTGCAGGCGGCGGATTGGCGGGCGGCAGATGGGCGGACGGGAGGGGGCTAACTATAGCACCACAGCCCCCCGGCGCCCACACATGCACAGCGCGCCCCCGCGGCTGCGGGGGCTGCGGTGCTATAGTTACGCCTCTGATATAGACGTATGGATCATCACAGAGAATGTCCTTCATCATTATATATATTTCAATGTATTGTCCCATAGTTTGAGCCGCATGGACATACGAACATAAATAGAAAAGAATAGATTAGAAATGTCTTCTATCACAGGACCATTACATTCAATAGTGATAATATTTGAGCAAACAGTGACATCTAGTGGGGGCTTTCAAGAATAGCAGGTGATAAAAATTTAGTCATCACATAGATTTCACAAAAAACATTTCAGCTCGAAATCTATGTTCTGAGTGTCCTCAGCTCATAGATTAGTTTCATCTCTGTTTGGGACAATCTCAAATGCCTGTCATTTTTCCTCCAATTAGCATGAACCACTCTAATGCCACAGAAGGATGTTATGTGGCTGTGGTCACACCCATGTACATTTTTGAAGTGAAGTGACTGATTGTGGTTCTCTAATCCCTTTCTGATATTTCTAACATGTTCTGCTAAGCGGATTTTAAGGGCTCTGGTGGTTTTACCCACATACTGTTTTTCACAGGAACAGGTCAATAAATATATGCAGTATTTAGTGTCGCATGTAATAAAGTCTCTCACTTCAAAAACCTTGTCTGTTTGGTTTGATTTATATGTGGTCAGTTTAGTCTCTTTGGATTTGCAGATCCTACATATGCTACAATTCCCACATCTGTGGAACCCTTTGGTTTTTTGGGGGTATTAATAACACTCCTCACCACCATATTTTTGATGTTGTCAGCTTTTTTTATAGATGAATTTGGGGGTGGGGCCTATGTAATTTTTTAGGAGAGGGTCACTACTAAGAATTTTCCAATGCTTGCTGAGTATCTTTTCGATTTGTTTATGTTGGGAATTATATTTAGTTATGAAGGGGACTCCTCTGTATTTCTCCTTCTTCTTGGATCTGGTTTTCTTGATAGCTTCCACCCGATCCAACATCACCCCTTCTTCTAAAGCCCTCTCTACCAATGTGGAATCATATCCTTTTGATACGAGTTGTTCCTTCATTGTGTCCGCCTGTTCTTTATAGACACCCACATCGGTACAGTTTCTGGGTATCCTAAAAAATTGGCTCTTAGGAACTCCCTGTTTCCAATTGGTGTGGTGGTCCTGTCGAAAGGAATATAGGAGTTGATGCTAGATCGATAGGAGTGATACTAGATCGAAGAGAGCATCAACGGAAAATACGGACGACCAAGTATAGACATCTAACTAGACACCATCGACCCCTAGTGGTTGATCATGGTATTGTAAAAAACAATTAAAAACCCCATTGGGTAGGTCAGAAGGAGTCTCCACCTTAAAGATTATTCCTATGATAAAAGGACAATAACATGATTTGAAAATTTTGAAATATTTTGTTTGCCAAATTTAACCTCATCAGCCAAATGCAATTGCCTCCGAGTTGGACAGGATGTCAGCAGAACTCTAAGGTTTTCTTAAAGGGGTAATTATTTACAAGGCAAAACTATGTCTTGTACATGACTGCCCCTTTAAAAAAAAAAACTCAGACTTCAGCTGTACTTAGAGGCTATTTGGCCCACATATTTGTGTTTCAGATACAGCATGGTCCCCGTCATCTCATCCATTACTGTTTGTGGGCGCAATGTACACAGGCACATTTGAAATGTATTGTGAGATTATCAGGGTGTGACTATTCACACCCATGTGCCACAATGTATGTGTGTGTGCAAGTGTGTTCACAACAAGATGACGACAAGAGAGTTGCACATCTGTATGTGATTCTTGTGAGAAATGTTCAAAATATCTGCTAAATTGCCAGCGTCGCTTGCATTTGTTACATAAATTCAAAGAATTTTCAAAGAATTTTGTGCAAAAAAGTAAACATTACAGGTCATTATGATGATTAAAAAATGTTTGCTTGACAATTATCTCACACATTTTGACAATTTCAATTGGCACTCAAAGGGTATTCAATGCTGGGGGCGAGCGGTGACAACGAGCAGTGCTGCTGTAACCGCTCACCCGGTCAGTATTCAACTGACCCCCCTAATGTTGGGAGCCTGCCGCATTTAGCTGTGGGTCTTGCAGTCTCTGCAGCCACATACGCCGATTTTCCCCTTGCTCCATCGGCGTATGTGGCTGCAGAGACTGCAAGACCCACAGCTAAATGCGGCAGGCTCCCAGCATTAGCCGCGAGCCTCCCTGTTTGGAGGAATCCTTGGAACATAGAATAGGGTGAGTGGCTGGTGAGGGGGTTAAACAGCTGAGTGGCCGGCCGACGTGCCCGGCAGCTTGGCCGGGATCAAGTAAGAGGGAGTTATTGTGAGAGGGCTGTAGTTCTCGCGAGATGCAGTAGCAGCAGGAGACTGGGATTTTGTTATATGGCCCCCAAAGGATTTCTCCCCATTACATATGGCCCTTGGCACAAAAAAGGTTCCCCACCCCTGCTTTAACTGGAGAACACAGCAAACTCCCACAAGATTTCCGGACCTGACTTACACTTTCTGTGCTCAGATATAGTGGATTTAAAAAACACACCTGCTCCCTTACTGTCCATTATCCATTTCCTAATCTGGTGGGGGAGATTATTGTAAGGCTTTGTTATACATTAGACCGCAACTAAGCACAATGTCAGGCACTTCAATTGGAAAATAAAGCAAAATCCCACCAAATTGGTCATGGCATCTGAAAATAGATATCAATAGCCTAAAAGTCACGGACTTTAATGGTCTTAGGCACACACTTATACTAACAAGGATAACCTGCAGCATCGATGGAGCCAGAAGGCAGGAGCAGTAACTATCGCCAGCATCACCCGTAAGTGTGACACAATAGTAGTTGGATATTCTAATAACGCTATTTAGAGGTACTGTAGATAAGACGGAACCGCATCAATGTGTCCACATCCAGCAGACATCCCTCTGGCATTGAGGGATGATTAACCTGGGTTAAAGAAGTCATGGAGGGTAGCCAGGGTATCCCAATACAAGACATAAATCAGGGTCTTATTCCTATGTAGTCTTAGCCAAATGTGTGCTCAGCCTATAGTATCCTAGGCGGTAGACTTGCTTGAGTCGTTATATAAACTTGACTTCATGCCACCGGGACTCATGACTAAGGAATCAGAAACGGGTATAGAGGAGGATCTGGCCAGAACTTGGGTGAGCTACTGACTCAATGATTATTGAGATGACAGAATCTCCCCAGTGGCAAAAAGAATGCAGTTCAGCCACCAACCTGTGTAGGCCGGATACGGCTCATGACCATGAATTAGGTCATACAAGTTAATGACATTTTTATGGTTAAGCCAAAACATCTATATGACTTCTATGAAATCAGAGACTGAATTGAGGTTTATCGGCCCACAATAGAGTCTAGGTGTCCGTGGCCTCTGCAGTA
The DNA here is from genome assembly GCF_055691185.1 of Crinia signifera. Classification (NCBI taxonomy): domain Eukaryota; kingdom Metazoa; phylum Chordata; class Amphibia; order Anura; family Myobatrachidae; genus Crinia; species Crinia signifera. The sequence continues at coordinate 324,582,604 of NC_139220.1, read as the reverse complement.
CCTCTGTATGTTGGCGATTCTGTGCTGTTTCTAACTCCTTGGTCCGGTGAGTCAGCTGTTGCAATCCAAAGAACATAACCGCTGAATGCAGCGCGAAAGGCCCTAACAGCTATACTTATATATCGGCCATATTGCTGTGGTGCTTTTATTCCCATTATGATTACAGCAATACGACCAGAAAAGCTTTACACATCCAAACACACCACGGGTTCGGCAAACTACCGCGTAGGTCTATCGGGCTGTGATTTTGCTGCAATATCGAATGATTTAACAAACATAGGGCCTGATTCATACCTATTTGCTAGGCTGAGTATACTCACAGCCTAGCGGACAAGTCACCGCTGCCCGCCGTCACACTCGCCTCATCTTCGGCAGATTCTGTCGGAAATAAAAATCAGTTTAGACAGACCTTTATTTCAATAGGGGAGAAAATTTGATGTTCGGCAACTATCGAATAATTTCTCTCCCCTTTAGCGAGGGGATGTGTTCTCATACCCGGTGTCGTGGGGCGTGGAAGTGTTTGGATAGGCATCGGACAACAATTATGAGATCGCTAGGCAGCGGATATATGCTGCTTAGTGAGCCTAGCTGAATCAGGCCCTTAGCCTATATCCTGGGTGGATTGGGACTACAATTCAGCACGGGAAAGACACATTTTGTAGCAGCCGGGGGCGGGGGGGGGGGGTGGTGCTGGCGGCGGCGGCTGCCAGGGGGGTGGCCACTGATGTAATGTGGGGGGGGCGGTCTTTGTAATGTGGGGCGGGGGGCTCACCTGCTCCGTTCTGCAGCCTCCAGATGGGGAGCAGGAGCAGGGAGCCCGCTGCCGCCGCCGCACATGACGGTCCATGGGAGGCGCTGTGTGCTGTTGCGCATGGAGCAGCCCTCCCATGGCCATTTTGGATGTGGGCAAAGTGCCGCGGCCCTGCCAGTCCAGGGGGGGTGCGGCCGGCCCGTTTTTCAGGAGTTTTGGGCCGGCCCACCGGGAAATGGCCCGGTTTCCCGGTGGGCCAATCCGCCCCTGGCCTCTATGTATGTATATATATATATATATATATATATATATATATATATATATGTGAAGATTGGATGAGAGGCGCCACTTGTGTTTTCCCAAATTTTAATAAATAAACAATATTCCCTTAATAAAGGGTGTCTGCCAGTCTTTAAAAAAAGAGCAGTGGTAAGCTGCACATGAGAAAATGTAAACAGTGGATAAAGGTAGCGGCGACTAATTGTTTAAAAATGGTAGTGATCTGGAATTAAAAAAAATATTTTAGAAGTATTCTTATAAAAATAATAAATTTATTTCAAAGGGATAAAAAAAGGAGCAATTTTTTCAATAAAACAAAGTGGACAATAATTATACAAATATAAATATAAATATAATGAGATAAAATCGCTTAACTTAAGGATGTAGTTGGAGGCTAGGATCACCCAACGCGTTTCGTCCTGTCAGACTTCATCAAGGGGTGGGGAGCAACTGAGACCAAGCTGGTATTTATACCTATGTACTAGCCTAGGCACTATGACATTACATCCTGTCATTAAATGGGTCATTAACTTCTAAATAGATAGCTAGCTTATGTAGCATTGCGGGACATAGTTAATATTATACACCATAAGCGCGCTAGGTAGGGCGCCACAATAAATATCTAAAAAATATAAGCATATGTGAAGAAAACGTTATTTATCGTATAATTGCGGCACTTCCGCCACACATCCGGTGTCCCGGAGTTTCTATTGCGCATGCGCGGCCCGCCTGTAGCCGCGATACAGTCAGTGTGCCCCTCTTCCGTTTGGGGATGCGCCTGCGTGATCGGAGTCCCCTGGACATCATGAGGGGTCTGTGCATGTTAACAGGGTATCCGTTCATGTCTGTCTTTTACGATTCACGGCGGCCATTTTCTAGAAGGCTCCGTGGTCTTGCTCCAATAGTAAGGAGCCGCGGCCATCTTTTCAGAGTTCCTTATGCCGATTATTCACCATAGAAAAATCAAAACACATGTAAGAATTTGATCAGATCAGAGTTTGCGACACAAAATTCGGTGATAATGCAACCATTACTATTAAGTGATGTGTTTTATATATATAATATATATTGCATAAATAGATAATCCAGATAACGAGAGATATGCCAAAAGTGGTGATGATATTTATAATTGTGCAATCGCTATTTAGTAATAATATTCCTAAGATAATAGATTGACAATTTTATAATAAATATTAGTGAGTGTACTTCGTGATCATTATAAATAGTTATTAAATAGTAAATACTTAAATAATAAATATATAAATATATAAATATATATTATGTTCATATAAGTAACGCAGTCCATAGTGAATTTATAAAGTGCTTATGTGCCTATATTGTGATTATATTGCTCCGATAATATTCTTTTAGGAAGGTTTCCGACCTAAGTTTCTTGTTACAGTATGTCAATTGCTGTTCCTACAGCACCAGGTTTTCCCAAGAGGTCTCCCATCTTGGTACTGACCTGGCCCAACACTGCTTAGCTTCCAAGATCGGACGGGATTGGGCGTCTCAGAGTGTGGTATGACTGTAGATAAAATTCAGACAAAACAAGAATACTATGGAAATAACCTTTTATTGCTGGTGGAGGGATACATGAGTGAATATAGTGATATTGTGGTAATAAAAAGAAAGGTATTTATAAAAATGGAGCAATTTCATAACTTTCATTGAAGCCCAGGGGATGCATGGTGTTGAGTTCGAAAATCCAATACATTTCTCTCTGCGATAATTTGTTGGCCAGGTCACCACCTCTAGGTCCCAGTTTGACCCACTCAATAGCCTTGAACGTAAGTCCCTCTGGATTTGTATTGTGATGTGTAGTGAAGTGTCTATATATGGCGTGACTGTCTATTTTATTTTTGATGTTCCGGCTGTGTTCCTGTACACGTAGTTTTAATATCCTCTTCGTTTTTCCAACATATTTTAAGTGGCATGGGCATTCAAGTAAATATATAACTGAAGACGTATTGCAGTTCATGAAATCTGATCCTGAATTCTTTGTTGTCATTGGAGTTGGTGAAGGTCTTTCTGTTGGGATGAACATATTTGCAGATATTGCACTTCCCACATTTGTAGGATCCTGTGCATTTGACCATAGAGTTGTGTTGGGTTTTGATTGGTAGTAGAAGGCTGGGTGCCAGAATATCCTTAAGATTTTTAGATTTTTTGAAGATTATTTCTGGGTTTGGAGGTAGGATTTATTTTAGTGTTGTATCCATAAGTAGTACATTCCAGTGTTTTCTTAGGCATTTATTTTTACTTCATGCTGGCTGTATGTGGTTATGAAGGCTACTGAATCTTTTTTCACATCTTTTTCCTTATACTCCAGAAGGTTGTCCCTACTGACATTGTTCACCTTTTCAACCGCTTCTTGGAGGATTTCCATCGGGTATTCCTTCTCCTTAAACCTTTCCTTGTACATCTCTATTTGGTTTGTACAATCGTCATCCTTTTTGCAGTTCCTCTTGATGCGGTGGAATTGGGAATACGGGATGTTGTTTTTCCATTTGCGTAGGTGGCTACTCTTGTAGTGTAAGTAGCTATTGGTATCGACCGTCTTGATGAAGTTTTTTGTTACTACTTGGTTCCCTTCTCCCATCAGTATAAGGTCCAGGAATTCGATTTGGATGTTGTTGAAATTTGAGGTGAAGCGGAGATTCATTTGATTGTTCTCTATATATATTAAAAAAAATCATTAAAACGTTCTTCAGTGCCTTCCCATACTATTAAAATGTCATCTATGTATCTCTTATAAAATCTGATGTTTTCTTCAAAAGCATGATCTGTGTATATAAAACGCCTTTCCCAGCTCCCCATAAAAAGGTTGGCGAAGCTTGGTGCAAAAATGGTGCCCATGGCTGTCCCACATTTCTGGAGGTAAAATTGATCTAAAAATTTAAAATAATTGTGGCTTAAGATATATTCAATAGTATCACAGATACATTTTTTGTGTTGATGTGTCAGGGTATCATCCTCTTCCAGAAATTCGCTACATGCCTTAATGCCCAATTGATGGCTGATAAATGTATATAAGGACTGTACATCAATCGTGGCCCAATGAAAGGTGTTTTTCCAGGTGAAATCTTTTAAAATGTTCAGGACAGTGGTTGTGTCTTTTAGATATGCCGGGAGTTCTTTCACGTATTTGCTTAAAAATATGTCTACGTATTCGGACAGGTTGGAGGTCAGGGAATCAATCCCTGCCACTATTGGGCGTCCAGGTGGATTCACTAGGCTTTTGTGAATCTTAGGTAGGAAATAAAAGATGGGGGTGATGGGATTAGATCTAATAAGATACTGATATTCCTCTTTCGTTATGATATTCTGGCGGAGTCCTTGTAGGAGGAGTAATCTCAGTTCTTCGATGTAAGTATCTTTGGGGTCTTGGCTCAATGCTCCATATGATGTTGTGTCCCCTAGAAGTCTGTTCGCTTCACATATATATGCTTCTCTGTCCATGATAACTAATCCCCCCCCCCTTTATCAGCTTGTTTTAAAACGATATCTGTGTTTTCCTTGAGATTCTTCAGGGCCTCTCTTTCTGCGTTCGATAGATTCTTGTGTGTAGTTGGTTCCATGTCCTTCTCACATAGGTCTCTTCTCACTAAGTCGTAGAAGGTGCTGATGTTGTTACCTTTGGATTCGATCGGATAATAGCTGGATCTTGGTTTCAGGCCTGAGTTTGACCGGTTTTCGTAGTTCTGGATGGTTGCGTATTCTTTCTTAGCGAAGTGTCTTTTAAGAGTAAGTTTCCGTATGAATTTGTTCAGATCAATATAGGTTTCAAACCTATTCATGCCTCCAGTGGGGGCAAAGGACAATCCTTTGTTCAGTAGTGTGGTTTCTGCCTTGGTCAATTCATGTTTGGAGAGATTGAATATACCCTTAGGTGGAACATATATAGGAGTGATCTTTTCTTGTTTTCTCTCCCTCCTGCCCCCTCTTCTTCGTTGAACCTTCTTTTTAGAGGTGATGCTATTCTGATGTCCTCCTTTACATTCATACGTACTACTTCTCTTATTCGTGTGGCCGTGTCTGAAGATAAAAAATCTTCTTGTTCTCCTGTTGACTTTAATCTTTGTAACGGTGTGTACCTATTGGATGTCCTTATGTACGGGGTCCGTGGAGACTCATTGTTTCTATTGTTGAATCTTTGATTTCTGAATCTTGGTGTATGATTAGTTTGTTTATGGTAGTCCCGGTGTTGATGTGGTGCATTTAAGAATCGACTCCAGTTCTTTATTTTGCCTTGGTCGTAGTCTTGTTTGTCTCTCATAAATTTTTTCTCTTTACTTTTGATCACTTCCTCCTCCATCCTCTCAATTTTTTTATTTAGTACTTTTTCATTTATTTTGTAATCCTCTTTGTCCTTGAAGTTGTTTAGTGTGGCTTCCTTGGTTTTTATTTCCTCCTCTAGTTGTACTAGGGATTTCCTTTTTTCACTTACTATTAATTTCATTAAATTGATTGAGCTGTCATGTAGAATGGTGTCCCATTTTTTAATGAATTCAGTGTCCATGTTGCCAAAGGTTGGTTGTTTGGTTAATCTAAGACCTCTCGGTATTCTATCTACCGAGATGTATTGCTCCAAACCTTTGATTTCCCACCATGCTTTCATTTCTTTTGCTAGGAGTCTTTCCAGTTCCCAAAATTTTTCATCAAGATCGCATGGGATCTCAGGTTCAATGGTATTTTTTGATTCATTGAAAATTTTTTGGCACCAGTCATTCCTTTTATTGGTACGTTCATTTATTCTGAACATTTCTATGTTTGGGATATGGTACACCAGGCAGCCTCTCAAAGACAGTTTGTGAAGATTGGATGAGAGGCGCCACTTGTGTTTTCCCAAATTTTAATAAATAAACAATATTCCCTTAATAAAGGGTGTCTGCCAGTCTTTAAAAAAAGAGCAGGGGTAAGCTGCACATGAGAAAATGTAAACAGTGGATAAAGGTAGCGGCGACTAATTGTTTAAAAATGGTAGTGATCTGGAATTAAAAAAAATATTTTAGAAGTATTCTTATAAAAATTATAAATTTATTTCAAAGGGATAAAAAAAGGAGCAATATTTTTGAATAAAACAAAGTATATATTTATATTTATATTTGTATAATTATTGTCCACTTTGTTTTATTGAAAAAATTGCTCCTTTTTTTATCCCTTTGAAATAAATTTATTATTTTTATAAGAATACTTCTAAAATATTTTTTTTTAATTCCAGATCACTACCATTTTTAAACAATTAGTCGCCGCTACCTTTAGTACTAGCATATTCAAGGAGAACCCCAGAATCAGTTCCATATTTACACAAGCACGTAAGGGTCTCCTACAGCAGACACCCGGAGCCCTGCACGCACAGACGTGTATAGTTACAACCTCAGAAGCCCAGACAAGTTGCTTCAAGATATATACTGTATCACACCAGAGCTAATGCTTAAGGCAGAATGTATTTATTAGCACTGTGATTCTAGATGTACGCATCTTTTCAGGATACGGACACTGACGCTTATGTTTGTATTTTTGGTTGCCTAGGCAACACACACAGCTCCCCGACAGCCGGACCGGAAGTGATGTACATGCCGCTTCCGTCCAGACGCCGGGCAGCACAGGTGATGGGCGCACTTCACTCTTCTCCTGCCTTTAAAGGTAAGAGTCTTCCATGTTACTTTGTCACCATTTCTGCACCTTGAAAACGGGGTTGTATCCCCGAAACGTCGGAGCTTGTATGCACTTTTAATAATGTTTATATAAAGAATACTGTTTTACTCAGCCTGCGAGTGCCACCATTCTTCTATCTGCTATTACATTGTGCCATTGGGAGGCACCGCAGCAGACGTTACATCAAGGACTGAGTGCCAGCCCGTACACTGAAGCTATATATATATATATATATACTCAATCCAAAAGAAGGCACTCCACGCAGTTTTCATGCAAATAGACAAGCTGTATTCAATGCTCCATAACGCCAAGTACTTTCGGAGCCTTCCGCTCCTTCATCAGGGCTTTGGGCAACAGCGATAACAACAATACACCAACAGCAAACGCGTTTCGTCACATAGACGCCCTCTGACGAAGTCTATGTGACGAAACGCGTCAGGGCGTGGCCTACGACGCTCCCTCTCTCCTCACATCAGCTGTTTGGGTCCGTGGATTTCCCCTGTCTACCTCCCTGCAAGCCAGCATAGCGGTTTTTCTGGTGGATCCAGCTCCTGCGCAGACGTGTGAGCAGCTTAGCCTGTGGCTATTGTTTTAAATCGTGTGGTACTCAGTCCACAGTGCTTTTACTTGTGGTACGAGTCTTCATTTTGCCTTGCCTGGATTTGTTATCTGTCCAATAAATCTTTTAAAATTATATTGCACCATGAAGCGCCTTCTCTCTGCCCTCTTCTATATATATATATATATATATATATAAATTCCAGAGATCCGGCACTGCTTAAGATAAATGAAGCTTGCTCCGGTGCCCTCGCTCCTTGCAGAAAAAAATCCTGGAAGGGTGTATACAGTACAGCTGCGCGGCACTCGTAGACTTGTAATATTGAAATAAGAACACAACCACAGTTGCTATCAACGTTTCATTTCTTTCGAAATATCGTCAGGATACCTCTATATATATATATATATATATATATATATATATATATATATATAATTTATATTATATTATATTATATTAGACAACTTTAAAAATATATTTGAAGGTTTGTTTTTTTGTACATTATTTTCTTTTCCTTCCCAATCCCCCTGACTATTCCACACTGAGGACATACAGAGAGGCGTCCTGTGATCTCTCAGCTGTATTCTCTGTGCGCACAGCACAGGTATATAGCACAGCACACCTGCAGCACATATTAGGATGCTCCCATCCCACGTTCTGTATAACAGATACAGGGACACGGTACCAACTAACAACATCTTCTGTCGTTACAACAGCAAGTTAGAGGGAACAACCGCAGCACACGTGTATGTAATTGTGTCTCTGATACACTGTCATTTAGTGGGAACAACTGTTTGTCACTATCAGTTCTCTCTATTCTCACAGATGCATCATCACATTGTATAAGGGGGATGCTGAGAAATTACAGTATTAGTGATTGCTGGGTTGGCGTTACAGAGGAGTCACACTGAGGCGTTAGTGGGAGGCACAACATAATGCTACAATGCTAGATTTAAAATATATACAACATTGACATAATCTGTAATTCGCATGTGAAGATCCGCGCAGGTGATATTTTCAATCGCCGGGCACTCACTGCCTGATTTACAGGCCGGGGGCGTTCTGGGGCGGACACTTATCGTTCGTGGGCCTGCCCACAAATACGGTGGGTGCGCTCCTAGAAACACTGGGCGGGCCCCACGAAATGCAGGCGTAGCCATGCCTGCTCCGGGCGGGCGTGTCACATGACACTACCAATTCACAGAAGTCCTGGGCTTCCCTTTGGGTGCATGCAGAGGAAAAATCATATGATTGTGAGTAACCATAGCAGGATTTTTCCTCTGTGCGGGAGCTTGTGAGTGGATGTAGCATGGCGAGGGGATTTGGGCCAGTGGGGGGGCGGGCAAATGGTGGAGCTCTGTTAACCTGCTCACTGGGCTCCCAATAAGAACCACCTAGCGAGCCGGTCTGAGCATTTCCAAATCCTTAAGTTCGGATGCTCACACACAGTCTTATGCCCAGTGGGGTCCTTCATGTGTGGACGCAAAGCGGATGTTGTACGCATATTGATCAATATACTGTATTCGCACTGCGTACGTATCTGTGCTGCAGAGTGACTCGGAAGTGCGGACGCGGTGATATTTTAGTTGCAAACAAAGTGACAGAAAGTCAGCTCTTGGTAATGGGAATGGGGAGTGGGCGGGGGGATTGCGGCCCATTTATGTTCGGTTGGATGGCATTTTCTGTGCATGCACACATTGGGTGATCGCCCCTGCTACTGGATAGGCCTGTGTGTCCTGGATGATCAGCTCAGCCTGCCTGTCTACAGAGGCTCTCAGGCTGTGCAGGGTGACCCGATGTGCGACAATGAGAGCAATGTGTCTGCAGGGCCGTATGCAAATTAGTCCATCACAGTGGAGTTTGCGCATTTTGCACAGAGCCCAGAGTAGCTTCCGCGTATATTAGCGTATAATCATAACAGCATACGACAAATCTGAAAAGTACCTGGGCCCGGTCAAGCTCTCTGCTGCTCTGCAACTCTCTCGTCAACCATGATCCATCGGAAAATTTGCAGGCTGTTCTTTGTGTAGCTTACTTTACAGCACGTTACATAATGGCCTTGTTTCAATTAATACTGTTTTATATCTTTTTTCCGTTGTAGTTCCCTTGATGTATGGGAAGTTGGTTGTTGGGCACACAGGTACGCTGACCGAATGTCTAGTCTACTAAATTATCATTTTATTCAACCTTCGATCTTCAGATGACCTTTGGTAACAGCGGACTTTCTGCTATTATACTTTATAATAATTATACGCATTTCATGTTTTTTGGTTGGATGTTATACAAATTAATTCTACGTGTTTGCTATTTCACGTCATGCAATTAGATTGTAAGCCTTTTGTATAGAAGCATCAGTCTTAATACATTTTCTCTTTTCATTCTTCCACTAAGTGATGTTATTCCCCAATACCAACAGACACTATTGTACCGCACTTAAATACATGTATATAAACATCTAATTTTGCATCACACAAAGACCAGGAGTAGAAGTTCCCAGGATCCGCCATGCCAGCAGCTAGTGTTCCTGTGTTGGAATCATTATTTCCTAGCTGCAGGTTCCTCTAGATGGCGCTAACTACATTGAGCCCGATGGTGCACTGGATCCATCACAACATCCCTGATGTTCCCATTCTGATGTCAGTCCCATTAGAGAAGTGGCTAAGTGCGTATCCACAATTGTTGTCATACAGGTATTTTTTGGCACATGTCGTATTCTGAAATTTGTCAAAAATTAGACCAAAATGTTGGAAGACTCTTAAATACTGTAGTTCTCCAGATGTTGCGCACCGCTTTTGTTCCCCTTTCTAGAAGCTGAAGATTTGAATCTTTCTAAGTATTTAAAGGCCTATTTATCATGTCACTAAATTATTGTTATAGAGGGACACCAATTAGCCAACAGGAAAGGAAAATTTATACTAGCAGGAGTTTCCAAGTATATAAAATACATTTTGGTATTATGTATAAACCGGTGATCCACATGATAAACATTCTTCTGTAGATGTCTGTCTATCATCCTATCTAATGTCTGTTGTTGACCTTCTAACTTTTGACCAGTCAATTGGATACGATATTGATGAGCTGAGGTGACCCATGCGTTGATATGTTGCATTAATTTTACATGAAAGAATGTATAAGAATTGGACATCAGGCAGGGAGGTGTATCTCCTTGGCTTCCAGGAGCTTCAGAAATTCCGCTATGTAATTTTTGGGCTATTCCTTGCCATCTATATCTTAACAATATTTGTAAATGTTTTAGTCATCACATTGGTTTATAGAACCCATCAACTTCACTCACCGATGTACTTTTTTCTCTGCCACCTGTCACTTTCCGATATAATATCGATGACTGACATTGTCCCCAATATGTTATACATCACATGGAAAGGTGGAAGCCATATTTCTTTTTCTGGGTGTCTTGTCCAGTTTCAGATCTACGGAGAGTCCTTATGCATTGTGTGTCTTCTCCTTGCTGTGATGTCCTACGACCGGTACCTGGCTATCTGCAAACCCTTGCACTACTCCTCAATTATGAATGGGACGCTTCAAAGTAGACTGGTTACTCTGACGTGGTTATCCAGCTTCATAATGACGCTTTTTGTAATTATCCAAATGTCTCTGTTGGAGTTCTGCAGGGATAATGTTATAGACCATTATTTCTGTGACTTTGACCCATTTTTAGGTCTATCATGCACCGATGCCTCCCTATTAAAATTACAAGTCTTTGTCTTCTCTGGAGTTTTAGTCTTCCCACCGTTTATATTCATCATTGTGACATACTTGTACATTGGCCTCACCATCTTGAAGATCAGCTCCACCTCCGGAAGGCAGAAGGCCTTCTACACCTGTAGCTCTCACCTTGCTGTTGTCTGCGTCCACTATGGGTCACTGATGGCCATCTACTTATCATCTACCCATGGACAATCATTTAACCTAAACAAGTTCCTTTCCCTACTCAACACTGTGGGCACGCCATTGCTTAACCCCATTATATACAGCTTGAGGAATATGGAAATAAAAAAAGCTTTATTGCAGTTACTTGATGGACGGGTGGTGATTTCTAATAAGAGTAAAAAGTAGACAACAACTCAAAAGAATAAGACAATTAATAGACATATTATGCTATTACTGCCAGTCGTGTACTATATTAAACTGAATAAAATGCTAATTACATCACAAAAACAATATTAATGCATTTTTTTAAATTTAACTTGATATTTAATTTTTTTTTTCAATTTATAGTGATATGATGTAATAAAACTGTATGGCAGTGTCGCGTTTGTTGGGTGGCAGAAGTTTGAACTTTTTTCCTAGGGTGCCAAGAAGCCTTACACCAGCCATGATAATAATAATAATAATAATAATAATAATAACAACAACAATAATAATAATTTAAAAAATTTTTTTACTGTATGTAGCGCGCTTTCTCCAATAGGACGCAAGGCGCTTAACAGATAGAATTAATGTAATACAGTACAGGAACAATGAAGTACATAAAAGCTTTTAATAAATGATATTTAAGGGAATTACAAAAAAGCTTGAGTAAACTGGAAAGTTTTGATTCTGTTTTTGAAGGAGTCTAGAGTGGGGGCCTCTCAAACTTTGCGAGAAAGTGAGTTCCATAGAGTCGGAGCTGCATGACTAAAAGCTCGACCCCCAGATGAATTACGGGAGATTCTAGATACTGTTAAAGTCCTTCATCTACAGATCGCAGTAATCGGAAGGAACATTATATAATCAGAAGCTGCTTCAGGTACCTTGGGCCTTGGTCATGTCGGGCTTTGAAACTCAGTAAGTTGATCTTGAAGATGATTTTCCACTTTATGGGCAGCCAGTGAAGGGAGTAGAGAATGGGAGTTATGTGGCCAGAATGGGGCTGGTTGGGTAACAGCCTGGCAGCTGTGTTTTGTACCAGCTGTAATCGGTGTAGTTATTTTTCTGGGAGACCATGTAGAAGACATTCCAGTAATCCAAACGAGATGATACAAAAGCATGTACTGTATGATTTTTGGCAGGTCTTCAAAGGGAATTATGTGCTTGATCCTGACTACGGCCCTTATTCCAGTTGATTCGGACGGATGCGTATTTCAGACAGGAACAAGTGTTCTTAGCCCCGCCTACCGTACGGATCACTCTCACCGTCCGAATGCGGTAAGACGCCGAGCGTACGGACAGCGAGCGGATGTTTCATGTGAACACCTCCTTCATCTGTGGGAACCTCCCCCATCCTCCGATGGTCGCCGACCATCGAATGATGGGCCGAGTGGTCAGGCAGAACCGAGTGCTTCAGACCACTCGCACATTTTTCCATATGAAAGCAGGGATATGGGAGGGCAGCTGGCATATGTCAGCTGTCGGCCCCCCACACGTGCGTCATGGCCGCATTACCATACCATTCATTGGAACGCCCATGAAACGCGTGGCGTACGCATATGGTAATGAGCCCAAACAGCCCTTCACGCCCCTCTCCACCCCCTGCTCGGATGGTTCCGTATGATCATTTTCTGCACTGACCTCACTCCCTGTTCGGACGTGCGAGGCGTTCACACATGCGCAGATGCCAAACATCGGACATACGACCGCACACGGAACCGTCCGACTCAATCAGAATAAGGGCCTATGTTCCTTAGATGATGGCTTGGTGTACACATACTGTAGTATATAAAGGGGTCTGTTTGTGTGTAATAAATTGAATGACATATTTCGACCTGAATACCTATATAAGGCAGCATTTCAAGTATTAATAGAATAATATAACCCTTGTTTATGTCTAATACAGGATGTCAAACATTCAGTATATATATTTGCCTCTCCATTTTATTCTTATAATGATGTGATATATTTATGTTGGGTCTTTAATAAAGAAAATATAACAAAGTGTTAACACCTTAGACACACCAGGTGTCATGGACTATATTGGCAAAATAATTGCACTTGTTGGGGATCACTTTTTGTAAGTTAGGCAAACAATGGACGTGACACAAATTAGTTATATCTAACTGAATCTTTTGACTGGGTTTTGAAAGTAATACAAAGAGAGGGGACCATAGGTGTATCTTATCTAGACTTCAGTAAGGCTTTTGACACTGTCCCACATCGCAGACTGCTAAATAAAATGGAAAGCTTGGGATTAAACTCGAAGAGGGTTGAATTGTTAAGATCTTGGTTGTAGGATAGGAAACAAAAAAGTGGTAGTAATTGGAGTGCAATCAGAGGAGGGGAAGTATGTAACCAGAATGTCAATATCCTGAAGAACACGACTGTACCTTTTGCTTTATATTCTTGCTGGCCTGACGCGCAACTATTTCCACTACTTAATAATAATAATAATAATAATAATAATTGTATTTATGTAGCGCTTTTTCTCCAATAGGACTCAAGGCGCTTAACAGATAAAATGAATGTTATACAGTACAGGAATAATAAAGTACAGAAATGCTTTTCATAACGATACTTACAGAAATGCTTGAGTAAACAGAAAAGTGTTCAGTCTGTTTTTGAAGCATTCTAACTGTGCGGGGAAGTGAGTTCCATAGAGTCGGAGACGCATGGCTAAAAGCTCGACCCCCAGATGAATTATGGGAGAATTTAGGTACTGCTAAAAGTCCTTCATCTACAGATTGCAGTTATCGGGTGGGACAGTCTGGAATCAGAAGCTGCTTCAGGTACCTTGGTCATGTAGGGCTCAGTAGATTGATCTTGAAAATGATTCACCATTTTATTGGCAGCCAGTGAAGGGAGTAGAGAATGGGAGTAATGTGGCTAGAACGGTGCTGGTTAGTTAACAGTTAGTTACTTGAGAAAGCCTCTGGTGTGAAGTGAAAAACGTTGGGTGATTGCATTTCTCAGTCGTACCAGTGACCTGCCCATTTATCTCGCTTTTTATTGAGTCCAACTTCTGCTCAATTCAGCCCTTTGACAGTGATCCAGGGCCGGTGCAAGCCCCCCGCCCCAGGCAAAACCCCCCCGCGCCCGGAGGGGGGGTGCGGACAATACTTACTGCGGCAAGGCGGGGGGGTTGCGGCCGATACTGCGGCGGGCGCCCGCACCCCCCTCCCCACCCCCCGGAGCGCTGTACCTGCTGCGATGTACAGCTTCCGGGTGCTGCGAGTCCTCTCCGTCCTCGCTGAACTCCCCGCAGCAGGGAGCGGGCGGCGTGCGGGGGGCAGCGTTGATTGACGCCGGGCAGGAAGGGATGCTTTCTGGTACCTCGGCGGCTCAGTACCGCCCTCCAGTGGCCGCAGTGATCAACAGCTGTTCTTACACTGTGATTATCGGCACGCCAGTTACAAAGTTGGGTACAGTACTTCATGTTTAGTGGAGCCGAAGATAACCAAAAAACAATGTATACGTATCCAAACTGCACAATGGTAGTTATTCACACCTCATTCAAGGCTGCAAATCCGCACACTGGATGATTATGGCTAGACTGTGTATGCGTTAGACCTGTAGTACACATGAGCAAGGAGGTCCTGCGACGAAAGCTTGCTTCTTTTTTATCGCTGACCAATCAAAGGTGGTTTTAAAGAAAGCCATTACCGGATGTTTTCTGGCGTGCCCAGGCCTTTGGACAGAGGGTGTGTGATGTCAGCTCCGCCCCTGATCAACTGGTAAGATACTTTTGTATCTGCAGGGGCACCTGTTGCTTAGTGGTTTTGCCAAGCTACAACCAGAAAAAGGGGTGTCAAACCCTTTGTAAAAAAAATTAGAAAAGATGTTTGTTGCTCTGGATCGGTGACAGCCGCAAAATCCGGCTCCTGATTGGCCGCTAGGTGGCCAATAGAATCATTCGGAGGAGAAGCACTGAAGATGAACATTCAGCTCTTCTCCTGTTCGCTGGTGCCGGGATGTCGATTTTTTATTTTGCCAAGTACCGGAGGACTACTGCAGGAAAGAAGAGAACAGATCTATGCCGGAGAGACCCGCGAGTAGAATTTCCTTCCATAGGTCCCCTATGGATTTCAGCGGACCCCGGAGCCAGACCCCTGGACCATGGAGCCCCAGAACCCTGGACCATGGAGCCCCGGACCCCTGGACCATGGAGCTCTGGACCCCGGACCCAGGGACCTACCTACGAGCTTAAGATAGGTAACTATCAGTATGAAAAGGATTTGTATGTATTAAAGTTTTATTTTTCATGTGTCTGTGTGTGTGTTTATTTTACTATTTTTAATACTGTGGAACTACAAGTGCCAGTGGGCCCTTTAATGCCCTGCATGCTGGTTCTCTAAGTCCTAGCAACCTGGGGAGGCTTGCTGGGACTCATAGTTCCACAGTATTAAACAATAGTTTATTCTATTTTTTACACTGGAATCAGCCCGGTGACCACAGCCCAGAGTCACTGGGGACAGCACCAGGCTTTAGCCTGGTCAGATAAGTCCTGGAGGGGGGGGGGTCCCCACTACCCCAGGACCCCTGGCCAGGCTGGCTGGTCGGTAGTGTTAATGCCGGGGGGACTTGTATAAAAAGTCTCCCCCCGGCTATTGCCCTGCTGGCTGGTTGGGCCTGGGGCTGGTTCTTAAAATACGAGGACCCCTAGTCATTTTGTCCCCCATATTTTGGGAACCAGCCCCGGCCCTGGAGCCTGGGGCTTGTTGTAAAAAATCTGGGAACCCCTATTTGCCGGGTTTCCTGATTTTTTATTACCAGCCCGGCTCTTTCAGCCTGGTGCTGGTTACGGCTGTGGGGGGGGGACCCCATGCCGTTTATTTATTTATTTATTGTTCTATTTTTTTTAAACTGAAGCCTGCACGGATCTGACTAATCCATGCAGGCTAAAGCCAAATTCGACAGAAAAATGAAGTGTATTTTACTGCCGTATTTGGCTGGCCATTCGTGGCCATTTTACACCAATTAGCGGCCGCTTAATAAATCAATACGACCGCTTAGTAAATCAGGAATCACCATTCTTTTGAATGGTGATTCCTGTTGTATTGTGTCTTCATTCATATTTGTAAATACAAATACGAATGTCCCATCAATACGAATATGAAAATTTGTATTTTTGGCATAGTCAATTCCAAAAATACGAATACGCCCCCCAAAATTTTTTTTTTTCCTATGAAAATACGATTTTTTTCTACTAATTCCTCTTAGTAAATTTCCACCAATGAGTGTATAAATAAGTGTTTTGGTATTGTCTTGTGTAAGATAGGATTGTATCTTGTATATGCTTTTAAGGTTGATGTAACAAGCTTGAGGGGTAGGGTAAATTCTCACTTTGTTGACAGTTAAGGAGATATCAGGTTGGTAACTGCTCCTGGCTGGAGGGAATAGAATTGATTCAGTCTTGGAAATTTTAAGTTTGAGGTAGCAAGAAGACATCCAAGAAGAAATGTCAGAAAGGCATTCAGAGGCATGGACCAAAACCACTGGTGACAACTCTGGGGTTGATAGATAGATTTGAGTGTCACCCGCAGACAAGTGATACTGGCATCCAAAAGAGCTGATTAGTTTGCCAAGAGATGATGTATAGATTGAGAAAAGCAGAGGACCTAAAACTGAGCCTTGCGGAACTCCGATTGACAGAGGTAGTGAGGAGGAGGTAGAGTCAAAGAAGCGAACACTGAAAGAGCGATCAGATAGGTAAGATGTGAACGAGGAGAGGGCTGTATCATTAAGACCTAGGGAGTGTAGTGTTCGTATGAGAAGAGTGTGATCCACAGTGTCAAAAGCAACATAGAGATCAAGAAGAATAAATAATGAGTAATGCCCTTTAGACTTAGCAGTTACCAGATCATTCACCACTTTAGTCAGTGCTTTTTCAGTGGAGTGTTGGGAAAGGATAGCCTGACTGAAGTGGGTCCAATACAATGTGAGAGTTATGAAAGGAAAGAGAAGAATGTCCTTTTATTAGGTGCACCTTAAAGAGTGAAATTCTAAAATATCACTTTTATTTGTTCATTTGTAAAAGGCTGCGAAATTGTTAAAACCATATAACAAACAGGGGTAGGTAGACACACAGGCCCTGAGGAAGCTTAACTGCGAAGCGCGTGCCGGCTAGCGGTGCGCAGGCAGTCCTGTTTTGCTGATTTATTATTTTTTTATACAATGTATTTTGATTGATGTCTTAGCAGTGTGTGTAGACTCCATAGTCCTTATCAGGGCTCCTACCCACTGATGTGCTGGTATTAGAGACACTCTACTGGGTCTCTATTATCTCTTTTAGTGAGGAAATCTCTTGGAGGTGTATATGCCCTTACAGCATATATTGGGCGAACTAATCACCCCAGAGTTACCTCCATTTATATTACCTGCTGACCCTACACTGATTCACTGGTGTCGAGATCTCTCTGTTATTCATACGGAGTAGATACACCATATGAACCAGTAATGTTATAGTTGCAGCATTGCCTGTGATCAGCATAAACACGGCATTTGCAGCAGGTTCTTACCCCGTAAGCACATCATGTTAAATATAAGTTAGAAAGAGTCACCAGCTAGCAGGGCACCTACCCAGACTCTGTCAGCTGAGCCATATTTGCTACCGCATACGACAGTGACCTGGTGAACTAACCTTGGTAGCCCTGCAGTACTGCTACCTCACACAGTATTAATAAAGATTAAAGAATATTGTCAGCAAACACCTGCCTGCCACCCCCTTTTTTATGTGTGTCTACCTACCCCTGTTTGTTATATGGTTTTAACAATTTCGCAGCCTTTTACAAATGAACAAATAAAAGTAATATTTTAGAATTTCACTCTTTAAGGTGCACCTAATAAAAGGACATTCTTCTCTTTCCTTTCATGTCTATAAACCATGTCCTGAGGTAGCACACCCCTACATTACGTATCCACTATTGTTACACAGGGGTCCTCTTCGTACTCAAGTCTTGTGCGATCACCCCAAAAAATCCTCCCCTTTTCTAACAATGTGAGAGTTAAGAAAGTGTGTGAGGCGAGAGTAGACAAGTCTCTCGAGTAGCTTGGAAAGGCATGGGAGCTGAGAGATGGGATGGTAGTTAGAAAGAGAGTTAGGGTCAGAATTATGTTTTTTTAAAAATGGGGGGTAATCCCTGCAGAATGGGAGCAATCACTGCATATTTGAACAGAGAAGGAAAGATACCTGTAGCAAGAGAGAGATTGCAGATTTTAGTTAAGGTTGGGATGAGCACAAAAGAAAGAATTATACTGACTTTTGAGGGCACAGGAAGAGGAGAGGTAGTGGAGTAGGAGGATGAGAAAAGTTTTGATACCGTACTTCTTCATTTGTGAGCTCAAATGAGGAAAAAGTGCCAGAGGGCTCAGGTAAGGAATGGAGTAGGTCACTGGCTGCAGAGGAGCAAACCATCTCATACCAGATGTTATAAATCTTTTCCTTAAAGTAGGAGGCAAGTTCTTGTGCACTGAAGGTAGCTGGTGGAGGGGGTGCGGGAGGGTATAGAAGTGATTTAAATGTATTAAAAAGTTGCTTGGGGTTGGAGGCGTGAAAAGAGATAAGAGATTGAAAGTACATTTGTTTGGAATACAGAAATACACATACTGTATCGATAATTTATTTATTTTTGCTTTTCTTTATCCTTAATTTTTTCTCAATGATTTTCATCTAAAATGAAATATCTAATTAAGATATGTTTTAATTTGTTATGTTTTTCAAACAACGCATTAGCATGATTCTTACACCAGTGATTTAATTCAATAATTAAAAAAAAATGTAATTGTCCTTCCTGGGATTGTCTTAAGAGGTTGGATTCATTATTCCCAGCAGTGGCATTTAGATATAAATAGGCCTTATGTTCAACAATACAGTATTGCACTAATGTCTCCTGTACTGTGCATGTACGGATGGGGAACAAGCGTGTACAAATATATTTTTTAAATTTAAGTTGTTGTAATTTCCGTGGATCTGACTTTATTTACATTTAGCAAATGGAACTGACAGCGAGAACTGAGGATGGTAGGTGTCCTATCAAACATTTCTTTAGAGGTCTTTCAATCAGGGACTGGGCAAGGTATTTCGGGACCCTAGGCACAATGTCATCTTACTGCCCCAACCACCACCCAAACATCAATACCGACTTCCCAGAACCTCAGGTGAACGTGTGGAGGAGGCCTCTTAGAAGTTCAACACCTGCTTCTTACATCAAGTTCTACAACGACGCCTCTCTCAGAGTCAATATTAATTGTAATACCTTAGGCAGCTGCCAGATGGTACATCCGACCTGATTCCATCTCCTTTTTAAATGTCCATTTTACAGTATTTTCTCTATCCAATGATGGTTGGGTTTGGATGGCAGCTTCAGCCATTGAGCTCATTGGCGCGGTGCTAACAGTGGTATAAGGTGGACAGCCTGGGTGTGAGGTAGGCATGAAAGACTGTGTAGTCAGGCATGGATTTTGGAGGCAATTTAACAATCTGAGTGCCGACGTTGCTGTGAGAGATCCTCAAAATAACCGCTATCAATGCCACCGCCGCTCACAGCGACTGTTCTTATTTTGAGTGCAATATTTAACAAAACTTCTATAAATGGACTCGGCTGTATTTGTACTAAAAAGAACAGTTGCTGTGAGCAGCGGTGGCATTGATAGCGGCTATTTTGAGGATCTCTAACAGCAATGTTGGCACTCAAAGGGTTAATACATGCCTATTGCTCTGCATCAACAGGGACAGCCTAAGCAGCAATGGCAGGGTGGGAAGCTCCAACCTTAGATTCTGAAACAGAGAGCCTGATTCAGTATATTGTGAATATTGTGGTGCGGAAGGTAGTGGTGGAGGGTGTTGTTGGGGAATGGACGCATCGGGATCTGGCACAACATGTAGGGGGCAGTGACTCGCTAGGGGGTAACCATTAATGTGGTGCCTGTGGGTGTCCTTCCTGCTAAATCCACCCCTGTTCGTAAGCACCCCTTCCCAAAAAATGGAACATCTTGTCGTTAAGCCAGGTTTCTCCCTTTTTTTGAGGAGCACTTTAGCTCTGTGATAGAGAAGATGACTCCATCCAACTGTGCATGAGCCCCTGTTACTGTATAGTAGGTCGTCCATCGCCAGGAAATATTTGAGGCAAAATGTAAACAGTAAGTTCTGGAACTATCTTAAAGATAAAATAACCTTTATTGAACTTTATCATCATATCAGGTCTAAAACCAATGTACACCAAAACCAGTTTTGGTGTTGATTTCATTTAAGATATGCTTTCTCCAATGAACACAGGAATTTATTGGAAGTGTTTTTAGCATTGGTCACATATTCTAGACCAGTGTTTCCCAGACTTGGTCCTCGGGTCCCCACACAGGTCATATTTGCTGACTTACCCAGCAGGAGCTTTGTGTCACATTTAAAAAAATCCACAGGTGACCTGGAAAACATGAACTACAGTATGTGTGGTACTGAGGACCGAGTTTGAGAACCTCTGTGTCTATCAGCAGAAGGGAAATACCATAAATATAACATTAAGATGCTCTTTTGCATTAACAGACATTGTGTGGACACAATCAGACTCTGGTGACAGAATTAGTCATGCTTGGATTTGGAAATCTCCACCAGTTGAAGTCCATCGTTTTCTTTATCTTTTTTTCGACCTATGTTGCGATTCTAGCGGGAAATTTCTTGATTATCAGTCTTATAATAACCAGCCCCAGGCTCCACTCTCCTATGTACATTTTCCTTTGCAATCTTTCTTTATGTGAAGTTATTTTCACCACCAATTTAATGCCCAACTTGCTCTACGTGATATGGACCGGTGGTGGGTCTATGACGTTGAACAGCTGCATCACCCAATTTTACTTCCATACAACATCGGGTAGCACAGAATGCCTCCTACTCACTGTAATGGCTTTTGATAGATATTTGGCCATCTGCATCCCCTTGAGATACTCCTCAGTCATGAATGTCAAGACACAAACCAATCTGGCAGTGTGGGCCTGGCTCTCGACATTTATAGCCATGTCTATCTTAGCCACAACCATATGCAACCTACGTTTTTGTGGCTCTCATACTGTTGATCACATATTCTGTGACTTAGAACCTCTATTGCAGCTGTCTTCAACTAAAAGCTTTGTGGTGGAAGTAGAGGTAATGTTATATGCCACCTTGATGGGACTTCTTCCATTTCTGTTTATCATTTTAAGCTATGTGGCCATTTTTTGCACTATTTTTAGAATCCCCTCGGAGACTGGGAAGCAGAAGACCTTCTCCACTTGCAGCTCACACCTGGCTTCTGTTTGCACGTACTTTGGGACAATATTTATTGTCTACTTGGCTCCGTCTGAACAGCACTTCAAGGAGATGGACAAGTTCCTCTCTCTCTTTTACATGGTGTTAACCCCACTGTTAAATCCCATAATCTATAGCCTGAGGAACCAGGAGATGAAAGGTTGTTTTGCAGCCCAACTCAACTTTTTTTTTCAAAGGAGAAAATTATAGGAGCTTTAGGGTCTTTCGCTATGGTGGTGCTTAAGCCAGGATAAGCCCTTTCCATGGTGTACACGTGTGCATCTGAGTGTGCAATGACTGATTTGAGCACTTTAAGCATCCTCAGGTGCTGTAGTTCTACCAGGTGTGTCTTTAGATGCCACCATCAGTTGTACAATCGATAGTTGCACCAGTCTTAGGGTATATGTGTAGAATCTTCACCAGAGAATGGCCTCCATTGTGAGTCACTTCAGCACCATGTCCGTGACACTCCCATAATATGCCCACAACATGGACCATCTCTCTGCATCTCACCAAGGATAAATGCTCAGCATATTTTCAAATAGTTCACTCTTAGAGGAAAATTCCTTCTCAGATGGACAAAACCATGTGCACTGCAGGGGGGCAGATGTAAAATGTGTAGAGAGAATTAAATTTGGGTGAGTTATTTTGTTTCTGTGCAGGGTAAATACTGGCTGCTTTATTTTTACACTGCAATATAGATCTCACTTTGAAGCAAAACCCCACCCAAATCTTATTCTTTCTGCACCTGTTACATCTGCCTCCCTGCAGTGCACATGGTTTTGTCCATTTGAGAAGGAATTTGCCTCTAAGAGTGAACTAGAATATGGACCACTGTGTGCAAAATAACTGTTCCTTCCCAAATATGGCATCTCCTCAGTCAGGGCTTTCTGCGCCGCATTGTAGGGCTTGGGCAAAGCAATTGCATTGGGTCCTCTATACACCCATTAACAGTAAGGAACCAATTTAAACAGATAACAACATGTCCATCCTGCAGTACTGCACCATCTCTCCATATGTTTCAATACAGTGAATGGCTTTGAGCACTCTGATTGGTGGATAGCTCCAGTCATCCACCAATCAGCATGCCGATAGCCGAACACTATCTGGCTGAAGAGTAGGAGGCAAGTAAAGAATGTTGCTTCGTCGGTATGATTGTGTGACCATCACTTGCCGCCCTTCTCAGTGGCTCTTAGAATTATGCATGACTATATATATTAAGATCGTTTAGACTTTTTGGGTAAGTTTGGTGAGATCCAGACATACAACATTTAAGTTGCCAATTAGGGTTCAGAGACCCCAGTGCATCATTTTGCATATTTATCATTAAACTGTAGTTGTCATGTTCTTGACCATTCCTCTAGTCTACCTAGATCTAGTCTGAATATTTTGTTTTACCCCTCCTGGCTTGACAAACCTGTTGAATTCCTTTTTCTCGTCTGCAAAAAGGCATACTGCCCCTTCAATACAATTTGCAATGTCACCAACAAAGATAATAAAGAGCACTGGTCCATGCACAGATCCCTGGAGGACTCCACTGGTAACATTTCCCTACATAGAATGCACTCCATTTACTACAACTCTGTTTCCTATGATGCAACCAGATTCTTATTCATTTACCTATTTCAGAATTAAATTTTACAATGCGAGGCAGTGTCAAATGCCTTACTAACACCTACATATGCTACATATACAACCCACATGATCTATTATTTTAGTCATGATGTCAAAAAAGTCAAGAGACGTTTGTCAAGATCTCCCCTCAGAAAACCAATGCTGATTGGCATCCTGTAAATTGTTAAATTTAAGATACAGTGTGCCACAACTCTTTTGAAAGTGTTTCCATTACTTTCCCTACTACTAATGTAAGTCTTACTGGTCTGTAGTTACTTCCTTGCTTCCACTTTTGTACAGTGTTACAACATTGACTCTATTCCAGACTGTAGCAGTACGACATTCGCTCTTTTCCATCTTTTGACTGGTAAAATATTTGTTTTAATGGTGCAACTAGCAACCCTTTAAAAAAATTTAGTATCCTTGGATGTATCCCATCCGGCCCCGTGAATTTTATTCCACTTCCAGTTTTGTTATTTCTGTTAGGAACTTCTCTGTATATATACTTTTATCTACAGTACATTATTGTTATTAATGTTTTTACAGATTAACTATGGCCTTTTTCTTCTCATTGAAAGTGTCCAATGACAGATATTTCTGACCATTTGAATCCCCCTAAAAAGCAACACAAATACTGTACATTTTCACAAATGGAGACCATCGCTGCCCCCTCTCCACCCGCAAATCCTACTTCATAAATAATGCATGAATGACTGGTGATCAGATGCCACGTGCTACAGTACATTGCAGGAACCATTTGTGCATGTGCAGAAAATGTCTTGCTTGCGCAAAGTACATGCGAATGAGGTCCATTGTTTCTTCAATGGATTTCTTTGTTTGAATGAGAGTTCTTATATTTAAACTGCAAGATAATATTATTATTGACTGAATGGTTTTATTTTGTATTTTACAAAGCAATGATGGTGTTATATTTTCTGTTTTTATTTTAATAAACATCTTACATCGAACACAAATGAAAAGTGTATAAATTCAAAACCAAAAGTGCTTAAAATGAGTAAAAAAATTGTATAAGATTAATACCAAAGATTGTATAAAATCAGTAGCAAAAGAGCATAAAATGTGTACCAAATGTAAAAAAAAAACAGCAGGGCTGTAAATACTGTAGGTGTGTGCCAGCGGTGCCTTGCCTACAGCACATGTGCACTGTGTGCGCACCGCTAGCACTCACCTCGTGAGCTTTGGGAGAGCAGAAGATTTCAAAAGTCCCATTAAATGAATGGAAGGCCACTGAACGGCCCGAGAGAGTTGTCTGTCACGGCTCTCAGCCAATCAGTGGCTTTCCGATTAAAATTAATAGGAAAGCTGCTGACTGGCTGAGAGCCATGACAGACAGGTCTCTCGGCCAATCATTGGCCGCCCATTGATTTAATGGGACTTTTGAATGCTCCTGCTCTCCCGCCCAGCATGTTCCCAGCCGATGCCATTTCTCTGCTCCTCTGCGCTGACTTCTCTTCCCACAGCACCTGGGCAGCAGAACTGCTGGCACCCTGCACTGCCGACACCGCCACCCACAGCTATGCTGACACAACTGCCACCCGCAATATCGTCTGCACATCTGCACTGCCCACACCATTGTTTCCCTCGAACTGAGGACACTGCCGCCATCCTCGAACTGAGTACACCACCAGCATCCCTTTAATGCCTACACAGCCAACTCTCTTGCACTGCTGACACCCCACTCTGAGGATACTGACAGCAACCCTGCTCTGCTGACACCCCATGTCACAGTAAGTGTACTATGGGTGTATTCGACCCAAATTGTACCCAACCTGAACTGTATCCAACCCATACTGTATCACGCACTGTTTCCGACGGACACTGTATCCAACCTGCACTGTATCCAAACCACACTGTGTCTGATGACAGAAAGAATAGAGGCCCCTGGTATTTTTATAACTAGCATGCCCTAGCCATAGCCGTGTTCCCCTTGCCATAGTATGACAATCAAGGCTAGTAAGTCCTGGCCAGGTCCCGGGAAAAGTAGGGACCCCACAATAAAGGGGTCCCTCTCTCCAGGGCACCCCCTGGCCCTGGTAGGAGCCCAGGGCTCTCCCCAGCACCCCCGGGTGGTGGACACCAAGCTGATGGTTAAAGTGTTAAATAAAGATAAAACAATAATGTATTGGGTTATGCTGTCGAACCACAAGTCCCAGCAAGCCTCCCCCACATGCAGCATAACGATGACCAACAGCAATGCGGCTGGAATGTATAGATGGAGTATCGTCTCATCTAGCGGCGTGGGGCCTTGTTAGAAGTGCCGGGAGTGACTAGGCTCCAGCCGCAAGTCACTGGTGAGAGTCCCAGATAACAGACTGTACCTCTCAGGGGTCCTGCTCGTTGGAGAGAGCAGTCAGGGGTCGCTGCAGGTCGCCCTTCTGCTTGCAAGTTCCCAGCACCGAGGAAGGAGAGTTGTAAGTCGGTAGACAAAAAGATGAAACGGGTGACAGGTATAAGGTGGACGGCAATGATTCCTCCCGCCTTAACGCGTTTTTCTGTCATGAATATCTGACGGTTTCCTCGGATGATCTTCTGAGGAAACCGTCAGATATCCGTGAGTCTCGGCAGTTGATGTTTGGTAGTGTTTGAAGTGGCAGTTGCACTTGTTCCCCTATTGGAATTTTGGACTGCCCTGCAGGCCACTGGTCTCGAATGAATCTGTTTTATCAACTGTGACTTCTTTCTTCTCTTATGTGGGATAAAGTCGTTGCCAAAATCTGGTCCCCCCACCTCCATCCCAAGCTCTTGACCTTATGCATTACCATTTTCTCTGCTTACTCTCTACTGTTACCCATTCCCATCTAGCCTATCTCTCCACTCTCTCCCTCTCATCAGGTTCAGTCCCCTCTGCATAAATCATGCACTTGTTAGGGTGGCGGCTGGTGACAGCATACTTGGATGAGCGGTCACGCAGGAGCTCCAGGGACGGGGTTCTTCCAGCATCTGTCGGGCAGCAGGGCAGAAGCATCAGTGATGTTGTTAGGCAAAGCCCCAAACTTCCGGATTCTGTACAGTGGCAGGGACGCAGAAGGAGGCTCCAGCTGACGTGCCCCATGCCAGAGGAGGGTGGATTTTTTTTTATTAAACCAGGATCACCCTGCTCAGAGGCGCTTTTTATAGCATATTGGCTTCCTGTTCTGCTACAGTGTGTCAGCGTGTTCCCCGCCTGCTCTAGGAAATTTCTGTCTGTATCTGTCCATTCCACCTGTGTCAGATAAGTCAAAGACCTTGTACATTTGTCTGTTTATATTTATGGTTATGGTGCATTGTTGCATTCCCCGCAGTGGAAGCTTAGTACTGTTGGTGTCAGCCCTATGTTCTGCGGCTTTCCCTGTTAAGGGAATTTTGTAAATTCTGGTTTAAGCTTGTGTATTGTTGCACATCCTGTATTTAAGATCTTGTATCCTTGTGCATTGTTGCATCCATGGCCCCATACTTCCCACATATAGGGGGTGGTGTGTGGTCAGTCTTTTTAGACACTCTCTTTGCAGGGCTTAGCCTCCTGCAGCAGCCTTGTCCCTAATTAAGACCTGGCGGTACCGGAGTGGGGGTATACCTAATTTGTCCCCACAAACGTAACTGTTAGAGGTGAAGCCTTAGTTTCCAGGAGGCAGAAAGAATTACTGGGCAGCTGCAACTGGGTCACCACACCCTCTCTCCTAAAAGCACTTCTCTCTCCCACTCCTAAAAAACCCACTCTTGATCCTCACAATCTATCTAACTTAAGCCACCACTCACCACTCTTCTACACATGGCCTCCAAACTCCTTGAGCAGGCTGCAACCAGTATACCACCTTTCCTTACTCCCACTGCCCTTTTGATCCTTTTCAGTCTGGTCCTTTTTTGTCCTTTCTACTCAACAAAAACTGTACTCGCCAAAGTCAGCAATGGCCTTCTTGCTGCAATATCACAGGTTCTGCTCATTCTCATTGACCTCTCTGCTCCTTCTACCTCTCTCACTATTCTTTCTCCATCTCCTCTAATGACTACAATTCTTAGTAGGTGTCCCCCGAGGTTCTGTTCTCTGGCCTTTCCCATTTTCCCTTTGTACATGCTCTTTTCAAACTATACATTCCCACAGGCTTTAAACTTCCATCTTAAAAATATATCCAGGATCAGACTCTTCTCACCCTAGAGGCAACTACTGTAAGGTTCTCATCCCCTCTTTGGTTATCTCCTTATACGACAACTGTGAACTACTATTATCAGATCTCTCTGTCTCCCACTTTTCTCCTCTCCAGTGTGTCCTCAATGCTACTGCTTGGCTCAAGCAGTGCTATATCTGCCTTCCACTCCTACACACTTGCTTCCTGTCCTCTTCACAATCCAATGTAGTCTTCTCACACTCATTTATGAAGCTCTCACCACTCCTCTCCCATTTACATCTGACCTTATCTCACTTCACACTCCTTCATGCCCACATAAATGAATGCCACCTCTCCTCCAATCTGATGACTTTCTACCACTTTCATCTCCAAGATCTTGGCCATGCTGCTCCCTACCTCTGGAACTCTCTCACTCTCCCCATCAGACTCTCCACCTCACTATAAATGTCACATGGGCTCTTAAGACCCCACTTCTTCATCAAAGCATTACAGCTCTTATCATTACCTCCAGATCCATGCTCCTTGTTCACTGGGGTGCCGGACGGGGTCCCAACATCACCTGACATTGGGATTCCGACTTTCAAAACACTGACAGCTGGGTTCCCGATGGCCGTCGGCTATTTTCCCTCGTGGTGGTCCATGACCCCCATAGAGGGAGAATAGAATAGGTGGCGAGCATAGCGAGCCTCCGTGGCCGCAGCGTGGCGAGCGCAGCGAGCCCACAAGGGGCTTTGTTGCGCTCGACATGCTGTCTGGGTCCGGCCAGTGGGGATCCCAATGTCGGGATAATGACTGTCGGGATCCCGACTGTCGGACCCCTATACCACTTTTTATTGTTTTGTTCATACTGTGGACTTGGACTTTTTAAAGTGCTGCAGACCCCTTGTGGAGACATTTAAATAAAGCATAATAATAATATTTGACCAGGCCTGGCTTCTGACCTCACACTTGGGTATTTCTCACTGTGAACCATAACTCAACTAAATTATTAAGTACAACCAAATTTACACAGGACAGGGGCGGGGAACTTTTAGGGGGCCAAGGGCCATTTGCATTGGTTGAAAATTGGTTGAAAATGCTTCGGGGGTCATTGAAAAAAAACGTACAAATTGTCCTGCGGCAGCCGTCCCACGCTCCGGCGGCTGCCGCAGTTTGAGAGTCGCTGGTCTGTGTGGTCCGGCGGCTGTGCAGGGAGTCTGATACAGGGGAAATCCCCTGTACTTGACTTCCCTTCACAGCCACCGGGCGAGTGGGCGGGCCACAAAGACCGGCTGCGGGGGCCGTATATGGCCCGCAGGCTGGAGGTTCCCCACCGCTGGTTTAGGATAAGCAAGAAGAAGTACTGCAAATGGTCTCCAGAGTCAAGGGCTCCCCAGTCATTAATCAGTTCTAAGCCTCCATTGTGTCATACAGAGGGAGCCATCTATGCTACTTATCACATTTTTCCGACAACTAACCACAGCGTGCCAAGTCGCTCAGCAGAGCAATGGTATATGACATTACCGGATGAGTGCAATACCAGCAATCATCCACCAGATGTCACTTTTATAAATCAGCACTGCGCATGCATCAGGTGACTAATGCTATAGCGAAAGATTCCGCACTACGCGTGTGTGAGGTGTCTATTGAAATGCACTTTACTGTACTGTACATTGTGTTAAATAGACATTTTTCTCAGAAAATACAATTGCATAGACATGCTTCTCATTACTCTACTTATAATGGGCTATGGGGATAATTGAGCGAGTATACAGTAATGTCGAAGTAGTTATAGTAGCAGGCCAGACTCGGATTAACAAAATGGCTACTGGGATTCAACCAGGGCTTCATGGGAGCCCACATCTATGAAGCTAGTGACAGAATAGGTTACACTTGTGTAAGGACACTGCTGTATGTGCGTCTCATTACGCTACACTGGTTAAACACAGAATTATGCTACAGTATGAATGACAGTAGGTGCAGACCAGACTTGAGCACCAAATGGCGACCAGGTTAAAGCCAAGGATTCATGGGAGCCCACATCTACGGAGTTAGCGACGGCATAGGTTACACTTGTGTAAGGGCACTGCTGTACGTGCGTCTCATTACGCTATACTGGTTAAAAGGGGAAGAAAATGAGTGCGGGTCCCCTGTATTTTAGAAACCAGCAGTGGGCTCATGGAGCTGGCTGTGGTTCTATAAATCCAGGGGAGAAAATTAGTGGGGCTCCCCCATATTTTCAGAACCAGTACCGGGATCTGATAGCGGGGGACACAGATGATGGGGTCCCATGGCCAAAGCATTATCCTCCCTAACTAGTCAGCCCAGGCTGGGGATTCTTGGGGAGGTGGTGACCCTCCAAAATAATGGGATCCCCACTCTCCATGGCACCCCAGCCCTGGGCTGAAGCTCAGGGCTATATCCCGCACCCCTAAGCGGTGGGTGCGTGGTTAAAAGATTTTGCATAAAGTAATATTGGCCTTTACAGTTGCACTTCAGGTCACATATGCTGGTATTTCAAGAACCACAAGTACAAGCCTGTGGGACATTAAGGGCCCGTTGGTACCTATAGTCCCCCTGCAAAGGCAATACTTAAATAACAACACTTGTTTTAATATTTTATTTGGTACTCTTTACTTAGTTGGGCGCCCATCGCGGTGATCGCGGGCATCGCGGGCAGTACATTAACGGTCGCGACGCGATGCCCGCGATCACCGCGATTTCCCATAGGGTTCAATGTTAAATTTAGTGCTGCCCGCGATTTTACATTCAATGCTTCAATGGCCGCGATTTGGCCATAGGAATCAATGTTAAATGGGCTACAGAGCCCAAATAGGCACAATTAACACTTAAATGTCCCCCCAAATTTGTAACGCCACCCCACGATCCACGCCAACCCGAAGCGTTACGAGCGCAGCGAGCCCGCGAGGGGCGGCGTGACGCGTCCTCCGACCTTTTCATACCCCCACTATCCACGTCGGCGTGGAGTTGAGAATAGAATAGTGTGGCGATCGCAGCGAGCCACCGAGCCCGAAACGTGGCGAGCGGACGCGGATACCTGTGAAGCCCGCGTAGGGCCACGTTTACCTGTGAAGGTATCCGCGTCCCCTCGCGGGGCTCGCTGCGCTCGCCACGCTTCGGGCTCGGTGGCTCGCTGCGCTTGCCACACTATTCTATTCTCAACTCCACACCGACGTGGATAGTGGGGGTATGAAAAGGTCGGAGGACGCGTCACGCCGCCCCTCGCGGGCTCGCTGCGCTCGCCACGCTTCGGGTTGGCGTGGATCGTGGGGTGGCGTTACAAATTTGGGGGGACATTTAAGTGTTAATTGTGCCTATTTGGGCTCTGTAGCCCATTTAACATTGATTCCTATGGCCAAATCGCGGCCATTGAAGCATTGAATGTAAAATCGCGGGCAGCACTAAATTTAACATTGAACCCTATGGGAAATCGCGGTGATCGCGGGCATCGCGTCGCGGCCGTTAATGTACTGGCTGCGATGCCCGCGATCACCGCGATTTCTTTACCCACGATGCCCGCGATGGAGATCGTGGGCGCCCAACTAAGTAAAAAATACCTTTTATTTTGATGGACCTTCACCTGGGGGCAGAGGCCGCTGCCCACCTAGGACTTTGGTGTCTCCAGGTGCTTTTCTCAACTCCATCTCCACCATCGGACTGCCTGCTCCTTGTCTCACACTGGCTATTATAGCCAGCCCAAGGGGGCAAGGTGGTCACTGTTGGCTATTTTTATGAAATTATTTGCCTAGGGGCCCCGGAATCGCACACACAAGCTAACATCAATTGGCTGTTGCTTTACATCATTCCTTTGCACCAGAATACAGTAATTTTATTTACTGATTTAGAGTATTGGGGTTTTTTACTCTCCCCACCTAACCACTGGTGGCCCTTGTGTACAGTATACAGCACAGTAAAATTACAGTTGTCTGTACCATTAGGGGACTTTACTTGTACACAGTTCAGTAATCCCAATTAAAGACAGAATCTGTAAATACAGCTGGACAATGCTGGCTGTTAAAATGCCCACCCATCCTCCTTCCCCCTTCCCTGGGAGACTTCTCTTTTCACAGTAAAGGAGGCTGGCGTGAATGTAAATGAAGGGCTGATACAGGACTTCAGTCGCTTTGGCTGGGCGAAGGCAGGGCCGGCGCTGCCACTAGGCAGGATTAGGCAGCTGCCTAGGGCGCTGGCCGCTAGAGGGCGCCCCTTGTTCACCCCAACATTTAATTGAAACCTCCAAAACAGCAGCCGGTTTTCTGGGAGGCGGCAAGAAGCCCATGCCTCACCTGGAGCAGCGCTATACAGCTGACAGCACTGCAGCTACATGGAGCGGTACCTGAGTCCTTGCCAGCAGCAGACTCTCAGTGGCAGCTGAGCGGTGGGACCACGCAAGGTGGCTGGGGAACAGTAAGCAGCAGACATCAATGGTAGCAGCAGGGAGCAGTAACCCCCCACTACAACAACCCGGTGGGCTGGGCGGCAGCAGCAGCGCAGGGACAAGGTCCTGTATGCTTCTTCCTGACAGCCAGGTAAGCTCCTCTGCTGACTCCACGGCTGTCAGGCAAAATGCTCTGGCTGTGGAAAAGATGGCACCAGGGCACCCCTCTTCATTTTAGCGCTGATTTTTTTCTGCTATTGGTACACTATAGAAATACAAACTGTATGTTCAGCATGCCCCAGTATAGGCAGGCAGGGACAGGAGTCATCAGCGCTATCTCTCCCTCACGATGCAGTGGGTCATACATACACAGTGTTTACTACTAGATCTCACGCTGGGAGCCAGGGACAGTATGTAAACTATTATCTCCCTTTCCAAGTGTATTCAAATATTGTTGAATACACTTGAATAGTGGCATGTAGTTTGCAGACTACCCCTTACTCCCAGAGTTGTTGTGTGACCTCTCAGACCGGGAGAACGCAGACGAGCTTCCCAGCAGTAGCAAGTCAGAAAAATAACAATTATGTGTGCTCACTGTGTGGCATCCCCATTTAGAATGCCCATAGTACCGGGCTGCTGCGCGCCAGAACCCAGAAGTAAAGGGTTAACTAGCGCGCGGAAAACAGGCAGCCAGGCTGACTGACAGCCCGAGAGGACAAATGAGAGGCGGCCCGGATGTGAAGGAGGAGCGTGAGCCGGTGACGACGGGGACACGTGAGGAGTGAGCGGAGCAGCGTGAGGGAAGGAGAGAGGAGTTCCACGGCGTGCCAGAAGAAGAAGCCCGGACTGAGAGGGAGACGCTGCGGTGACCAGTCAGGACCAGTGAGAGAGAGGAAGAGACCCGGGGAAGCGGCGGCAGGAGCAGAAGACGCCAGCGCACGGGATCTCCAGTGTCCAGCAGCCCTGAGCAGGAGCGGCGCGTCTGAGTGCGGCAACGCTGCAATAGCAGCGCCCACACTAGAGTGCCCCTGCCGAAGAGGGAGAAGCACAGCACCAACCTGACTGGCGGCCGGAGACCGGGTCGAGACGGGCAGGAGCCTGCAACTTGCTGCAGCAACCAGGTACCAGCCACTGGAGCCCATCAGGCCGTACCCCTAGACCCACTCCCTGGCACCAACGTTAGTCCTACTTGAACTCCCCGGTACCCCTCCCCTATTTGTGGCTCCGGACAGGCTCCCAGCAGCACTCCCTGCCACCAACGTATTTAACCCTAAAGTACAAGACTCCTGCGCAGATTTGTGGCCCGAGCTGGACTCCTTGGGCTTACCCCCTGCCACCACGTGGTTGGCTACCCAGGGCAAGGAAGCCTAATCCCCCTCATTACCCTTCTGGAAGTTGTTTCACCCTTTTGCCAACCTCTGAGCACCCGCAGCCTCCCGGCAGAACTGTACAAGTTAGGAAAGCTGTTTCTCCCATTACAGAGTTAGTTTAACTGTGGGAATACTGCCATCTTGTGGCCTCAAGTGATTATTACAGGGAACCCCTTTTCCCTTACTACCCGTGCTGGATTCACCTGGCTCATCAGGGACAATTCGCCAGGGCATGCATCCGTAAGGATCCTTATTTGGTGTTATATGGACTGTGACAATTTAAAGAGGTGGATCTTCACAGCGCTTTTCTCAGGAAAGACGGTTCTAATCCAGGTGTTCACCAACACACGAGACAGAAGAGAAAAAGATTTTCCAGTTAGCACATAAAGTGAAAATTCTGATTCAGACGGGTAAAAGTACCACCGCCACTCACCTAGATGGACTAGGAGATGTTCACATCAAGGTATCTTTAAATGCCCATACACCAAGCCAATGGAAAGACACTCACCGAGGGAACAGTCCCTATGTTCATCACAAAGGTTTCTTTATTCAGCAGACTTCACACGACTGGTCCACAGGTAAAATCCACATTTATTAAAAATTTCCGCAAACAACTTAGGGCCCCACACTTCCACTGCTGTATATCTGTCCTCTCACCCGGAATAAGAGGTGGCAGCGACACAGTTCAACCCAACGATGGCATAAGGGTTAGGTGGAAATGCAAGGGTCCAGGTTAAAAAGTCCTTTAAACACCAACGCGTTTCGAACATGAATGTTCTTCCTCAGGGTGCAATACTATTATTGCACCCTGAGGAAGAACATTCATGTTCGAAACGCGTTGGTGTTTAAAGGACTTTTTAACCTGGACCCTTGCATTTCCACCTAACCCTTATGCCATCGTTGGGTTGAACTGTGTCGCTGCCACCTCTTATTCCGGGTGAGAGGACAGATATACAGCAGTGGAAGTGTGGGGCCCTAAGTTGTTTGCGGAAATTTTTAATAAATGTGGATTTTACCTGTGGACCAGTCGTGTGAAGTCTGCTGAATAAAGAAACCTTTGTGATGAACATAGGGACTGTTCCCTCGGTGAGTGTCTTTCCATTGGCTTGGTGTATGGGCATTTAAAGATACCTTGATGTGAACATCTTCTAGTCAATCTAGGTGAGTGGCGGTGGTACTTTTACCCGTCTGAATCAGAATTTTCAGTTTATGTGCTAACTGGAAAATCTTTTTCTCTTCTGTCTCGTGTGTTGGTGAACACCTGGATTAGAACCGTCTTTCCTGAGAAAAGCGCTGTGAAGATCCACCTCTTTAAATTGTCACGTGTATCTGTTTTAGGGTTTGGTAGCCCTATTTATGTATTTTCTAGCTGCATTTCTATAGTGAGCGCAGGTGACCACTAATATCTTTTTTTCCAGTTATATGGACTGTGTTTATTTGTATGTTATGTTTGTGCCTGTGTTACATTGGATGTAGAGAAATCTGTAGACCTAGGTAATCGATTAAAGTTGTCCTATCTTGGGTATTCAATAGTCGAGTGGACGGACTGCCGCCTGTAGGGACCCAGTTGGCGGTTAGCGGGGTCAGTCCATTCACTCCCCAGTATACTGGAGTTTGTCGGGGGAAGTTGTTCAGAGATAAGCAGGTTGCTTACTTTACCCATTGCTGTTAGGTGTACCTTGAGTAGTTGTACCCTATTTGCACTAAATAAATATTGCAGTTGTATCTGACCGAACGCCTTGCTCTGGTTCTTACGGAGGTGTGGTCTTTCCAACCGGCGGAGGAAAGAACCGTCGGGAAGAAGAACCATCCGGCTACAAGCAGAGGTAACGCACATTATACACTTGGCGTCATACCGAACAGGATCCGGGTCAGGTTGGGAAGACAACTGAGTAAAGAAGATGGAGCAACCACCTGTGCAACCACCTGTGCAACCACCTGCGCAACCACCTGCACAACCACCCGTGCAACCAGCAATACCGGCACCAGCAGGAGAAGTAGCGCCGGGCAACGGAATACAAGACCAAGCCACCGCAGCACCGACTACGCCGAAAACGCTCCCATACTATTTTGGGGCGTCATGGCTGCCCAGCTACGGCGGAGACACGAACAAGCCACCAAATACCACGTTCGCGGAATTTAAGAACAGGATCGAGTCGACGTTCCTGCTATATACACTGCACGAACAGCAAAAGGTCCAAATCCTGGTAGGACAACTGACGGGATCTGCCCTCCGAGAAGTGATCTCATGGCCACCCGAACAAAAGAAAGAAGTGGCACAGATTTTAAAGAAACTGTCGATCATCTTCGAAACGAAAAGTTTACCAGAGCTAAAACTAAAACTCTACGGGAGGAAGCAACGCACCGGAGAGACGCTGCGGGATTATGCCCTCAGTCTGCAGGAAATGCGGAAAGCAATTCAAGCAATAGACCCAGAAGAGATGAGAAATGCAGATGAAACACTGACGGTACAGCTAACCGAAGGCGCCATGAGGGAGAGCGTACGTGCACAATTGAGGTTATTACGGAGACAAATGCCGGGCGCAACATTCGCTGATTTTAAAAAAGCTGCAATTAGCTTAGTCGGCAAACACGCCGAACAAGAGGTGGAATACCCTGAGATGCTGGGGTTCCATGAACCACCGCATCTGCGAAAAACCCACTCCCCTGGCCCAGAAGGGGCGAAGAAAGACAAATAAACAGCAATACAGGCCGCGCAGAATTTGCCGGAAGATCAGTTTAAGATCCTGCAGAAGCAGATTGAGAGCCTTACCGTAGGTATGGCAGGCATGCAGCGGGAGATGCGCCAGCGATCCAGACAACCGACCTACAACGATAGAGAATCGGGTTGGAGAACAGAACGACGCCGGGGGACGGGGAACCGCTGGGACCCCCCTAGAGAGAGCTACCGACGAAGCACGGACCAATTCGACGGACAAGGGCGTCCCATATGTAGGAGGTGCCAAGAGCCAGGGCACGTAGAACGAAATTGCTACCGTCCAGAGGCTTTAAACTTCAACACCCCGAGGCCAGGGCCCGAACCTCGGGGGGAACACCGGGAGTAGATCCAGACCCGGAGAAATGGTGGCCCCAATATGTAGGACAATGCCCGATGATTAGGGTCCTGATCAACGGGACAGAAACGCTGGCCATGATAGACACAGGGTCACAAATCTCTACAATCCAACTGACCACCCTCCAAAAACACTGGGGAAGAGAAACCCTACTTGCACCGCCCCCGTCGTGGTTACAATTGATTGCAAGCAACGGCCTGGGGATCTCGTGTACCAGGTACTGGGAGGCCGACTTGAAGATCGGACAGACCTGTCTGCCCAAGCAAGGGTACCTAGTAACCACGAGTGGGGAAGGAAAAGTGGCCCCCATTATATTAGGCATGAACATCCTCCAGCAATGCCCGGAAGAGTTAGTGACCATCCTACGGGGCGAATTGACCAAAACGGCACCACCAGCCACTTCAATCCTCCAGAAGACGATCAAGGTACTGCAAGGTCATCAAAGGTTCATCCGAAGGACGGGAGAAATCGGAAGGGTCTGACTGACCGAAAGTAGGCCCATCAAGCTGGCACCCAACTCAGAGACGATCTTGTGGGGGAAGACCCGATGTGGACCCAGCGGGTGTGAATATGAAACTCTTATAGAGAACTGCGTGATTCCGGCGCGACAAGAATTGGTGGTAGCCAGCGCCCTGGTGAAGGTACAGAACGGAAAAGTTCCGGTGCGCGTGCTGAATCCCCACAACCGCACCGTGAAGCTGTATCGGAATCAACCGCTGGCCACCTTGTGGTGGACCACTTTCCAAGACGTCATGCACCCCGCCGTGGCCCCAGGACAACTCGTGGCACGGGAGGGACGACGCCAGAGACCTGGTGGACAGAAGTTCAGGTGGGAGATGCCACCACTAGCGACCGACACCGGGAGGAAAGAAAATGCTGTTGCTTTCAGCAAAGACCCGGGCGAAATAGGGATAGTGGAAGGAATCCGACACCCAATACCCACGGGAGATGCCCGCCCTATACGCGAGAGACACCGACCCATAGCCCCGGCACTGTATCAACCGGTGAAACAAATGTTGGAGGATATGATGAAGAGCGATGTCATCCGGGAGAGCCACAGTCCCTGGGCCGCACCGATCGTGCTGGTCAAGAAAAAAGATGGGCAATTACGCTTCTGTGTGGATTACCGGAAGCTGAATAGCATCACCCACCGGGACGCCTATCCACTCCCTCGTATAGAGGAATCGCTCACAGCCCTCAAGTCGGCAAAATTCTTCTCTACACTGGACCTAACCAGCGGATACTGGCAGGTCCAGATGGCCGAGGCAGATAGAGAGAAGACGGCCTTCATCACACCGATGGGGTTGTATGAGTTCAACAGAATGCCCTTTGGACTCTGCAACGCCCCAGCCACTTTCCAGCGGGTGATGGAGCACTGTTTGGGCCACAGAAATTTCGAACAGTGCTTCTTTACCTAGATGACATCATCATTTTCTCCGACAGTTATGAGGCCCACTTGGTACATCTCCGTGAAGTATTCCAGCAGCTAGCTAGACACGGGTTGAAGCTCAAGCCCAGCAAATGTTTCCTCCTCAAGCCGGAAGTCCAGTATCTGGGGCATGTCGT
Source organism: Crinia signifera (assembly GCF_055691185.1). Classification (NCBI taxonomy): domain Eukaryota; kingdom Metazoa; phylum Chordata; class Amphibia; order Anura; family Myobatrachidae; genus Crinia; species Crinia signifera. The sequence continues at coordinate 324,545,079 of NC_139220.1, read as the reverse complement.
CAACTCCGAAGGTGTCTCCCCCGACCCAGAAAAAATCAAGGCGGTCGCAGACCGGGACTGTCAAGGACATTCGACAGTTCTTGGGCTTCGTGGGATATTACAGGCGATTCGTGAAGGATTTCGCGAAGATTGCTACCCCGCTGACCGAGACCCTTCGGGGAATTTCCAAGGAAGACTACCACAGGAAAACGGTGATAGAGTGGACCAAGGCCCGCCAAGACGCATTCGACCAGCTAAAAGAGACGCTGACGAAAGCGCCTCTCCTCGCTTACCCAGACTACAGTTTACCATTCCGATTATACACGGACGCCAGTAAACAGGGCTTAGGGGCAGTGTTGGCCCAGACGCAGCACGGACAAGAGAGGGTCATCGCCTATGCCAGCCGAAGCTTGAGAAAAACAGAGCGGAACGACGCTAACTACAGTGCGTTTAAATTGGAGTTCCTGGCGCTGGTATGGGCGGTGACCGAAAAATTTCGGGACTACCTAGCCGCTACCCCATTTGTGGCAGTCACCGATTGCAACCCCCTCGCACACCAAGCGACTGCTCGCCTGGGCGCCTTAGAACAGTGCTGGGCCTCTAGTCTAGCCAACTACCAATATCGAGTAGAGTAACGCTGCAATGCCAACGCGGACGCCCTCTCACATCTACCCCTACCCCCGGAAGAAGAAATAGAAGATGATTGGGAACACGACGAGCTACCGACCTTCAACTGGTCGACCCAGAATCCTCCAACCCCGGAAGTAAATGCAGTCTCTGCCGACAGAGAGGAGGAGGCCGCTGATCAAGAATGGAGAGGCTGGCAACAGCAGTGCCCGCACCTCCAGCGGGTCAAGACCCTTCTAACCACCAACACGAGCCCTGGAAGCTACGAGCGAGAAGCGGCCCCAGCTGAATTCACCCAACTGTGGAGGCAACGCCAAAAACTGGAAGTGATTCGGGGTTTGCTGTACCGCCGGTGGATCGATCCAAAGTCGCATCGTGCACGGTACCAACTAGTCATCCCCCGGCCGGCCATCAGAATCGTGTTACAGGCATACCACGACCAATTAGGGCACTTTGGGGTCCAGAAAACAGAAGCCAACCTAAGACAACGTTTCTATTGGCACAACCTTCGACAGGATGTGGAAGAATGGTGTGGAGCCTGCGTAAACTGTGCAGTACGTAGGCCAGCCACGGAACAAGAGAAGGCACCCTTTACCCCTATCAGCAGCAGTCGGCCATTGGAACTAGTGGAACTAGATCACGTGAAGCTGGAGCCCAGCCGGTCCGGTTTCAACTATGCCCTCACCATAGTAGACCATTATACGAAGTTTGCGGTGGTGCTTCCAGTCCGAGACCTCACCGCCCGAACTATGGCCGAAGTGTTTTGGCAAGCTTTCATCAGACCATACGGGTTCCCCCAACAGATTCTAACCGACCAGGGGCCGTCCTTCGAATCCGCCCTCTTCAAAGAATTGTGTGACCTCTATGGGTGCCGAAAGATCCAACGGTTTGTGCGAACGTACGAACGTACGAATCAAACGTTCATCAACCTGCTGAGGGCCGTATCGGCAGAGAAGCGGCCCAAATGGCCCACGTTACTGGCCGAATTGACGTTTATTTACAACAACACGACTCACAACTCCACCGGATATTCTCCGTACTTCCTACTATTCGGACGCCCAGGGAAGCTACCAGCAGATCTCAATCTGAACCTTCCCGACACCCCGGGTCACTCCGAATCGCACGCCCCCTGGGTACAAGAACACCAGTCTAGAATGGCGGACGCCAGGGCCTTGGTCGACCAGAAGTCAGAGCAAACCAGAGATCGCCAGAAGACTAACTACAATAAGAATGCACACGCCGAACTCATACCTGTTGGCACCCTGGTGTTCAAGAGAAATAATCGCCCAAAAAGTAAACTCGATGCTAGGTGGGAGCCCGATCCCTATGTGGTGACGAGAGAGCCGCAGGACACAACAGCAGTATACCTCATTGCCAAGGGCGATGGGACCCACTGTCAGTGGATCCACTGCAACCAGATCAAGACCCACCCGATTCAGATTCCAGTTGTCATCCAGCCTAGCGTTGAAAACAGCATAGAGAGCAAAGACCCTGTCGCAAGGTGGACCCGAGATCTGTTGGCACTGATGTTGAGCGTTGGATGGTCTGTGCCACTCCCTCCAAGTTTGCCGCTTCAGAACAGCCCGAGAATCGAAACGCCCTTGCCCGAACCCGTGGGGATAGCACCTCCGGAGATCGGAGTGAGACGTTCGGTCAGGAGCACGCGAGGCGTGCCGCCCCTACGGTACCGACAGTAGTGCCGTTAGTATAAGGTGTATTGCTTAAAAATGTATATATTGCAGTGAAGTTGATGGTGTGTATTATAGATAAGGACAGACGGCCGGCTGGGCCATAGCAATGGCCAGCCAGGAACTTTCCAATAGATCGTCGCCGGCGCAGTTGATGCCTGAGGACTGGCATCCTTTAAGCAGGGAGGAGTGTGGCATCCCCATTTAGAATGCCCATAGTACCGGGCTGCTGCGCACCAGAACCCAGAAGTAAAGGGTTAACTAGCGCGCGGAAAACAGGCGGCCAGGCTGACTGACAGCCCGAGAGGACAAATAAAAGAGGCGGCCCGGATGTGAAGGAGGAGCTTGAGCCGGTGACGACGGGGACACGTGAGGAGTGAGCGGAGCAGCGTGAGGGAAGGAGAGAGGAGCTCCACGGCGTGCCAGAAGAAGAAGCCCGGACTGAGAGGGAGACGTGGCGGTGACCAGTCGGGACCAGTGAGAGAGAGGAAGAGACCCGGGGAAGCGGCGGCAGGAGCAGAAGACGCCAGCGCACGGGATCTCCAGTGTCCAGCAGCCCTGAGCAGGAGCGGCGCGTCTGAGTGCGGCAACGCTGCAATAGCAGCGCCCACACTAGAGTGCCCCTGCCGAAGAGGGAGAAGCACAGCACCAACCTGACGGGCGGCCGGAGACCAGGTCGAGACGGGCAGTAGCCTGCAACTTGCTGCAGCAACCAGGTACCAGCCACTGGCCGTACCCCTCGACCCACTCCCTGGCACCAACGTTAGTCCTACTTGAACTACACGGTACCCCTCCCCTATTTGTGGCTCCGGACAGGCTCCCAGCAGCACTCCCTGCCACCAACGTATTTAACCCTAAAGTACAAGACTCCTGCGCAGATTTGTGGCCCGAGCTGGACTCCTTGGGCTTACCCCCTGCCACCACGTGGTTGGCTACCCAGGGCAAGGAAGCCTAATCCCCCTCATTACCCTTCCGGAAGTTGTTTCACCCTTTTGCCAACCTCTGAGCACCCGCAGCCTCCCGGCAGAACTGTACAAGTTAGGAAAGCTGTTTCTCCCATTACAGAGTTAGTTTAACTGTGGGAATACTGCCATCTTGTGGCCTCAAGTGATTATTACAGGGAACCCCTTTTCCCTTACTACCCGTGCTGGATTCACCTGGCTCATCAGGGACATTTCGCCAGGGCATGCATCCGTAAGGATCATTATTTGGTGTTATATGGACTGTGTTTATTTGTATGTTATGTTTGTGCCTGTGTTCCATTGGATGTAGAGAAATCTGTAGACCTAGGTAATCGAGTAAAGTTGTCCTATCTTGGGTATTCAATAGTCGAGTGGACGGACTGCCGCCTGTAGGGACCCAGTTGGCGGTTAGCGGGGTCAGTCCATTCACTCCCCAGTATACTGGAGTTTGTCGGGGGAAGTTGTTCAGACATAAGCAGGTTGCTTACTTTACCCATTGCTGTTAGGTGTACCTTGAGTATTTGTACCCTATTTGCACTAAATAAATATTGCAGTTGTATCTGACCGAACACCTTGCTCTGGTTCTTACGGAGGTGTGGTCTTTCCAACCGGTGGAGGAAAGAACCGGCGGGAAGAAGAATCATCCGGCTACAAGCAGAGGTAATGCACATTTCACAACTGCTCAGCTGTATGGGGAGTTGTGGATTTAGGTGGGTGCCTCTATCATCCTGTGTGAGTGTGTCCCTTTAGCCTATGCTAAATCCAGATGATCTGTGTCCCCACTACTACTCCTATCCAGTACCTTGTACTACTCCCACCCTTACCTCATCAGCTCCCATGTGCCACTATAACTACCCCCCACCCAGTCCCTACTACTCCCACCCTTACCTCACCAGCTCCCTCAGCTACCATGTGCCACTATAACTACCCCCCACCCAGTCCCTACTACTCCCACCCTTACCTCACCAGCTCCCCCAGCTACCATGTGGCACTATAACTACCCCCCACCCAGTCCCTACTATCACCCTTACCTCACCAGCTCCCCCAGCTACCATGTGCCACTATAACTACACCCCACCCAGTCCCTACTACTACCCTCACCTCCTCCCCCAGCTACCATGTGCCACTACATTTCTTACTACCTCCCTCACCCCCACCAACTCCACCAGCTACCATGTGCCACTATGTCTACTACCACCCTCACCCAACCACCTTCCACAGCTGCCATGTGCCACTATAACTACCCCTACCCAGTTCCTACTACTATCACCCCCAAAAAACATCTGCTTGTTAAAGCATTTTTTTAAGGACTTTATTATTTTATTTTGTAGCATATTTTTTATCCAGTTTCTTTTATTATGCATATATTTAATATTCAACAACTTCACTGGCATGCTAAGTATGCTAGTGCGCAATGGTTGGGTACGAAACCCGATGCACAGCACAATGATGGTTGTGAGGATACGAGTTCTTCAATCACTCAGACACCGAGCAGATGAAACCAAAATATGGTTTATTTTTATCACAGCACACACATGTAGATAAAGACAGGAACAAGAGGCAAATGTAGCATATAAACGTTATCGGGTAGCAGTCCACAATGGCAGTCCTTGTAGCAGCAGTTCCAAAGCACAAAACTATCGCTCCTCCACACAGCAGTGATATCAGATAAGTCCACACGATACCTAGACAGAGCACAACCTCTTAGTCTAGGACAGTCCAAAAAATCTCCCTCCTGGCTTGTGTGCAAGTCATTTTAAAAACTTCTAAATTCCCACGGTGCACAAACCAAAAGTGGGCTTTCAGTGGATCTTGATTGGTGGATTCAAGAGTCAGGTATCACCCCCTCCCAGCTACTGCTGCTGACCCCCCCCCCCCCTGCTGGGTTCAGTTCCAGTAAGTCTGCTAGTGACCAGAGATATGCAAGGGAGTATCAATACAACGAACAATAACCAGCTGATTGTGTTATGTGCTGATCACCCCCTGTGAAGATTGTCCCTCAGCTATCACCCTCCTGTGATAGCAGGAACAATAGTATGGTAATTGGACATAACCTTTTGGTGAATTCTTTCCTGGGTATTTCCTGTCCGACCATATTTGGGCAACATACAGTCTAATACTATGGTTCTGGAAATACACACAGATTTGGGGGATAGAAACATCTATGGAGAATAAGAGGGCTAAAATGTACATTAATTACTGTGGAGTTCTACAGCCTAATACTATATGATCTGGAAATACACACACATATATGGGGACTAGAAACATCTGCAGAGAACAAGAGGGTACCGACGGACTAAAAAGTACATTAATCACTACACCTAATAAAATATAATAATTACAGTCTTACAGTGAGTCTGATAACCTCACATTCCTTCCCCTACTATTTTAGTCCCGGTACCAAGTTGTTCAGGAACCAATAACAACCTGTAGTGGGATGCAGAGCAGAGAATCTGAGGTTTGGATGTACCACCTGAGTCCCACAGAGTGACATCATACCAAACCCATCTTGTAAAAGGCGGCTGGTTTGCAGAACCAGCAAGGGCAATATTACAATATAAGTTATGCATGTTAACTAACAAGTGAGTTAGCAATTCCCCGTCTTCAAATGTTGGGTGTCCCCCCTCTGGAACATCGTAAACTTTTACACCGGGCACACATATAGGGTGTGCTAATACTTTTGCCTCTGGCACAATGGGGCAGGGAGCAGTTTCCACCTCCCCCTCTTGCACAAGGAACAGCTGCCAAACAGCAGGCCAATATAGGGGCTCTGGCCCTGGCACTTCCGCCACTCTGTCACATCCTTCCTCCCTCAAACCCAAACTAGGGGCATGGCAAATTTCAGTACAGCATTTGGTCTCAATTCCCAGGGCTGAGGAGGGACCCTCCATCAGGAACAATTCCGCTGGTGGCTGCAGGACAGGCCGCATCAGCTCTGTCCCCTTAAAAGCTAGTTGCTCACCTGCAGCCACTTCTGCGCACACCTCCTCCTCCTGGATAACCTCCTTCCCCAGCTTAACCCCTTCCTGACAGAGCCAGTTTTTGCGTTCCTGACAGAGCCCTTTTTTTCAAATCTGACATGTATCACTTAAGTGGGGATAACTTTTTTTTGCTTTTACTTATCCCAGTGATTTTGAGATTGTTTTTTCGTGACACATTGTACTTCAAATTAGTGGTAAATTTGGGTCGATACAGTCTGTGTTTTTTTGTGAAAAATACCAAAATGTCGTAAAAAAATGGAAAATTTAGCAATTTGCAAAATGTTAAATTTTCTGCTTGTGAGACAAATAATCATACCACTCAAAATAGTTAATAACTAACATAGACCATATGTCTACTTTATGTTTCCATCATTATTTCAACTTCCTTTTAATTTTTTTGGACACTAGGAGGCTTACAATATGAATAGCAAATTCTCAAATTTTCAAGAAAATTTCAAACACTGATTTTTTTAGGGACCAGTTCAGTTCTGATGTGACTTTGAGGGACTTGTATGTGAGACACCCCCATAAATGATACCATTTCAAAAACTGCACCCCTCACAGTATTCAAAACAGCATTTTGGAAGTTTGTTAACCCTTTAGGTGTTTCACAGGAATTAAAACAAAGTGTAGGTGAAATTTCAAAATTTCATTTTTTTTGCAGATTTGCAATTTTAATACATTTTTCTAAGGAACACAGTACATTTTACTAGAGAAATGTGACTAAAAATTGATTCCCCCAATTCTTTTGTTTTCATAAATATCCTATATGTGGCCCTAGTGTGCACGTTGACCAAACCACAGGCTTCATAATAGAAGGAGCACCTACTTGATTTTGGAGCCTCCTTTTTATGAGATTATTTTTTAGGCACCATGTAGGTTTCTAGGCACCATAAGATGCTAAAATTTAGGAACCCCCCACAAGTGACCCCATTTTGCAAACTACACCCCTCAGGGAATTCATCTAGGGGTATAGTGTACATTTCAAACCCCCAGGGGTTTCACCAATTGTGGTACAACTGGGCAGTGAAAATGAAAAATTAAATTTTTTACACAAAAATGCAGTTCTGGCTCAAAATTTTTCATTTTCAGAAGGTATGAAGGAGAAAAAGCACCCCAAAATCTGTGCCCCAATTTCTCCCGAGTACGGCAATGCCTCACATGTGACCAAGAAATACCATTTGGGTGCATGGCAGGACTCAGAAAGGAAGGAGTGATTTTTGGATTTTGCAGCTCAGATTCTGGTGGAATGTTGGTGGGTGCTATGTTGCATTAGCAAGACCCCCCAAGCACCAATACAGTGGAACCCCCCCACAAGTGACCCCATTTTGCAAACTACACCCCTCAGGGAATTCATCTAGGGGTATATTGTACATTTCAAACCCCCAGGGGTTTCACCAATTTTGATACAACTGGGCAGTGAAAATGAAAAATTACATTTTTTTACACAAAAATGCAGTTCTGGCTCAAAATTTTTCATTTTCATAAGGTATGAAGGAGAAAAAGCACCCCAAAATCTGTGCCCCAATTTCTCCCGAGTATGGCAATGCCTCATATGTGACCAAAAAATACCAGTTGGGTGCATGGCAGGACTCAGAAGGGAAGGAGTGATTTTTGGTGGTGGAATGTTGGTGGGTGCTATGTCGCATTAGCAAGACCCCCAAAGCACCAATACAGTGGAACCCCCCCACAAGTGACCCCATTTTGCAAACTACACCCCTTAGGGAATTCATCTAGGGGTATAGTGTACATTTCAAACCCCCAGGGGTTTCACCAATTTTGATACAACTGGGCAGTGAAAATGAAAAATTACATTTTTTTACACAAAAATGCAGTTCTGGCTCAAAATTTTTCATTTTCATAAGGTATGAAGGAGAAAAAGCACCCCAAAATCTGTGCCCCAATTTCTCCCGAGTACGGCAATGCCTCACATGTGACCAAAAAATACCAGTTGGGTGCATGGCAGGACTCAGAAGGGAAGGAGTGATTTTTGGATTTTGCAGCTCAGATTCTGGTGGAATTTTGGTGGGTGCTATGTCGCATTAGCAAGACCCCCCAAGCACCAATACAGTGGAACCCCCCCACAAGTGACCCCATTTTGCAAACTACACCCCTCAGGGAATTCATCTAGGGGTATAGTGTACATTTCAAACCCCCAGGGGTTTCACCAATTTTGATACAACTGGGCTGTGCAAATGCAAAATTACATTTTTTACACAAAAATGCAGTTCTGGCTCAAAATTTTTCATTTTCACAAGGAATGAAGGAGACAAAGCACCCCAAAATCTGTGCCCCAATTTCTCCCGAGTACGGCAATGCCTCACATGTGACCAAAAAATACCATTTGGGTGCATGGCAGAACTCAGAAAGGAAGGAGTGATTTTTGGATTTTGCAGCTCAGATTCTGGTGGAATGTTGGTGGGTGCTATGTTGCATTAGCAAGACCCCCCAAGCACCAATACAGTGGAACCCCCCCACAAGTGACCCCATTTTGCAAACTACACCCCTTATGGAATTCATCTAGGGGTATAGTGTACATTTCAAACCCCCAGGGGTTTCACCAATTTTGATACAACTGGGCAGTGAAAATGAAAAATTAAATTTTTTTACACAAAAATGCAGTTCTGGCTCAAAATTTTTCATTTTCATAAGGTATGAAGGAGAAAAAGCACCCCAAAATCTGTGCCCCAATTTCTCCCGAGTATGGCAATGCCTCATATGTGACCAAAAAATACCAGTTGGGTGCATGGCAGGACTCAGAAGGGAAGGAGTGATTTTTGGTGGTGGAATGTTGGTGGGTGCTATGTCGCATTAGCAAGACCCCCAAAGCACCAATACAGTGGAACCCCCCCACAAGTGACCCCATTTTGCAAACTACACCCCTCAGGGAATTCATCTAGGGGTATAGTGTACATTTCAAACCCCCAGGGGTTTCACCAATTTTGATACAACTGGGCAGTGAAAATGAAAAATTACATTTTTTTACACAAAAATGCAGTTCTGGCTCAAAATTTTTCATTTTCATAAGGTATGAAGGAGAAAAAGCACCCCAAAATCTGTGCCCCAATTTCTCCCGAGTACGGCAATGCCTCACATGTGACCAAAAAATACCAGTTGGGTGCATGGCAGGACTCAGAAGGGAAGGAGTGATTTTTGGATTTTGCAGCTCAGATTCTGGTGGAATTTTGGTGGGTGCTATGTCGCATTAGCAAGACCCCCCAAGCACCAATACAGTGGAACCCCCCCACAAGTGACCCCATTTTGCAAACTACACCCCTCAGGGAATTCATCTAGGGGTATAGTGTACATTTCAAACCCCCAGGGGTTTCACCAATTTTGATACAACTGGGCTGTGCAAATGCAAAATTACATTTTTTACACAAAAATGCAGTTCTGGCTCAAAATTTTTCATTTTCACAAGGAATGAAGGAGACAAAGCACCCCAAAATCTGTGCCCCAATTTCTCCCGAGTACGGCAATGCCTCACATGTGACCAAAAAATACCATTTGGGTGCATGGCAGGACTCAGAAAGGAAGGAGTGATTTTTGGATTTTGCAGCTCAGATTCTGGTGGAATGTTGGTGGGTGCTATGTTGCATTAGCAAGACCCCCCAAGCACCAATACAGTGGAACCCCCCCACAAGTGATCCCATTTTGCAAACTACACCCCTCAGGGAATTCATCTAGGGGTATAGTGTACATTTCAAACCCCCAGGGGTTTCACCAATTTTGATACAACTGGGCAGTGAAAATGAAAAATTACATTTTTTTACACAAAAATGCAGTTCTGGCTCAAAATTTTTCATTTTCATAAGGTATGAAGGAGAAAAAGCACCCCAAAATCTGTGCCCCAATTTCTCCCGAGTATGGCAATGCCTCATATGTGACCAAAAAATACCAGTTGGGTGCATGGCAGGACTCAGAAGGGAAGGAGTGATTTTTGGTGGTGGAATGTTGGTGGGTGCTATGTCGCATTAGCAAGACCCCCAAAGCACCAATACAGTGGAACCCCCCCACAAGTGACCCCATTTTGCAAACTACACCCCTCAGGGAATTCATCTAGGGGTATAGTGTACATTTCAAACCCCCAGGGGTTTCACCAATTTTGATACAACTGGGCAGTGAAAATGAAAAATTACATTTTTTTACACAAAAATGCAGTTCTGGCTCAAAATTTTTCATTTTCAGAAGGTATGAAGGAGAAAAAGCACCCCAAAATCTGTGCCCCAATTTCTCCCGAGTACGGCAATGCCTCATGTGTGACCAAAAAGTGGCAGGACTCAGAAGGGAAGGAGTGATATTTGGATTTTGCAGCACAAATTCTGGTGGAATGTTGGTGGGTGCTATGTCGCATTAGCAAGACCCCCAAAGCACCAATACAGTGGAACCCCCCCACAAGTGACCCCATTTTGCAAACTACACCCCTCAGGGAATTCATCTAGGGGTATAGTGTACATTTCAAACCCCCAGGGGTTTCACCAATTTTGATACAACTGGGCAGTGAAAATGAAAAATTACATTTTTTTACACAAAAATGCAGTTCTGGCTCAAAATTTTTCATTTTCAGAAGGTATGAAGGAGAAAAAGCACCCCAAAATCTGTGCCCCAATTTCTCCCGAGTACGGCAATGCCTCACATGTGACCGAAAAATACCAGTTGGGTGCATGCCAGGACTCAGAAGGGAAGGAGTGATTTTTGGATTTTGCGGCTCAGATTCTGGTGGAATGAATGGTGGGTGCTATGTGGCATTAGCAAGACCCCCGAAGCACGGTGAAATTATGAACCTAATAATCCATAGATGTGTGGTATATTTTAAAACACTCCTTTATACATAGGCCGGGTTTGTCGGGGCAAGTGTCACACTGGAAAATAGTTTGCTTTCTTATTCCCTTTTTATAGCAAACTTTGCACCTTTTTTGTGTCCTGCCCTTTTTTCCAGTGGAGGGGATTTCATCAGGAAAATGCTGCCCTGGTACAATACGGGGGCCAGTACTAGAAGTACTGGGGCCCTCTGCCTGCTGGTTTCCAAATATTAGGCCCTTTATGACTTCCTCTTGAAAGTGCATAAATGTCCCCCTCTGGCCGGTAGAACGGAATAGCACGTAAGCGTTATACAGTGCCATCTGGATGATATACACGGCCAGCTTCTTGTACCAGATTTTTGTTTTCCGCAGGGCACTGTACGGCTTCAGTACCTGATCTGAAAGATCCACTCCGCCCATGTACTTATTGTAATCCAGGATACAATTAGGTTTGGAGGTGTGGGTACTGGTACCTCGTACAGGGACGGAGGTGGTACTGTCTCCGTGAATTGTTGTCAGTATAAGGACATCCCTCTTGTCCTTATATTTGACCAACAACATATTTTCGGTGCATATTCCCCTGCTTTCACCCCTTCTCATTACTTGGGCAATGTGCGTTTTTGGGAGGCCTCTTTGGTTCTTGCGCACAGTACCGCAAGCTGCTGTACCTCTTGAACCAAGGGCCTTAAACAGGGGGATGCTAGTGTAAAAGTTATCCACATAGAGGTGATAACCTTTATCCAGGAAGGGGTGCACTAAATCCCAGACAATTTTTCCACTAACACCTACGAGGGAGGAGGGGCATTCTGGCGGTTCAATTCTTGAATCCTTCCCTTCATATACCCTAAACATGTGGGTGTACCCTGAGGTGCTTTCACACAGCTTATACATTTTTATGCCATACCTTGCCCTCTTACTGGGAAGGTACTGGCGGAATTTAACCCTTCCTTTAAAATGTATAAGGGACTCGTCAATACAAATAAATTTTTCAGGGATGTACATCTCTGCAAATTTGGCACTGAAATGATCAATGACCGGCCTGACTTTGAATAGCCGGTCAAAGGTGGGATCATCTCTGGGAGGGCACTGTGCATTATCGTTGTAATGCAAAAATTTAAGGATCGTCTCAAATCGAGCCCGGGGCATGGCCATACGGTAAAATGGGGTGCTGTACAGAACATCTGTACTCCAATATTGCCTAATTTCTGGCTTTTTTACTATGCCCATATGAAACACCAGACCCCAAAACGTCATCATCTCTACTGCATCTACAGGGGTCCACCTAGCAAATGATGACGTGGGGTTTTGAGCAATAAACTGCTGGGCATATAAATTAGTTTGGTCCACCATTAAATTTATAAAATCATCAGAGAAAAATAATTTGAAAAAGTCAATTTCTCTGAGACCTGTGGAATCAAATTGGATTCCTGGCATGGCCAAAAACTCAGGAACCTGGGGCTCAAAATTGTCTGGTGGTGGGGTCCATACGAGATCAATTATTGGGGGGGGGGTCTCAGCTGCTCTACGGGGGCGTCTTTGAGGGGGTCCCTCATCACCAGAGGAGGAAGAGGAGCTTAAGACAAATCCTTCAAATTCCCCGCTTGCATCACTGGCTGTGTCAGAGTCAGAGGCAAGCATGGCATATGCCTCCTCCGCTGAATACATTCTTCTGGATGACTGGGATGACATTTGGGATGACATTTGGGATGACATTTGGGATGACATTTGGGATGCCATTTTTATTTTTGTGTTACTGGTAGTGAAATGTTTCAACACGTGTATAGTGTAGGGGGGGGTACAAACTTTATTTCAACCCGGGGGGTATGTAGTGTGTTGTGTGTATGTAGTGCAGAAAAAAAAAATACTTTATACAGGAATTTGATCCCAATAAAAAAAAAAAAAATTGAAGGGGTTAAAAAAAAAAAAAAATTGAAGGGGTTAAAAAAAAAAAAAAAAGGTCCTGCGCCAAAAATTGAGCACAGATGTTGGTCAGTAACGTCCGTCACTGAACAGCGTTTAAAGGCAACAGGAATTTGATCAAAAAAAAAAAAAATAGATCAACCCTGTGCCGAAAAAGCTGATCAGTGATGTACGTCACTGATCAGCGCACAGTGGCCACAGGACACCCACAAAATCACAGTGTGTGTAAAAAAAAAATTAAAAAAAGACCCCACAGCACCCTCAAAAAAAAAAAAGGTGATCAGTGATGCGACACTGATTACCAGTGAGGGGCAGCAGGTGCACAACCTTTGGTGCAACTGACAGTGCAACTGGCAGCAACTGACAGGTATATATAAAAAAAAAAACCCTGCGCCCCCAAAAAGTTGCTGATCAGCACAGATATACTGATCAGCACAAAAGGGGGGGTAGCAGACACAAAATATACACTCTCTATCACTCTCTGTCACTATCTCTCTCTATCTCTCACTATCTATCACTATCTATCACTATCTATCACTATCTATCACTCTAGGACACTGCAGCAGCAGCACTGACAGTTATATGTATAAAAAAAAACTGCACCCCCAAAAAGGGGGGGTAGCAGACACAAAATATACACTCTCTATCACTCTCTGTCACTATCTCTCTCTATCTCTCTATCTCTAACTATCTATCACTATCTATCACTCTATGACACTGCAGCAGCAGCACTGACAGTTATATATATAAAAAAAAACCTGCACCCCCAAAAAGGGGGGGTAGCAGACACAAATCTCTCTATCTCTCTATCTCTCACTATCTATCACTATCTATCACTATCTATCACTCTATGACACTGCAGCAGCAGCACTGACAGTTATTTATATATAAAAAACCCCTGCACCCCCAAAAAGGGGGGGTAGCAGACACAAAATATAGCTCTCTCTGTCACTATCTCTCTATCTCTCTCTATCTCTCTCTCTATCTCTCTATCTCTCTATCACACTGCAGCAGCAGCAGGAAGTCCCAAGAAGTCAGATCCAGGAAGCGTCCAGCACGCTACAAGCAGTGATCAGGTGATCAGGTAAGGTATTTGCAAGGATCAGGTAAGTATTAGCAAGGATCAGGTCAGTATCACGGCAGATAGGCACGGTGACCGCTCTGCACGCTATTCCAGACCGGAATGGCGTCTGCAGCGCAGTCACCGTTAGTTTAAATGTCGCGCCTTGGCTGTGATTGGCTGTCGGTCCGACGGACCAATCACAGCCTTGGGGGCAGGTGGGGTGAGGGTGGGGTGAGGTGTCATCGTCACCGATGACCCCCTCATGCCCCCTGACGCCCGGCGGTGATTGACACCTGTGTTACCGAGCGTCTGATTCGCTGGTAACACAGGAAAACGCTGTGAATGGCTGTTCACACTGAACAGCCAATCACAGCGATCGCCGACGGGGGGGCGGCATCGCAGCCCCCCCTGGGCATGCAGGGACATGTCTGCTGTCAGGGACAGCAGACATCGTCCCTCTGTCACTGCGTCTCTAGACGCAGTGACAGTTTAAAGTCATGACGTACATTTATGCCATGTGTCGGGAAGTACATCCCGGCCATGACGTAAATGTACGTCAAATGTCGGGAAGGGGTTAATATGCTGGGCAGCCTGAAACAAGACGTCATCTGTGACTGGTATTCTTGTGGCCTAGATGTTGGCGAATACTCCTCTAACCACGGTGATCTCCTCTTGGACGCAGTCCTCATAGATCCCTTGGCAGCTCTTAATCTTCCATCTCAGCAAAAGGGAAGCTGTAGTGCAGCTCCTCCCGGGGTGCCTGGCTCAGAGGCCCCACTTCCTTCACTTTGGGGATAACCTCCCCCTGCAGAGAACACTGAGCAGCTTCCTCCCTAGGATGGGGGAGAAGCAGTTGCAAACGGTGCCTTTCATCACGCCCCCTGCGACACTGATCTTGCCATGCTGGGGTATCCAAGAGCCCGCGATCAATCGCCTCTTCCTCTGCCACCACGAAGCACTCCTCCAGACACTCCAATTGTTCCCACACACTCAACTGAGCACCAAAATGGAGGATCCATGCCCGATAATCAGCAAATGCATTTGTAGGATCTCCCTGATCTTGAAGGATCTGCTGAAGGATTTCCCCGCGAGTGCAGGATTGGACGGGTATACCTCGCAGCTGACATTCTGCTATCAGCTCCTCCATACTCATATCTTCTAGGGCAGTTAGGGGCCCCCCTGACAACGACCCTTCTCTTGTGGTAACAAATAATTCTGTGGCCGACCCCTCGGTTGTCTGCCCAGATCGCAGTAGCCCCCTTCTGAACCTTTCCACTGGTTCTATCTGGGGCATCAATTTATTCTGGACTTGTCCTTCAGCCTCAGAATATTGTCCTCTTTGTAGCATCTGGGTAACTGTAGCAATCACTTCCTCTGTAAATTCTACAAACTCTGGCTCCCCCAGCAGATTCCACAAGGTGGCCTCACCTTTACAGTGCAGGAATGCATCCCCCAGGTAACACAACTTGTCCTGGGGGATGCAACACAACTGTGCTGGATACCCTCCACCCGCTGATCATCTGCTGAGCTTCTTCCCAGTACTCCCAGATATACTGCATTTTTCTGACAATAAATAACAGATCCGGATTCCCAGCCTGCCGATACACTGAAGAACCTCCATCCCTGAGCTCCTCTGCTCCAGGGGTCTTGAGGCATCGATTTTCTTTCCTTGGAAACATTTTCCCTTTCACAGGAATGACACCTGCTCACTTGCTGAACATCACCTTATTGCATTTTCCGTTTCCTTACATATGGTCTGATCCTCTGTTCTCTGTGCTTTCTGTGCTCGATGGTTGGTGTCTGAATGATCCCACTGTCGCTGCCGCCAAATGTGAGGATACGAGTTCTTCAATCACTCAGACACCGAGCAGATGAAACCAAAATATGGTTTATTTTTATCACAGCACACACATGTAGATAAAGACAGGAACAAGAGGCAAATGTAGCATATAAACTTTATCGGGTAGCAGTCCACAATGGCAGTCCTTGTAGCAGCAGTTCCAAAGCACAAAACTATCACTCCTCCACACAGCAGTGATAGCAGATAAGTCCACACGATACCTAGACAGAGCACAACCTCTTAGTTTAGGACAGTCCAAAAAATCTCCCTCCTGGCTTGTGTGCAAGTCATTTTAAAAACTTCTAAATTCCCACGGTGCACAAATTAAAAGTGGGCTTGCAGTGGATCTTGATTGGTGGATTCAAGAGTCAGGTATCACCCCCTCCCAGCTACTGCTGCCCCCCCCCCCCCCCCCCCCTGCTGGGTTCGGTTCCAGTAAGTCTGCTAGTGACCAGAGATATGCAAGGGAGTATCAATACAACAAACAATAACCAGCTGATTGTGTTATGTGCTGATCACCCCCTGTGAAGATTGTCCCTCAGCTATCACCCTCCTGTGATAGCAGGAACAATAGTATGGTAATTGGACATAACCTTTTGGTGAATTCTTTCCTGGGTATTTCCTGTCCAACCATATTTGGGCAACATACAGTCTAATACTATGGTTCTGGAAATACACACAGATTTGGGGGATAGAAACATCTATGGAGAATAAGAGGGCTAAAATGTACATTAATTACTGTGGAGTTCTACAGCCTAATACTATATGATCTGGAAATACACACACATATATGGGGAATAGAAACATCTGCAGAGAACAAGAGGGTACCGACGGACTAAAAAGTACATTAATCACTACACCTAATAAAATATAATAATTACAGTCTTACAGTGAGTCTGATAACTTCACAACGGTCAGATACTTTCAGACCCCATTGAGTATTTTTATCCTAACCAGGGCCGTTTCTAGAGGCGGACAAGCCGTGCAGCCGCCCTGGGCGCTGCACGGCTTGTCCGCCTCTGTTAAATAGCCGGGGCGCCCGGCAGCTCCCCCCACGCCGCTGCCCCCCCTTCCTCCGCCTCTCCCCGGCGTCCGCCACCCCAGCAACAGATGATTTCGTTTCAAAGGGGAGGAGAGAAGCGCATAGCACGTCTCTCCCTCCCCTGGCTGTGTCACTGGGCTGTTAGCCAATCAGCTCGCGGGCTGGCAGCCAATCAGAAGCCAGCCCGCGAGTTATGATTGGCATAGTGAAGGGGAAGGAGAGACGCACTAGAATGCGCCCCCCTCCCCTCCCCTGGGAACTGATGAAGCAGCAACAGCAGCAGCAGCGGCGGCGGGGGGACTGGAGGGGGACTCGGAGACCCGGACTCTGCTTTCCCCAGCAGCAGCAACGGTGAGTTGTGCTGCTGCTGGGATATAATATTCTAGCACTGTGGGGGCATATAGGTCTTGCACTGAGGGGGGCATATGTGTGGCACTGTGGTGGCATATATGGCACTGTGTGGGCATATGTGTAGCACTGTGTGGGCATATGTGTGGCACTGTGGGGGCATATGTGTGGCACTGTGGGGGCATATGTGTGGCACTGTGGGGGCATATGTGTGGCACTGTGGGGGCATATTTGGCACTGTAGGGGCATATATGTGTGGCACTGAGGGGGCATATCTGCCACTGTGGGGGCATATATATGTGGCACTGTGGGGGCATATATGTGGCACTGTGGGGACATATTTGGCACTGTGGGGGCATATATGTATGGCATTGTGGGGGCATATATATGTGGCACTGTGGGGGCATATATATGTGGCACTGTGGGGGCATATGTGTGGCACTGTGGGGGCATATATGTATGGCACTGTGGGGGCATATGTGTGGCACTGTGGGGGCATAGCTGTCACTGTGGGGTCATATATGTATGGCACTGTGGGGGCATATCTGCCACTGTGGGGGCATATTAGTAAACAGCATCAGTTGTATGGCAGTGGCGTGTGGGGCATAATGTGTAATAGGCATTACGTTGTGGGGAGTATTGTGTAATTGCCATCATGGTGTGCGGCGTAATATGTAATTGTCATCACAGTGTGCGTAATGTGTAATTGTCATCACAGTGTGCGGCGTAATGTGTAATCGTCATCACAGTGTGCGACATAATGTGTAATTGTCATCATGGTGTGCGGCGTAATATGTCATTGTCATCACAGTGTGCGGCGTAATGTGTAATTGGCATCACGGGTAAAAAGTGTACAATGATTTAAGTAGCCAGTCATTGTTTGGCCTTGATCTGTGTGGGCCTTTATATTTTTATGTCACTGTGTGGCCTTCAGCCCGCCAACTTAAGTGCGGGAGGACAATGTCTAGACGTGCAGGTTGCAAAAGTGAGATGTAAGGTAATTGTTTCCTGCTAGACCACGCCCTTAAATTAAGCCACACCCCTTTTAAAATAAACCACGCCCCCTATTTCGGCGCGCGCAATTTCTTCTGTACCATGTTATGTATTTGGGGGGGGGGGGGGGCGCGCATT
The DNA here is from genome assembly GCF_055691185.1 of Crinia signifera. Taxonomy (NCBI): domain Eukaryota; kingdom Metazoa; phylum Chordata; class Amphibia; order Anura; family Myobatrachidae; genus Crinia; species Crinia signifera. The sequence continues at coordinate 324,526,696 of NC_139220.1, read as the reverse complement.
TTTATTTCTTTGCCCTGGGAGCTAAATTGTCTAGAAACGGCCCTGATCCTAACCCACCCTTCCTACCAGGACTATATTAATAATAGATATACTGTATGTATGGATGCAGTCAGTGCTATTTTTCAGCAGGAACCAGCAGGAACTCAGTTCCTGAACCTCTAATTAAATATGACATAATCAGAGACTGAAAATGTACTTTTCATAAGATAAGTTTTATTTTAAAGTCCCCTGTGAGTGCCTTTGTTTCTAAATACAATATATACATCTATCTCTCCCTCCCTCTCTCTATTATATATGTTGTTTTTATATTTAATTGATCCACCCCCAGACCTGGAGTTCCTGAACCTATTTTTCCAGAAAAATAGTACTGGATGCAGTGTATAATTGTATGTATGTATGTATGTATGTATGTATGTATGTATGTATGTATGTATGTATGTATGTATGTATGTGAGAGGAAGTATATAGATGTGTGTGTGTATATATGTATATAAAATTTATGGTTGTGTATGTATGAGACACGTGGGAATAGAAACAGATATAGGTGTATGTGGCAGAACTAAAAGGAGATAGTATTTATTTTAAGAGAGAGTGAAATGTGAAGGAATATGAGGGAGGCACTATATAGATATCTATATATGTATCAGAGGCAGAATGAAATTGAATGAGATACTCAGCTGCATAGGGCGCCAAGATCGGGGAAGGGGTGTCAGTAAGTGTGCCCATCAAATATGGGGGGGGGGAATAAGCCAAAGTTTTGCCTAGGGCGCCAAGAAACCTTGCACCGGCCCTGGGCGAAGGCACTATAGAGAAAGCCTGAGTATTTCACAGTACGTTAAACAGTTCAATACTACAGTATGCTGTGGATCATGTGTATGGAGACACTCGGAAAGTTACTGTAGTTATGGAAAACTTTTTGGTGTGTTTCGTAAAACGAAATTGAATTCTAAGATTCAAACCCGTGGCTCCAAGCATGGAGACCGGCCCTCTTATCTGCTAGCCTACAACACCTGCTCATGAGTCAATGTAAACCATGATCCCCTGACATCAGTTATGCTGTATCGGCTACGTGAAGATCGATGCAACGTGCTGGTTTGTGTTTACCGTATATACAGTACGAGATTGTTATAAAATGATTCGCACACACAAGCCTGACGTCAGTAGACTGCTGCTTTACACTGTTCATTTGCTGCTTACCAAGTGCTGAAATGCCGCCCGTCGGCCAAGCTAACACCCAATCCCTGCTACCGGGTGAATGTCCGCCCCGGCATGTGAATGGCTGTGTATGCTGACATCCATTCCTATGTGGGTGTACGGGTGAAAAATCATTTGATAGTCACCGAGCATCGAATGATTTTTCGCCTGCTTGAAGATAAAAGTCAGTCTGATCAGGAGGCGGGCGCAGACGTCATTGGGGCACCCACAGTTTCGGTGCACACTCCCAGGAAACCCTGGGTGTCTTCATGTGCCAACCCCCTGTTGGGCCACTGCCCACTCCCCTCTGCAGCCCTGCACAGGGGGATATTCACCTATACGCATGTGCAGAGCCGCACCATCGGTCCCCGGCACAAATACGCTGGCGACTGATCTTTGCTGAATCAGGCCCTTCATGTATCCATATTGTTCCATCCAGCGGCGTAACTAAAGCACCGCAGCCCCTGCCACCGCGGGGGGGGTGATGTGCATGTGGGGGCGCCGGGGGCTGCGGTGCTATAGTTAACCCCCCCCCAATCCCCCGCAGACTTACCTATCTCGCTGGTCCCGGCGGATCCGTTCTTCTGCTGAGGACCACCACAAAATTGCCGCCCCCATAAAGCACACAGTTCTCTGAAACTGTCTGCTGTATGGGGGCAGTCATTTTGTGGTGGTCCTCAGCAGAAGAACGGAGCCGCCGGGACCAGCGCGATAGGTAAGGCTGTGGGGGATTGAGGGGGGGTTTGCATGGGCAGCGGGGCGGGGGGGGGGGGTAGGGGTCCTTGGCGGGGCGGCGGCGGGGGGGGGGGCGCCCAAAACGTAGTTCCATCGCAGCCGATGATTACAGTATCTGTGCCAGGAATTTATTTCCCTGCTGTAACAAGTTTAGAAGAGTTTTGTTACTTCATAAATGTTTGCAGAACGTTTGCTGCATAATAAGGTTCCTGGGAGCAGAATGGGATCACTAGAGGATTGCAGAGCAATTAGGACTCATACGGGTCCTCTCTCTGCCTGTATATATGGCTCACTGTGATACGGAGACATACACTGCTGTGCTGAGCTGTGCTGTACTGTACCTACAGCAGCAGGTAAGTGACTGTATCCCCCACTAGTACACGGGTCCTGTCTCTGCCTGTATATATGGCTCACTGTGATACGGAGACATACACTGCTGTGCTGAGCTGTGCTGTACTGTACCTACAGCAGCAGGTAAGTGACTGTATCCCCCACTAGTACACGGGTCCTGTCTCTGCCTGTATATATGGCTCACTGTGATACGGAGACATACACTGCTGTGCTGAGCTGTGCTGTACTGTACCTACAGCAGCAGGTAAGTGACTGTATTCCCCACTAGTACAAACCACAAACCTCTGCAGCCCTGGGCCTCCATCACATAACCAGGCAGGACCCATCTCATGGTCTCCGAACACCAGTGATGGGTCAGCAGAGGGTCATATTCAGAACTCCCATAAACCCCTATTATGTATTATTACAGATTTGCTTTATACAATGAACGTGCTAAATATAATTACCGGATTTACAAAACTGGTCATTTTTTTTATTTTATTTTTTAAATTTGTCTACTTATTAAAAAAAGGATTACTGACATGTCCGGGGGACATCTACTGAGGCAGGAGTTATATTCCACATAGGATGTTGCTGTAGACAACCAATCAGATTCTATTTCTTGTTTGTTTAGCACCTTCTAGAAGATAACAGATAGTATCTGATTGTTGTCCATACCAACATCCTATGTGAATGTCAAAATCGCACCGGGTTTATACAGACGGCAATGGTTGTGCGTCGCTGTAGCTAGTTATTTGCTCATTTAGAAAAAAATGATTGCAAGTGTGAAGGATTGCGTGTAATGGCAAACGCAGGGTACTCATTTCGGGTGGTTTACACATATACATATGTTGTGTGTAAATATATATATATATATATATATATACAGTATATGCAATTGGTTGGATAGAGGTGTAAGCGACAGCAGATACCTATATACTAAAAAAGTACTCTTTATAGCAAAAAAGAGTTTATTTTCTATATATAAAAAAAGCACACAATAGGACTATTTAGGAGAACAAACAGTAAGATATAATTTATACAGAAAAAAACACAATAATAAAAAATGCGAGATTTTTCTAAAAAATGCCTACAGGTGGTATCGCTAAAAATGGGGAGGGGATTAAAAGGTAGTATAAAAGTGAAAGGCTTAGCTAGGTGGAGGAGTCAGCAGGCAGTACCCAATGCGTTTCGTCTAGGAGACTTCTTCAAGGGGTGAGGGAGAGATGTAAGAAAAGAAAACCTGGTCAGGTGTGAAAAGGGGAATAGACAATTTAATATGCAAAACAGTAAAAAATGGTATAGTACATAATTAATTAAAATTCAATTTGGAAAGGAGGTTAATAGTCACCCATTCTGTTGTTCGTATGCCAGTCCTTGAGAGGAACCCCAGTGCGTACTTTTTTGATGGTAGTCCAAGGAACACAATAGATTTGTAATCCAGTTGGCTGGTGTTTCTCCTTGAAAAAGCTGCTGTAGCCAGCGAAACGCGTAGGTGATTACTTTTAAAAGGACCTATGGTTAACTAAACCCTTGCCAGCAAAAACCCTTGCCAGTGTTTTTTTCATCTTTGCACCTGATCCATCCAAGGAATCTCACTCCAAAGTGGTTCATTATAAGCTATACTGGGAGAAAAAGTGGACTGGTCCAACTACCACCATCTGTGGCACACAGAATTTCTTGGAGGTACGCCACCTCCTAAAGGCCCAAAAACTCTTTGTGGAAGTACCAGAATATCCCCACTCTTCCTAAAAACACCAGCCAACTGGATTACAAATCTATTGTGTTCCTTGGACTACCATCAAAAAAGTACCCACTGGGGTTCCTCTCAAGGACTGGCATACGAACCTCCTGTCCAAATTGAATTTTAATTAATTATGTACTATACCATTTTTTACTGTTTTGCATATTAAATTGTCTATTCCCCTTTTCACACCTGACCAGGTTTTCTTTTCATACAAATTATAATGCTATAAGTGTTTACTAGCGCATCCAACCATTCCCTTTTTCTTGTGTATATTGTATTGGAGGTGACTCCTCCTTTTTCTGGATTGCTGCTTCTGGCCAAGCACACCCATACCAAGCGCCTTATTAATATAATTTATCTATATTTCCTTCTCTTTTGGTTAGGGGGAGGTATGTCTGGTGCTCTATTTATATTGTATATGCCTAGTGCTCACAATTATAAGGTCACAACCGTTTTTAAAGTTGTGGGATTTGTATAGAAATTGCATTTGCTTCTAAAGGTGCTTATGTAATTAATGCTATCTAGCTAACAGTAGTGCAAAATAAATAGAAAACATCATTTAAATAGTCGAAAAGACGTATGATTGAAGTTTAGGGATGCGTATCCCCACTTCCGGCGGGTGGACGTCACTTTCGCCCCGCTTCCTGCGTGTGTATAGTTCAGTAAACTGGGAGACTTCCGCCTCTCTTCGGCGGATGTTCTTTGTTGCCCCGCTTCCGTTGGTTGGCGCTTTGTGGACGAGTGGCTGCAGTAGCTGTCCGTCAACCTCAGGCTAGTGCTTCAGTGTGTATTGGCGTTTCTAGTGGGATCTTTGTCTCCGTTCGGCGGCCATTTTATTGGGGATCTCGGTGACTTTAACATGGGAAAACGGCCATCTTTCCGGATTCAGATACATAGAATTGGAGTTCACTGTTTTCCGTTCATAATTTCTTTTATAGCGACTTCATATAGGACATAGGGATATAAAGTACATTGTATTAGTAATTGTGAATTTGCACATATTAGTTAGTTTTATGTGACTTAGTGGGAATAATATATATGGCAATTTGTTAATAGCGTATTTTCGGGACAAATAATAAAAATATAACAGCATTGATGATATGGATTAAAAATCGATGTTGATACTTATATAGCAGCAATAATGATATAGCAGCAAAGATATGATATAGCAGCAAAGTTGTTAATTAAAGACTGGTCAATAAAAAGAAGAAATAAATAATAAATAAATAATAGATATTAGGAAGAGCTGTTAAGAAGATAGGTTAAATATAAGTGATCAAGTGACTATTTTTTATTTAGGGCAGTAAGTGTCTATATGAGACCCTTTTGTGTATGGAAAGAAATAACAGGAGAAAGGTCCTGTTACTGTATACATAATTGTTCCAGTGAAAGAAATAACAGTTTGTGGGTACCCACGTGGTTAGTATAGTTACCAACGGTGGTGGTCAGTATGAACGTCTCCTATCGGAGGAATGGAGATGGTTCTGGTTAAATGCCCAGCATTTGGATCCAGATTGGCTTAAGAGAGTTTTGACAGCGGCAGGTGGAGTAGAATGCAAAAGGCTGCCTTGAATCGTTTGTAGGTGAAAACTGGAATGTGTAAATCACATGGATGGAAAGAGGGTGGTCCGGAAGAGCTGGTTCACCGAGGTACAAACAGGAGCAATGTGGATGTGAGGGCTCAGAAATCAGATGAGTGTATAGGCACAAATAGAAAGTAAATTGGTGTGAAAGAGATTTTAAAGGCAAAGTGTATAAGTGTCTAGTTTGGTATCGTTTAGAGAATATTACAAAACTGTTAGGCTTTGGGAGGATTGGTAGATAGGCTCACTGGAAGGTAGGTGAGATTCCCTCCCTGAGTCCATACTAGCGGCTGGGCCGATATACCGATTTGCACCCCAGCCGACGGTCGGCCGTTGGAAGAGCCTGTGTGCTGTTTTTGTCTGTGCGTTTTTGTTATTCCTCAGGAGCTTTTTTGAAAAACCCAGGGAAGAAACTTGTTCATTGCACCGGTGGCCTACAGACATGGGTGGGAACTCTTTGCGACATGAGGGCATCAGGGGTGAGTATGGAAACCATGTCAGATACTGGGGATGACTGTCGGGCAGTGAACAAGATCTGCCGTGTATTTCACGAACAAAAGATGGTGGTGTGGCAATCACGTATGCAGTGCATGTTACTAACCAGGGGGTGTGGGAATCCCTTATCTAACAGTCAGCAGTTTGACAAAGTTATCTTAAATAATTGAAGCAATGAAATTTGAAAGTTAAATCTCATAAAAAAAACGGAGGTAAATACTTACATTTTTTGGCTTTATGGCAGAAAGAAAGGGTAAGAATGGCGCGATAAATTGAAAGTAATGCGAGGGGTGAGATCTCAGCATACCCAGTATGCAGGCAAATATGCATGCTGCTTTGGTCCATGTGTTACCTACACCATGCATTGGGGGCAGATATTTTGGATGCATTGATAATAAAGTTTCTCCCTAAGATAATTATGTTTTTGTTACAAATCTGTTAATTCTCTTTTCCAGGGATAACTATGGGGTTTATTCTATTTCATTCTTTCTGACAAAATCCTTCTTAGATGGACAAAACCATGTGCACTGCAGGGGGGCAGATGTAACATGTGCAAAGAGAATTAGATTTGGGTGAGTTATTTTGTTTCTGTGCAGGGAAAATACTGACTGCATGATTTTACACTGCAATATAGATCTCACTTTGAAGAAAAACCCCACCCAAATCTAATTCTCTCTGCACAAGTTACATCTGCCCCACCCGCAGTGCACATGGTTTTGTCCATCTAAGAAGGATTTTGTCAGAAAGAATGGACTAGAATAACCCCCTATGTTCCTGTCCCACATACTAATGTTTTATCTTCTGTTTCCAACAGTAATTACAGTAATGAGAATGTAATGTCACCTGTCAGCAGTGGCGTAGCGCCCCCCCCCCCCCCCCCCCCCACCGAAGAATATTGGGGATCTTCCCCTCCCCCTAAATTTGACCCTGAGTCCCCCGCCCTGTCTTACCTGTCCCGGCTGTCACTCTGTGGGCCGCCAGCCGGGAGCTGCAGATCTACTAGCAGGCCTGTGTTCCTCCTGGCTCCCTATGACAATATGTCCATCACAAAATGGCCGCCTCCTACAGCAGACTGTTTTTAAGGATGCCGCTGCCTCCTCTAGCATCTTAAAAAACTAAAAGGGGGTGACCCTAAGGTCGCACAGAAGCGCTAATATGTCTACACAATTAAGAACTCTCTATAATTTTATCTAAAAAACCCTTTGGGTATAACTGCCGCCTCCTGTCAGAGGTATTGTGTTCCTCTGCTAGTAGAACAAGGTTTGGGAGTGATAGAGTACTATCACAAGGTGGCGCTGTTTTACCTCAAAGTAAAATTTACACAGTATTATGATATCACTTTGATTTAATAGGAAAAACACATTAAAATACAATTCATAACACTCAAATATACATATAAAATAAAAACAAACAACATACAACATATAATAGCATATATTATGCAGAGCGAGGCATTATCAATATACGAGGCTTTTGGTACTGTTCAAATGTATTTTGTGAGGCAATATGACCATAGTTACCAGTCCCTTAGATGCTGTTCCTTTGGGCTTTGTATATTTAAGGAGGTAATGTCCACTCTATTCCTTTTTCTGAGCAATTCAAATGGGTCCTGCGGTAGTTGGACCGGCTCCAGGTATAAGTGTCCAATTTGTAACTCCTTTTAGGCTCTCTTAGCCAATTTCAGCTCACCCAAATTCAGCAGTATGCAAAGCTGGTAATTGCAGTGTGTAAGGCTGGTAATTGCAGTGTGCAAGGCTGGTAGTTGCAGCGTGTCAGGGTGCTGGTACCGGGCTGTAACGGGCTCCAATACGCGTTTCTCCGCCTTAGTAACGCTTCCCAGCTGAGGAAGCCGCCGAGCGTTACTAAGGCGGAGAAACGCGTATTGGAGCCCGTTACAGCCCGGTACCAGCACCCTGACACGCTGCAACTACCAGCCTTGCACACTGCAATTACCAGCCTTACACACTGCAATTACCAGCTTTGCATACTGCTGAATTTGGGTGAGCTGAAATTGGCTAAGAGAGCCTAAAAGGAGTTACAAATTGGACACTTATACCTGGAGCCGGTCCAACTACCGCAGGACCCATTTGAATTGCTCAGAAAAAGGAATAGAGTGGACATTACCTCCTTAAATATACAAAGCCCAAAGGAACAGCATCTAAGGGACTGGTAACTATGGTCATATTGCCTCACAAAATACATTTGAACAGTACCAAAAGCCTCGTATATTGATAATGCCTCGCTCTGCATAATATATGCTATTATATGTTGTATGTTGTTTGTTTTTATTTTATATGTATATTTGAGTGTTATGAATTGTATTTTAATGTGTTTTTCCTATTAAATCAAAGTGATATCATAATACTGTGTAAATTTTACTTTGAGGTAAAACAGCGCCACCTTGTGATAGTACTCTATCACTCCCAAACCATCTTAAAAAACTGACTGCTCTAAAGGGGCACACATTTTGTGATGGACATTTTGTCAATAGGAACCAGGAGGAGCGCCGGACTAGTAGATCTGCGGCTCCCGGCCGGCGCTCACAGAGTGATGGCCGGGCCAGGTACCCTGCATGTAGCGGCAGAGTAACAATAGCCCCGCAGACCCCAGCACCCACACTTACTTGGCGCCTCCCCGCCACCGGGGGGTCTGCGGCGCTATTGTTACACCATTGCCTGTCAGTAAGGTAAAAAGGGATTACTAGGTTGAACCCAATTTTAGAAACTTAGCTAGGGAAGAAACTGACAGTGAATTGGTAAGTAAATACTTGAAGAAAATGTTGAAATTAAATACCTAAGTATGAGATGTTGTATCATGTGGAAGTTGTAGATTATGGGTACTGGGTACATTCCAGAGAATTTTTACCTTTTTTTAATATGGGATTGTGAAAACAAAATGGCTCCCATACAATTAAAATATTGTGCTCACAAAATGGAGACTGGAATGGTATGTGCTGTGCTCAAAATGGAGGCATACGGCCTCTCCCCGTTCCCAGTAAATATATTTGTCTTTCATATATAATCCCTGTATTTTTTTTCTCATGGTTGTATTGCAAAACCCTATTTCACATGAGAACTGCCTTTTGTAGGTGCCCAGAACCTGAACAGAAAGACAAGGGGAGGGAATGGTAGTTGGGTACTTGTGTATTATCACGGCGCCCATCGCATCGCATACCATAAGGCATACGATGGTATGCGATGCGATATCGCGCGATGTTGTACAATGGCATACAATTTTAAAATTGTATAACATTGTATATGGCATACAATGCCATACAATGCGATGGGATGCGATTAAAAATTGTATAAGCACCCTAATAGGTGCTTACAATGTTAAATGCACCCCCACGTCACCACCCACTATAAACATGAACCCGAAGCGTGGCGAGCGCAGCGAGCCCGCGAGGGGCGGCGGTACGCGTCCTACGACCTTTTCATACCCCCACTATCCACGTCGGCGTGCAGGTGATTTTATAAAGTGAGGCGAGCGCAGCGAGTCACCGAGTCCGAAGCGTGGCGAGCCCCGCGAGGGGACGCGCATAACTTCACAGGTATACGCGTCCCCTCGCGGGGGGGAGGCCAGGCGCGCACAATACACAGTGCAGCCTGCAGAGCGCCGAGCCTAGGATACAGAGGCGCACTTCAGGCTGAGTGTTCCGAGCCCCAAGTCCCGGAGGGAGAAGATGCTGCTCCGCCGCCACCACTGGTAAGTAATAGTAATGGAGGGGTGGGGTGCTGGTGCGTGAGGGGTGGGGTGCCTGAAGGTCAGTCCCAGGCCCCAACATTACTAGTGGTGGCCCTTCAGTGCACAGCTGGACACAATAGCAAAGTCCCACCCAACTTGTCTTGTAACAGCAGCTGCACTATTATTAAATAAGGGTGAGATGCTACTTTGGGCCATGATTGGCTGTCTCTCTTGTCTATTCCCACCTGTGACTCTGCAGCACAGCCGGGTTTACAGCGCTCTGCCCAGCTGTCTCTTTTATAAGCTGCAGGCAGGGACAGAAACAGCGGGGTAAGGTGACCGGACGGAGGAGGAACTGACGGAAAGCAGTTCCGCCCCGTTCCGGCTCACTTTAACCCCTGGTGAGGATCAAGACATACATGTGTGCAATATCTCATTAAAATGAGTACACAACTGAGGCTGCATCAGATGCTACCGAGTAATTGTCATGATAATGAACCTAGTGATTTTGTGACCATAAAGAATTTCTTTTATGATCAGGTTGTCTCACGTTTAGGTGGCACTGACCAGTGGCTCTTATGCTGAAGGGCTGTGGATCTAAAAGCAAAGTGTAGTTATCAGAACCAAATCTTGGTTTCCTATTCCAGGAGGACGAGTGACAACTGGGTCTGAGAAATATTGAGGTCATCAAAATCATGGATCCTCTCTCTCTCTCAATTGTTGTATTTCATTTCAGGTTGCAATGTCTCGGTTATGATCAGGGAGTGGAGGAGATCGGGTTTGGTAATGATACACACATTGGGATAGATCCATGGTACTGGCAAATGTTTCTCTCACAAGGGCCCTTATTCTGGTTGGTGCGGTAATATCCGCGTGCGTTCGTGCCGCCGATGTTTTGTGTCTGCGCATGTGCAGAGGCGTCTCTGCGCATGTGCGAGCGGGGCGTACGGCCAAATCCCGCATGATATGTGAACACTACGAACAGGGGGTGGAGAGGGGCGTGAAGGGCTATTTGGGCTCATTACCATATGCATACGCCCCGCGTTTCATGGGCGTTCCCATGCAAACGCTGGGCGTACGTATGGTAATGCGGTCGTGACGCACGTGTAGGGGGCGGACATATGACATCGCCGGATGTCAGCTGCCCGCCCAGATCCCTGCTTTTGCACGGAAAAATGTCCGTGTGGTCTGAGGTTGCGGGAGCTGGTGGAGCACTCGGTCCTGCATTCGATGGTCTGCGACCATCGAATGATGGGGGAGGTTCCCTGAGATGGAGGAGGCGTATTCTATGAGAAATACACGTGCGGTCCGTTCGGACAGTTTCTTACCGCGTACCGACGGAGTTGGCGATCCGTATGGAAGGCGGGGTTTCGCACGCACGGTCCTGGCCGCATATTCGGATCCGACCGCACCGATCAGAATAAGGGCCAAGGTCACACAATAGGTCTGCTCACCATGGGGTCCAGTGTGAAGGGTTGGCATCTGAAGAATTGTATTAGTAGAACCTGTGATCCTATTATAGAAGAGGGCTGTATTCAGATGTGCCAGTCCAAAAAAATTATCACTCATTTGACGGACGCCCCTTGGAACACTACCATTCCCTAATGGGGAAGGTATTACACCAAAATGATGGTTGGGTGTGTTCGCACGTACCTCAGGGACAAAATAATGTAGGAAGGTCCTGAGCTATGTAATATCCATGAAGGGAGAAGGGAAGTTCAATGTAAGCAAGTCCCCTAGCTTAAGGCTTCGCCGTCCTCAATAAACAAATCCTTAGTCTACATTAACTTTACGGGTTTTAGGAGAATTGGATATTGGGAGGTTATGGCAAAACGAAGGCTGCATAGGCCAGAGTGCAGTTAAGAGCCCGGGGATTTGGGGGTTAAACGTGGATGCATATGCAACACAGAGCAGTGTGTAATTCTTAGGCAAGTTAACATGTGGTGCATAGGGCTCAATCAGCACCCAGAGGGGAGGTAGCTTAAGTGGGGTATATAGGGTCCAGCTTGGGGGAGGAACTTACTCTTGGAATCCGGATTTACACAGTGCAGCACGCGAAGCTAAGTACCTTTTACCTTGTTTTTAGGCCTGTATATATCGCGCAGCTGCAATCATGTCCGGCCGCCCTAAGAGATCTGCACCACCTCCACGGTGGTTGGCAGACGCAGCCCGCCCACTGGTGACTGTACCAGCGCGCGGCGGAGGCAGGGGAGGCAGCAGGACGGCCGCGACCGCGTCATCGCGGGTGCGCGCGCCGTCTCCTGCACACTCCATCACTGGGGGACATGTTTCCCCAGCGCAGGGAAGCGTCTCCCCGGCTCAGCAGGGCTCTGCTGTGAGCTGGGAGCACGCTGCGCCAGCAGCGCATGCAGGGCGCCCAGTAGCGAGTAGCGCTGCTGGGGACAGCGCTTTGGCGCCATCTGCTGGCGTCTTAACACCAGCGCAGGTGGTACAGACCCCAATAGACACCCCGCGCGCCTCAGGCAGCGGGGTGAGCGATGGTGGGGTTTCAATCAGCGGGGGGGGGTGGGGGGGTGCCCCCCAGGACTAGTACCCCATTAGTGCAGGGCCCAGGGAGTCCGCTGCAAGTCATAACAGGGGGCCCCACATGGAGCCCGCTGCGGGTGAATACAAGGGGGCAGCGCGGCGCGGGTCAGGCCCCTTTGGGCTCCCTGACACACATCATGGCCCCAGTTAGGGGGCCGCTCATTCCCTTGGGTTGGGACGGTGGCCGTGGGGACGCTTTCGTCGGCGGCCGGATGGATGGCGGTGCCGCCCCCTTTCAAGGTTGGCAGGCCCCGCAACAGCAGTGGCATCAGGGCCAGCAGCCATTCCCTGCGGCCCCTCAGGGCTTCGCCGGGGCCCCGGCGGGGCAGGGGGGACACCAGGGGTTTGGCCACACGGGTTTTGTTGCGGGTCAGCAGGCATATATGCAAGCCCCCGTGCAGCAACAACAGCAGTGGGCTTTTCCCGGTCCGAATGCAGGGGGGTACCCGGGGTACCCTATGCCCAACTCACAGTACGGGCCCTACACAGGGACCCAACCGCCCCCTTTTCCTTACTTCCCCCAAACAGCGGGGGCAGGTGGCGGGTTTCCCGGGGGGTATTTCGGGGGAACATGGCAGGGTGCTGGTGCACCGCACCCACAGGGCCCGGGGGGGCAACAGCAGGCTTTTCAAGGGGCGGCTTACACTCACCCCAACATGTATGCCCAGGCTCAACAGGTCAACCAGGTTTATGAGACTGGGGGCCTGGGGAGCTCTGGTACAGCAGCGGGAGGGTCAGCGAGGGTGTCGGGTTCAGGATATGGTCCTAACACTGCCCCTTTATCTCCCGAGGTATCCTCTGTCGGTGGCAGGAGTGTCATTTTCGGTGGGTCATCCCAGGAAGAGGATACAGAACGGTCCAGGAGGGCTCCGGAATCCAGGCCAGCAACACCGGTGGCGGCTCCAGCCATAGCCAGGGTCCCAGCGCCGGCTCCCAGGACGACTGAGACCCCGGCGTCCACGTCGAGAGCAGAGGCATCCACTTCTGCGGGGACGGGGGCCACAGCACGGGGGGATCCCGTGGTTCAAGGCGAAGCTTCTGGAGACGGTGAGAATGATAATACCTCAGAGTGTGCATCCTCTTCCTCCCACTCGTCGGCTAGTAGTGACGAGTCTGGGTCCCCCAAGCGCCCGCGCAAGTTTGCAAAAATGGTTGCGCGCGCGGTTGCGAAGAAAGTGGGTGGCGCTAAGCGGGCTAGGAAAGAGGCGGAGCCAGAAGTAGCTACCACGGCAGGCGATATGGTACATTGCACCAATACCGCCATGGCCGGGGGCCTGCGTAAGGGTATAAAGGATAAGATAAAAAGGGGAAAGTTTGTCGACTTCTTTACACTGACAGTCTACATGAAAAAAGATTTTGAGGCAGCCAAGAAGGCGGGAAGTGGTAGCGAGGCGGCCTTTAAAGGCTTCCACAATTGGCTCAAAGGCTTTTTAATCTTCTCCTCTTGTTACCTGAGCACAAGGCCCGGGGAGCACGTGAACGTCTTGCGCTACCTGTTCCTGGTGAACGAGACGTACCCGGATTATAAGGGGCTGGCGTGGCGGAACTACGATGAGAAGTTCCGCCTCGCCCATGCCGGGTCGAGGGTCATGCCCATGGGCTGCAAGCACGTGGAGATATGGCTCGAGGTCATAGGCAAGGGGCAGCATAGCTCAGACACCTCGGGCAGGAAGCCATTTCCTGCGGCCAAACCCGGTTCCAAAACCGGCGGCAAAGGGAAGTGCTTTGCATACAACGAAGGCAAATGTGACAGGGGCGCCATGTGCCGCTTCCGTCACGACTGGAGTAACTGCGGGGGGGCGGGGCACCCCTCCAAATCCTGCAGGTCAGCGGCCAAAGGCGGGGATCACGGGGACGCCGGCACTGGCGGAAAGTAGGGCCCCTTCCCCAATTGTGGTAGAGGCCCTGGCTCGCAGGTTAATGGCGTACCGCAACAGGGCTGACGCACGGTTTTTGTTAGACGGGTTTAGTTTTGGTTTCCCCCTCCCTATCCCTGACGGAATCAGAGTTTCCTGCATTAGAAACCTCAAGTCTGCCAGGGATTTTCCCGATGTGGTCCGACAGAAGGTCCGGGCTGAAGTGGCGCTGGGCAGGATGGCGGCCCCTTCCAAGGGGATCCCCTTCCTGACATGTGTTTTTCCCCTCTCGGGGTGGTCCCTAAGAAGACCACGGGTAAGTACAGGTTGATACAGCACCTGTCGCACCCCCATGGCGCGTCCATAAACGACGCCATCCCGGATGAGTTTTGTAGTGTGCAGTACCAGCTATTTGACGAGGTACTGGACATAGTACGGGGTTTCGGCCAGGGAGCACTAATGGCCAAACTGGATATTGAATCCGCGTTTAGGCTCCTCCCATTACACCCCAAGTCCTTTAGGTTCATGGGTTTCAGGTTAGACGGTGGCTCTTATATAGACAAGTGCTTACCTATGGGCTGTTCTGTCTCCTGCTCCTACTTCGAGAAATTCAGCACGTTTTTGCACTGGTGCATACAGAGCAGCACAGGTTGTGCGGGCGTCGCCCATTACCTGGATGACTTTCTCTTTGTGGGGGCAGGAGATGACGGCACATGTGCCCATATATTGTCCTGGGCGGTTTCCCTGCTAGAGGAACTGGGGGTCCCTATAGCTGAGAATAAGACGGAGGGCCCCACTAGGGTCCTATCTTATCTGGGTATAGAAATAGACTCGGCTGCGGGGTGCTGCCGCTTACCTGAGGATAAGGTGACAAAGCTTCAGGGGTTGAAAGTTGAGTGTTTGCAGAAGAAAAGGATACAGCTGAGAATATTGCAGTCCCTGCTAGGGTCCTTTAATTTTGCATGCCGCATCATTCCCATGGGTAGGGTATTCTGCCGCAAGCTCGAGAGGGCCACGGCGGGGGTTCGGGACCCCCACCACATGGTCAGGCTGTCACGGGAAATGCGAGACGACATGGAAGTGTGGTCCACATTCCTGGGGCAATTTAATAGAGAGCTAATATGGCCCACGGAGCCCGAATCTAGCAAGGAACTGCAGCTCTTTACAGATGCTGCTGGCTCCACAGGATTCGGGGCTTATTTTCAAGGAGAATGGTGCGTATCACGGTGGCCACAGTCTTGGATTGACAGGGGTTTCACGGTCAATCTTCTGCAGCTGGAACTGTTCCCCATCATAGTATCAGTGCAGCTGTGGGCGGCAGAATTGGCAAATCGGAACATAGTGTTCTGGTGTGACAACCTGGGGGTGGTACACGCAATTAACAATCAGAGGGCGGCTTCCCCCGAGGCCCTTAGGTTACTGCGTTACCTCGTACTTCATTGCCTGAAGAACAACATACATTTCAGGGCTAGACATGTCCCAGGCATAGAGAACACTATTGCTGACGCCCTGTCTAGGTTTCAGTTTACAAAGTTTCGGGAGCTGGCTCCCGAGGCGTCACCCCTGGGGCTTAGGTGTCCAAATCTTGTATGGCAGATCATAGAATCGGCATGAAGGGTTTGGCACTGCTGTCACTGGCGCCCTCAACCCGCAGGGCTTACACGGCGGCCTGGAGGGACTGGGAGGAGTTTCAGTCTGCACCTGACGCTAGCGGTAAGTCGGTCGAAGACCGGTTACTCGCATTTGTATGGGGCCATTATGTAAGAGGCAGGTCAAAGTCGGCTATGGCGGCGGCTTTGGCTGGTATAGCTTTCCACAGCAGGCTAAGAGGGGAGCAGGATCCCACGGGGTCTTTTGTATTGAGTAAGGCTTTGAGGGGCTGGGCTAAGCAGCGGCCGGTGCCTCCTGACGCTCGGCGGCCTATAGATGAGCGCATGCTGGGGGAATTGGTAGCACGTCTGGATAGGGTGGCTGATAGCGCCTTTGAGGCTGCGCTCCTGAAGTTAGCCTTTTCATTCGCCTTCTTCGGGGCATTCAGGATCGGGGAGCTGGTAGCTGCAAGCAAGAAGGCCCAGTCTGGTCTTAGGTCGGAGGACGTGGTTCTCCATGAGGACCATGTCCTGTGTAGGATACAGAGATCCAAAACAGACCAATTGGGGAGGGGTAGTTAGGCCACCCTGCGATCCAGTGTGAACCAAGCCATTTGTCCTGTAGCATTGTGCAGGGACTACATGTCTCTTAGGCCGGTTGGAGCCATGCAGTTTTTGGTGCACACAGATGGTGTGCCCCTCACCCGGTTTCAGTTCGGGGCTGTGTTTAGACGGTGCTTGACCGGCATAGGCCTGAGGGCTCAGGATTATGGGACACACTCCTTTCGCATAGGGGCCGCAACATGCGCAGCGGCGGCGGGGCTTCCACCCTCTGCCATACAGAAGGTAGGGAGGTGGAAGTCATCGGCTTATAAGAAATATATAAGATTAGATAAGATAGATAAGGTAGATAAGTTGTAGAATGCGCCTGTTGCGCCAGCCCAAAAACGTAAGTTTACAATCGGTTCTGGAACGGCTAGCGTTCTGGAATCGACGGTGTGGAGTGAATTTTTTACTTTTTCCTCCGAGATAGAACTAATTCAATTCGGCTGTCACCAAAAGTTCACCGGAGGTTTTTTAAGTTTTTCACCTTCACTTGGGCTGTATCATGTATTCTGGTTGTGTTACAGTGTATAGAATTTGATGTTAACGTTAGGTTTTTTCTTTTTCAGCCTTTTCCCTTTCCTCATCACATCAGGGGATAGTTTGGGTAGTGGGCCACTCATATATCTTTTGGGCGGCCAGGCACCCCATGGCCTCCAGGGCCTTAGGCCTGCTACGAGCTGATTCAGTGCAGTGGTTCGGGGTTAGGGGACTTCAGTGGGGTGGGCTTTATAGCCTATTAGTTTCCAAGGCCCGCAGTTCAGGGCCCCCCAACACATTGATAATACATCTGGGGGGCAACGACCTGGTTAAAAATACGGGGCTCTCCCTAATTTGCAGCATAACGGCTGACCTTGAGCGCATTGCGGCCCTTTGGCCAGGAGTGCTGATAGTGTGGTCTGATATTGTCCCCCGGCTTCAGTGGCGGGGCTGCAGGAATGCAGTTGCCATAGATAGGGCAAGGCGAAAGGTGAACCACGCTGTTTCCAGGAGGGTAAACGCCATGGGGGGCAGGGCGGTGCGGCACCCCACGATAGTTAGGGAGTCGGCCCACCTGTTTAGGTCAGACGGGGTCCACCTGTCTGACGCGGGCATGGAAGTTTTCCTGGGCGACATCTTTTCTGGTGTAACTCGGCAACAGTAAGGCATTAGGTCTAGTTGAGGGGTGGCGGGCCTGGTCCCGGGCGACCTTGTGTTAGGTCTGGGGAGCCTTGGCAGTGGCGAGAAGGCGCTCTCGACCAGCAGTCGGATGAGGTGTCAGGTGGTCACCGTGCGGTATTACCCCCCCTTGCCAGGACGGTGGGCGAGTCCCAAAATGAGCGGGGACGGTGGGCACTTCCTTGAGGTGTCCGCGCCCTACCTTAGAGGGGGCGGGGAGCCGTCACGGTGCAGGCTGTACCTTACGTAAGGGGTGTGTTTGTTAGATTGGAGCGATGCAGTCGCTGCCATTGACATACACCTCTGACTGGTGCTGGTCTCAAGTGCTGTCTTGGCCATCCCTTTGATAGACTAACAAGGGTCATACCACCTAAATAAATAACTTGACCATTTTAAACTTATGCCATGGTTGTCTGAGTCTTATTTTTAGATAAGGTGTCCGCGTGAATTATTTCTAGGAAGTTATGTAAGGGTAACAATAAAGGGTAACCAATATAATCCCTTGGGCGCCTTAGGCAAAACGAAGGCTGCATAGGCCAGAGTACAGTTAAGAGCCCGGGGATTTGGGGGTTAAACGTGGATGCATATGCAACACAGAGCAGTGTGTAATTCTTAGGCAAGTTAACATGTGGTGCATAGGGGCCAATCAGCACCAAGAGGGGAGGTAGCTTAAGTGGGGTATATAGGGTCCAGCTTGGGGGAGGAACTTCCTCTTGGAATCCGGATTCCCACCCTCCCATCCCTTCTTTTCTTTCCTCTCTCTGGTGCTCATTGCCTTCGGGCTGTCCAAACAATTCGGTTAAATTTAATTTAGTTTAAAAATCGGCGAGAAGGCGCTCTCGACCAGCAGTCGGGTGAGGTGTCAGGTGGTCACCGTGCGGTATTACCCCCCCCTTGCCAGGACGGTGGGCGAGTCCCAAAATGAGCAGGGACGGTGGGCACTTCCTTGAGGTGTCCGCGCCCTACCTTAGAGGGGGCGGGGAGCCGTCACGGTGCAGGCTGTACCTTACGTAAGGGGTGTGTTTGTTAGATTGGAGCGATGCAGTCGCTGCCATTGACATACACCTCTGACTGGTGCTGGTCTCAAGTGCTGTCTTGGCCATCCCTTTGATAGACTAACAAGGGTCATACCACCTAAATAAATAACTTGACCATTTTAAACTTATGCCATGGTTGTCTGAGTCTTATTTTTAGATAAGGTGTCCGCGTGAATTATTTCTAGGAAGTTATGTAAGGGTAACAATAAAGGGTAACCAATATAATCCCTTGGGCGCCTTAATGCTACCATCAGACGATGACTTATTCAGAGAGAGCAGTTGGAGAGAACATTGATCTAAAAATGGTACAATTCATTAAAAAGGTAAATGGTTACTGAAGGTCTGGATATGTCAACAAACCAAGGAAGGTCTCGGTAGGTAAGGTGCCACCTGGGTACTGTGCTGCCACTATTCAGGAAAGTACATGTTATACACAGGTGAATGCTCTGGGTTCCGGTAACTTCACTGAGACATTATGTAATAACATTCTAGGTTATTCCATATCTTTCATCCTTCCCGATGATGTTTACTATGAAGGTGGCCGCAGGGCCTTCAAATGGTTACACCCAAACTCCAAGGGGGGTATGTTTTATTGGAAGAATTGTACCAGAAGTGTTCACCCTGTCCCATGAGAAGATGCTAGATATTCATAGTAAGGTTGTACCTCCATACATTCATATACAATGTGAATACAGAGATAAAAGATCTGACATACATGATTATTATTATTTTATTTATAAGGCGCCACAAGTGTTTCGCAGCGCCGTACAAAGGAACAATACAGGGAGACAAAACTTGGCATAAAATTGAATAAATAACAAAAATAGAGTACAAATAAAGAGCGCCACAGTTCAATACACATTACAGCTTAAATATAAGTAGTGAGGACTCAATCAGCATACAACTAGAGGCTTGAGGCCAATGATGGAGATAAGTATGCGGACGAAGATGTTTACTGAGTGTTGGAGTATAGGAGAGCTGTGAGTGACATGTGAAGAGAAGAGGGCTTTGACAACAGGAGGGAAGAGGGCCCTACTCGGAGGAGCTTACAATCTAGTAGGAAGGGGAGACAGACAGATTACAAGAGGTGCAAGTGAGGGGGTGGTGGTTAGATAGCAGGATGTAAACAGGCAAGAGGTCGGAGAACCAGCTGGTTTATGCAGTGGAAGGGTACGCTTTGATGAATAGGTGAGTTTTCAGTGCCCGTTTGAAGCTTTGCAAGGTCGGGGAGAGTCTAATGGAGCGAGGGAGTGCGTTCCACTGAAGGGGTGCAGCACGGGCAAAGTCCTGTACTCTAGCATGGGAAGCAGTGATCAGGGTGGAGGAGAGATGACAGTCGTCAGCCGACCGTAGAGGTCGGGAGGGTGTATGAATGTAGATGAGGTTAGAGATATATGGAGCAATGGAATTAGAGATGGTCCTGTATGCGAGTGTGAGGTGTTTGAAGAGGATTCTGTAGGGGAATGGGAGCCAGTGCAGATTTTGTTGAAGGGGAGTGGCAGAATTAGAGTGGCGGGAGAGAAGGATAAGCCTGACTGCAGAGTTGAGGACAGATTGGAGAGGAGCCAGTTGGGATCGAGCGAGGCCTGTGAGGAGAACATTGCAGTAGTCGAGCCGTGAGATGACCAATGAGTGGATAATAAGCTTAGTTGCACTCTGTGAGAGAAAAGGCCTGATGCGAGCAATGTTGCGTAACTGGAACTGGCAAGAATGGGCCAGGGCTTGGATGTGGGATGCAAAGGAGGAGTCGATAGTGACAGGCAGCGGAGTTGGGGAACGGGGGAGATGATGGTGTTGTTAACAGTGATATAGATATTAGTAGGGGGCATAGCTCTGGGTGGGGGAAAGATAATAAGTTTGGTTTTGTCCATATTCAGCTTCAGAAATCACTTCAGGAGGAGATGGTAGAGAGGCAGTTGGAAACCTTAGAGAGAACAGTGGGGGACAGATCAGGAGAGGAGAGGTAGATTTTGGTGTCATCAGCATAGAGGTGATATTGGAAGCCAAAGGAGTTAATGAGTGCACCCAGAGAGGAGGTGTACAGAGAGAACAGAAGGGGGCCAAGGACAGAACCCTGAGGGACCCCGACAGGAAGGATGGAAGGTGGTGAGGTGGAGCCAGAGGCAGAGACTGAGAAGGATGGTTGAAGAGGTAAGAGGAAAACCAGTTGAAGACTGTGCCAGAGAGGCCAATGTTTTGGAGTGTGTGGAGGAGGAGAGGGTGATCCACAGTGTCAAAGGCAGCAGATAGGTCCAAAAGGATAAGCAGGGAGAAGTGACCCTTGGATTTGGCTGACAGCAGGTCATTGGTGACTTTCACTAGGGCAGTCTCAGTGGAATGAAGTGGGCGAAAGCCAGATTGAAGGGGATCAAGGATGGAGTGGTCAGACAGGTAGCTGGTGAGACGCCTGTAAACCAGCCGTTCTAGTATTTTAGAGGCAAATGGGAGAAGAGAGCTAGGGCGGTAGCTTGTGGGAGATAAAGGGTCCAGGTTTTTTTATTTTTAAGAATAGGTGAGACCAGAGCATGTTTGAAGGGTGAGGGAAAGATGCCAGTAGAAAGAGATAGGTTAAAGAGGTGAGCAAGGTGGAAGCAGCCAGTGGGGGAGAGGGAACTGAGGAGACGGGAGGGGAGAGGGTCCAAGGGACAGGTAGAGGGGGGAGAGGATGAGATGAGGGAGCGGACTTCCTCAGCTGTAGTAGGGCAGAAGGATGACAGAGTGGGGTAGTTGGGGGGGGGGGAGCATGATGGTAGATCAGTAGCAATGAGTCCCCCCCCCCCATTCCAATGGAGCTTCCCACTGCCGTCCGCCACCTCCCCGTCCGCCGTCATCAGTCCCCACCACCTCCCCGCACCCCCTAACCCTGCCCATCTCCCTGAATCCCTCTCAGCCAGCGCTCGCCAGCGGGGACATTCTGTCAAGCGCTGAGGCTAAATGAGAGAGTCTCCATCTGTAGGACGTGTTACCATAGACATGTTTAGCATTATAATTTTCATTATTAAATTATAGGCCAAATGTAATAGGGTATGGGAATCAGAAAGTGAGAGATTTCGGGAGAGTTTTCCCTTTTTTTTAGCGGCAATCATTTACACTGAAAACCAGGTTGATTTTGCCACGTAAATGAGTGCCGCTTTTAAAAAAATGGTTTTGCCACGTAAATGATTGCCGCTTTTAAGAAAAACTTTCTGATTCCCACACCCTATTACATTTGGCCCAAAATATATGAAGTGGTGATTTATATTATGATAGCTGGTTTAGTTTTACAGTTATAGATATAGATAGAATTACTAGCTACTAAGTTATAGGAAAGTGGAGTCAGCCCTACCCAAAGCCGCAATTTCTGGTACCGCTGACCGCGCTGTCATCCTTTAGTGTCTGTCTCCTCCAAGGCGGTGGCCATTTATGGAGCGGCCGTAACCATACATGGAGGCCTGTGTGCGGCAGCAAGACCCGGAGATGGCTGCAGCAGCAGGGCAATGCACACAGCCGGCCCAGGCCCAGCCACTACATACCGGCCCAGGGGGCATGTGGCACCCTGCCTCCCGGCTCAGCCCGCCCCTGTGCCTTGCCCCCATTGCCACCGCTGCCGCATCTGTAACCAGTACCCACAGATCTACTTGTGTGCGGTACCAGCGCTCCTCCTGGCTCCTGCTGCTAATAAAAAATCTCCCTCTGCAGACCCCACGGTGGAGGGAAGGCAGGCAGCAGGGGTGTCTACGTACTTGGACCCCCCCACGCGTGCGTGTGCATATGAATGGGTGTTGGCTTCTTTTGCGATGCTTTTGTAGTGATCACAGATGAGATAGTGGGATTGGCTTTGAGGGTTTCCAAATTTTTCATTTCTATTGCAAGCAATGTGCGTTCGATCACATCTGCAATCTGGGCTGAATAAGCCCCTTTGTGCAGGAAACAAATTGCTTTTCAGTGTCTATGTTGTGAATTTGGGAAATTATTTTTCATCTGTCCCATTGTCACGTCTATCTGGGTATATGCCACCCTCTGGTCTGGCACTTGTACAAACTGGGCACCAGAGGTACATATGGAGCGCTTGTTGTCTTTGCATGGGCTGGCAGTGGATTCGCCAGCTGCCGGAAAGGGATGCATGCGCACGAAACGCAGCTGCATCCCCTTCAACCAGAGCTCCCCCCGGGTCCCCGCTGCTTCGTTGCCACCCCCCATCATTTTTTTAATCCACTAATCTGTAACAAGGAGCCTGATTTAGATCTGTTCACTAGGCTGCGTATATTTGCAACCTAGCGAACAGATAAACTCTGCCCACCGAACACCTTATCCCCCACCACCCGAAGTCCGCTCTCTAGCATGCGAGTCGTTTGCCTACACAGCCACTCGCATACGGCCGAATGGAAGATAAACCATTTGAATGATTTTTCATCTATTCGCTATTAATAGTTAGTCAAAACTTACTTTTATTTTGGACGGGGATGGCTGAATTTGGGGTGGATGCCGACGTTACGCGTCATCCGCCCCATGGTCTGAATCAGCATCATGGTTTGTTCTACATCCAATAAAAATGAACTCTTTAGTCTGGGATATAATTACTTAATATGTGTTTGGTCTGCCAACAGATAATGTCTACACACAACCACACCATAGTGAGAGAATTCTTCCTCATCGGGTTCCAGGATCTTCAAGAATACAAGATAATACTCTTCCTATGCATCCTTATAATGTACATCCTGACCATAAGTGGAAACCTTCTCATTGTCATTTTGGTGTCCACCAGTCACCTGGCACAGTCCCCCATGTACTTCTTCCTCTGCCACCTCTCTGTGTGTGACTTTCTCTTCTCTACCAATATTGTCCCCAAGATGATGGACGTTACTCTGGCAGGAGGTAGCACCATCTCGTTCTCTGGCTGTATTGTCCAATTCTATGTTTTTGCTTCTTGCACGGCCACAGAATGCTATCTCCTCACGGTCATGTCCTTTGACCGGTTTTTGGCCATATGCGTTCCATTGCGTTATGCCTCTGTTATGGATCCTAAGCTTCGTCTCCATCTGGTGACCTGGTCATGGTTACTCGGGTTCCTCTCTGTGCTGATCACCATCTTCCTGATCTGCCGGCTACAATTCTGCAATGACATGGATATAGACCACTTCTACTGTGACTACCTCCCGATGCTGGATCTCTCCTGCTCTGACACATCCCCTGTTGAGATAGAAATATTCTTCTTTACAAATGTCATAGTTCTCATCCCATTTCTGTCTGTTGTAGGCAGCTATATCGCCATCTTTGTCACCATCATGGGGATCTCATCCACCACCGGCAGACGGAAGACCTTTTCCACCTGTAGCTCTCACCTGACCATCGTATGCTCCTACTATGGGTCTCTGCTCAGTATTTATTTTATTCCATCTGGAGTACACTCACATAATATTAACAAGTCTTTGTCTCTTTTGTACACTTTGGGAACCCCATTGTTAAATCCTTTTATATATTGTCTCCGGAATGAAGACATACGTAAGCAGCTTTACAAATTATTATTGTTTTTCTTTGAAGATTAAAAGGACACTATGGGGTAAATTTACTAAGATGATAGTTCTATTGAAGATGGGATGTTGCCCATAGTAACCATCCAGATTCCATCTCTTTTCTCCTAGAAGGTGCTAAATAAATAAGAAGTCAAATCTGATAGGTTGCTATGGGAAACTTCCCATCTCCAATAGATCTCCCATCTAATTTTCTAATAGTGGATTTTTGCTGCTGGAATCTTTTACTTTGCATTTTTACCTATATAGATAATTTGAGATCACATCTGGTTCTCATAAAACCTTTTCTGTAACCACTTTTTGGTCATCTGAGATGGGAAGAAATGTGCTCTGACTTTTTGGGACAAGCAAAGGACCTTCTATATTAAAGAACATTTCTGCAGCTGGAACAGAAAGAACTTCATTGTACCACATGTCTATTCACTGAGTCACCCCAGTTCAATTTCTCAGATTCTGTCCCACTGTCCATCCCGTACACTCTCCTATCCCCCTCTCTACTCTCCTACTCTTCCCTCCACTCTCCTTAACTCCATTCCTCTGCCTACTCTACTTTTCTGTCCTCCCATTCACTCTCCTGCCACCCCCTCAACTCTCCTCTCCCCCGCCCTCTCCTGTATTCTTTCCCCCTCAACACTCTCCTGCCCTTTCCTCTATTATTCTGTCTTTCCCTTCACTCTCCTGCCATCCCCTCATCTCTCCTGCCCCCTCTCCACACTCATGTCCTCCATTCCCCTTTTGAATTGTGCTGCAGGCCCTCTTCTGGAGGCACCACTGGTCTTGAATGAATCTCTTTTTATTAACTATGACTTCTTGCTTCTGTGTATTTGAGATGAAGTCATTGAGAAAGTCTGGTCCCCTCACCTCCCTCCCTGACCTTATGTCTTCCCATCTTCTCTGCTTACTCTCTACTGTTGCCTGTTCCCATATAGCCCATCTCTCACTCTCCCCCTCTCATCAGGTTCTGTCTCCTCTGCATAAAGCATTCGATTTTCTCTACCGCCCCCACACTTGATCCTTACACTGGCTTTCTACAACCATATACCATCTTTCTTTACTATCTTTACTCCCACTGCACTCTAGATCCTTTCCAGTCCAGTTTTTGTCCTCTCTTCTCAACATAAACTGTCCTCACCAAAGTCAGCAATGGCGTTCTTGCTGCCAGATCAAAGGTTCACTACTCTCTGCTCATTCTCATTGACCTGTCTGCTCTTTCTACCTTATGATTATTCTTTCTCCCTCTCACGACTACAGTTTTTCCTCTAGGTTCTGTTCTCTGGCCTTTCCCATTTTCCCTTTATACTTTTCAAACCTTATATTTCCACAGGCATGAAACTTCCAACTTAAAAAGATCTCCAGGATCAGACTCTTTCTCATCCTGGAGGCAACTACTGTAAGACCCTCATCCCCTCTTTGGTTATCTTCTCACTGGACAACTGTAGACTACCATTATCAGATCTCTCTGTGTCCCACCTTTCTTCTCTCCAGTGTGTCCTCAATACTGGCTCATATTCCTCTCCAATTGTCATATTTCTGTCTCGACCTCTCTATGTGTGTGGTTAAGACCACACTTCTTCATCAAAGCCTTCCTACTCTCATCCTAACCCCAGATCCATGCTCCTTGTTTACTGACTCTCCCCACTGTATCACCCTTGTCTGTCTGCCCTTCCTCTTTAGAGAGTAAGCTCTCTTGAATAGGAACCTTGATCCTCATGTAATTTTACTTCCCTCACGTACAGCACATCATCATCTCCTCCCCACTGCCTTCACCCAACCCTTGGCTTCTGCCACCCTGCTGCATAGTTGTGTATTCGGACTGCGAATGCAGCAATGTGTATAAACCATTTACTAGTGCAGCAATGGTTTATACTGTTACTCACTTGTTATTGTTTTGTTCATACCATTTTTGGACATAGTGAGCAACTGCAGACCCCTTGTGGCGCCATTTAAGTAAAGCAGAATAATATTTGACCAGGCCTGACTCCCGACCTCATAATTGGGTGGTCATTTGATGACATTCCCTATCTCTATCTCCCAGGAAACACTGAGCGTCTCCATGTGCGAGCCCCCTGTCCAACCACTGCCCCCCCCCTATACGAATGCCTCGGCGACGAGGAAGGTGGCCAAGTGGACATTCGTACAACGGCCCTGCACAAGCGGATATTCAACTACAGTATATGCATTTGTCCCCGGCACAAATACGCTGACTAGCAATCCTTACTGAATCAGGCCCTTCATGCATCCGTATTGTCCCATCGCAGCCGATGATTACAGTATCTGTGCCAGGAATGTATTTTCCTGCTGTAACAAGTTTAGAAGAGTTTTGCTACTTCATAAATGTTTGCAGAATGTTTGCTGCATAATAAGGTTCCTGGGAGTAGAATGGGATCACTAGAGGATTGCAGAGCAATTAGGACTCACACGGGTCCTCTCTCTGCCTGTATATATGGCTCACTGTGATACGGAGACATACACTGCTGTGCTGAGCTGTGCTGTACTGTACTGTACCTACAGCAGCAGGTAAGTGACTGTATTCCCCACTAGTACACGGGTCCTCTCTCTGCCTGTATATATGGCTCACTGTGATACAGAGACATACACTGCTGTGCTGAGCTGGGCTGTACTGTACCTACAGCAGCAGGTAAGTGACTGTATCCCCCACTAGTACACGGGTCCTCCCTCTGCCTGTATATATGGCTCACTGTGATACGGAGACATACACTGCTGTGCTGAGCTGTACTGTACTGTACCTACAGCAGCAGGTAAGTGACTGTATTCCCCACTAGTACACGGGTCCTCTCTCTGCCTGTATATATGGCTCACTCTGATACGGAGACATACACTGCTGTGCTGTGCTGTACTGTACCTACAGCAGCAGGTAAGTGACTGTATCCCCCACTAGTACACGGGTCCTCTCTCTGCCTGTATATATGGCTCACTGTGATACGGAGACATACACTGCTGTGCTGAGCTGGGCTGTACTGTACCTACAGCAGCAGGTAAGTGACTGTATCCCCCACTAGTACACGGGTCCTCTCTCTGCCTGTATATATGGCTCACTCTGATACAGAGACATACACTGCTGTGCTGAGCTGGGCTGTACTGTACCTACAGCAGCAGGTTAGTGACTGTATCCCCCACTAGTACAAGGGTCCTCCCTCTGCCTGTATATATGGCTCACTCTGATACAGAGACATACACTGCTGTGCTGAGCTGTACTGCGCTGTACCTACAGCAGCAGGTAAGTGACTGTATCCCCACTAGTACACGGGTCCTCTCTCTGCCTGTATATATGGCTCACTGTGATACGGAGACATACACTGCTGTGCTGAGCTGTGCTGTACTGTACCTACAGCAGCAGGTAAGTGACTGTTTCCCCCACTAGTACATGGGTCCTCTCTCTGCCTGTATATATGGCTCACTCTGATACAGAGACATACACTGCTGTGCTGAGCTGGGCTGTACTGTACCTACAGCAGCAGGTAAGTGACTGTATCCCCCACTAGTACACGGGTCCTCTCTCTGCCTGTATATATGGCTCACTGTGATACAGAGACATACACTGCTGTGCTGAGCTGTGCTGTACTGTACCTACAGCAGCAGGTAAGTGACTGTTTCCCCCACTAGTACACGGGTCCTCTCTCTGCCTGTATATATGGCTCACTGTGATACAGAGACATACACTGCTGGGCTGAGCTGTGCTGTACTGTACCTACAGCAGCAGGTAAGTGACTGTTTCCCCCACTAGTACACGGGTCCTCTCTCTGCCTGTATATATGGCTCACTCTGATACAGAGACATACACTGCTGTGCTGAGCTGTACTGTACTGTACCTACAGCAGCAGGTAAGTGACTGTATCCCCCACTAGTACACGGGTCCTCTCTCTGCCTGTATATATGGCTCACTGTGATACGGAGACATACACTGCTGTGCTGAGCTGTGCTGTACTGTACCTACAGCAGCAGGTAAGTGACTGTTTCCCCCACTAGTACACGGGTCCTCTCTCTGCCTGTATATATGGCTCACTCTGATACAGAGACATACACTGCTGTGCTGAGCTGTGCTGTACTGTACCTACAGCAGCAGGTAAGTGACTGTTTCCCCCACTAGTACACGGGTCCTCTCTCTGCCTGTATATATGGCTCACTGTGATACGGAGACATACACTGCTGTGCTGAGCTGGGCTGTACTGTACCTACAGCAGCAGGTAAGTGACTGTATTCCCCACTAGTACACGGGTCCTCTCTCTGCCTGTATATATGGCTGACTGTGATACGGAGACATACACTGCTGTGCTGAGCTGTGCTGTACTGTACCTACAGCAGCAGGTAAGTGACTGTTTCCCCCACTAGTACACGGGTCCTCTCTCTGCCTGTATATATGGCTCACTGTGATACGGAGACATACACTGCTGTGCTGAGCTGGGCTGTACTGTACCTACAGCAGCAGGTAAGTGACTGTATCCCCCACTAGTACACGGGTCCTCTCTCTGCCTGTATATATGGCTGACTGTGATACGGAGACATACACTGCTGTGCTGAGCTGTGCTGTACTGTACCTACAGCAGCAGGTAAGTGACTGTTTCCCCCACTAGTACACGGGTCCTCTCTCTGCCTGTATATATGGCTCACTGTGATACGGAGACATACACTGCTGTGCTGAGCTGGGCTGTACTGTTCCTACAGCAGCAGGTAAGTGACTGTATTCCCCACTAGTACACGGGTCCTCTCTCTGCCTGTATATATGGCTGACTGTGATACGGAGACATACACTGCTGTGCTGAGCTGTGCTGTACTGTACCTACAGCAGCAGGTAAGTGACTGTTTCCCCCACTAGTACACGGGTCCTCTCTCTGCCTGTATATATGGCTCACTGTGATACGGAGACATACACTGCTGTGCTGAGCTGGGCTGTACTGTACCTACAGCAGCAGGTAAGTGACTGTATTCCCCACTAGTACACGGGTCCTCTCTCTGCCTGTATATATGGCTCACTGTGATACGGAGACATACACTGCTGTGCTGAGCTGTACTGTACTGTACCTACAGCAGCAGGTAAGTGACTGTATCCCCACTAGTACAAACCACAAACATCTGTAGCCCTGGGCCTCTGTCACATAACCAGACAGGGTTATTCCTTATTAACAGTTTCTTATATAGCGCATACATATTCTGTAGCGCTTACAATCTATATTCCCTACCACATGTACACTCACATAGACATTCTAGGGTTAATTTGTTGAGAGCAAAGTAACCTACCAGTATATGTTGGTATTGGGGGAGGAGTACCCAGAGGAAACCCACGCAAGCATGGGGAGAGTATACAAACTCCGCACAGTTAGGGCCATGGTGGGAATCGAACCCATGACCTCAGTGCTGTGAGGCAGTAATGCTATAACCATTACACCATCCGTACTGCCCCGTATATATAACACATGGTGGGGATAGAACCCATGACCTCAGCGCTGTGAGGCAGTAAAGTAACCATTACACCGTCCGTACTGCCCCGTATATATAACACATGGTGGGGATAGAACCCATGACCTCAGTGCTGTGAGGCAGTAATGCTAACCATTACACCATCCGTACTGCCCCGTATATATAACACATGGTGGGGATAGAACCCATGACCTCAGCGCTGTGAGGCAGTAATGTAACCATTACACCATCCGTACTGCCCTGTATATATAACACATGGTGGGGATAGAACCCATGACCTCAGTGCTGTGAGGCAGTAATGTAACCATTACACCATCTGTACTGCCCCGTATATATAACACATGGTGGGGATAGAACCCATGACCTCAGTGCTGTGAGGCAGTAATGCTAACCATTACACCGTCCGTACTGCCCCGTATATATAACACATGGTGGGGATAGAACCCATGACCTCAGCGCTGTGAGGCAGTAATGCTAACCATTACACTGTCCGTACTGCCCTGTATATATAACACATGGTGGGGATAGAACCTATGGCCTCAGTGCTGTGAGGCAGTAATGTAACCATTACACCATCCGTACTGCCCCGTATATATAACACATGGTGGGAATAGAACCCATGACCTCAGTGCTGTGAGGCGGTAATGCTAACCATTACACCGTCCGTACTGCCCTGTATATATAACACATGGTGGGGATAGGATAGAACCTATGACCTCAGTGCTGTGAGGCAGTAATGCTAACCATTACACCATCCGTACTGCCTCGTATATATAACACATGGTGGGGATAGAACCCATGACCTCAGTGCTGTGAGGCAGTAATGTAACCATTACACCATACGTACTGCCCCGTATATATAACACATGGTGGGAATAGAACCCATGACCTCAGCGCTGTGAGGCAGTAATGTAACCATTACACCATCCGTACTGCCCCGTATATATAACACATGGTGGGGATAGAACCCATGACCAGGTCATTCGAGGGGAGCTTTTTGAGGGCTATCCTTGCGCTATACTCGGCGCCAACCGCACGAGTGTATTGCAATGGCTTTTTGTCACATAAACTAAAGATTACAAACGGGACAAGACAAGGCTGTCCGCTCTCTCCAGTAATCTATGTATTGGCGATCAAACCACTAGCTGAAACCATTAGGCAATCGAAAGAACTGACGGGACCGATAATAAATAAAACTCAACATAAAATATTACTATATGCAGATGATGTACTTCTCTTCCTGACAAACCCTAAGCACACCTTGACTCAACTCTGAAGCTCTTCCACTAAATCTCGAGCCTAATGATTGAGATTTTCTGAAACAAAGATACAAATTTAGATGGAAGGAGAATTCTTTGCAGTATCTGGGTGTTCAACTGGTATCTAACGAAAAGAACCTGATAGATTTTAATTATACCCCTCTTCTCCTCCAACTAAATAAAAAAATTAACAACTGGATGCAGATAGAAGTATCAGTATTGGGTAGAATCGCTATGTTAAAAATGTTCTTACTCCCCAAGGTATTATGCTTATTTCGTGCCATTCCACAAGTACTCCCCAAATACTGGGTGGCTAGATTTAATAACATATTTAACAAATATATCTGGAGGCATAAACGTGCTAAAATAGCTAAGAAATATTTAATGTTCCCGAAGGATAGAGGGGGTCTTAGTTTTCCGAATCTAGAAATATATCAATCGGCTACGTTAATTGATCAAATTAAGTCAGTGTGCGGTCCTGTGGGTAAAGACTTACGACCAGACCCAGAATCGGACAACATGCCACTAATCCCCTTCGAGCACTTACTATGGCTTCCGCCTTCAGTTGGAGGCCGGTGTAGCGAGTTATCGAAGGGTATGAGAGCCATACTCCAGAATTGGTACAAATTCTTAGGAACAATAAATCTTTTGGGGTCCCCGATAGGCCATTTACCCTTGGGTGCCCTAACAAAAATAATCCCAAATCTTAATTTGGAATTATGGGAAAAGCTTTCTATAAAAACACTTGAAGATCTGTTTGACAGTAGACTATTAATTTGTCATTTGATCAGATTAAGAATAAATATGGAGTCCCAAAATCCGACTTTTATAAATTCCTGCAGATCAGGCACTGTTTACAATTCGACATCTTTCCCTCAAGGGAACTGACATCACTCCCTATAGAATACGTACATCATATCTATGGGTTGAAAAAGAGGGGAGGAATTACCTTTTGGTATAGAATCTTAACACAAGAAAATGAAGAGTACAAGACAAAAACTGTATGGCAGCAGAAGTGGGAAAAATAGTTAAACTTTGAATGGGACATTTCGCAATGGTCACAATTATTTAATACAGTCAATCATATGTCCAAATCCATATTGCATATTGAAAGGTACTTTTTCTATCAAACTTATTATACCCCAGCTAAAATCAATGGTTTTTCCCCGGATCACCTAGATAGGTGCTGGAGATGTGGGGAAAGAGCAGATATAAAGCATATCTTTTGGTCTTGTGCGCAATTAGAGGGCTTTTGGGCTGAAATTAAAATATTGCTTGCTGAGAGTCTGGGCCTGGCAGTACAATTAACACCACATTTGATATTATTACATATCTTTCCATTCAGTTTAACCTCCTCGAAGAAATACCTTTTAAACCAAATAATCTCTGCAACAATCGCTACCATTGCCCAACTATGGAAACAAGAACAGGCTCCATCATCTCAGAAAGTAATAAATAAGATCGAATACAGCTACAAGATGGAAACCTTGGGGAAAAATCATAGCGATAGGAATGTAAAACTATGGACAGATTGGGAAGCCTTTCGGAAGAGAACATCAGAAGGGAATCCCGTAATACGATGTATAGAAGAGCGCTAGGGGTAGAAACGCCCATATTGTTGCATATCTATTTATATTTACTTATGAAAGTAGTAAAAGGAAATCGGAAATTTATGTGGAAGATCAATAACTAAGAGAATATAAGCAAGCCCCACTGTCAATAATATTTGTAGTTTGTATAAGTGTATAAGTGTTGTAAAATTGTTTGTATGTGTTAATGTCCCTGTGTTGGACGTTATGTAATGTACTTTTCTTGGACGTCCTTGGTGTTGTTAGTATTTTTTTAAAATGCAAATAAAAATTTATAAAAAAAAAAAAAAAAAAAAGAAAGAGGCCCAGAAGGCTTGCCAGAACCTGAAGGTATACAGGACTACTCTATCCGACACAATATTTTAAGGAAATCCATGGAGCATGAAGATATCCTTGATAAAAATCTCAGCCAATTTGGGAGCTGAAGGAAGGTCTTTTAAAGGAATAAAGGCCCTTATTCTGATCGGTGCGGATATTCCCGCTTGCGTACGGGCCGCCGATGTTTATCGTCTGCGCATGTGCAGAGGTCACTCTGCGCATGTGCAGGCGATTTCGCCGCATGGATTCTTTATACGCCGCACAGGGGGCGTAGAGGGGCGTGAGGGGCTACTTATCCTCATTACCCTATGCATACGCCCCGCGTTTCATGGGCGTTCCCATGCAAACGCGGGGCGTATGCATGGTAATGAGGCCGTGACGCGTGGGTACGGGGCGGGCATATGACATCGCCGGATGTCAGCTGCCCGCCCCCATACAAGATTTCACACGGACAAGTGTCCGTGTGGTCTTGTGTTGCGGGACCTGGTGGAGCGTGCGGCCCTGCATTCGATGTTCGGCGACCATCGAATGCAGGGGCTGCTCCCACCATGGAGGAGGCGTATCCCCGTCCACAATCATGCGGACCGCCACATATCCGCATACGGACGGAGGTGGCGATCCGTATGGAAGGCGGGGATTCGCCAAGACGGACATCACCGCATATTTCTGATCGGGCCGCACCGATCAGAATAAGGGCCAAAGTGAGCTGCTTCAGAAACAGCCACCACCCGAATCGTGTTACATCCGTCACTGGTAGGAAGCTCGGTTATGAAGTCCATGTAAATGTTAGTCCATGGCCGTCTCGGGATTGGAAGAGGTTGAAGTAACCCTGCCGGGGCTTGCGATGTCACAAGCTGCCACGCAGTTCTTGACATCCCTTCTAACAGAAGACCACCAGTAATTGCAACATATTAGAGTCTTGTTGACCCCTACATGCCCAGAGAATAAAGATAAATTAAACCATTCCATTCGTTTTTTCATAATTTTAAAGAATTTGGATTTTCTTGGATGCAATAAAACATGAAGATTTCAGCGTGGGTTTTTGTTCATCTAATTCTTCTGAAGAAGATCAGGGCCGGCTCTACCACTAGGCAGCTTTAGGCAGCTGCCTAGGGCGCCGGCATCTTGGGGGCGCCACCAAGTTTGCCTATCAAAAAATCAAAGATGTCTGTGAGGATCCTTGTACTTAATGCAGGTGGTTGCTGTGGAACCTCTACGACCTCACCTCCATACTTTCCCTTGAGGCAAACTTCCCTATTTTGCTGCCCTCTCTTCCTGTAGTCTGTTGTGGGTGGCAAAGGGGAGGGTGCTGGGGGCCTCCAGAGAAAGCAGGGGGTCTTGCCCACCTACCTGAAGGCCTGGGGGGACCACTCAATTTTGGGAGGCTCCCTGCCATTCCAGAATGTTAGGCAAGTATGTATTAAGGGATTGGAAAATCGATATTGGTGGCGGCAGTATGGAGGGGGGGTGGTGGTGGCAGTAGGTTGAAGTTTTGCCTAGGGTGCTGAGAAGCCTTACACCGGCCCTGAAGAAGATGCTTAAAACCCAGAGAGAGTGCATCAGCCATAACATTCTGGTCACCTGAGCGCTAAGTTAGGATAAAATTAAAACGATCAAAGAGTAAGGACACCCTTGCTTGTCGATAATTTAGACAATGGGCTGTCTTCAGATACAGTAAATTCCTGTAATCCATATAGATGGATAATGGAAATTTTGCTCCTTCTAATAAATGTTGCCATTCCTGTTATGCCAGTTTGATGGCCAACAACTCATTATCCCCTACCACATAATTTCATTCAGGTGATTGGAATTTCTTATAAAAAAAACAAGCATACCACTTGTTAGCGGAATCCTTCTGGGAAAGAACTGCACCGACTCGGACCGAAGAAGTATCTACCTCCAGAAAAAATGGCTTGCCTGGATCAGGACATCTCAGGATTGGGGCGGAGAAAAAAAGTTGTTTGAGAAGAGAAAAGGCTTGCTTAGCCTCAGGAGGCCATTCCTTGGTATATTTTTCCTTTACAGGTGTGCTTGGCTATAGGAGCCACTACTGATGAATAATTCTTGATTAATTGTCTGTAAAAGTAGCAGAATCGTAAAAACTACTGAATGGGTTTTAGCCCTACTGGTTGGGGCCAAATGGTTATGGCAAAAAGTTTTTGTGGGTCCATACGCAGCTCAGTGTCCGTGACAATAAATCCGAAGAACGGCATTTCACGTTGCTCGAAAGAACACTTCTCCATTTTGCAATATAGTTTATTTTTCTGAAGACAAGACAACACTTTCTGGACATGGAGATGATGTTTCTGGAAGATTTCTGGAAAAATTAAGATATCGTCCAAATAAACTACAACAAACGTATTTAAAAGATCTTGAAAAATATAATTCATATATCTCTGAAAGACTGCGTTGCTCAGGCCAAAGGGCATCACGAGGTACTCAAAGTGCCCATCCTGAGTGTTAAATGCTGTCTCCCACTCATCGCCCGCTTAAATTTGAATTAAATGATATGCTCCATAAAGGTCCAATTTAGTAAAGACTTGTGCTCCCTCTATCCTTTCATAGAGCTCCGAGATCAGTGGAAGAGGGAACCGGTCTTTAAATGTAACCACATTTAGCCCCTGTAATTGATACAGGGTCTGAGACAACCATTCTTCTTTAAAACAACAGGCCTGCACCTGCTGGAGATTTGGACTCTCTAATAAAGGCTCTTTCTAAATTGGCCTTGATATTCCCCAAGACACCCTGGACTTCAGTCAAGGATAATGGAAACACCCTACCTCAAGGAGGTGTCTTCCCGGGTACCAAATCAATGGTACAGTCCCATTCCCTCTGGGCTGATAGCCTCTCTGCTTCCTTTTGACTTAATACATTATCAGCATAGGCTTGATAGGGCAAAAGGAGCGAAGAGCTGGGAGACAAACTGTCTGAGGATATCGTGCAATGGAGTCATTCAACTTTGGCGAGGCACCGACTATGGCAATCTGAACCCTAGACTAAAACCTGTGGCTTCCTCCAGTCTAACGTGGGTGAGTGCAACAAAAGCTATGGCAACCCTAGGATATTGGGATTTTCTGCTGATGGAAGAACAAGGAAAGGAATAACTTCTTTGTGGAGCCCTCCTACTTGCATGGAGGCTGGTATTGTGTAAGATTGTATGCTAGAGAATGGTAATTTGCTCCCATCCACCCCATCCAGGGGTGGATGGGAGCACTTGACACTGAATTCCTAAGCGCTGCACTGTCTGTGCTGTAATGAAATTGCCATCGACACCAGAATCCAAGAAGGCCTTGATAAAAATGGGAGGTCAATGTGAAAGAAGTGTTACATCAATTGTGTCTGATAATGTACCTAAGCTAACCACCCCATGATCAGTTAGGCCTTGTCATTTCCAAGACATATCAGACAAAAAGAAAGGAGGTCCACCACAATATAAGCACAGGTGATTTTTTAATCTTCTTCTCTCTCTCTCTCTCTCTCTACAATAGGAAGATGACATTTCTCAATTTGCATTGGCTCCTTGGCCTGCTGAGTAGAAGAATCTTGAGGAGCAGAAGAAGTACAAGGAACAGGAGGAATAAATCAAGGAGCCAGCTTGAAGCTGAATTTTCGAGATTGTTCCTTCTCTTTCTCTCTCTCTTGGTGACGCAGGTTCACTCTGGTACACATAGAAATGAGACTATCCAAGGAAGTAACCGGTTCTCCAGATGCCAACTCATCCTTGATCCTCTCCAAATGACCTTGAGTGAACGCTGCCATCAAAGACTCCAACCCACCTCTGAAGCTAAGGAAGTGTACTGACCCACAGTTTTGGTGCCTTGTCTGAGCCGAAGTATCGCTGATGCAGCTGACGTGATTCGACCGGGCTTGTCGAACACCTTCTGAAATTCACTAATGAAGTTGGCACTCTGATTGAGAATTGCATACTTTTCTCCCAGAGCGTAGAGGCCCATGCCAATGCTTGTCCGATCAATAGGGAAATGATGTAAGTGACTTTCGTCCTTTCAGATGGAAAGAAGCTGCCTGTATCTTGAACCGAATCAGGGACTTGTTCAGGAATCCTCGACATTCCTTGGGATTCCCATCAAACTTTGCTGGATTTGGAATATGGAGTGGAGTAGCTACAGCTGCTGGAGGCACTGGTGCTGGTGGAGGTGACGGTGGTGAAGCTGAAGCTGCCTCTACCCATTGCATTAAGGTCTGTGAGCAGTACATAATTTGAGCTTGGTCTTGCTCTAGCTTGTTAACTCTGGTCAGCAGGTGCTCCAGGAGCTCCTTAGGAGATGGTCCACTGGTGGGATCTATATTCCATTTAAGGCCAGAGTTTTCTGTCACAAACTGTATTACTGGACTAACAACTCGGGAATTGGCATGACCTGACAGAGGGGTGCAGAGTATAACCATGCCTGGGGTTTTCTGCCAGTGACCCCACCAATCGGGATTTTGCCTCCTGTGGCACCCAACACATCGGTCAAGGCACCCTGGTCAGGTTTCCCTTATGAGTTGGTATAAGTACTAGCGAGGTAGAATATGGAATCATGGTCCTCTAGCCGGGTCATCAACAAGCGGGCAAGTCAGGTACCAATGGGTTAAACAAAAAGGAGAGTCCAATGTCTGGCCGGGTCAAACGCAGAGGAGCATAGTTGCGGTACAGAAGTATGAAGCGTAAGGGTAGTCAAGAACAGGCTGAGGTCAGTAACCATATCAGGAACAATATAATAGCACAAGGGATGCTGGAGCAGGGTGAACCTATACTCTGTCAGGGAATACCTGCCAGAGACTTCCTTATATACACTGCAGATGCCTGATGTTTGTTAATTTTGCCTGCTTCCCCTTTAAATATCCCTTAGTGCGGTGCACACACCCCTAGGGAGTCGCGTGCCCAGAAAACCAGGAATCTGCCTGCCTCCTCCACCCACCAGGACTCCGGCACTGCAGTGAGCCGCCTGCAGCTGCCGGAGACTCCCTCTCCATATGCCACCCAGACCTCTGCACTGCTGTCTGTACTCCTGCCACTACAGTTCACACCACCAGCGCCCCTGGACCCAATAAAAAAAACCTGTGATCCAGGGGGCTGTGGC
The DNA here is from genome assembly GCF_055691185.1 of Crinia signifera. Classification (NCBI taxonomy): domain Eukaryota; kingdom Metazoa; phylum Chordata; class Amphibia; order Anura; family Myobatrachidae; genus Crinia; species Crinia signifera. The sequence goes on along the minus strand of NC_139220.1, from coordinate 324,488,945 downwards.
AGGTCCTCTAGCTGCCTATATAAGTGGAACTGGTTCACTTTCATATGTAGAACTATACTCCTGTGTCGAGCTGGTCTGTACTGCAGCAGCAGGTAAATGAGTATTTCCCTGCTAGGAGAAGGGCTTTCACATAAACTCTGTAGCCCTAGGCCTCCATCACAAACCGGAAATTATCCATCTTTTGGTTTCCGGACACCAATGATGGGTCAGCTGAGGGTAATTAACAGAACACTCCTAAAACCCAATGCGTTCAATTTGCATGTTATACTCATATATTATTGATATCCTTTTTTTAATTCACCAATCTGTAACAAGGTTTGTTCTATATCTATTATAAATTGACTTTTTCATCTGGGATAACTGTATAATCATGTATTATATGTATGGTCTGCCAACAGATTATGTCTGAGCACAACTACACCATAGCCAGAGACTTCTTCCTCATCGGGTTCCAGGATCTTCAAGAATACAAGATAATACTCTTCATATGTATCCTTATAATGTACATCCTGACCATAAGTGGAAACCTTCTCATTATCATTTTGGTGTCCACCAGTCATCTGGCACAGTCCCCCATGTACTTCTTCCTCTGCCACCTCTCTGTGTGTGACTTTCTCTTCTCTACCAATGTTGTCCCCAAGATGATGGACGTTACTCTGGCAGGAGGTAGCACCATCTCATTCTCTGGCTGTATTATCCAGTTCTATGTTTTTGCTTCTTGCACGGCCACAGAATGCTATCTCCTCACGGTCATGTCCTTTGACCGGTTTTTGGCCATATGTGTTCCATTGCGTTATGCCTCTGTTATGGATCCTAAGCTACGTCTCCATCTGGTGACCTGGTCATGGTTACTCGGGTTCCTCTTTGTGCTGATCACCATCTTCCTGATCTGCCAGTTACAATTCTGCAAGGACATGAATATAGACCACTTCTACTGTGACTTCCTTCCGATGCTGGAACTGTCCTGCTCAGACACTTCCGCTGTTGTGATAGAAACATTCTTTTTTGCCAATGTTATAGTCCTCTTCCCATTTCTGTCGGTTGTAGGCAGCTATATCTCCATCTTTGTCACCATCATGGGGATCTTATCCACCACCGGCAGACGGAAGACCTTTTCAACCTGCAGCTCTCACCTGACCATTGTATGCTCCTACTATGGGTCTCTGCTCAGTATTTATCTTATTCCATCTGGAGTACACTCACATAATATTAACAAGTCTTTGTCTCTTTTGTACACTTTGGGAACCCCATTGTTAAATCCTATTATATATTGTCTCCGGAATGAAGACATACGTAAGCAGCTTTACAAATTATTTTAGAAGACAGGAACTAAAAAGAACCTATATATGTCTAGTGTCTTATTGTGTGTCTCCAAAATAGAAATGTGCTCTTACCTTTTGGTACTAGCAAATGACCTACTGTATTAAAGAACATTTCTGGAGCTGGAATAAAAAGAACCTAATAAATGTATGTCTATTTACTGAGTTACGACAGTTCAATTCCCATTTCTCACATTCTTGTCCCCCATTCCACTCTCCTGCCCTCACCTCCATTCTCTTACACTGTGCTCCACTCTACTGCCCTCCTCTCCCCTCTCTTTCACTTTCCTCCACTCTCCTGACCTTAACTCCTCTGCCTTTTCCACTCTCCTGTTCCGCTCCTTATGCTCCTGTCCTCCCCTCTCTTGCCATCCCCTCCACATTCCTAACCCCCTCTCCACTCTTCTGTCCTCTATTCCCCTCCACTCTTCTGTCTCCTCCAATCTCCTGCCCTCTCCTCCATTACCCTGCCTTTCCCTCCATTTTCTTGTCCTCCCTTCCACTCTCCTGCCACCCCCCAACTCTTATGCCCCCATCTCCACTCTCCTGTCTTACCTTCCCTTCCACTCTTCTGTCCACTCTCTCCACCTTCTTGTCCTTCTCTCCATTATCCTGTCTTTCCCTCCACTCTCTTGCCCTCCCCCACCACTCTCCTGTTCTCCCCTCCACTCTCCTGTCCCCCTCTCCACTCTCGTGTCCTCCCCTCTCCTATCTTCCCCTCCACTCTCCTATCCTCCCATCCACTCTCCTTTCCTCCTCTCCACTCTCATGTCCTCCTCTCAACTCTTCTGTCCCTCTCTCCACTCTCCTATCCCCCATTCCATTTCCTCTGATTTGACAATAAGTGATGCTACTTTTGATTAGAGCATAAATTCACAATTGTAGCTCTTTAGCAAGGCTAAACAACCCATTACTGAGTAGTCTAGAAGACACATTATCATTTACATTTGAAGGTAAAATATACAGTTTGGAGGTAAATGATAGGCAGATTGGGTTCGGCAAAGGGAAATTTTGCCAGAGGGGCCGAATTTGGACCTGTGCGAACAGGTCTGAATCGCCCCAATGTGTATACAACTATAATGCCTTGTAGAAATACTCCATTCCTCTAGGGCCAATGGTAAGTTTTCCTCAGTAATTCAAATTCAATTGTTGCATGGAAAACAAAGGAAGAAATTAGTGTAATTCTGGTGGCGCTCACAGTACCAGGACCACAGGCTATACTCCGGGTATCCGCATACAATAAGTGCTTAAGTGACCAAATATAGGTGAGATGAATCATTGTGTGAAGGAACGCATTCCCAAAATATGGATATATAAATAACATGGCCTCAACAACCATTATATATATTCAGCATCCCAATTATGTTTTGGTTTAGGTTCTGTAGGTCAATTTCTTTCTCCAAATGTTTTTTGATATGGTGGTTAGTTATAATATAGCTGTAGAATTAGCTCAAATTGTTCTTTGGCTGAATTTTCGGGATTTGGTTCTGCGCTCTTACCCTCCCTTTTGACAGGAACTCTTTTGCTTCCTCCCTTGTTCTGAGTTTTTCTTACGGTATATGAGCTTCTTCTTTTTTTATGAAGGAGTCTTGACCAGTGTTGACTCCAGAGGTGGGGCCACAGCACAGACCAAAATTCAAATAGAGGAGCCACACCACCTGCCAGTGAGTCTTGTCAGTTGATGTTTGGCAGTTGGTGTAGTTCCCCTATTTAAATTTTTGGGTGTGCTGCAGCCCCTTCTGCAGAGTCACCACTGGTCTTGGATGAATCTCTTTTATCAAATATGACTTTCTTCTTGTCTGTATTTGAGATAAAATCATGGCCAAAATCTGGTCCCTCCACCTTCCTCCCCAGCTCTTGACCTTATGCCTTTCCATCTTTTCTACTCACTCTCTACTGTTGCCTATTGCCATCTAACCAATCTCTTCCCTCCCCCTCTTATCAGGTTCTGTCACCTCTGCATAATTCATGCTCTTTTCTCTCCCACATAAAAAACCCACACTTGATCCTCGTACTATGTCTAACTTAATCAACCACTCATCTACCCATGGCCTCCAAACTCCTTGAGCAGGCTGTCTACAACCAGTAACCCACCTTTCTTTACTCGCCATGCACTCTTGATCCTTTTTAGTCTGATTTTGTCCTCTCTACTCTCTAGAGGTTCACTACTCTCTGCTCATTCTCCTTGACCTTTCTGCTCCTTCTTCCTCTCTAACTATTCTTTCTCCACCTTCTCTAATGACTACAATTCCCTCAAATGTCCTCTCCTAGTAGGCATCCCCCGAGGTCCTGTTCTCTGACTTTTCCTAATTTCCCTTTATACATGCTCTTTTCAAGCCATACATTCCGACAGGCCTGAAACTTCTATCTTAGAAATATCTCCAGGTTCAGACTCTTTCTCACCCTGGAGGCAACTACTGTAAGAACTTAATCCAATCTTTGATTATCTCCTCAAAGGACAGCTGAAATCTACTATTATCAGATATCTCTTTTTCTTACCTTTCTCCTCTCCAGTCTCTCCTCAATGCTGCTGCCTGGCTCATATTCCTCTCCAAATGTATTATATCTGCCTCCCTTTCCTACACTTCCTGTCCCCTTCACAATCCACAATCCCATCAGACTTGACCTCTCTACAAAACTTCAAATGGGTTTCTAAAACCCCACTTCTTCATCAAAGCCTTCTTACTTTCATCCTAAACCCCAGATCCGTGCTTCTTGTTCACTGATTCTACCCACTGTGTCACCCCGTCTGTCTGCCCTTCCTCTTTAGACTGTAAGCTTTCTTGAATAGTAACCTTTACCCTCATGTGTTTCGGTACTTGTTTCCTAGCACAGCGCCCATTAAGCTAATTGCTTAGTGGGCTATTCTGCATAGTGAAATCGCATCGCATGGGCCATTTTAAAGCCGTGCGATGCAATGCGATTTTTTTATGTAATTTATTCACTGCTCTACAATAATATGATTGTATGACATACCAAGAGATTTTAGACACCCCCCCACACACATTATCCACGCCACCCCTCCGACATTTTCATACCCCCACTATCCACGTCGGCGTGGAGTTGATTCTATATAGTGTGGCGAGCGCAGCGAGCCACCGAGCCCGAAGCATGGCGAGCGTAGCGTAATACATTCAAAGTGGTGTGGATAGTGGGGGGGGGGGGTGCCCAAAAAACTCTTTGTATGTCATACAATCATATTATTGTAGAGCAGTGAATAAATTACACTAAAATGGCCCATGCGATGCGATTTCACTACATACGTACGTAGAAAATCTGGGCACCATGCTAGGAAACAAGTACCTGTAATTTTTCTTACCTCACATATATCAATATCTCTTCCCCACTGCTTTCAATGGCACCTAACCCTTGGCTTCTGCCAACCTGCTGCTTATTGGGGGATGCAGCAATGTGTATAAACTCTATACCTGTCCTGCACTGTTCTATACTGTAAATCACTTTTTATTGTTTTGTTCTGTGGTATAGACAACATCTCTCTGCATGAGAGTAGGGTGGAGGAACCAGACCAGGTTTTGGAGCAGTAGCAGAAGAAAGGTTGTGTGATCAGCAGCACCTGTGATCTCCTGATATAAGTGTTTCCGGGGCAGAGTGCAAATGCTCTTGATGGTGGATGAGCTGCCCCAATGATAGGCCAGGGTGTGGGCTATGGTAGGAACCACTGGAGCCAGTGGCATAGCTAAGTTTTGGGCGCCCATCCCCCCTCCGCCGCCCCGCCAGGCCCCCCCCCCCCCCCCGCGCGCCGCCCCGCCGCCCATGCAAACCCCCCCCAATCCCCCGCAGCCTTACCTATTGCGGTGGTCCCGGCGGCTCCGTTCCTCTGCTGGGGACCACCACAAAATGCCTTCATACAGCAGACAGTTTCAAAGAACAGTGTGCTATATGGGGGCAGCCATTTTTTGGGGGTACTCAGCAGAAGAACGGAGCCGCCGGGACCAGCGAGATAGGTAAGTCTGCGGGGGATTGGGGGGGGGGGTGTAACTATAGCACCGCAGCCCCCGGCGCCCCACATGCACAGCACCCCACCCCCATGGTGGCGGGGGCTGCGGTGCTATAGTTACGCCGCTGACTGGAGCATTTGCAAGAGTCTGTTATATACTGTGATAACCTGTATGCTGCTGCCTGGAACTACACTTGCCTGTGCAATTGATCTGGTATGCTGTGACCTGCATTACAAAATAAAGTAAGTAAGTTTTATTTATATAGTGCACTTTCTCCAACAGGACTCAAGGCTCTTGAGTGTAAAGACTCAAAGTCTTTATGTATTCTTTTCACGGTTCATACTGTGTTTGGACTTTGTAAGGCACTGCAGACCCCTCGTGGCACCATTTAAATAAACAATAATAATATTTGACCAGGCCTGGCTCCTGACCTCATAGTTGGGTATTTCGCACTGTGAACAGTAACAGATGGGTAATCCCCACTTATCGACTTAATTCTTTAGTACAACTGAATTTACGCAGATCAAATGTAGGATAATCAAGAAGAATTCTTGCAAATGGTATTCCAGAGTCCAGGGCTGCCCGGTCATTAATCAGTTCTAAGCCTCCATTCTCTCATACACGTCACATTTTGGGGTAATTCAAACCTGCTCACTGGGCTGCGTATATGTGAAAATAAACATCACCCCACCGAACACACAAACCCCCGTCACCCGAATCCCCATCACATATCCGCTGGCATGCGCCCGCACAGAGGAGAGATCATTTGATGGTTTCCCGCCATCGAACGATTTTTCCTCTCTGCGCACATAATAGTTAGCCTGGACTTACGTACTTTTATGATGGCTGTTCTTGAAGGAATACAGGGCGGGCGCTGACATCGTGTGATGTCATCCACCCACCCCAAACAGGCTGGGCTTTCACAGGTGTCCAACCAGCATTTCCAAGGGCCTTTTTTGTTGACACACCCCCTAAAATGCTCTGGGCGGACCCCAGCTACTGCCCTCTGCTGTCAATCATATTGTGAATGCCCCAGCAAGTGTAAAACTCACCACAACGTTCCCTACGGAGGTGTGCACACGTGCATGGGTGATCATGTGCATGCGCACTGCCCCACCATCGGAGATGGGGCCAAATTCAGAGCTGCAACAAGAGGGTAACGATAATTCATCCATATTGTTCCATCGCAGCTGATGAATACAGTATTTGTGCCAAAAATTTATTTTTTTTAAGTGCCGCGCCCGGCAAGCTAACACCCGCTCCCTGCCGCCATGTGAATGTCCCCACTGGCATGCAAAGTGACAGGGCCACCATGGGTACAGCTGTCCCGGGCCTGGCCTCTCTGAGATAGAAGTGCCCGGGAAACTTATATTGCCCGCCGCACCCCCACCATTGCCTCTGCTGTGCTGCCTGCGCTCTCAGTGCGCCGAACGAAGCCCTGAAGAATCCCAAAGGCTTCTTCACCGCCGGATGCTGGTAGCCATTCAGAGCTCGCATACACGCAGCCGCTCTAATTGGCTAACTAGACGCGAGCTCTGATTGGCTCACCAGCCAGCGTCCGGAGGCAAAGAAGTCTGCAATTCGGGAGCAGGGTCTCGTTCAGCGTCGGAGGTAGCACAGTGGAAGGGGATTGGGACCCGGAGCCGGGCCGTTAGTGAGGGGGGAGGCCCAGACTAAAAATCAGTCCCAGGTCCCAAAATTCATAGTGGCAGCCCTGCAAATGGATGCTGACACATCCATCCACATGCGGGTTTACGAGCGATAAACATTCGCCTATACGCATGTGTAGAGCCGCACCATCGGTCCCCGGCGCAAATACGCTGACTACCAATCCTTACTGAATCAGGCCCTTCATGCATCCATATTGTCCCAGCGCAGCCGATGATTACAGTATCTGTGCCAGGAATTTATTTTCCTGCTGTAACAAGTTTAGAAGAGTTTTGTTACTTCATAAATGTAACCAGTACCCACAGATCTACTTGTGTGCGGTACCAGCGCTCCTCCTGGCTCCTGCTGCTAATAAAAAATCTCCCTCTACAGACCCCACAGTAGAGGGAAGGCAGGCAGCAGGGGTGTCTAGGTACTTGGACTCTCCCCCCCCCCCACGCGCGCGTGTGCATATGAATGGGTGTTGGCTTCTTTTGCGATGCTTTCGCAGTGATCACAGATGAGATAGTGGGATTGGCTTCGAGGGTTTCCAGATTTGGCATTTCTATTGCAAGCAATGTGCGTTCGATCACATCTGTAATCCGGGCTGAATAAGCCCCTTTGTGCAGGAAACAAATTGCTTTTCAGTGTCTATGTTGTGAATTTGGGAAATGATCCCATTGTCACGTCTATCTGGGTATATGCCACCCTCTGGTCTGGCACTTGTACAAACTGGGCACCAGAGGTACATATGGAGCGCTTGTTGTCTTTGCATGGGCTGGCAGTGGATTCGCCAGCTGCCGGAAAGGGATGCATGCACGAGACGCAGCTGCATCCCCTTCAACCGGAGCTCCCCCCTGGTCCCCGCTGCTTCGTTGCCACCCTCCATCATTTTTTTAATCCACTAATCTGTAACAAGGAGCCTGATTCAGATCTGTTCCCTAGGCTGCGTATATTTGCAACCTAGCCAACAGATAAACTCTGCCCACCGAACACCTTATCCCCCACCACCCGAAGTCCGCTCTCTAGCATGCGAGTCGTTTGCCCACACATCCACTCGCATACAGCCGAACGGAAGATAATCCATTTGAATGATTTCTCATCTATTCGCTATTAATAGTCAAAATTACTTTTATTTTGGCCGGGGATGGCTGAATTTGGGGTGAGCGCCGATGTTACGCGTCATCCGCCCCATGGTCTGAATCAGCTTCATGGTGTGTTCTACATCCAATAAAAATGAACTCTTTAATCTGGGATATAATTATGTAATATGTGTTTGGTCTGCCAACAGATAATGTCTACGCACAACCACACCATAGGGAGAGAATTCTTCCTCATCGGGTTCCAGGATCTTCAAGAATACAAGATAATACTCTTCCTATGCATCCTTATAATGTACATCCTGACTATAAGTGGAAACCTTCTCATTGTCATTTTGGTGTCCACCAGTCACCTGGCACAGTCCCCCATGTACTTCTTCCTCTGCCACCTCTCTGTGTGTGACTTTCTCTTCTCTACCAATATTGTCCCCAAGATGATGGACGTTACACTGGCAGGAGGTAGCACCATCTCGTTCTCTGGCTGTATTGTCCAATTCTATGTTTTTGCTTCTTGCACGGCCACAGAATGCTATCTCCTCACAGTCATGTCCTTTGACCGGTTTTTGGCCATATGCGTTCCATTGCGTTATGCCTCTGTTATGGATCCTAAGCTTCGTCTCCATCTGGTGACCTGGTCATGGTTACTCGGGTTCCTCTCTGTGCTGATCACCATCTTCCTGATCTGCCGGCTACAATTCTGCAATGACATGGATATAGACCACTTCTACTGTGACTACCTCCCGATGCTGGATCTCTCCTGCTCAGACACATCCCCTGTTGAGATAGAAATATTCTTCTTTACAAATGTCATAGTTCTCATCCCATTTCTGTCTGTTGTAGCCAGCTATATCGCCATCTTTGTTACCATCATGGGGATCTCATCCACCACCGGCAGACGGAAGACCTTTTCCACCTGTAGCTCTCACCTGACCATCGTATGCTCCTACTATGGGTCTCTGCTCAGTATTTATCTCATTCCATCTGGAGTACACTCACATAATATTAACAAGTCTTTGTCTCTTTTGTACACTTTGGGAACCCCATTGTTAAATCCTTTTATATATTGTCTCCGGAATGAAGACATACGAAAGCAGCTTTACAAATTATTATTGTTTTTCTTTGAAGATTAAAAGGACACTATGGGGTAAATTTACTAAGATGATAGTTCTATTGAAGATGGGATGTTGCCCATAGTAACCATCCAGATTCCATCTCTTTTCTCCTAGAAGGTGCTAAATAAATAAGAAGTCAAATCTGATAGGTTGCTATGGGAAACTTCCCATCTCCAATAGATCTCCCATCTAATTTTCTAATAGTGGCATTTTTCTGCTGGAATCTTTTACTTTGCATTCTTATCTATATAGATAATTTGAGATCACATCTGGTTCTCATAAAACCATTTCTGTAACCACTTTTTGGTCATCTGAGATGGGAAGAAATGTGCTCTGACTTTTTGGGACAAGCAAAGGACCTTCTATATTAAAGAACATTTCTGCAGCTGGAACAGAAAGAACTTAATTGTACCACATGTCTATTCACTGAGTCACCCCAGTTCAATTTCTCAGATTCTGTCCCACTGTCCCGTACACTCTCCTATCCCCCTCTTTAATCTCCTACTCTTCCCTCCACTCTCCTTAACTCCAGTCCTCTGCCTACTCTACTTTTCTGTCCTCCCATTCACTCTCCTGCCACCCCCTCAACTCTCCTCTCCCCCGCCCTCTCCTGTATTCTTTCCCCCTCAACACTCTCCTGCCCTTTCCTCTATTATTCTGTCTTTCCCTTCACTCTCCTGCCATCCCCTCATCTCTCCTGCCCCCTCTTCACTCACCTGTCCTTCATTCCCCTTTTGGACTGTGCTGCAGGCCCTCCTCTGGAGGCACCACTGGTCTTGAATGAATCTCTTTTTATTAACTATGACTTCTTTCTTCTGTGTATTTGAGATGAAGTCATTGAGAAAGTCTGGTCCCCTCACCTCCCTCCCTGACCTTATGTCTTCCCATCTTCTCTGCTTACTCTCTACTGTTGCCTGTTCCCATATAGCCCATCTCTCACTCTCCCCCTCTCATCAGGTTCTGTCTACTCTGCATAAAGCTTTCGATTTTCTCTACCACCCCCACACTTGATCCTTACACTGGCTGTCTACAACCATATACCATCTTTCTTTACTATCTTTACTCCCACTGCACTCTAGATCCTTTCCAGTCCAGTTTTTATCCTCTCTACTCAACATAAACTGTCCTCACCAAAGTCAGCAATGGCGTTCTGGCTGCCAAATCAAAGGTTCACTACTCTCTGCCCATTCTCATTGACCTCTCTGCTCTTTCTACCTTATGATTATTCTTTCTCCATCTCACTTAATGACTACAGTTTTCCCTCTAGGTTCTCATCCTGGAGGCAACTACTATAAGACCATCTTCCCCTCTTTGGTTATCTCCTCACTGGACAACTGTAGACTACTATTATTAGATCTCTCTGTGTCCAACTTTTCTTCTCTCCAGTGTGTCCTCAATACTGGCTCATACTCCTCTCCAATTGTCATATATCTGTCTCCATCTGCTACAAGCCCTACACTGGCTTCCCTTCCTCTTCACAATCTATTGTTAGCTTCTCACACTCGCTTACACGTCCCTCACCCACTCCTCTCCCATTTACATCTTTAAACGGTACTTGTTTCCTAGCACGGCGCCCGTCGGGGTTCATCGCATGCCTTAAGTAAGGGAACTTAAGGCATGCGATGGACGCGATGGACCCGATTTTCTATCTTTAACTGGCTCAATTGCCGGTAAAAGTGAAAATTGCGTTGATCGCGTCCATCGCGGCCCCTAATAAGGGGCCGCGATGCGACCGACGCGATCAACGCGATTTTCCATAGGGAACAATGTTAAATTTATTTTAAAATGAAAATCTGGTTGATCGCGTCGGTCGCGGGCCATTATAATGGCCCGCGATGCGATCAACCCGATTTTACATAGGTGACAATGTTAAATGGGCCATTTCACATTGAATATGTCTAAAAAGCATGGTTAATGCCCCCCCCCCCCCCCCATTTTAACGCCACCCCGGTATTAACGCCAACCCGAAGCGTGGCGAGCGGCGGCGGGACGCGTCCTCCGACCTTTTCATACCCCTACTATCCACGTCGGCGTGGCGAGCGCAGCGAGCCACCGAGCCCGAAGCCAAGTGGACATTCGTACAACGGCCCTGCACAGGCGGATATTCACCTACAGTATATGCATTTGTCCCCGGCACAAATACGCTGACTAGCAATCCTTACTGAATCGGGCCCTTCATGCATCCGTATTGTCCCATCGCAGCCGATGATTACAGTATCTGTGCCAGGAATGTATTTTCCTGCTGTAACAAGTTTAGAAGAGTTTTGCTACTTCATAAATGTTTGCAGAATGTTTGCTGCATAATAAGGTTCCTGGGAGTAGAATGGGATCACTAGAGGATTGCAGAGCAATTAGAACTCATACGGGTCCTCCCTCTGCCTGTATATATGGCTCACTCTGATACGGAGAAATACACTGCTGTACTGAGCTGGGCTGTACTGTACCTACAGCAGCAGGTAAGTGACTGTATCCCCCACTAGTACACGGGTCCTCTCTCTGCCTGTATATATGGCTCACTCTGATACGGAGAAATACACTGCTGTGCTGAGCTGGGCTGTACCTACAGCAGCAGGTAAGTGACTGTATTCCCCACTAGTGCACGGGTCCTCCCTCTGCCTGTATATATGGCTCACTGTGATACGGAGACATACACTGCTGTGCTAAGCTGTGCTGTACTGTACCTACAGCAGCAGGTAAGTGACTGTATCCCCCACTAGTACACGGGTCCTCTCTCTGCCTGTATATATGGCTCACTCTGATACGGAGATATACACTGCTGTGCTGAGCTGGGCTGTACTGTACCTACAGCAGCAGGTAAGTGACTGTATACCCCACTAGTACACGGGTCCTCCCTCTGCCTGTATATATGGCTCACTGTGATACGGAGACATACACTGCTGTGCTGTACTGTACCTACAGCAGCAGGTAAGTGACTGTATCCCCCACTAGTACACGGGTCCTCTCTCTGCCTGTATATATGGCTCACTCTGATACGGAGATATACACTGCTGTGCTGAGCTGGGCTGCACTGCGCTGTACCTACAGCAGCAGGTAAGTGACTGTATTCCCCACTAACCACAAACATCACCCTGGGCCTCCGTCACATAACCAGGCAGGGTTATTTCTTATTAACAGTTTCTTATATAGCGCATACATATTCTGTAGCGCTGTACAGAGAATATTTAAACATTCACATCAGTCCCTGCCCCAGTGAAGCTTACAATCTATATTCCCTACCACATGTACACGCACACAGACATTCTAGGGTTAATTTGTTGAGAGCAAAGTAACCTACCAGTATATGTTGGTATTGGGGGAGGAGTACCCAGAGGAAACCCACGCAAGCATGGGGAGAGTATACAAACTCCGCACAGTTAGGGCCATGGTGGGAATCGAACCCATGACCTCAGTGCTGTGAGGCAGTAATGCTAACCATTACACCATCCGTACTGCCCTGTATATATAACACATGGTGGGAATAGAACCCATGACCTCAGTGCTGTGAGGCAGTAATGTAACCATTACACCGTCTGTACTGCCCCGTATATATATAACACATGGTGGGGATAGAACCCATGACCTCAGTGCTGTGAGGCAGTAATGTAACCATTACACCATCCGTACTGCCCCATATATATATAACACATGGTGGGAATAGAACCCATGACCTCCGTGCTGCGAGGCAGTAATGCTAACCATTACACTGTCCGTACTACCCCGTATATATAACACATGGTGGGGATAGAGCCCATGACCTCAGCGCTGTGAGGCAGTAATGCTAACCATTACACCGTCCGTACTGCCCCGTATATATAACACATGGTGGGGATAGAACCCATGACCTCAGTGCTGTGAGGCAGTAATGTAACCATTACACTGTCCGTACTACCCCGTATATATAACACATGGTGGGGATAGAGCCCATGACCTCAGTGCTGTGACACAGTAATGCTAACCATTACACCATCCGTGCTGCCCCGTATATATAACACATGGTGGGAATAGAACCCATGACCTCAGTGCTGTGAGACAGTAATGTAACCATTACACCATACGTACTGCCCCGTATATATAACACATGGTGGGGATAGAACCCATGACCTCAGTGCTGTGAGGCAGTAATACTAACCATTACACTGTCCGTACTGCCCCATATATATAACACATGGTGGGGATAGAGCCCATGACCTCAGCGCTGTGAGGCAGTAATGTAACCATTACACCGTCCGTACTGCCCTGTATATATAACACATGGTGGGGATAGAACCCATGACCTCAGCGCTGTGAGGCAGTAATGCTATAACCATTACACCGTCCGTACTGCCCCGTATATATAACACATGGTGGGAATAGAACCCATGACCTCAGTGCTGTGAGGCAGTAATGCTAACCATTACACCGTCCGTACTGCCCCGTATATATAACACATGGTGAGGATAGAACCCATGACCTCAGCGCTGTGAGGCAGTAATGCTAACCATTACACCGTCCGTACTGCCCTGTATATATAACACATGGTGGGGATAGAACCCATGACCTCAGCGCTGTGAGGCAGTAATGTAACCATTACACCGTCCGTACTGCCCCGTATATATAACACATGGTGGGGATAGAACCCATGACCTCAGCGCTGTGAGGCAGTAATGTAACCATTACACCGTCCGTACTGCCCTGTATATATAACACATGGTGGGGATAGAACCCATGACCTCAGTGCTGTGAGGCAGTAATGTAACCATTACACCATCCGTGCTGACCATCTCATGGCCTCCGAACACCAATGATTCCCGGATTTACATAGCTGGTCTAAAAGGTTTTTTTTATTTTTTTTTTATTCTTGAAATATTGTTGTATATTATTACTGACACGTTGGGATAAATTTACTAAGACTGGAGTTCTATTATATTTCACATTGGATGTTGCTATGGGCAACCAATCAGAATCTACTTCTTATTTTTTTATCACCTTCTAGAAGATAATAGTTAGTACCTGATTGTTTGTCCATAGCAACATCACATGTGTTTATAATAATGGCAATGGTTGTGTGTCCCTGTACCCTTCCCTGTTAACACTGTAATCGGGACAATGAGTGAAGAGAATCCCCTCTTCCAGTAGTAATTAGCAAAACCAAAAAAAATGCTGGACGAATCTGAGGGTAGATGGTTGATTCCATGCTGTGATGGCTTCCAATTTGGAACCATTCTAAGCTCTTTGTCAGAGATTATATACCCCAGGAAAAGTATAGATGGGACTTTGAAATCTTGGTGTATAACATATTTTGTCAGAGGCGAGACAAAACCTCTTTGACATGATCTCGGTGGGACTGAAGACTGGGAAAAGATAAGGATATCATCCTGGTAGATTACTAGGAAGTTGTACAACACATCACAGAACATTTCATTTACAAAGTTCTGAAAAACTGCTGGGGCATTGCTTAGGCCGAAGGGCATGACCAGATACTCATAATGCCCATCTCTGGTATTAAACACTGTCTTCCACTCATCTCCTTCATGGATCCTGATGACATTTTAGGCCCCTCTGAGATCCAATTTGCTAAATATTTTGGCACCTCTGACCCAGTCGAAGAGTTCCGTGATGAGAGGAAGTGGGTAGCTGTTATCAGGATCTCGTTCAAACCCCTGTAGTCTATACAAGGGTGCAGTCCATCGTCCTTCTTCTTGACACATAAGAAGGTGGGGCTGTAGAAGGTCATAAGAACCCCTTCTGGATTTTCAGACCCTCCCAATCTTTGTCCCTCCCTACTTAAATTCCTGAGATTTCAAACTTCCTGTTTTATCTGGGCGAATAAACACCCCAGAATCCGCCTGCAAACAATACAGCACCCCTCACATAGTGGAGGACGGGGCATCCCAGACTTTAAACGATATTATATAGCAGCGCAGTTAGTTTACTCTGTTCAATGGTGTAACCCCGAAGCAAGGAAGGTCTGGACGAATATTGAGGCTGCTGAATTGGGACTGTCCTCATTCTCTTCCCTCCTCTGGATCCCGAGACTCAAGTGACCTAAAGGTATAACCTCTCACCCAATAGTGTCTCGGTCTCTATCTGTTTGGGATTACACAAATAAAAAGTATAATTTAGCACCCAGCCCGTCCCCTATCATTCCCATCCTATGTAACCCTGCCTTTCCTCCGGGCATGCACAACACTGCATTCCTCCCTTGGGGCCTTATTTTGGTTCATTCTTTCTGACAAAATCCTTCTTAGATGGACAAAACCATGTGCACTGCAGGGGGGGCAGATGTAACATGTGCAGAGAGAATTAGATTTGGGTGAGTAATTTTGTTTCTGTGCAGGGAAAATATTGACTGCTTTATTTTTAACTGCAATATAGATCTCACTTTGAAGTAAAACCCCACCGAAATCTAATTCTCTCTGCACAAGTAACACCTGCCCCACCTGCAGTGCACATGGTTTTGCCCATCTAAGAAGGATTTTGTCAGAAAGAATGAACCAAAATAAGGCCCTTGGAGAGACAGAGGCATAATGTTCCTTAATGACATCACCAGAGATGAGACTTTTTCCCAATTCTCTCAGATTCAAGCCGACAAGGAAGTACCTACTAGGAACTTCTTTCACTTCCTCCAACTTAGGCATCTTCACTCCACATTGATGTCCATTATCACCAACAGGCCCTTATCTACCTTTGAGGCACTGTGCCTTCGACGGTCCACCACTAGAGGACTAATTTCTCTTATATACACGCTACTCATTGATAAATCCACCCCCCAACAAGTCACTTCTGAAATGGCCTGGGGTACAGACTTAAACGGTTCATTAAGTGATGAGGATTGGTCAGAGATATGGGGCAACGTCGCCTCAAGTTCTATATGTGTAAAAATTAAAGAAAACACATATAAACTGCTCTATAGATGGCACTACGTTCCCTCTAGACTCAGCAAAATATACTCCAACATATCTGACAAATGTTGGAGAGGATGCGATTCCGCAGGATCATTTATGCATATCTGGTGAAAATGCCCTTAGATAGCTGATCTATGGAAAGAGGTCATCTAATACGTAGAAAATCTAGTACTTACACCCATTCCAAATGACCCCAAATATTTTCTCCTTCCACTGGATGTCCCAACCCTATTCAAGCCACAAAACAAATTGATGCGTCATGTAGTTTCTGCGGCCACCTGCCAGATCGGGATTGGAAAAAAACGCGACTCCCTCCATGCACTCCATAATATTCTTCCTATGGCATGTGTACCGCATGGAGTATATGACAAGCATCCGTAAACACTCCTCTAAATAAATTCAACTCTGTTTGGACTCCTTGGTCTTCCCTCCAGCAGACCACCTCCCCATTCATTATATGATACATAGCCTTGCTGACTGACCCCTAATCTACTACTGCTATTATCATATACCACCGAGGACCCACCTTTCCTTTCCCTTACCTTTCCCTTCTACTTCTCTTTCTAGCTCCACTCTCCATCCTCTTCCTTTTCTACCTCTTAATTTCTTTCTTTTCCCTTTCTAACTTATCCTTTTCATACAATTTATTCTTATCTCTATACAAAATTGTTAAAAAGAATCACATTTCGTTTTTTTCTTAATTATTATTGCACCACAACTGATTTCCCTCTTTATGTGTGGCCTTTTCTGCTTCTATGTTATGGAGATATTTCTATTTTGCATTGTGATTCGCTAATAAACAAATTAAAAATAAATTAAAAAGAACCCCTTCTGGAGGTTGTCCTGAATATATTTGGACATGGTTTGGGTCTCAAGGAGTGACAGTTGGTTACAAGTACAACCCCTTGGAGGCGTTTTAGTAGGAAGCAAATCTATGGGACAGTCCCACTCATGATGAGGAGGTAACTGATTAGCAGCTTTCTTGCTAAAGATGTGTTGGTACTCTCTATGGGGGCCCATTTATCATTGACTGCATTTACAATGCGTTCTGGGCGGAATATTACTGCCCAGGATCGCATTGTAAAATGCGATCATATTGGGGCAATGTATCAAATTCAGGGCGCAGGGACAGGGCTCCGATAGGAGCCCGTCCCTGCGAAGCCCTGACCCGGAAGCCGGGGAGTCAGCGCATGCGCGGTTATGCGCTGACCCCCGCCGACCCCTCTTAACGCACTGCCCTGCTCGGGCAGTGCGAAGTGTAGCCATAGGCTACAACGGGCTATCGCCACATTAGAATGGCGATAGCCCAGGGCTGCGATGCCGGGCTGCCCGATGTTGATACATCGGGCAGCTTCGCATCCCCCATAGAAACCTATGGGGGATGCGGCCGGTGGCGCTGCAGGGAGGATCGCAGCAGGGATCGGAGATCCCTGCTGCGGTCCCCCTTTAATACATTTGGGGGATACTAAATATTTGCGGTTAACCCGCAAAAAATGATGTTTTCGGGGATTTAACCGCAAATATTGCTTGATAAATGCAGCCCTATATCACTTGGGTAAGCCTGGAAGGGTCTGGGGTTCAGAGAAACAGAGTGGTCTTGACAATAGCTGCTCCATTCTTCAATCTGTAGCGTTACCCAGTTGATCCTGGGATTGAGCAAACGAAGCCAAGGATTACCTAGCACAATACTGTAGGATGTTCTAGGAACAACAAGAAGTTTCAACCGTTCTTTGTGCAGGACCCCAACTTGGAGAGCTAGGGGACTGGTATGGTGAGTAATGCCACTGCCGATGATTTTACTTCCATCCACAGGAAGAAGTGAGAATCTAAATGAACTACAGGTAACTTGAATTTCTTTACCACCTCTAAGGTGATAAAGTTGCTGAGAAGATTTGGCAATGTGACCTAATCTGACTCCTCCTTGACAGGTTAGGCTTTGGCATTTCCCGACCTATTGGGACAGGATTGACAGAAATGACCGGGGGCAGCACAAGATCACAATAGAGATATAGATTATTTAGTTGCCTCCTAGCACATTCTTTGGGTGTCTGGCGGGATCTACCTAACTGCATAGGTTCTTCCAGGGCAGGTGACACTGGATGTGGTAGAGATTGGGGTATGGGAGATGACTGAACCTTGGGAGGCCCTTTTTTTAACTTCACTAGGTTAAATTCTCGCAGATGCAGATCCATCTTGATACACAGGGAGATCAGATCTTCCGGTTTGCTAGGTACAGATGGAGCAGCTCCCATTGGAGCTGCTCCCAGCGATCAAAACACCAACCGCCAGCCCCAGCCATCCGCCAGAAGGGGGCGTGCAGCACACAAGAGGCTTGTGCACCCCATTCCGACTGAGCCCTCTGCTGCCCACTGCAGCTCACCCTCTGCCCACTGCAGCTGCCCCAGCTCCCCCCCTAACCCTGCCCATCTCCCTGAAGCAGAGATGGGCAGAGAAAGTGCGTGCATGTGATGCTCACACATCCCAGGCATAAAGGAGCGCCACTCCACTGACGATCGCCAGTGGGGGGGATTCTGGTGATTCCCAGCGCTGGCTGAGAGGCCCTCCATCTGTAAGTCACCCAACCAAAAGGCTGCTGATAATGCTTAATTGTTTCACTGGAGTTCAGATGCCAGAGTCTGAAATTTTATAAGGTACTTCTTTACTTTCACGGCGCCGCGCGTACTTTCGGGTTACGCTCGCCACTAACTAAGTAAAATAAACTAAGTTAACGCCATGCCAACATGGATAGTTCATACCTCCACTATCCATGTTGGCATGGAGTTGATTTTAATTAGCGTGGCGAGCGTAGCGAGCCACCGAGCCCGCAGCGTGGGCGAGCGAAGCGAGCCCCGCAAGGGGACTCTGACGCGCGGCGCCATGCTGGCGCCGTGAAAGTACAGAAGTACCTTTTATAACATAGTGATCCATAGGTTGGGACCACTGCTTCACTCAGAAGATTTCAGTGGCTACAGAGGCAGGTCACCCTGGCTCATTGAAAATTCTTCGGAAGGCGGCAATGAAGTTTTCATACTCTGCCAGGAGAGGATCGGACTTCTCCTACAAGGCAGGACCGGTAAGCAGAAAGATTATATACTGTATGCCACTTTGGTTTGGGGTGTTGGAAAGTTCTGTGAAAGCAAACTCGAACTGAACTTCACACTGGTTGATGAAACCCCAGCAATGTTTGGGATTTCCATCATACTTCTGAGGAGTTGACAACTAGAGACAGGAGTAGGCGGGTGGCAGAGCAGGTTGGATGAGAGAATGTTGGAATCTAATTGGAGGTAAGTTATTACCTGATGCTGTGTCACATCCTGGGTCTCCATCCAGGATGTGACATCTTGTAAAGCCGCTGGCCCGGAAAAAAAAACATTTTGTATCCCAATTGCACACTGAGTGAGAAATAACTACATATTAATCATATAATACAGAGATCTTGGTTGCATATATCTGCAGATATAGGGCTAAGCCCCCAGGCCGTACGTCAAGGTGTCTCTGTGTCACTGGGGGTCCCTAATACTGGGTATGGGTCTGGGGTGTGGGCCCCCAACATGCCAGCAAAGGCTGAGTACTCCAGGGCAGCACACAAATGAAAATTAGTAAGGGTTAACAAGAAGCACATAAGTGCTATGTAAGAGAGTGAAGGTGTGATTAAAATATATACAATGTGATAGGAAAAATAAGAGTTAATAAAGTGTTAGGGTGTGCTAACCTGGAGCAGACCAGCCCTACCAACACAGGGGGGACCACACTCCCAAACCTATCCCATTAGCAGTAACATATATGTCTGGGCTTAATAGCATAGTGTAAGGCCACATGATAATGGCATATAACATCTGAGAGCCAGCTTACCTGGAGATACCCCTGGCTTCTCCAATAGCACTCAGGATACAAAATGTTTTTTTCCTAGCCAGAATTACCCCTCCCTTTTGACACCTGAGTGACATAACCTCTGATTGAGCAGCTTGCCAACAAATGTGTTGTAAAGCCGCTGGCCCCACATTCTGATCATATACCAGGTCCATTGGCCTTGAACAAACTATCAGGGTTCGGGTCTCTGGTGTCCCCGGCTATGGCAGCAGTGAGCCAGTGGTAGGTTCTTGGAACTGGAATACTGGAAGTCTCAAGTAAGGTCAGTTCATATAGCACTGGCACTGCGAGCACAGCTAGGTGGGGGAGTTGACGAGACTCTGATCAGAGGTGCAGAGTCTAACACCGCCAACAGTTTTCACCAGGGACGCCCGCAAGGAGGTTTGTACACCACTGCTTTTTGTGTCAAGGTCACGGCCCTCTGACCAAGTTACCACACCTAACTGGCCAATCACGGGAAACGGTAAGTGATAAGTGCTTGTGTACTTGAGACAGTGGTACTTGGGACTTGCACCGGATGATCTAGGAATTGCTGATGGTTTGAATGTATGAACTGCGTCAGCCTGGGAGCCAGAGAGAGATGTTGACAGCTTGAGAGGCGGAGAGATGTCGATGGCCTGGGAGCCAGAGAGATGTCAATAGCCAGGAAGCCAGAGGGATTGTCGATGGCCTGGGAGCCAAATGGGTCGTTGATGGCCTGGGAGCTGAGATGGGATGTTGATGGCCTGGAAGCTGACACAGGATATTGATGGCCTGGGAGCCAACACCGGATGATGACAGCCTGGGAGCCGACATGGGATATTTGCAGTCTTGGAGCCTTAGAAAGACCTTGAAGAATTTAGAGTCGATGTCTGTGTTGCCTAGGGATATGATAATGGTAATGGCTTTGGGAGCCAATAGCAATCTCTGCTGATGGATTCTGGAAAGCTCTGAGCTCTTTTCCTGGAGCTGTAGGTGTTATTCAGCTTTGGAAGGTAACCTGGCGGGTGGATGGTTAACCCAGGAGCTTTAGATAACAGCAGCAGCAGCAGCCGCAGCAGATCACACAAGTATAACACAGGAATGCTGGAATAGGGAACATAGAGCCTAGAACGCTGACTTATGGAGGTACTCAGGGATGAAGCTAGTTGTTCAAGGCAAGGGGGAAGGGCCAGAGGCCTCTGCTATATACCCCCCTGCCTGTCTGTGATTGGCTGCAAGTTGAAGCATCAATCAACTTCAGGAAGTACCTGTGCACTCCTTGATCACATGGTCCAGTGCACAGATCAGAGTGTAAAGGTCACAGGAAAACTATTGGGAGATTCAGTCATGTGACTACAGGTGTCATGGCGGTGCCCATGTAGCATGGGACTGGCTTGGAATCAGCGTGTGATGCTGACTAGGCCCCAGGGAACACCATGTAGATCTCGCCATGGAGAACACTTCAGGACAGTGCTGTACAGGAACTTGCTCCACAGGATGTACCAGCGTGCAGGTAAGGAACACAGACGTGGCTGCAGATGTGAAAATGCGGAGCAAATTCTGACAATGTTTGAAGAAATTTTGATGCATAATAAGGTTCACTGAGAATATAATGGATCACTAGAGGATTGCAGAACAATTAAGACTCCTAAGGGTCCTGTCACAAACTGTAGTACTGGTCTAATAACTTGGAAATTGGCATGACCTGACACAGGGGCGTGGAATCTAACTATACTGGGGATTTTCTGCCAGTGACTCCACCAATCGGGATTGGGCTTCTGTGGCTCCCAAAACGTTGGTTGCGGACCCCGGTCAGGTTTCTCTTATGAGCTGGTATAAGTACTAGGTAGACTATGGACTAGCTGGGTCAGCAATAAGCTGGCAAGTCATGTACCAATGTCAGGCCAGGTCAAACACAAAGAAGCACAGTTGCGGTACAGAAGGATGAGGCATAAGGGTAGTCAAGAACAGGCTGAGGTCAGTAACAATATCAGGAACAATATAATAGTACAAGGGAAGCTGGAGCAAGGTTAACCTATCCCCTGCATGGAATGCCTGCCAGAGACCTCCTTTTATACCCTGCAGATGCCTGATGATGTCTACTAATTTTGCCTGCTTCCCCTTTTAATATCCCTTACTGTGGCACATGCGCCCCTAGGGAGGCGAGTGCCCACACAATCTGAAAGCCGCCTGTCTCTTCCAAATGACAGGACTCTGATGCTGCAGCTGGCGGAGACTCCCTCTCCATACGCCGCTCAGACCTCCGCACTGCTGCAGAACACCTGCTGCTGCCACCTGCACCACGAGCTCCTGGAACAGGTAAGAACCCCCATGGTCCGGGGGCCTGTGACATCACCCCCTCCCGTACTGGTGGGCACCGAACACCCATTGAATGGTTTGTCAGGAAATAGTTACTAAAGTTTCTGAAGCAACTGAGGAGCATGGACTCCCAACCCAGCCTTCACCCAACAATGTTCCTGTAACCTTTCCAATCAATTAAGAATTGAACTGTCTCTCTGGACGTTCTGATATCTAAAATCTAAAATCTCATACTCCTCCTGACCCACTACCGGAATGGGTGAAGGAGAATGATTGAGAACAGTGAACCAATTAGTGATGAGTGGTTTGAGGAGTGATACATTTAAGACATTGGGGATTTTCAAAGACTCTGGAAGATTAAGTCTCACTGCCACCAAACTATTTGAAGAATGCATAAAGGTCCAATAAATCTTTGGGCCAACTTCATTAACGGCACTTTAAGATGTAAATGTTTGGTGGAGAGCCAAACCTCGTCTCATGGAAACTTCTCCTTTTATATTTGGAGCACTTCCTATAACATTCTGAGGAATTTTCCAAATTTGTCTTTACCTTTGACCAAATGCTCAGAAAATGGTACTTGTGTATTAGCATGGCGCCCAGTTAGCATATGTATGCTAGCATAGGGAAATCGCATCGCATCGCCCGTTTTAGTGCCGTGCGATGTGATGCAATCTCAGTAGTCTGGTAGAGGCTAAGACAGTAGAACAATTTAAACATACTTGGGATAGGCATATGAATATCCTTATAAAGAAATAAGGATTGAAAAGGGTTGAGATTACCTGAAGGGTAAAAAAAGGGGCAGATTAGATGGGCCAAATGGTTCTTATCTGCCGTCAAATTCTATGTTTCTATGTTAATATGGTATGGACATTAGGGCAGTTAGTATAGCTGTGCTTTCAGAATCAACGTAGGCTGTGCAAATATCGTATTCAGTCAGAACTTGCATAGTGTCCCCGGTCCCTGTCAGATTCCATCAGAGCTGAATAACTGACAGTAATCATCAGGCTGCATCAGGGAGAGCAGAAAAGTCACAGTAATGTCTGGTGAACCTGTGAGCATGTTCACCTTGCCAAAGACAGAGGAGAAGGCTGTTTTTTCCACAGCACAATTTGCTTCCAGTCACGCAAAATTGTGTTAACGGACACCCTATGCACCTATCAATGAAAGAATGCATTTGGCACTGCCACATTAAAGCCTGTCTCAAGGTGAGCGGCGCATTGGTTCCCGGGGTGCCGGTTATCCTTCCTGACAACTGTAACTTATTGTGAGCATCAACTTCAGTTGTCTAATAAAACTACAGTCCAGTATAACAGTTTAATGTGTGAGGCCTGCACTCTGGACCTAATTGCACAGCCCAAACGGCAAATTGGTGGTACCGGAAAGATAGTCGAAGTGGACGAGAGCCTGTTTGTGAAACGTAAAAGCCATGTGGGACGGCAGTGGATATTTTGAGGGATTTGCAGGGAGACTGGTGACTGCTTTCTAACTCCAGTCGAGAAGCGTGATGCCACTACATTGATGGCTGCCATCAATCAATTTGTGCAACCAGGGATTTACTCTGATTGCTGGCGGGCCTATATTACGGAGCAGCTTGACCAGGCCGAATATGAACATGCTCGTGTGAATCACAGGTTTAACTTTGTCGACCCGGAGTCAGGTGTTCACAACCAAAACATTGAGCGCCTGTGGGGGGCATGTAAATGGCACAACAAGCACCAAAGAGGCACGTCCCGCAAACATTTAAACTCCTACCTGCAGGAATTTATGTGGCGGAAGACTCTGGGCGCTGATAATGCGTTTCTCTGTATTCTGCATGCACTTGCGCTGCTTCCTAAGGCCAAAGCACAGTGTGAAGAGTGGCTTTGTTCTTAATGGTTTCTTTCATTATTGATTGTCATTTTTCATGTTATTTTACTTAATTTATTGTTATAATTGTAAATACTGTAATTAATGTGATATGTTATTTTTAATTATTAAGTAAATTCAAGTTAATCGTTAACACATGTCGTCATTACTGTGTCAGATGTATGATATGGCAGGTGTGAATGTGTTCCTAAAACACCCTTACTATCCACGCCACCCCCGAAGCATGGCGACCGCTTACATGTCCTCCCGACCTTTTCATACCCCCACTATCCACGTCGGCGTGGAGTTGAATTTATAAAGTGTGGCGAGCGCAGCGAGCCACGAAGCCTGAAGCGTGTGCAGAGAACTCCGCGAGGGGATGTGGATTACTTTACATGTATTCCGCGTCCCCTTGCTGGGCTCCATACACTCGCCATGCTTCAGGCTCTGTGGCTCGCTTACCTCGCCATACTTTATAAGATCAACTCCATGCCGACGTGGATGGTGGGGGTATGAAAAGGTTGGGAGGATGCGTTATGGGTGCTTATACAATGAAATATTGCATCGCATCACATCGGATGCTCTCATCGGGCAGGAGAGCACTTAATATATACTAAAGGAGCTGCGATGCGATGATCTCCTCGGGCAGGAGTGCACTTATTATTAACTGAAGGAGCATCGCATCGGATCACACGGCACCATTAACGGCGTGCGATCAGATGCGATTTCACTACGGAGAATAGCCCACTAAGAAAATTGCTTAGTGGGCGCCGTGGTACTACCCAAGTTCCCAGAAAACTTTTGACTGTATGCTGGACAGCTGGCAATGGACTTGCAGAACCAGAAATAAACTCTGGAAGAATGGGATGATATCCATTTTTAATAAAGAAGGGGGAATGGAATAGATTATTATGGGCGAATTCCACCCAAGATATCAAAGCCAACCAATTATCCTGGTCAGCTGCCACGTAAATCCTTAATAATTTTTCCAGATCTTGATTGACCCTCTCACTCTGCCCTTTACTCTGTGGGTGGTAGGCTGATGATAAATGGAGCTTAATATTCAAAGAGGCACATAAGGCTCACCAGAACCTGGAAGTATACAGGACTACTCTATCCGACACAATATTTTGTGGAAATCCATGGAGCATGAAGATATCCTTGATAAAAATCTCAGCCAATTTGTGAGCTGAAGGAAGGTCTTTTAAAGGAATAAAGTGAGCTGCTTCAGAAACACCACCACCCGAATCGTGTTACATCCGTCACTGGTAGGAAGCTCGGTTATGAAGTCCATGTAAATGTTAGTCCATGGCCGTCTCGGGATTGGAAGAGGTTGAAGTAACCCTGCCGGGGCTTGCGTTGTTGCTTTATCTTCAGCACAGATGTCACAAGCTGCCACGCAGTTCTTGACATCCCTTCTAACAGAAGACCACCAGTAATTGCAACATATTAGAGTCTTGTTGACCCCTACATGCCCAGCGAATAAAGATAAATTAAACCATTCCATTAGTTTTTTTCATAATTTTAAAGAAACAAACGTTTTCCCGGCCAGAATTTGGATTTTCTTGGATGCAATAAAACATGAAGATTTCAGCATGGGTTTTTGTTCATCTAATTCTTCTGAAGAAGATGCTTAAAACCCAGAGAGAGTGCATCAGCCATAACATTCTGGTCACCTGAGCGCTAAGTTAGGATAAAATTAAAACGATCAAAGAGTAAGGACACCCTTGCTTGTCGATAATTTAGACAATGGGCTGTCTTCAGATACAGTAAATTCCTGTAATCCATATAGACGGATACTGGAAATTTTGCTCCTTCTAATAAATGTTGCCATTCCTGTTATGCCAGTTTGATGGCCAACAACTCATTATCCCCTACCACATTCAGGTGATTGGAATTTCTTATAAAAAAACAAGCATACCACTTGTTAGCGGAATCTTTCTGGAAAAGAACTGCACCGACTCGGACCGAAGAAGTATCTACCTCCAGAAAAAATGGCTTGCCTGGATCAGGACTTCTCAGGATTAGGGCGGAGACAAAAAGTTGTTTGAGAAGAGAAAAGGCTTGCTTAGCCATAGGAGGCCATTCCTTGGTATTTTTTCCCTTTACAGGTGTGCTTGGCTATAGGAGCCACTACTGATGAATAATTCTTGATTAATTGTCTGTAAAAGTAGCAGAATCGTAAAAACCACTGAATGGGTTTTAGCCCTACTAGTTGGGGCCAAATGGTTATGGCAAAAAGTTTTTGTGGGTCCATACGCAGCTCAGTGCCCGTGACAATAAATCCCAAGAACGGCATTTCACGTTGCTCGAAAGAACACTTCTCCATTTTGCAATATAGTTTATTTTTCTAAAGACAAGACAACACTTTCTGGAAATGGAGATGATGTTTCTGGAAGTTTTCTGGAAAAATTAAGATATCGTCCAAATAAACTACAACAAACGTATTTAAAAGATCTTGAAAAATATAATTCATATATCTCTGAAAGACTGCGTGGGGCATTGCTCAGGCCAAAGGGCATCACTAGGTACTCGAAGTGCCCATCCTGAGTGTTAAATGCTGTCTTCCACTCATCGCCCGCTTAAATTTGAATTAAATGATATGCTCCATAAAGGTCCAATTTAGTAAAGACTTGTGCTCCCTCTATCCTTTCATAGAGCTCCGAGATCAGTGGAAGAGGGAACCGGTCTTTAAATGTAACCACATTTAGCCCCTGTAATTGATACAGGGTCTGAGACAACCATTCTTCTTTAAAACAACAGGCCTGCACCTGCTGGAGATTTGGACTCTCTAATAAAGGCTCTTTCTAAATTGGCCTTGATATTCCCCAAGACACCCTGGACTTCAGTCAAGGATAATGGAAACACCCTACCTCAAGGAGGTGTCTTCCCGGGTACCAAATCAATGGTACAGTCCCATTCCCTCTGGGCTGATCTGCTTCCTTTTGACTTAATACATCATCAGCATAGGCTTGATAGGGCAAAAGGAGCGAAGAGCTGGGAGACAAACTGTCTAAGGATATCGTGCAATGGGGTCATTCAACTTTGGCGAGGCACCAACCATGGCAATCTGAACCCTAGTCTAAAACCTGCGGCTTCCTCCAGTCTAACGTGGGTGAGTGCAACGAAAGCCATGGCAACCCTAGGATATTGGGATTTTCTGCTGATGGAAGAACAAGGAAAGGAATAACTTCTTTGTGGAGCCCTCCTACTTGCATGGAGGCTGGTACTTTGTAAGATTGTATGCTAGAGAATGGTAATTTGCTCCCATCCACCCCATCCAGGGGTGGATGGGAGCACTTGACACTGAATTCCTAAGCGCTGCACTGTCTGTGCTGTAATGAAATTTCCATCGACACCAGAATCCGAGAAGGCCTTGATGAAAATGGGAGGTCAATGTGAAAGAAGTGTTACATCAATTGTGAATCCCACTGTGGAGACTCGGGTAGGGGTGTCTGATAATGTACCTAAGCTGACCACCCCATGATCAGTTAGGCCTTGTCATTTCCAAGACATATCAGACAAAAAGAAAGGAGGTGTCCAGATCCACCACAATATAAGCACAGGTGATTTTTTAATCTTCTTCTCTCTCTCTCTCTCTCTCTCTCTCTCTCTCTCTCTCTCTCTCTCTCTCTCTCTCTCTCTCTCTCTCTCTACAATAGGAAGATGACATTTCTCAATTTGCATTGGCTCCTTGGCCTGCTGAATAGAAGAAGCTTGAGGAGCAGAAGAAGTACAAGGAACAGGAGGAATAAATCAAGGAGCCAGCTTGAAGCTGTATTTTCGTGATTGTTCCTTCTCTTTCTCTCTCTCTTGGTGACGCAGGTTCACTCTGGTACACATTAGAGATGAGCGGGTCCGGATCCCCGAGATCCGACAGATCCGAATATCGGGGATCCGGGCCAGATCCGAGCCGGCTCGGGTGTTCCAGCCTGAATTCCGGAACAATAACGAGGCCGAACGTCATCATCGCGCTGTCGGATTCTCGTGGGAGCGGGATCTTATAAAAGACGCACGCGCGCCCGCCATCTTCACTCCAATCTTGGAGAGGGAAGAGGGTGGTTGGGAAGCTCCGTGTGCTCCGTGCTGTGCTCTGTGCCATGTGCTCCGTGACCTGACCTGTGCCCTCACTGCCCTGTGCTGTGCTCCGTGCAATGTGCTCCGTGCTGTGCTGTGCTCCGTGACCTGCCCTCACTGCCCTGTGCTGTGCTCCGTGCCATGTGCTCCGTGACCTGCCCTCACTGCCCTGTGTTGTAGACTTGTGGCCTGAGCCCTGTAGTGTGATTTAACTAACTAGGTGCTGCAGTGCTCACACGCAGGGGCTGCAGTGTCCACTGTCCAGGGGCTGTCCTGTGGCCCGTGCCCTGATGTGATTTATTTAGCCCTAAGCCCTGTGTTGTGATTTATTTTATTTAGCCCTGAACCCTGTGTTTTTTTTGTGATTTAACTAACTCAGTGCTGCAGTGCTCACACACAGGGGCTGCAGTGCTGGCAGTGGCGGATTCAGGGGGGGGCACCCGGGCACGTGCCCCCCCTGTCATTAATTTTGTAGCTGAGGACCAGGGCTTTCCAACGAGACCAGCCCAGTGTCTCTAGCCTCCCGGGAACCGGAGATATCGCCTGGCGAAGCTGTAACGTTTTTTTCCCCATAGGATAATATGGGACCCGTCAATTCCGACTCCCACCCGGTTCCGGCGGCTGCCAGTTCCCCCCCTGGCATCGCTGAAGCTTGTGGTTGATCTCATTCCATTCCAAATCGCTGGGCCTTCAATATGATACCAGGCTGGTCCATATCGGCCAATCGGTTTCAGAGATATTGCATGTAAACCAATTTTTTTATTTTTGAAATGTAATTTCATGGCTGTTCATGTTCTTTGAGGGCAGGTTACTCTGGAGCCAAACGTTTCAGTTTCACTGGACCAAAATCATTCAAAGTCCACTCAAAAGTTCTTCAATATGATATTTGTCTCATGTAAATGGGTCAGTTGGTTCCGAAGATATAGCCGTTTAAATTAGATAACTGGTTAAAGGGGGGAAGGGGTGGTTTTCTCTCCCCCTCACACCAGAAAATGCAGGGACTAGGCTGGTGTAAAAGGGGCCAACCTGGGAATGCATTTTCTGGTGTGAAAGGGGTATTTTTTCAAATAGCCGGGACCTGCAGTGGTCTGAATACAGCCAGGCTCTGCCACTGTCAGTGGCTATCACTTCTGCCTGGCGGCAGCTGTCCCCGTTTACCGCGAGCATGTATTCCCCCTTGGCAATGAGCATGTAATCCCACATGGCAACAAGCATGGAACCTCTGGCAATGAGCATGGAACCCTTGGCAATGAGCATGTAGATAAGCAGCACTTATGTAGCATCATTTTTAATAGGCATTATGGTGTTTGGCATAATACATAATGGACATAATAGCGTGTAACTTAACGTGTAATGGACATTATGGTGTAAATGTTTAATGCGCGCCTTTGGCGCACAATGTCCCTGTTTATGAAGTGTATTGTGAATTTTGGCTTAATCTGTGTGGCATTATGTGAATTCTGGCTCAATCCATGTGGCATTATGTGAATTCTGGCTCAATCCATGTGGCATTATGTGAATTTTGTCTCAATCCATTTGGCATTATGTGAATTTTGTCTCAATCCGTGTGGCATTATGTAAATTCTGGCTCAATCCGTGTGGCATTATGTGAATTTTGGCTCATTCCATTTGGCATCATGTGTAAGGGGCAAGTATAATGGGGTGTAGTATTTTGTTGCATAATGTGTAGAAGTTGTATATGGTGTTGTACACTACACTCAAGGACACGCCCCCTGTTGAGTGGCCACACCCCATTTTCTGGAGTGCGCCTTCGGCGCACGCACAATTACATCCTTCGCATTTGTCGCCATGGTGGGCCTGCATAATTTAACTGCAAGGGCCTATTTTTAGTCCCATTCCCACCCTCTCTCTGCCACTCTCTTAGCATGTACACTGGCACCACTAACACTGCCCCTCCCCCACCTAAACCCTCTTTTATCATGGTGCCCCCCCTGTCATTTTATCCTGGATCCGCCCCTGAGTGCTGCTGGGTAGTACACTGTGTACAGGGGCAGCATTAATACAAGGGGCTGTGTCCAGTGTGACGGCCTATATCTTATCCATTGTCCAGTGTCACAAGTCACTCACGACATATATCCTGTGTCCTGTCCTGTGTGACGACTGACGACATATCCTGTGTCCAGTGTGACGACATATTTCCTGTGTCCAGTGTGACGACATATATCCTGTGTCCAGCGTGACATATATCCATTGTCCAGTGTGACGACATATATCCTGTGTCCAGTGTGACGACATATATCCAGTGTCCAGTGTGACGACATATATCCTGTGTCCAGTGTGACGACATATATCCTGTGTCCAGTGTGACGACATATATCCTGTGTCCAGTGTGACAACATATATCCAGTGGCCAGTGTGACGACAATATATCCTGTGTCCAGTGTCACAAGTTACAACATATATCCTGTGTCCAGTGTGACATGTAATGTGTGCCGGCATATATCCTGTGTCCAGCGTGACCTATATCCATTGTCCAGTGTGACGACATATATCCTGTGTCCACTGTGACACTGTGAATTCTGGCTCAATCCATGTGGCATTATGTGAATTTTGTCTCAATCCATTTGGCATTATGTGAATTTTGTCTCAATCCGTGTGGCATTATGTAAATTCTGGCTCAATCCGTGTGGCATTATGTGAATTTTGGCTCATTCCATTTGGCATCATGTGTAAGGGGCAAGTATAATGGGGTGTAGTATTTTGTTGCATAATGTGTAGAAGTTGTATATGGTGTTGTACACTACACTCAAGGACACGCCCCCTGTTGAGTGGCCACACCCCATTTTCTGGAGTGCGCCTTCGGCGCACGCACAATTACATCCTTCGCATTTGTCGCCATGGTGGGCCTGCATAATTTAACTGCAAGGGCCTATTTTTAGTCCCATTCCCACCCTCTCTCTGCCACTCTCTTAGCATGTACACTGGCACCACTAACACTGCCCCTCCCCCACCTAAACCCTCTTTTATCATGGTGCCCCCCCTGTCATTTTATCCTGGATCCGCCCCTGAGTGCTGCTGGGTAGTACACTGTGTACAGGGGCAGCATTAATACAAGGGGCTGTGTCCAGTGTGACGGCCTATATCTTATCCATTGTCCAGTGTCACAAGTCACTCACGACATATATCCTGTGTCCTGTCCTGTGTGACGACTGACGACATATCCTGTGTCCAGTGTGACGACATATTTCCTGTGTCCAGTGTGACGACATATATCCTGTGTCCAGCGTGACATATATCCATTGTCCAGTGTGACGACATATATCCTGTGTCCAGTGTGACGACATATATCCAGTGTCCAGTGTGACGACATATATCCTGTGTCCAGTGTGACGACATATATCCTGTGTCCAGTGTGACGACATATATCCTGTGTCCAGTGTGACAACATATATCCAGTGGCCAGTGTGACGACAATATATCCTGTGTCCAGTGTCACAAGTTACAACATATATCCTGTGTCCAGTGTGACATGTAATGTGTGCCGGCATATATCCTGTGTCCAGCGTGACCTATATCCATTGTCCAGTGTGACGACATATATCCTGTGTCCACTGTGACGACATATATCCTGTGTCCAGTGTGACGACATATATCCTGTGTCCAGTGTGGCGACATATATCCTGTGTCCAGCGTGACGACATATATCCATTGTCCAGTGTGACGACATATATCCTGTGTCCAGTGTGACGACATATATCCAGTGGCCAGTGAGACGACAATATATCCTGTGTCCAGTGTCACAAGTCACAACATATATCCTGTGTCCAGTGTGACATGTAATGTGTGCTGGCATATATCCTGTGTCCAGCGTGACATATATCCATTGTCCAGTGTGACGACATATATCCTGTGTCCAGTGTGACGACATATATCCTGTGTCTAGTGTGACGACATATATCCTGTGTCCAGTGTGACATATATCCATTGTCCAGTGTGACGACATATATCCTGTGTCCACTGTGACGACATATATCCTGTGTCCAGTGTGACGACATATATCCTGTGTCCAGTGTGACGACATATATCCTGTGTCCAGTGTGACATATATCCATTGTCCAGTGTGACGACATATATCCTGTGTCCAGTGTGACGACATATATCCTGTGTCCAGTGTGACGACATATATCCAGTGGCCAGTGTGACGACAATACATCCTGTGTCCAGTGTCACAAGTTACAACATATATCCTGTGTCCAGTGTGACATGTAATGTGTGCCGGCATATATCCTGTGTCCAGCGTGATCTATATCCATTGTCCAGTGTGACGACATATATCCTGTGTCCACTGTGACGACATATATCCTGTGTCCAGTGTGACGACCTATATCCTGTGTCCAGTGTGACGACATATATCCTGTGTCCAGCGTGACGACATATATCCATTGTCCAGTGTGACGACATATATCCTGTGTCCAGTGTGACGACATATAAACAGTGGCCAGTGTGACGACAATATATCCTGTGTCCAGTGTCACAAGTCACAACATATATCCTGTGTCCAGTGTGACATGTCACAACATATATCCTGTGTCCAGCGTGACATATATCCATTGTCCAGTGTGACGACATATATCCTGTGTCCACTGTGACGACATATATCCTGTGTCCAGTGTGACGACATATATCCTGTGTCCAGTGTGACATATATCCATTGTCCAGTGTGACGACATATATCCTGTGTCCACTGTGACGACATATATCCTGTGTCCAGTGTGACGACATATATCCTGTGTCCACTGTGACGACATATATCCTGTGTCCAGTGTGACGACATATATCCTGTGTCCAGTGTGACATATATCCATTGTCCAGTGTGACGACATATATCCTGTGTCCAGTGTGACGACATATATCCTGTGTCCAGTGTGACGACAATATATCCTGTGTCCAGTGTCACAAGTCACAACATATATCCATTGTCCAGTGTGACGACATATATCCTGTGTCCACTGTGACGACATATATCCTGTGTCCAGTGTGACGACATATATCCATTGTCCAGTGTGACGACATATATCCATTGTCCAGTGTGACGACATATATCCTGTGTCCACTGTGACGACATATATCCTGTGTCCAGTGTGACGACATATATCCTGTGTCCACTGTGACGACATATATCCTGTGTCCAGTGTGACGACATATATCCTGTGTCCAGTGTGACATATTTCCATTGTCCAGTGTGACGACATATATCCAGTGTCCAGTGTGACGACATATATCCTGTGTCCAGTGTGACGACATATATCCTGTGTCCAGTGTGACGACAATATATCCTGTGTCCAGTGTCACAAGTCACAACATATATCCATTGTCCAGTGTGACGACATATATCCTGTGTCCAGTGTGACGACATATATCCTGTGTCCAGTATGACGACATATATCCTTTGTCCAGTGTGACGACATATATCCAGTGTAACGGGCTGTGTCCAGGGGCAGTGTCCAGTGACCAGGGGCAGTGTCCAGTTTCACAGGCTGTGTCCAGTGTAAAAAATCATAAAAATAAATAAAAGTATTAAAAAAAATTGGGGGGGGAGGATGATGGAGGAGGAAATAGTGGGAGATCAGCAACCTGATAGAACTTCTGAAGCTGCTACCACCAGTCAGATTCATGATGGCAAGGCCGATGGTCAAAGGCCTAGAGGCCATGTAAAAGCAAAGCAGAAATCAAATTTTACAATGGTCCATAAAAAAAAAATTAAGTCACGTGCGGAGAAAAATAAAATTGGCAATATGCCGTTCACCACACGCAGTGGGAAGGAAAGGCTACGGCCTTGGCCTTTGTTTCTGACTGATGGTACAGCGTCTCAGAAGAATGATGGTAGCCCTTCTGCTACTACAAAAAAAAAGAATGAAAGTTTTTAAGACAAAGGCGAGTTCACAAATGTCACAAATCCCAGAGGAGAGTCTAAGTGTGTCCGTGGATGCCATATGTGAGCCGGACCTTTCAAATACTGTTTGTGAAGAGGAGGTTCATTCCACCATTTGCATGCCCTCTGCAAGTGTGTGCAAGAGCATCCCCAGTCAAGATTTTGACCTGGTTATTGAGGATGCTTCTGAGGAATTGGATGTGGATTCTGTTGGTGAAGCTGGCACACAGAGGGATGCGGATGATGACGATGTTGGGGATGATGTTGTTTGTTTTAAGGCACCGACGGAGACAGTTGTTGTGGAAAAGCCCATTGTCATGCCAGGGCAAAAGACCAAAAAATCCACCTCGTATGTATGGAATTATTTCTACCCCAATCCGGACAACAACTGTCAAGCCGTGTGTAGCGTTTGCAAAGCTATTGTAAGTAGAGGTAAGGACGTGCAGCACCTTGGGACCTCCTCACTGTTACGTCATTTGCAGCGCATCCATCAGAAGTTTTTGTCAAAAGAAACTGTGAACAAACATGTAGCAGCCCGCCCAGCGTCACCGTCCTGCTCCCCTTTCTCTGTTAAATCCAAGGTCCTGCAATCTCCTCTAACAACTGCATCATCCCCATCCTCAGAGATTATGGGATTGGGAAGTAGTCCTGCACCCAATGTCATGATCCTGACTGAATCCTCTCCTATCCTGGATTCCTCAGAAGCATCCTTATCAGGTACACCTGTTGCTTCTGCTGCTGCTGGTGCTGCTGCTGCTTCAAGGAAAGGGACCAGGAATGCTAGTCCTGATCACTTAGCCAAGCAACTGACTGTAAGTCAATCCTTTGAAAGGGGGATGAATTATGCCAGCAGTCCCCCCGTTGCACAGCGTATTACTGACGCCATAACAACTATGTTCGTAATAGACGTGCGTCCAGTATCCGCAATTAATTCTGTGGGTTTTACCCAGTTGCTAAAGATCCTGTGTCCCCGTTACCAAATTCCATCTAGGTTCCACTTCTCCAGGAAGGCAATACCCAGGCTGTACACGGACATTAAAAAAAGCGTTGTTACTGTCCTTAAAAATGCCTCTGTACCCACTGTCCACTTAACCACGGATATGTGGACAAGCGGAACAGGGCAAACAAAAGACTACATGTCTGTGACTGCTCACTGGGTGGATGTATTGCCTTCAGCAGCAGCACCAACAGCAGCAGCAGCAACAGCAACATCATCTCCCATTGCTATTCAGAGGCAGGCTACACTGTGTATCACCGGTTTCAGTAAAAGGCACACAGCGGAAAACCTCCTAGAAAAACTACGGGAAGTCATTGCGCAATGGCTTACCCCACTTGGACTCTCCTCGGGATTTGTTGTATCCGACAATGCCACCAATATTGTGAGTGCATTACATGTGGGCGAATTCCAACATGTCCCATGTTTTGCTCACACAGTAAATTTGGTGGTGCACCATTTCTTGAAAAAGGACAGGGGTGTTCAAGAGATGTTGTCCGTTGTTCGGAAAATTTGTGGACATTTTCGCCATTCTGCAAGTGCGTGCAGGAGATTGCAAGACTTGCAAGAAAAGCTAAATTTGCCCTGCCATCAGCTGAAGCAAGAGGTGGTCACGAGGTGGAATTCCACCCTCTATATGCTTCAGCGGATGGAGGAGCAGCAAAAGGCCATCCAAACTTACACCTCGACCTATGACATAGGGAGAGGAACGGGAATGCACCTGAGTCAAGCTCAGTGGAGAATAATTTCCGTGGTGTGCAAGATCCTGCAGCCCTTTGAGGCTGCTACACGCGAAGTTAGTTCTGACACTGCCAGCTTGAGCCAGGTCATTCCCTTGATAGGCCTTTTGCAAAAG
Source organism: Crinia signifera (assembly GCF_055691185.1). NCBI lineage: Eukaryota > Metazoa > Chordata > Amphibia > Anura > Myobatrachidae > Crinia > Crinia signifera. The sequence continues at coordinate 324,453,109 of NC_139220.1, read as the reverse complement.
CAGTTGGCGAAATTGAAGGAGGAGTTGAAGCACAGTGAATCTGCAAAATATGTAGGACTAGTGGATCACGCTATTAGTTCACTTAGCAAGGATCCAAGGGTCGTCGATCTCTTACAATTAGATCATTATATTTTGGCGACAATACTGGATCCTAGGTTTAAGTCTTACATTGTGTCTTTGTTACCAATGGGAACAAATCTGCAGAGGTGCAAAGACCTCTTGCTCCAAAATTTGTCAGCTGAAGCGGAAAGTGGCAGGCACACAACTTCTCCTTCAATTTCTACCACTGGGGTTGCGAGGAAAAAGCTAAATTTTCCTAGGAGACCCACTGCTATTCAGTTCGGAAATATATTTGACATCTGGTCCGGACTGAAGGAGCTTCCTAGCATAATGGACATGTCGACTGCTACTGACTATGATGCTATCACAATTGAAAGAATGGTGGATGACTACTTTGCCGATAGCATCGATATAGGTATGTCAGATTGTCCATTCCATTATTGGCAAGAAAAGAAGGCAATGTGGCATTCTTTGCACAAACTGGCTTTGCTTTACTTAAGTTGTCCACCCTCCAGTGTATATTCTGAGAGAGTCTTCAGCGCAGCTGGGAACCTTGTAAGCGATCGGCGTAGGAGGTTACTTCCCCAAAACGTGGAGAAGATGATGTTCATAAAAATGAATTTCAAATTCCACGAACTTGACCTCCTTCACCAGCACTTATGTCCTCCTAATACACACAGTCCTCCTGTATTGGTTGATTCCAGCGACGACGAATTAATTGTGTGTGAAGAAGAGGATGAGGCTGAGGAATCTGATGCTGAGGATGACATCTTGTAAAGCCAGTTTGTGCAATGGCCATTGCCATTTATTTTTCGTGGGGGCCCAAACAAACCAATCATTTCAGCCACAGTTGACAGTCCCTGCCGCTGAAGTCCCTGTCGCTGAAATGATTGGTTTGTTAAACTATGCATGTCCTGTATACTACATAAGGGTGGGTGGGAGGGCCCAAGGACAATGTCATCTTGCACCTCTTTCTGCGTCGTTTTGTTGGCTGTTGTAGCGTCCTAATTTTTTTATCTCTTTGGTGGATGAATGTTGGGGAGATGGGTGATTTCTCTCTCCACATCATCTATTATGGATGAAAATATGTCCTCATGGACATCCATGGTCTCATCCATTCCTATCGTACTTCTTTTTTGGATGGGATGTCCCGGATGGATGGCTGGGTGGCAGGGCCCCAGCAAATCTTTTTCTTGCACCTCTTCCTGCGTCATTTGTTGGCTCTTTGTAGCGTCCTAAATTTTTAAATCTTTGATGGATGAATGGTGGGGAGATGGGTGGTGTCTTTCTCCACATCTATTATGGATGAAAATATGTCCTCATGGACATCCATGGTCTTATCCCTTCCTATCGTACTTCTTTTTGGATAGGATGTTCCGGATGGATGGATGGCTAGGTGGGTGGCAGGGCCCCAGCAAATCTTTTTCTTGCACCTCTTTCTGCGTCATTTGTTGGCTCTTTGTAGCGTCCTAAATTTTTAAATCTTTGATGGATGAATGGTGGGGAGGTGGGTGGTTTCTCTCTCCACATCATCCATTATGGATGAAAATATGTCCTCATGGACATCCATGGTCTTATCCCTTCCTATCATACTTTTTGGATGGGATGTGATGGATGGATGGCTGGGTGGCAGGGCCCCAGCAAATCTTTTTCTTGCACCTCTTTCTGCGTCATTTGTTGGCTCTTTGTAGCGTCCTAAATTTTTTAATCTTTGATGGATGAATGGTGGGGAGATGGGTGGTGTCTTTCTCCACATCATCTATTATGGATGAAAATATGTCCTCATGGACATCCATGGTCTTATCCCTTCCTATCGTACTTTTTGGATAGGATGTCCCGGATGGATGGATGGCTGGGTGGCAGGGCCCCAGCAAATCTTTTTCTTGCACCTCTTTCTGCGTCATTTGTTGGCTCTTTGTAGCGTCATAAATTTTTAAATCTTTGATGGATGAATGGTGGGGAGATGGGTGATTCGCTCTCCACCCCATCCATAATGGATGAAAACATGTCCTCAGGGACATCCATGGTCTTATTCATTCCTAGACCGAGTGCGTGGCTTCGGGAGGAACACACGTGATTTGGTGAAGTGGTGAGGGAGGTAAGGGAAAACACACCTAGCCAGCCAGCTCAAACAAATTAACCTTAGCGGTGAATTGGGTGACAGATGTAGCAGACTAATTGACCCTACTACATAGATAGCGGTCTATAAGGGTAGACCTATATAGGGATCTCCTAACCTGGGGTCCTAGAGAGGTGGAGGCCACCAATTACCCCACCCCTGCCACCAATTACCCCACCCCCCTCCACCCATTAGGTGATAGATGAGGAGGCAACTGGTAATGCTCCCAGCGTTCAGAAACCACGTGACCTCACGCCAGATATGGGGTCTTGTTAGATATTAAACTGATATAATCAGATACTACCTTGCAGACTAAATAAGCGCTGCACGAAACGCCCACTGCTCCTTGGCTGAACATGAGGAAGAGTGCTCAATCAAGCCAAACAGGGGTTTTGGTACTTGATTGGATCTTCTACCAGAGGAGCGCAGCTACTAGTATAGCTTTGAACGAAGATCGGTCCTTCTCTATTGGGGAAGAATAGATGTCATCAGTGACATCCAGAGTATATCCTCCTTTTGGGATAGTATGGATGGATTGATAAATGTTTGGGAAGAAGTAGTCCCAACAGCTGCTGATGGTCAGTGTACTAGACCAAGTGCGTGCCTTCGGGAGGAACACATGTAATGTGGTGAAGTGGTGAGGGAGGAAATGGAAAACGTACGCCTAGCCTGTCTGATCAAGTTTGATAAGGAGGCATCTTCACAAACCACGTGACCTCACGCCAGATAGGGGTCTTGTTAGATATTAAACTGATATAATCAGATACTACCTTGCAGACTAAATAAGCGCTGCACGAAACGCCCACTGCTCCTTGGCTGAACATGAGGAAGAGTGCTCAATCAAGCCAAACAGGGGTTTTGGTACTTGATTGGATCTTCTACCAGAGGAGCGCAGCTACTAGTATAGCTTTGAACGAAGATCGGTCCTTCTCTATTGGGGAAGAATAGATGTCATCAGTGACATCCAGAGTATATCCTCCTTTTGGGATAGTATGGATGGATTGATAAATGTTTGGGAAGAAGTAGTCCCAACAGCTGCTGATGGTCAGTGTACTAGACCAAGTGCGTGCCTTCGGGAGGAACACATGTAATGTGGTGAAGTGGTGAGGGAGGAAATGGAAAACGTACGCCTAGCCTGTCTGATCAAGTTTGATAAGGAGGTATCTTCACAAACCACGTGACCTCACGCCAGATAGGGGTCTTGTTAGATATTAAACTAATCAAATGTTCTCTTCTCTTGCTAATGGTGTGGAGGTTCTAAAAGAGGAGTGCAGCTACAAGGGGGGTTATTAAACTGCCACAATGTCTGCCCCTGTAGTGCTGCTCTGCTTCCGACATGTGCCAGGTTGGAAGTGTAAGGTCCACATGTATGTGATGCCCACTGCTGTCGCCTAGCTTAGTCATCCAGCTACCTCGGGATAACCTTATGGCCCTACTACAGTAAATGAAAACGATGTTGTGAGCTGTGAAGTGATCAAAATTGTCTAGAAATGAGTGGAAACTAATGTTATTGAGCTTAATAACACTTTAGGGGCAAAAACAGGCCTGAAAACTATTATTTTAGCAATTTTTAGCATTTTTCCAAATAAATCCAGATCCAAAACCAAAACCAAAACCCGCAAGGGTGGTTTTGCCAAAACCAATCCAGATTCAAAACACGAAGGGAGATCCAGATCCAAAACCAAAACCAAAACCCGAAAAAGTGGCCGCCGCACATCTCTAGTACACATAGAAATGAGACTATCCAAGGAAGTAACCGTTTCTCCGGATGCCAACTCATCCTTGATCCTCTCCAAATGACCTTGAGTGAACGCTGCCATCAAAGACTCCAACCCACCTCTGAAGCTAAGGAAGTGTACTGACCCACAGTTTTGGTGCCTTGTCTCAGCCAAAGTATTGCTGATGCAGCTGACGTGACTCGACCGGGCTTGTCGAACACCTTCTGAAATTCACTAATGAAGTTGGCACTCTGATTGAGAATTGCATCCTTTTCTCCCAGAGCGTAGAGGCCCAGGCCAATGATTGTCCGGTCAATAGGGAAATGATGTAGGTGACTTTCGTCCTCTCAGATGGAAAGAAGCTGCCTGTATCTTGAACTGAATCAGGGACTGGTTCAGGAATCCTCAACATTCCTTGGGATTCCCATCAAACTTTGCTGGATTCGGAATATGGAGTGGAGTAGCTACAGCTGCTGGAGGCACTGGTGCTGGTGGAGGTGACGGTGGTGAAGCTGAAGCTGCCTCTACCCATTGCATTAAGGTCTGTGAGCACTACATAATTTGAGCTTGGTCTTGCTCTAGCTTGTTAACCTTGGTCAGCAGGTGCTCCAGGAGCTCCTTAGGAGATGGTCCATTGGTGGGATCTATATTCCATTTAAGGCCAGAGTTTTCTGTCACAAACTGTAGTACAGTACTAACAACTCGGGAAGTGGCATGACCTGACAGAGGGGTGCAGAGTATAACCATGCCTGGGGTTTCTGCCAGTGACCCCACCAATCGGGATTTTGCCTCCTGTGGCACCCAACACATCGGTCAAGGCACCCTGGTCAGGTTTCCCTTATGAGTTGGTATAAGTACTAGCGAGGTAGAATATGGAATCATGGTCATCTAGCCGGGTCATCAACAAGCGGGCAAGTCAGGTACCAATGGGTTAAACAAAAAGGAGAGTCCAATGTCTGGCCGGGTCAAACGCAGAGGAGCATAGTTGCGCTACAGAAGTATGAAGCGTAAGGGTAGTCAAGAACAGGCTGAGGACAGTAACCATATCAGGAACAATATAATAGCACAAGGGATGCTGGAGCAGGGTGAACCTATACTCTGTCAGGGAATACCTGCCAGAGACTTCCTTATATACACTGCAGATGCCTGATGTTTGTTAATTTTGCCTTCTTCCCCTTTAAATATCCCTTAGTGCGGTGCACACACCCCTAGGGAGTCGCGTGCCCAGAAAACCAGGAATCTGCCTGCCTCCTTCACCCACCGGGACTCCGGCACTGCAGTGAGCCACCTGCAGCTGCCGGAGACTCCCTCTCCATATGCCACCCAGACCTCTGCACTGCTGTCTGTACTCCTGCCACTACAGTTCACACCACCAGCACCCCTGGACACAATAAAAAAAACCTGTGATCCAGGGGGCTGTGACAGGTCCTCTAGCTGCCTATATAAGTGGAACTGGTTCACTTTCATATGTAGAACTATACTCCTGTGTCGAGCTGGTCTGTACTGCAGCAGCAGGTAAATGAGTATTTCCCTGCTAGGAGAAGGGCTTTCACATAAACTCTGTAGCCCTAGGCCTCCATCACAAACCAGAAATTATCCTTCTTTTGGTTTCCGGACACCAATGATGGGACAGCTAAGGGTAATTAACAGAACACTCCTAAAATGCGTTCAATTTGCATGTTATACTCATATATTATTGATATCATTTTTTTAATTCACCAATTTGTAACAAGGTTTGTTCTATATCTATTATAAATTGACTTTTTCATCTGGGATAACTGTATAATCATGTATTATATGTTTGGTCTGCCAACAGATTATGTCTGAGCACAACTACACCATAGCCAGAGACTTCTTCCTCATCGGGTTCCAGGATCTTCAAGAATACAAGATAATACTCTTCATATGCATCCTTGTAATGTACATCATGACCATAAGTGGAAACCTTCTCATTGTCATTTTGGTGTCCACCAGTCACCTGGCACAGTCCCCCATGTACTTCTTCCTCTGCCACCTCTCTGTGTGTGACTTTATCTTCTCTACCAATGTTGTCCCCAAGATGATGGACGTTACTCTGGCAGGAGGTAGCACCATCTCATTCTCTGGCTGTATTGTCCAGTTCTATGTTTTTGCTTCTTGCACGGCCACAGAATGCTATCTCCTCACGGTCATGTCCTTTGACCGGTTTTTGGCCATATGTGTTCCATTGCGTTATGCCTCTGTTATGGATCCTAAGCTACGTCTCCATCTGGTGACCTGGTCATGGTTACTCGGGTTCCTCTTTGTGCTGATCACCATCTTCCTGATCTGCCAGTTACAATTCTGCAATGACATGAATATAGACCACTTCTACTGTGACTTCCTTCCGATGCTGGAACTGTCCTGCTCAGACACGTCCGCTGTTGTGGTAGAAACATTCTTTTTTGCCAATGTTATAGTCCTCTTCCCATTTATGTCGGTTGTAGGCAGCTATATCTCCATCTTTGTCACCATCATGGGGATCTTATCCACCACCGGCAGAAGGAAGACCTTTTCAACCTGCAGCTCTCACCTGACCATCGTATGCTCCTACTATGGGTCTCTGCTCAGTATTTATCTTATTCCATCTGGAGTACACTCAAATAATATTAACAAGTCTTTGTCTCTTTTGTACACTTTGGGAACCCCATTGTTAAATCCTGTTATATATTGTCTCCGGAATGAAGACATACGTAAGCAGCTTTACAAATTATTTTAGAAGACAGGAACTAAAAAGAACCTATAGATGTCTAGTGTCTTATTGTGTGTATCCAAAATAGAAATGTGCTCTTACCTTTTGGTACTAGCAAATGACCTACTGTATTAAAGAACATTTCTGGAGCTGGAATAAAAAGAACCTAATAAATGTATGTCTATTTACTAAGTTGTGACAGTTCAATTCCCATTTCTCACATTCTTGTCCCCCATTCCACTCTCCTGCCCTCACCTCCACTCTCTTACACTGTGCTCCACTCTACTGCCCTCCCCTCCCCTCTCTTTCACTTTCCTCCACTCTCCTGCCCTTCACTCCTCTGCCTTTTCCACTCTCCTGTTCCGCTCCCTATGCTCCTGTCCTCCCCTCTCTTGCCATCCCCTCCATATTCCTAACCCCCTCTCCACTCTTCTGTCCTCTATTCCCCTCCACTCTCTGTCTCCTCCAATCTCCTGCGCTCTCCTCCATTACCCTGCCTTTCCCTCCATTTTCTTGTCCTCCCTACCACTCTCCTGCCACCCCCCCAACTCTCATGCCCCCATCTCCACTCTCATGTCTTACCTTCCCTTCCACTCTTCTGTCCACTCTCTCCACCTTCTTGTCCTTCTCTCCATTATCCTGTCTTTCCCTCCACTCTCTTGCCCTCCCCCACCACTCTCCTGTTCTCCCCTCCACTCTCCTGTCCCCCTCTCCACTCTCGTGTCCTTCCCTCTCCTATCTTCCCCTCCACTCTCCTTTCCTCCTCTCCACTCTCATGTCCTCCTCTCCACTCTTCTGTCCCTCTCTCCACTCTCCTATCCCCCATTCCATTTCCTCTGATTTGACAATAAGTGATGCTACTTTTGATCAGAGCATAAATTCACAATTATAGCTCTTTAGCAAGGCTAAACAACCCATTACTGAGTAGTCTAGAAGACACATTATCATTTACATTTGAAGGTAAAATATACAGTTTGGAGGGAAATAATAGGCAGATTGGGTTCGGCAAAGGGAAAATTTGCCGGAGGGGTCGAATTTGGACCTGTGCGAACAGGTCTGAATCGCCCCAATGTGTATACAACTATAATGCCTTGTAGAAATACTCCATTCCTCTAGGGTCAATGGTAAGTTTTCCTCAGTAATTCAAATTCAATTGTTGCATGAAAAACAAAGGAAGAAATTAGTGTAATTCTGGTGGCGCTCACAGTACCAGGAACACAGGCTATACTCCGGGTATCCGCATACAATAAGTGCTTAAGTGACCAAATATAGGTGAGATGAATCACTGTGTGAAGGAACGCATTCCCAAAATATGGATATATAAATAACATGGTCTCCACAACTACTATATATATTCAGCATCCCAATTATGTTTTGGTTTAGGTTCTGTAGGTTAATTTCTTTCACCAAATGTTTTTTGATATGGTGGTTAGTTATAATATAGCTGTAGAATTAGCTCAAATTGTTCTTTGGTGGAATTTTTGGAATTTGGTTCTGCGCTCTTACCCTTCCTTTTTACAGGAACTCTTTTTCTTCCTCTCTTGTTCTGAGTTTTTCTTACGGTATATGAGCTTCTTTTTTTTATGAAGGAGTCTTGACCAGTGTTGACTCCAGAGGTGGGGCCACAGCACAGTCCAAAATTCAAATAGAGGAGCCACACCACCTGCCAGTGAGTCTGATCAGTTGATGTTTGGCAGTTGGTGTGGTTCCCCTATTTATATTTTTGGCTGTGCTGCAGCACCTTCTCCGGAGTCACCATTGGTCTTGGATGAATCTCTTTTATCAAATATGACTTTTTTCTTCTCTGTATTTGAGATTAAATCATGGCCACATTCTGGTCCCTCCACCTTCCTCCCCAGCTCTTGACCTTATGCCTTTCCATCTCTGCTCACTCTCTACTGTTGCCTGTTCCCATCTAACCCATCTCTTCCCTCCCCCTCTCATCAGGTTCTGTCCCCTCTGCTTAAATCATGCTCTTTTCTCTCCCACAAAAAAACCAACACTTGATCCTCGTACTACGTCTAACTTAATACACCACTCTTCTACCCAGAGCCAGATTAGGGTCTAAATGGGCCTGGAGCTGAAAATGATCAAGGGCCTTTATGCACAATAATAGGGGTTGTGGCCAGCACCTAATAATGTGGGGGGCGTGACCAGTGTTCTGGTTGGGTGGTCTGCTCATGGGTGTGTCTGTATTTGTGTAAATACTTGTGTAAAAAAATTGAATCCGAAAACTTGGTAGACAACATTTCAGAACCTTTTATGTGGTCACCTAAGTTCACTACATCATATACCCCTTATAGAAATCATGCAACACAATAGTAATCCCCTTATACTGTACTTGCCTCTTATACATTATGCCACGTGGAATGAGTCAATATTCACACTATGGCACATGGATTGAGTCAAAATTCACGTTATTGCCACACAGATTAAGGCAAAATTCACACTATACCAGGCATGTCCAAACAGTGGCCCTCCAGCTGTTGTGAAACTACATGTCCCAGCATGCCTTGACATAGTTTTAGCATTCCCTAATAGCAAAACTGTGGCAATGCATGATGGGACTTGTAGTTTCAGAACAGCTGGAGGGCCACAGATTGAGCAATAGTGCACAAAATGCTTCAAAAACGGGGAACATTGCGCGCCAAAGGTTAAAAATTGACACCATAATACCCATTACATGTTAAGCCACACACCATAATGTTCATTACGTATTATGCCAAACACCATAATGCCTATTAAAAATGATGCTACATAAATGCTGCTTACTTACATGCTCATTGCCAGGGGTTCCATGCTCATTGCCATGTGGGATTACATGCTCATTGCCAAAGGGGAATACATGCTCGTGGTAACTGGGGGACAGCCGCCGCCGGGCAGAAATGACAGCCATTGACAGCTGGGCAGAGAGCAGGGGGCTGCCCGGCTGTATTTAGAGCACTGCAGGTCCCGGCTATTTGAAATAATACCCCTTTTATACCAGAAAATGCAGGCATTTATACAGGAATTTGGTCCCAGGATCATGCAGGGACATTCCCGGACTGGCCCCTTTTACACCAGCCTAGTCCCTGCATTTTCTGGTGTGAGGGGTGTGAAAACCACCCCCGCCCCCCTTTAAACAACCAGCAATATCTTCGGAACCAACTGATCCATTTACATGTAGGCTTCGAATGATTTTGGTCCCGTGAAACTGGGCCGTTTGGTTTCAGAAATCAGGAGAAATCTGTCCTCAAACAACATGAACAGCCATGAAATTACATTTCAGAAATTAAAAAAAATTGGTTTACCCGCAATATCTCTAGAACCAATGAACCCATATGGACCAGGTATCAGATTGAAGGCCCAGCGATTTTGGTTCGACTGAGATCAACTCGAGCTTCTGTGATGCCAGGGGGCCATTGGAACCGGGTGGAGGTCGGAATTAGCGGGTCCCATGTTATCCTATGGGGAAAACGTTCCAGGTTTGCCTGTTGGTATCTCTGGTTCCCGGGGGGCTAGCGATGCGGGGCTAGGCTCATTGGAAAGCCTTGACCCTCAGCTACAAAATGGTCCTATTTGAAGAGTGGGCCTCGAGCTATAGCTCCATCAGGCCCATTGTTAATCCGGCCCTGCTTCTACCCATGGCCTCCAAACGCCTTGAGCAAGCTGTCTACAACCAGTAAACTACCTTTCTTTACACGCCATGCCCTCTTCATCCTTTCTAGTTTGATTTTTGTCCTCTCTACTTCTAGAGTCCTCTCTAGCTAAAAATAAAAATGCTTGCTGCCAAAATCACAGGTTCACTACTCCCTGCTCATTCTCATTGACCTTTCTCCACCTTCTCTAATGACTACAATTCCCCCCCAGTGTCCTCTACAAGTAGGCATCGCCCAAGGTCCTGTTCTCTGACTTTTCCTATTTTCACTTTATACACACTCTTTTCAAGCCACAGGCCTGAAACTTCTATCTTAGAAATATCTCCAGGATCAGACACTTTCTCACCCTGGAGGCAACTACTGTAAGAACCTTATCCACGCTTTGATTATCTCCCCAAAGGACAGCTGTAATCTACTATTATCAGATAACTCTTTTTCTTACCTTTCTCCTCTCCAGTCTCTCAGGCTCATATTCCTCTCCAAATCTCTTATATATTTAGCTACATCTGTTCTCAAAGTGTGTCTGGAGCTATAACGCTGGGTGGAGCCTCTGACTCACATGACTGACTCACATGACAGAGAACCAGCCCAGTGAGCCCACAGACAGTGCCAGACACCCTCTGCCTCTCCATGTTACACAGCAAGGACACAGCTACTCACCAGACACACCAGGTGAGCGCCCCACACCTCCATACCTCCCAACATGACCCTTTCCAGGAGGGACAGAATGCTCTGTTTGTGGACTTCCATCTTAATTTATGTTTGTCATCACCTGTCATTTTAAACAGGGTAATTGATAAGAAAGGTGTTTAAGCACAGGTGATGGTAATCCATAAATTAAGAAGAAAGTCCAGAAACAAAGCAATGTGTCCCTCCTGGAGAGGGTCATGTTGGGAGGTATGCACCTCCCTCCCTCCCCCCCCCCCATTCACGGCATCCCCACGACTAAATGGCACATGCAAAACACTGACATGGCTATGGTCGACAATGAAAAAGGTTGACAAGATTTATTTTTCACTTTTTCAATGTTTTCATATTCATTCTCATGTGTCGACATGGACACCAATGAAGTGCCACACTTATGTCAACATTTACATGTGTTGACCTTTCTGTGTTGATTTTTTCTTGTGGTGATTCGCGGCACCCCCCGAGACCCCCCTCCCGCGATTTGCAGCACACCACCCGCAATTCGCGGCACCCCCGGTGACTCCCGCGATTCGCGGCCCCAACCCGTGACACCCCCCCTCCTGCGATTTGCGGCACCCCGCGACCCCCCCTCCCACGATTCGCGCAAACCCCCCGGGCCCCCCCCTCCCGAGGTTCACGGTGCCCCCCACGACCCCCCCTACCGCGATTCCCCACCCCTGACCCCCCCCCACCTGTCATTGCGGCAACCCCCCGCCCCCGCGACCCACCCTCCCGCGATTCACTGCAACCCCCCGTGCCCCCCCTCCCACGATTCGCAGCACACACACCCCCCCCCCCGCGACCCCCCCTCCCGCAATTCACGGCATCCACCCACGACCCCTCCTCCCGTGATTCGCGGACACCCCTCACCTCCTCCCTTCCCCCCCCCACCCCCGCACGCGATTCACGGCATCCCCAGGATTAAATGGCACATGCAAAACACTGGCATGGCTATGGTCGACAATGAAAAAGGTTGACATGAGTTTTTGAAGATTTTTTATTTTTTTTGAATGTTTTCATATTCATTCTCATGTGTCGACATGGACACCGATGAAGTGCCACACTTATGTCAACATTTACATGTGTTGAACTTTCTGTGTTGATTTTTTCTTGTAGCATTTTTTTTCCAGTGACAACTATGAACTATGTGCACGTCAACCTACACATCATCAACCAATTCTTTGTATAATATATAACACCTGTTCTGTTTTACTGTAGGTGTTTTAAGTCAGACCTTTTACTGCTACTATTACTGTTTATGTAAATGCATTCTGAATGACAGCAACATCCTACCATCCTTCTACAACAATATATAACCAAGTAGGTGATTCATTGCGCCCTGTGCCCCCCCCCTCCCGCAATTCACGCACCCCCCCTCCCGCGATTCGCAACCCCCCCTCATGCAATTCACGCCCCCTCCCACGCTTTGGGGACCCCCGCCCTCTCCCGCGATTCGCCGACACCTGCGCCCCCCCTCCCTTGATTCACGGCACCCCCCGCGCCCCTCCCGCAATTCACGGCACCCCTAAGCCCCTCTTTAGTCCCCCGTATACTCACACACCCCTTTCACTACCCAGCTTCCTGCTCTCCTGAACTGTAACTTCCAACACTGGGGAGTTGCTGACGCTGTTTTGCCCACATGCCCCTATCATGCCTCATAGCCCAGCCTCCTGCTCTCATGCACCCGAACTCCCACCCAGTAGGAGGAGACACTGACTAAGGGCCACCATCCTGTACTCCTGTACTGCCACGCTGGACCCTCACCCACTGGCAGAAGCTGCACAGTATCTCCCACCCTCCTCATTAGTCCCCCTTATGCCCACACACCCCATATCACTACCCAGCCTCCTGTTTTCCTGTGTCGTGACCTCCGTCAGTGGGGAGCCGCTGACTCAGAAACACCATACTATACTATTGCACACACACACCTAAACAACATGCACACACAGCCCCCACACCCACAAATGTCACTGTACCATCCACACTATCAATGTACATCTTACTCTGTAACCGCTTTTTAATTAAACAAAACAATACACACCCCCTTCCACATCATATGCTCTCTATTTAACACATTTCACCTATAACTCAAGTTGCAATACAGGCATCTTTCATACAATTCTAACCATCTTTCTCATATACAAATGTTCACAAATTAAGGGGGCGCAGCCCCTTACAACGATGTGAAGAGCGCCCGTAGGGCGCGATGAATCACCTAGTGTATTATATCTGCCTTCCTTTCCTACACTGACTTCCTGTCCCCTTACCAATCCACAATCCCATCAGACTCGACCTCTCTACAAAACTTCAAATGGGTTTCTAAAAAAAAAAGCCTTCTTAAGGCCCCCATACACTAGGGCGACTTGTCCTTAGGACAAGTCGCCCCCGACTTCCCCCTGAGCTTCCCCGGCTGCTCCCCGGGGGAGCTTGATTAGATTGGCACTTGATGTGCCATTTTTTACATGTGATAAATCGTCTCGATTTATCACATGTAAAAAACCCGGGGAGCAGGGGGGGGGGCTACAGAGGTGGGAGCAGGGGGGCTGGGGACGCTGCGGGGGACAGCGTCTGTGTCCCCCGCTGCTGGGGACAGCGTTTGTGTGCCCCGCTGCTGAGGACGCTGCGGGGGACAGCGTCTGTGTCCCCCGCTGCTGGGGACAGCGTTTGTGTGCCCCGCTGCTGAGGACGCTGCGGGGGACAGCGTCTGTGTCCCCCGCTGCTGGGGACAGCGTTTGTGTGCCCCGCTGCTGAGGACGCTGCGGGGGACAGCGTCTGTGTCCCCCGCTGCTGGGGACAGCGTTTGTGTGCCCCGCTGCTGGGGACGCTGCGGGGGACACAAGCGGCATAGAGCCGGGCAGGGGGAGCCGGCGGGAGCTGTCAGTGTTGAATAAAAAAAAAAAAGCCCATACAATGCATGGGCGGCCTGTGATTGGCTGAGCGCTCTCTCAGCCAATTGCTGACTGGCTGAGAGAGCGCTCAGCCAATCACAGGCCGCCCATGCATTGTATGGCCTTTTTTTTTTTATTCAACACTGACAGCTCCCGCCGGCTCCCCCTGCCCGGCTCTATGCCGCTTGTGTCCCCCGCAGCGTCCCCAGCCCCCCCTGCTCCCTCTACCGCAGCAGCGCCACCCCACTAGGTCCCAAGTCGGGTGGTCGGACGTGCAGCAGGTCCGACCACCCGACGCAGATCCGATGCGCACGGGACCGCGCATCGGATCTGAGGGGACATCAAAACTAGCCGATTTTGGTCCGATTTCGGCCAGATCCGACTGATCTGGCTGAAATCTGACCAAAATCGGCTAGTGTATGGGGGCCTTTACTCTCATCCTAACCCCCAGATCTTCTTGTTCACTGATTCTACCCACTGTGTCACCCCGTCTGTCTGCCCTTCCTCTTTAGACTGTAAACTTTCTTGAATAGGAACCTTTACCCTCATGTAATTTTTCTTACCTCACATATATCCAGGGGCTGGCTGGCAACTTTTAGCCTAGGGGGCAAGTCCAGAGCACTGGCCCATAGCCCACCTCCCCCCCCCCCAACTTTCTGCAAGACGGAACGCTTGCGCGCGCCGGAGGCGCGCAGAAAATTTAGACTTGTGGCCTAACATAAGGGGGCGTGGCCTATTCCATGATTGTATTGTGTACCTGCAGATTGCACATTGTGATGCTAATTACACATTATGCCGCACACCTTGATGCCCATTACACTCTATAATGTGATGGCAATTACCCAATGATCCCCACACTGTAATGCCCATTACGCCCCATAACATGATGCCCATTGCACTGCACAATGTGATGTCCACAGTGCCAGATTTGCACCCACAGTGCCAGATATTCCGCCACAGTGCCAAATACACATATGCCCCCACAGTGCCAGAGACACATATGCCCCCACAGTGCCAGATATGCCCCCACAGTGCCAGAGACACATATGCCCCCACAGTGGCAGAGACACATATGCCCCCAAAGTGCCAGAGACACATATGCCCCCACAGTGCCAGATATTCCCACACAGTGCCAGAGACACATATGCCCCCACAGTACCAGATATGCCCCAACAGTGCCAGAGACACATATGCCCCCCACAGTGCCAGATATGCCCCCACAGTGCCAGATATTCTCCCACAGTGCCAGAGACACATATGCCCCCCACAGTGCCATATATGCCCCCACAGTGCCAGATACAGATTTGCCCCCATAATGCCAGATATTCCCCCACAGTGCCAAATATACACATGCCCCCACAGTGCCAGATATTCCGCCACAGTGCCAAATACACATATGCCCCCACAGTGCCAGAGACACATATGCCCCCACAGTGCCAGATATGCCCCCACAGTGCCAGAGACACATATGCCCCCACAGTACCAGATATGCCCCACAGTGCCAGAGACACATATGCCCCCACAGTGCCAGAGACACATATGCCCCCACAGTGCCAGATATGCCCCCACAGTGCCATATATGCCCCCACAGTGCCAGATATGCCCCCACAGTGCCAGATATTCTCCCACAGTGCCAGAGACACATATGCCCCCACAGTGCCATATATGCCCCCACAGTGCCAGATACACATATGCCCCCACAATGCCAGATATTCCCCCACAGTGCCAAATATACACATGCCCCCACAGTGCCAGAAACACATATACCCCAGTGCCAGAATATGCAACTCACCATTGTTGCTGTTTCAACTATATCTGCTGCTGCTGATGCTGATGCTGCTGCTGGGGGAGGGGGGGCGGGGGAGAGCGCAGTTCATGCCCCTCCTGCCCACACCCTGCAGCCCCAGTCCGGTGCAGGCCGCGCACCTCCTCCAGCTCTCCTGCGCTGGCCGCTGCTTCCAGAATCCAGAACACAGCCGCGGCTACAGGAAAATGGCTGCCGGCCTCCTGCACTAAGGATATGTCCTCAGTGCAGGGGGCCGGCGGCCATTTTCCTTTGGCCGCGGCCGTGTTCTGGAAGACGCGGCCAGCGTAGGAGAGCTGGAGGAAGTGCGCCGCGCGGCCCGCAGCAGGTGGCTGGGTAAGCGGCCCAGGGGGCACATGGCACCCTGCCCCCCGGCCCAGCCCGCCCCTGCATATATCAACATCTCCTCCCCACTGCTTTCAATGGCACCTAACCCTTGGCTTCTGCCACCCTGCTGCTTATTGGGGGATGCAGCAATGTGTATAAAACTCTATACGTGTCCTGCAATGTTCTATACTGGAAATCACTTTTTTATTGTTTTGTTCTGTGGTATAGACAACATCTCTCTGCATGAGAGTAAGGTGGAGGAACCAGACCAGGTTTTGGAGCAGTAGCAGAAGAAAGGTTGTGTGATCAGCAGCACCTGTGATCTCCTGATATAAGTGTTTCCGGGGCAGAGTGAAAATGCTCTTGATGGTGTATTAGCTGCCCCAATGATAGGCCAGGGTGTGGGCTATGGTAGGAACCACTGGAGCCAGTGGCATAGCTAAGTTTTGGGCGCCCATCAGGCACCCCCCCCCGCGCGCGCGCGCGCCGCCCATGCAAACCCCCCCCCCAATCCCCCGCAGCCTTACCTATTGCGCTGGTCCCAGCGGCTCCGTTCCTCTGCTGGGGACTACCACAAAATGCCCCCATACAGCAGACAGTTTCAAAGAACAGTGTGCTATATGGGGGCGGCCATTTTTTGGTGGTCCTCAGCAGAAGAACGGAGCCGCCGGGATCAGCGAGATAGGTAAGTCTGCGGGGGATTGGGGGGGTGTAACTATAGCACCGCAGCCCCCGGCGCCCCACATGCACAGCCCCCAACCCCCCCGTGGTGGCGGGGGCTGCAGTGCTATAGTTACGCCGCTGACTGGAGCATTTGCAAGAGTCTGTTATATACTGTGATAACCTGTATGCTGCTGCCTGTAACTACACTTGCCTGTGCAATTGATCTGGTATGCTGTGACCTGCATTACAAAATAAAGTAATTAAGTTTTATTTATATAGTGCACTTTCTCCAACAGGACTCAAGGCTCTTGAGTGTAAAGACCCAAAGACTTTATTTATTCTTTTCACGGTTCATACTGTGTTTGGACTTTGTAAGGCACTGCAGACCCCTCGTGGCACCTTTTAAATAAACAATAATAATATTTGACCAGGCCTGGCTCCTGACCTCATAGTTGGGTATTTCGCACTGTGAACAGTAACAGATGGGTAATCCCCACTTATCGACTTAATTCTTTAGTACAACTGAATTTACGCAGATCAAATGTAGGATAATCAAGAAGAAGTCTTGCAAATGGTATTCCACAGTCCAGGGCTGCCCGGTCATTAATCAGTTCTAAGCCTCCATTCTCTCATACACGTCACATTTGGGGGTAATTCAAACCTGCTCACTGGGCTGCGTATATGTGTATATAAACATCACCCCACCGAACACACAAACCCCCGTCACCCGAATCCCCATCACACATCCGCTGGCATGCGCCCGCACAGAGGAGAGATCATTTGATGGTTTCCCGCCATCGAACGATTTTTCCTCTCTGCGCACATAATAGTTAGCCTGGACTTACGTAATTTTTTGATGGCTGTTCTTGGAGGAATACAGGGCGGGGTGCTGACATCATGTGATGTCATCCACCCACCCCAAACAGGCTGGGCTTTCCCAGGTGTCCAACCAGCATTTCCATGGGCCTTTTTTGTTGACACACCCCCTAAAATGCTCTGGGCGGACCCCAGCTATTGCCCTCTGCTGTCAATCATATTGCGAATGCCCCAGCAAGAGTAAAACTGGCCACGGCGTTCCCTACGGAGGTGAGCACATGTGCATGCGCACTGCCCCACCATCGGAGATGGGGCCAAATTCAGAGCTGCAACAAGAGGGTAACGTTAATTCATCCATATTGTTCCACCGCAGCTGATGAATACAAGATTTTGTGCCAGAAATGTATTTTTTTAAGTGCCGCGCCCGGCAAGCTAGCACCCGCTCCCTGCCGCCATGTGAATGTCCCCACTGGCATGCAAAGTGACAGGGCCACCATGGGTACAGCTGTCCCGGGCCTGGCCTCTCTGAGAGAGAAGTGCCCGGGAAACTTATATTGCCCGCCGCACCCCCCACCACTGCCTCTGTGCTGCCTGCGCTCTCAGTGCCGAACGAAGCCCTGAAGAATCCCAAAGGCTTCTTCACCGCCGGATGCTGGCAGCCAATCAGAGCTCGCATACCCGCAGCCGCTCTGATTGGCTAACTAGACGCGAGCTCTGATTGGCTCACCAGCCAGTGTCCGGAGGCAAAGAAGTCTGCAATTCGGGAGCAGGGTCTCGTTCAGCGTCGGAGGTAGCACAGTGGAAGGGGATTGGGACCCGGAGCCGGGCCGTAAGTGAGGGGGGAGGCCCAGATTAAAAATCAGTCCCAGGTCCCAAAATTCATAGTGGCAGCCCTGCAAATGGATGCTGACACATCCATCCACATGCGGGTTTACGAGCGATAAACATTCGCCTATACGCATGTGCAGAGCCGCACCATCGGTCCCTGGCGCAAATACGCTGACTAGCAATGCTTACTGAATCAGGCCCTTCATGCATCCGTATTGTCCCATCGCAGCCGATGATTACAGTATCTGTGCCAGGAATTTATTTTCCTGCTGTAACAAGTTTAGAAGAGTTTTAGCTACTTCATAAATGTTTGCAGAACGTTTGCTGCATAATAAGGTTCCTGGGAGTAGAATGGGATCACTAGAGGATTGCAGAGAAATTAGGACTCATACGGGTCCTGTCTCTGCCTGTATATATGGCTCACTCTGATACAGAGACATACACTGGTGTGCTGAGCTGTGCTGTACTGTACCTACAGCAGCAGGTAAGTGACTGTATTCCCCACTAGTACACGGGTCCTCTCTCTGCCTGTATATATGGCTCACTGTGATACGGAGACATACACTGCTGTGCTGAGCTGGGCTGTACTGTACCTACAGCAGCAGGTAAGTGACTGTATCCCCCACTAGTACACGGGTCCTCTCTCTGCCTGTATATATGGCTCACTGTGATACGGAGACATACACTGCTGTGCTGAGCTGGGCTGTACTGTACCTACAGCAGCAGGTAAGTGACTGTATCCCCACTAGTACACGGGTCCTCTCTCTGCCTGTATATATGGCTCACTGTGATACGGAGACATACACTGCTGTGCTGAGCTGGGCTGTACTGTACCTACAGCAGCAGGTAAGTGACTGTATCCCCCACTAGTACACGGGTCCTCCCTCTGCCTGTATATATGGCTCACTGTGATACGGAGACATACACTGCTGTGCTGAGCTGGGCTGTACTGTACCTACAGCAGCAGGTAAGTGACTGTATTCCCCACTAGTACACGGGTCCTCTCTCTACCTGTATATATGGCTCACTCTGATACGGAGACATACACTGCTGTGCTGAGCTGGGCTGTACTGTACCTACAGCAGCAGGTAAGTGACTGTATCCCCCACTAGTACACGGGTCTTCTCTCTGCCTGTATATATGGCTCACTGTGATACGGAGACATACACTGCTGTGCTGAGCTGTGCTGTACTGCGCTGTACCTACAGCAGCAGGTAAGTGACTGTATACCCACTAGTACAAACCACAAACATCTGTAGCCCTAAGCCTCCATCAGGAATCACATTGTACATGTGTATGGGTGGACACATTCCCCTATGCCACATAGCGTCACCAAGAAACATTTAAACCAGACTGGTTGAATGACAAAAGAAAAATTTGGACTGCAAAGGGTTAAATGTTACACGCAGAGTGACACGATCTCTCTCTTTTCCTCCTCTGCTCCTCGTTGATGAGAGAGATCGTGTCACTCTGCGGGTAACATA